>NC_140580.1:1119965272-1120598606 GCF_964204655.1 Triturus cristatus
TGTCCTTTACATGTTTATAAAATATGCATAGGTGCACTGTTTTTGCATGTGTATAAAAGATGCCTTAGTACACTGCCCTTTCCATGTTTATAAAAGATGCATAGGTGCACTGTCCTTTGCATGCTTATCAAAAATGCCTTGGGGCAGTGTTCTTTACATGTGTATAAAAGATGCCTTGGTACTCTTTCCTTTTCATGTTTATAAAATTTGCATGGGTGCCCTGTCTTTTGCATTTGTATAAAATGGCCTTGCTGCACTGTCCTTTACATGTTTATAAAAGATGCCTTGGTGCACTGTCCCTTTCATGTTCATCAAAGATGCCTAGGTGCCCTGTCTTTCATATGTTTATAAAAGATGCCTTGGTGCACAGCTATTTGTGTGTTTATAAAAGATTTCTTTGTAGACTGCCCTTTACATGGTTATAGAAGATGCCTTGGTGCACTGTCCTTGACATGGTTATTAAAGATGTATAGGTGCACAGCTCTTTGTGTGTTTATAAAAGATACCATTGTGAACTGTCCTTTATATGTTTATAAAAGATGCCTTGGTGCACTGTCCTTTCCATGTTTATATTTGATGCATAGGAGCACTGCCCTTTGTGCATTTGTAAAAGATGCCTTAGTGCACTGCCCTTTACATATTTATAAAAGATGCATAGGTGCACAGCCCTTTGTGTGTTTATAAAAGATGTCTTGGTGCACTGTCCTTTGCATGCTTAGAAAAGATGCCATCATAAACTGCCCTTTGTGTGATTGTAAAAAATGCCTTGGTGCACAGCTCTTTGTGTGTTGATAAAAGATGCCTTTGTGCACTGTCCTTTAAATGTTTATAAAAGATGCCTTGGTGTATGGTCCTTTGTATGTTTATAAAAGATGACTTGGTGCACTGTCCTTTACATGTTTATAAAAGATGCATAGATGCACTGTCCTTTACATGTTTATAAAAGATGCATAGGTGCACTGCCCTTTGTGCATTTGTAAACGATGCCTTGGTGCACTGTCCTTTATATGTTTATATAAGATTCCTTGATGCACTGTCCTTTACATGTTTATAAAAGATGCCTTTGTGCACTGTCTGTGTATGTTTATAAAATATGCCTTGGTACACTGTCCTTTGCATGTTTATAAAAGATGAATAGGTGCACTGTCCTTTGCATGTTTATAAAAGATGCCTTGGTACACTGCCCTTTGCGTGTTTATAAAAGATGCATAGTTGCACTGCCCTTTGTGCATTTGTAAAAGATGCCTTGGTGCACTGTCCTTTACATGTTTAAAAAAGATACCATGGTGCACTGTCCTTTACATGTTTATAAAAGATGTATTGGTGCACTGTCCTTTACATGTTTATGAAAGATGCCTCTGTGCACTGTCTGGGTATGTTTATAAAAGATGCCTTGGTACACTGTCCTTTGCATGTTTATAAAAGATGCATAGGTGCACTGTCCTTTGCACGTTTTTAAAAGATGCCTTGGTGCACTGTCTTTTGCTTGTTTATAAAAGAAGCCTTGGTGCACTGTCCTTTGCATGTTTATAAAAGATGCCTTTGCGCATTGTCCTTTGCATGTTTATCAAAGATGCCAAGGTACTCTGTCTCTTACATGTTTATAAAAGGTGCCTCAATGCACTGTCCTTTACGTGTTTATGAAAGATGCCTTGGTGCACTGTCCATTGCGTGTTTATAAAAGATGCCTTGGTGCACTGTCCTTTACTGTAAAGGACAGTGCACCAAAGCATCTTTTATGAACATGTAAAGGCTTTACATGTTTATAAAAGATGCCTTGGTGCGCTGTCCTTTACATGTTTAGAAAAGCAGCCTTGATGCACTGTACTTTGAGTGTCCATAAAACATGCCTTTGTGCGCTGCCTTTTTAGGTCTCGCCTGAGCCAGCACATGCGCTGTCTGCAAGACATTTAGTATGTGGGCTTTTAAAAGTCCTACCAAAAGCTGGCTGGCCAAGAGCCTGCGGTTACGAGCACAATGACGAGCAGAGGGCCATCTGGCTTTCCTCTCTCGTCATGGTGGGCGCACATCGCACACCACTCGCCAGCTTTCACTTTTATCGTCGTGCGCGTGCACACCACTCACGTCCTTTTTTTTTAGGTTTCACCTTGCCGTGCTTGTTTACTTATGCCGCAGTGCATGTCTGTCTGTTACACCCCTCGCATGCGTCCACTGACTACACCACACCGCCCCTTTGTTGACTACTGGTAGTGCTTCAGGCGCCTTGACACCATCCGTTCACCCAGTACATTTGCATCTCCCTCACTCCCTCCGCTCGTTCAACGCAGCACCCAAAGGAAGGCTCCTTCCTTCCCACACTGTCGGCTCCCCTCAGCGCCTTCCCTCTGCCCCCGCCCCTCAGGCCGCCAGCCCCTTCCTCAGATTACTGGAGTCCTACGGCACCTGCCCCATCACACTACCTTCTCATTCCTCTCGTATTATGGACTTCCCCTTAAACAGGAGCCGCGGCAGCGGCTAGAAACGTCAGCCCGATGTCGAGTCTTCGCAGGCTGGCGATGGTGGCCTTTGTTCCAGTTAAGCCGTGGCCAAGAGGTTCGAGAAGGGGTTAGATATTGGGAAATTGGCTTCTCTCCGCGTAGCACCTGCTCTCCTTGAAGCCAGGCAGCGCTCCACAAGACAAGCAGAGCACCCTCACCCCATCCTGCAGCCCCCTCTCCCTCTAGCTTGACAGCAACCAGTAACATATCTTTGCATTGTATCCCCTCGAGCCAGATGGTTGACTAAACCCCATCCCCCACCCACAAAGCGGAGACCCCCCTTTGCAGTTAGGCCGCGTGCTTCGAAGGCACTTCCTTGTGGTCACCAAGCACTGGACTTACCCCTCCAGTCAAGCAGTGAAAACCACTTGCACACGAGGGAAGGAAGGCAAGGGATAACAGACAATATGACCCCCTCCAACCAGCAGACAGACAGACCCCCTCTACAGCTAAGGAGCTGGGTCCCGCTCCAACAAGACCGAGCTGAGCAGACACATCTTCGGCCAGTGGAATCCCCTGACGGCCTGCGGGGAGGCCAGTCAACATGTCCATTACCAAAAGCAATATTGTTGGTTCTTACCAAATAACAACACTTGCAACACAATAAACTGGTACTTGCTGACAGCAGCTACCGAATTTTGCAGGTAGTCGCAGTCTCAATACATCGGTAGAGAAATCCAGGTACCTCTGGTAGAGGCTTTTTGTTCGCTTAACGAGAGTCAAACCCAATCAAGAAAAATTACAATCATAAAAAGTTCATCCAGGTTAAACGAAAAAAGATATTCAATAAATCAAATTCTAATGATCCTTTTCATTTCAGACTTCCGCCAGGAAAGTAGTGCATGTGTTAACTTCCAGATGAGGGAGACTGCGCTTGTGTTTTTCTATGTTATGTCTGCATTAACGTGTTAACATTTCTGGTCATTTGGACAGTGTCAGCCGACTGCCACCTGCTTCATTCCATACACAAGTCGATGCACGTGCATTCGCACTTACGTTTTCAAAACCACTTTCTTTGCACAGGGCTGCGCAACAGCACCATGATTTTCCCACTCAATGTAATCCATTGATACTCATAGAACGCCCTGACCTTTACATGAAGCTTCCAGTTGAACAGCAGCACTAGGCTGCTGTTTGGTTTACAAAGCACTAATAGTCATAAATATATAAAATAAACAGCAAGCATTTATTTACAGGCGAAATGCAGTGAAATTGGGAACTTGAAAGGCATGCAATTAGAAAACAAGCATTGGCATAGCCAATAGGTCTCGCCTTTGCGACCTTATAAGTGTTTAGCCATGCAACAGTTGCTGTTGTTGCAACAAAGATATTTTGCTGCATAACTAAATACTTGTAAGGTCCCAAAAGCGAGACCTATTGGCTCTGCCAATGCTTGTTTATGTTTATAAAGAGGTACTGGAGCACGGTCCTTTGTATGTTTATAAAAGATGCTTTGATGCACAGGTCTTTGTTTTTTGTAAAATATTATTTTGTTTACTGTCCTTTGCGTGTGTGATTACTAGTTTTTACCTCTTGCTGTTCCCTAACCCATAAGCAGCAAATGGGCCCCTATGGGGGGCTAAATGGTTTAACCCTGAGATGTTATGAAGGTCAAATGGCATGTAATGTCACTGGCATTTCGATTAATATGGGGCATTGCTCCAGGAAAAGTAGCAGACCTGATATTAAAGAGGTGCACTGTCTTTTGCATTTTCATAAAAGATTCCTTGGTGCACTGTCCTTTACATGTTTATTAAAGAGGCCAGACTGACCGCTGTCAAAAACTAGCCCCTTAGAAGTATGAAAAGCAACTCCAAGCTAGAGGTGCTTCAAGCAGACCCTCAATCTCTGGCGCCTCAAGGCACTTTCCTTGGTTAGCTGTGGATGGGTGGCTTGCATTAGTTTGAGTTTAATGAAGGTGAGTGGCCAGTAAGCTTTTTGGGTTTTCGGTAGACCTTCTTACTATTTTTATCTGGTGCTATTTTGTTAACGCTGCGCGATACTCGTTTTCGCCCTTGAAATCGCACACGAACAGCATCAAGCAGAGAAAATCTGCTCAAGGATGCAGCTGCAAGTCACTGGCGCTCTCTCGCACTCCCTGGCTTCTAAAAAACAGGTGCTGGATGTTGGAGGCGTGGCCGGCAAGTCTCGCATGTGCTCATAGGTGGTCGGCAAGTATCGCTGGCACTCGCAGGCAGCCGGCAAATCTCACCAGTACTTGTGAGCACTCAGCAAGACTCATCGCACTTGCCAGCATGCGCAAAAACCCGGCTCGATTACGCCAACCGAAAATAAATTCCGCTACGATGCGGAAATTATAGGGAACTCTGTGTTCTCTGCTGAACGTAGAGTTCCCGAATTCTGCAATTTCCACAAGCGGAGCGGAATTTTATGCCCAGGCCTAGTACTGATCATTTTCAGTACAAAGTCACACCTCTAAACTTCCGATTCGCGTTAAATGCAGCAGCGACTCCTCCGTTAAGGTGGGGGAGCCTCACCCCACTACTCTCACAGCAGTGAAAACGTGAAAAATAAAATGATTATAGCACAGGTTATTATAATTGTATTCTTCCTTGATTACTTCAGCCGAGCCGAGGGCAGGGCGGTTTAGGATGAGCCATTCTGACATGTCGACACCAGGCAGCTGCAGGAAGGAGGAGGAGTGAGTGGTGGCACTGCTGCCAGGGGGCATGACGGTTTGGCCGGCCGTCTTCGGACGGCCACACCATCTTGCACACTTATATCTCTCCGCCCGAGCTCTATTTCAAAGCCGGGTGGAGTTCTGCTGTACAGCCGGGTGGAGAACAGGCACAGGGCCATAGTACCTTAGTAAGCGCCGAACCAGGGCACTTAGACCAATCCTGGCTGCTCTCATGCGGGGTAATACCAGCATGAGAGCAGCATCTAGATTGGCGTAGGGGAGTCTGTGGAATGCCGGGAGTCGAGGCGCAGAAGAGTATCGAGGTTGCAGACGGCAGGTGAGCACTATTTTTTCAATTTTTCTCACACGCCCTGCCCGCCACTGCCTCCCTGTGCTGCCACACCACTTTAATGGCACAGCAGATGCCACTGGTAGAACGTTGACGTCAGGTGAATATTGCAGGTGATCCCATTGAGCCGGAAGGACATGAACACATTTTCTTGGAATAAGAGGAAGCTGAGGCCCAGGCGGTCCCACCATGCAAACACGCTCAAGTTATAGAGGGGATGTTCAACCCAGGTCCGGTGGGCTGGAGCCATGCCACGCTTTCAGGAACACTGTTGACTATGCGATGGTTTTCGTTCAGATTCATTTTACGTACATTCAGGGCTTTAAGTGGGCCGGCTCTCACCAGGTCTGAGCACTGGCAGTTTTTTTAAGGGGGTCTCGAAACGGGTCTCTATCGGGCTCTGTTTTGTGCCCTGGCACAGGTGGTCCGTTTTTTTTCCGGACTGCAGTGACAGCAGCCACATCGATGTGCGCATGGTGAGCGCTGTAGGGGAAGGGAATTCCTTTAAAGAAAGTAATTTTATCTCTGGATTTCCCTTCTCTTTTTGAATCTCAGGGGCAGCAACATTGTCGTGGTGTCACCACCAGGGCTGCCTTCCGTGCGAATTCGGCCGCGGTGCTGAAGAATTAATGAGTGGGCGGGGTTCAGACGGCCCCCAGACATCCTCCGCACACACCCACGGCCGGGAGGCATCCGACGAATGGAAGGAGTAAAGTGGAAGTGTTTTCAATATTATATACAAGCCATAGTTGCTGCTTAACTTATGCAACTAACTAACAAACATTGACAAAACCAATAGTCCTGACTTGTAAGTATGATGTGACTTGTATCATATATCTGGACGCAATGACAGGAACAGCAAAATACAAGTTGGGCGGCACAATGTGCTAAACACAGAATTTTTGTTTACGTGTTTTAGCCACGCCCTTAATTACATTGACCACGCCCCCTTGAGAGACCCACCAGTTTTTTCATCCCACTTAAAGCCCTGCGTACATTCATATGGGCAGCTTGAAAATGTGGCATTGGTACTCCGGCCTAGGTGGGTAATGGGTACCCCTGACACAGAGGCAGGGGTCTTGACTGCGACTTCAAGAGTGTTGGATTTTGCAGATTCTAGAAAAAAATGATAATCCCGGGGCACGCTGACGGCCACTACTGAGAGTGCAACATGGTAGCAAGGGTGTGAAAATGTTGTAGTGGTTCAGATAGACCTTGCACCCCGAGACCTGGGCTTTAGTATCAAGGTTTGACTGAAAAATGTGTGACCCTCGGCAAGTGCCCTTATCTGCCTCTGCCTGAAACCCACAAGTGACCGATTATCTAATGTGAAGAATAACATCTCCGGCCCCACTTATGTGCATCCCTCACACCAGAGCATTCTAAGACCTGCTACTCGTGTAACTGTACACATGTTCTCTGTACAGCTCTCTCTGCTCGTGGGCGCTTAATGCACAATTAGGAAATATCTCAAATACAATTAGAAAATGCCTCAGACAAGTCAGTTTCTTCCTCTTGCAACCTTTGAATAGACTGAAACTGTATTTATTTCGGGTGCAAAATGTTAGTCAGAGCCCCTCTCTAGCTGATCTGTAATAATTGCTATTCTCTGTGTTTCGGGGACTCTCCTCCCACCCCCTTCTCAGAAACGGCATGTCAGATCCCATAGTCCCAGAAACCACTGCAACAAAGAGACCTGCAAATGACTCCGTGCATATTAATGAGGCGAGAACAATGGGAGGTGCTCGTCATCAGCCGGGGTGGCGCGGGGCCTTTGTAGTCCGACACGGAGTGTTCCTGCACGGATTCTAATGAGCCCCCCCCCCCCCCCCATCCCCCTCCCGCCGAAGGATGCGAGGGGGCTCAGTGTGATACCAATTCCCTTTTAGCTCACTGATCCCGGCACATTATCGTCATTATAATAAACATGAGCTCTGTGGGTCCAGAAATATGGCGAAATAGCATTTTATTCCAGGCAGCGGTGACCCGGGAGCTGAACCGTGCTAATATCACTGTACGGGTCAAAGGTTATCGTTCAGCAGTAATAACGCGATCTGTCATGTTAATGCTCTTCTTAAAGGCATATCAGATTTAAAAAGTGGGACAAGGGAAACAAAAAGAATGTTGTAGACTGGAGAGTGGGTGAAGCCGATGGGGGTGGGGGGCGCTGATAAAGAAAGCGCTGACCGTGCAGTCCTTTTGTTATATTACACTGAACACATTACCCAGACGTGTCCTTTATAGAGGCTGTAAAACTTTACAGCGGAGTCCAATAAAAACAGCAAGATAGAAAAGTGGTTTCAATGCTCGCTGCTGACATCGGTGTGTTGCTGCTGGTCCCAGTTTGGAGTTCGTTCAGGGCACCCAGCCTTTCATCCTTCTTAGTTTGATACCGAATACCAAGAAATGGTGTAAAAGTAGCTGCTGTACTGCAGACAAAATCGCATATATACGGTAGGAAGAGTTCTATGAAATGCAAGATATTACTACAGCCTCGTGTGATATGTCCCGATGGTTCATGATCCCTTCAGTTGTAAAACCAGAGAGTGAATATCTCTCTTTTTATTTGCCTGTCCATTATCTGAGCGGTACATTGTGCATAATGTTTCTCAGTGATGAGCCGGTGTCTAGTTCAGTAGGTTATTAAACCTGTTTACCAGACAAAGGTGTTGTAGTTTGCTACGCCAGGTGTTGACTTAATGTTCAGTAGTTGCTGCTCCTGGAATTATGCAGCAAAGGAGGGCCACATTATGCAGCAGGATGGACTAACTAATTGTTATGCACGGCTCTCCTAGTGAGTCATTCGTGTGAATGACTGGATTTTAAATCCAGTAATTCACTAGAACTTGTTAACCACTGTTACTACGTCATAATGGAATTACGGGATGCCCTGGCTGGCGTCTCGTTCCAGGATTCTTTTGCTGTGATCTCATTCCAAGAATCTCTGGCTGTGATCTCATTCCAGGAATCTCTGGCTGGGGTCTCATTCCAGGAATCTCTGGCTGTGATCTCATTCCAGGAATCTCTGGCAGGGGTCTGGTTCTAGGATGCTCTGACTGGGGTCTCATTCCAGGATGCTCTGGCTGGGGTCTCATTCCAGGATTCTCTTGCTGTGATCTCATTCCAGGATTCTCTTGCTGTGATCTCATTCCAGGATTCTCTTGCTGTGATCTCATTCCAGGAATCTCTGGCTGGGGTCTCGTTCCAGGATGCCCTGGCTGGGGTCTCATTCCAGGAATCTCTGGCAGGGGTCTCGTTCTGGGATGTTCTGGCTGGGGTCTCATTCCAGGATGCTCTGGCTGGGGGCTCATTCCAGGATTCTCTTGCTGTGATCTCATTCCAGGAATCTCTGGCTGTGATCTCATTCCAGGAATCTCTGGCAGGGGTCTGGTTCCAGGATGTTCTGATTGGGGTCTCATTCCAGGATGCTCTGGCTGGCGTCTCGTTCCAGGATTCTTTTGCTGTGATCTCATTCCAGGAATCTCTGGCTGTGATCTCATTCCAGGTATCTCTGGCAGGGGTCTGGTTCCAGGATGTTCTGACTGGGGTCTCATTCCAGGATGCTCTGGCTGGGGTCTCATTCCAGGATTCTCTTGCTGTGATCTCATTCCAGGATTCTCTTGCTGTGATCTCATTCCAGGAATCTCTGGCTGGGATCTCGTTCCAGGATGCCCTTGCTGGGGTCTCATTCCAGGAATCTCTGGGTGGGATCTCATTACAGGAAACTCTGGCTGGGGTCTCGTTCCAGGATGTTCTGGCTGGGGTCTCATTCCAGGAATCTCTTGCTGTGATCTCATTCCAGGATTCTCTTGCTGTGATCTCATTCCAGGAATCTCTGGCTGGGATCACGTTCCAGGATGCCCTTGCTGGGGTCTCATTCCAGGAATCTCTGGGTGGGATCTCATTGCAGGAAACTCTGGCTGGGGTCTCGTTCCAGGATGTTCTGGCTGGGGTCTCATTCCAGGAATCTCTGGCTAGGGTCTCGTTCCGGGATGTTCTGGCTGGGGTCTCATTCCAGGAATCTCTGGCAGCGGTCTGGTTCCAGGATGTTCTGACTGGGGTCTCATTCCAGGATGCTCTGGCTGGTGTCTCATTCCAGGATGTTCTGGCTGGGGTCTGGTTCCAAGATGCTCTGGCCAGTGGTCTCGTTCCAGGATGCCCTGGCTGGTGTCTCGTTCCATGATGCTCTGGCTGGGGTCTCATTCCAGGATGCTCTGGCTGGGGTCTCATTCCAGGATGCTCTGAACCGGGGTCTCACTCCAGGATGCTCTGGCTGGGGTCTTGTTTCACGATACTCTGGCTGGGGCCTCGTTCCACGATGCTCTGTCTGGGGTCTCGTTCCACGATGCTCTGGCTCGGATCTCGTTCCATGATGCCTTGACTGGGGTCTTGTTCCATGATGCTCTCGCTGGGGTGTTGTGCCGTGATGCCCTGACTGGGGCCTCGTTCCATGATGCCCTGGCTGGGGGCTCGTTTTAGGATGCTCTGTCTGGGGTCTCATTCCAGGATGCCCTAGCTGGGGTCTCGTTCCAGGAATCTATGTATGGGGTCTCAATCCAGGATGCCCTGGCTGGATGCTCGCTCCAGAATGCCCTGGCTGCGGTCACATTCCAGGATGCTAGGACTCGGGTCTCATTCCTGGATGCCCTGGCTAGGGTCTCATTCCAGGATACACTAGCTGGGTTCTCATTCCAGGATTCTCTGAACCGGGGTCTCATTCCAGGATGCACTAGTTGGGGTCTCATTCCAAGATGCTCTAGCTGGGGTGTCATTCCAGGATGCCCTCGCTGGGATCTCCTTCTAGGAATCTCTGGCTGGGGTCTAGTTCCAGGATGCCTTGGCAGGGGTCTAGTTCCGTGATGCCCTGGCTGGGGTCTCGTTCCATGATGCCCTGGCTGGGGTCCCGTTCCAGGATGCCCTGGCTGGAGTTTCGTTCCAGGATGCCCTGGCTGGAGTCTCGTCCTGGATGCCCTGGCTGGGGTCTCGTTCCAGGGTGCCTTGGCCGGGTTCTCGTTCCAGGATGCCCCGGCTGGGGTCTCGTTCCAGGATGCTCTAGCCGGGGTCTAGCTTGGGATGTTGTGAACCGGGTTCTCATTCCAGGATGCAGTGGCTGGAGTCTCATTCTAGGATGCCCTGGCTGGGGTCGATTTCCAGAATGTTCTGGCTGGGGTTTCGTTGCAGGGTGCTCTGGCTGGGGTCTTGTTCCCGGATGCTCTGGCTGGGGTCTCTTTCCAGGATAACCCTGGCTGGGGTCTTGTTGTAGGATGGTTTGGCTCAGGTCTCCTTTCAGGATGCTCTCTCCGGAGTCTCATCCCAGGTTGCTCTCTCCGTAGTCTCATTCCAGGATGCTCTAGCTGGGGTCTCATTCCAGGATGTCCTGGCTGGGGTCTCCTTCCAGGATGCCCTGGCTGGGGTCTCATTCCAGGATGCTCTGGCTGGGTCCTCATTCCAGGATGTTCTGGACCGGGGTCTCATTCCAAGATGCTCTGAACCAGAGTCTCATTCCAAGATGCTCTTACTGGGGTCTCATTTCAGGATGTCCTGGCTGGGGTCTCATTCCAGGATGCTCTGGATGGGGTCTCATTCCAGGATTCTCTAGCTGCGGTCTCCTTCCAGGATGCTCTATCTGGGGTCTCATTCCAGGATGCCCTGGCTGGGGTCTCATTCTAGGATTTTCTGGCTGGGGTCTAGTTCCAGGATGTCCTGGCTGGGGTTTTGTTCCAGGATGCTCTGGCTAGGGTCTCGTTCCAGGATGCCCTGGCTGGAGTCTTGTTCCAGGATGCTCTGACTGGGGTCTCATTCCAGGATGCTGTGAACCGGGGTCTCATTCCAAGATGCAATGGCTGGGGTCTCTTTCCAGGATGCTCTGGCTGGGGTCTCATTCCAGGATGACCTGGCTGGGGTGTCCTTCCAAAATGCTCTGGCTGGGGTCTCGTTCTGGGATACCCTGGCTGGGCTCTTGTTTGAGGATGCCCTGGCTGAGGTCTCGTTCCAGGATGCTCTGGCTGGGGTCTCATTCCAGGATGCTCTAGCTAGGGTCTAGTTCTAGGATGTCCTGGCTGGGTTCTCATTCCAGGATGCCCCGGCTGCGGTCTTATTCTAGGATGCTCTGGCTGGGGTCTTATTCCAGGATGCTCTGGCTGGGTTCTCATTCTAGGATGCTCTGGCTGGGTTATCATTCTAGGATGCTGTGAACCGGGGTCTCATTGCAGGATGCAATGGCTGGGGTCTCATTCCAGGATGCCCTGGCTGGGGTCGCTTTTCAGGATGCTCTGGCTGGGGTCTCGTTGCAGGGTGCTCTGGCTGGGGTCTCGTTCCCGGATGCCCTGGATAGGGTCTCGTTCCAGGATGCCCTGGCTGGGGTCTCATTCCAGGATGTCCTGGCTGGGGTCTCATTCCAGGATGCTCTGGATGGGGTCTCATTCCAGGATTCTCTAGCTGCGGTCTCCTTCCAGGATGCTCTATCTGGGGTCTCATTCCAGGATGCCCTGGCTGGGGTCTCATTCTAGGATTTTCTGGCGGGGGTCTAGTTCCAGGATGTCCTGGCTGGGGTTTTGTTCCAGGATGCTCTGGCTAGGGTCTCGTTCCAGGATGCCCTGGCTGGAGTCTTGTTCCAGGATGCTCTGACTGGGGTCTCATTCCAGGATGCTGTGAACCGGGGTCTCATTCCAAGATGCAATGGCTGGGGTCTCTTTCCAGGATGCTCTGGCTGGGGTCTCATTCCAGGATGACCTGGCTGGGGTGTCCTTCCAAAATGCTCTGGCTGGGGTCTCGTTCTGGGATACTCTGGCAGGGCTCTTGTTTGAGGATGCCCTGGCTGAGGTCTCGTTCCAGGATGCTCCAGCTGGGGTCTCATTCCAGGATGCTCTAGCTAGGGTCTAGTTCTAGGATGTCCTGGCTGGGTTCTCATTCCAGGATGCCCCGGCTGCGGTCTTATTCTAGGATGCTCTGGCTGGGGTCTTATTCCAGGATGCTCTGGCTGGGTTCTCATTCTAGGATGCTCTGGCTGGGTTATCATTCTAGGATGCTGTGAACCGGGGTCTCATTGCAGGATGCAATGGCTGGGGTCTCATTCCAGGAAGCCCTGGCTGGGGTCACTTTTCAGGATGCTCTGGCTGGGGTCTCGTTGCAGGGTGCTCTGGCTGGGGTCTCGTTCCCGGATGCGCTGGATAGGGTCTCGTTCCAGGATGCCCTGGCTGGGGTCTCGTTCCAGGATGCTCTAGCTGGGGTCTCATTCCAGGATGTCCTGCTGGGGTCTCCTTCCAGGATGCCCTGGCTGGGGTCTCATTCCAGGATGCTCTGGCTGGGTCCTCATTCCAGGATGCTCTGGACCGGGGTCTCATTCCAGGATGCTCTGAACCAGGGTCTCATTCCAAGATGCTCTTACTGGGGTCTCATTTCAGGATGTCCTGGCTGGGGTCTTATTCCAGGATGCTCTGGATGGGGTCTCATTCCAGGATTCTCTAGCTGCGGTCTCCTTCCAGGATGCTCTATCTGGGGTCTCATTCCAGGATGCCCTGGCTGGGGTCTCATTCTAGGATTTTCTGGCTGGGGTCTAGTTCCAGGATGTCCTGGCTGGGGTTTCGTTCCAGGATGCTCTGGCTAGGGTCTCGTTCCAGGATGCCCTGGCTGGAGTCTTGTTCCAGGATGCTCTGACTGGGGTCTCATTCCAGGATGTCCTGGCTGGGGTCTCATTCCAGGATGCTCTGGATGGGGTCTCATTCCAGGATTCTCTAGCTGCGGTCTCCTTCCAGGATGCTCTATCTGGGGTCTCATTCCAGGATGCCCTGGCTGGGGTCTCATTCTAGGATTTTCTGGCTGGGGTCTAGTTCCAGGATGTCCTGGCTGGGGTTTTGTTCCAGGATGCTCTGGCTAGGGTCTCGTTCCAGGATGCCCTGGCTGGAGTCTTGTTCCAGGATGCTCTGACTGGGGTCTCATTCCAGGATGCTGTGAACCGGGGTCTCATTCCAAGATGCAATGGCTGGGGTCTCTTTCCAGGATGCTCTGGCTGGGGTCTCATTCCAGGATGACCTGGCTGGGGTGTCCTTCCAAAATGCTCTGGCTGGGGTCTCGTTCTGGGATACCCTGGCTGGGCTCTTGTTTGAGGATGCCCTGGCTGAGGTCTCGTTCCAGGATGCTCTGGCTGGGGTCTCATTCCAGGATGCTCTAGCTAGGGTCTAGTTCAAGGATGTCCTGGCTGGGTTCTCATTCCAGGATGCCCCGGCTGCGGTCTTATTCTAGGATGCTCTGGCTGGGGTCTTATTCCAGGATGCTCTGGCTGGGTTCTCATTCTAGGATGCTCTGGCTGGGTTATCATTCTATGATGCTGTGAACCGGGGTCTCATTGCAGGATGCAATGGCTGGGGTCTCATTCCAGGATGCCCTGGCTGGGGTCGCTTTTCAGGATGCTCTGGCTGGGGTCTCGTTGCAGGGTGCTCTGGCTGGGGTCTCGTTCCCGGATGCCCTGGATAGGGTCTCGTTCCAGGATGCCCTGGCTGGGGTCTCGTTCCAGGATGCCCTGGCTGGGGTCTCGTTCCAGGATGCTCTGGCTGGGTTGTCATTCCAAGATGCTCTGGCTGTGGTCTCTTTCCAGGAAGCCCTGGCTGGGGTCTTGTTGTAGAATGGTTTGGCTCAGGTCTCCTTTCAGGATCCTCTCTCCGTAGTCTCATTCCAGGTTGCTCTCTCCATAGTCTCATTCCAGGATGCTCTAGCTGGGGTCTCAATCCAGGACGTCCTGGCTGGAGTCTCCTTCCAGGATGCCCTGGCAGGGGTCTCATTCCAGGATGCTCTGGCTGGGTCCTCATACCAGGATGCTCTGGACCGGGGTCTCATTCCAGGATGCTCTGAACCGGGGTCTCATTCCAGGATGCTCTTACTGGGGTCTCATTTCAGGATGTCCTGGCTGGGGTCTCATTCCAGGATACTCTGGCTGGGGACTCATTCCAGGATTCTCTAGCTGATGTCTCATTCCAGGATGCTCTATCTGGAGGTCTCATTCCAGGATGCCCTGGCTGGGGTCTCATTCTAGGATTTTCTGGCTGGGGTCTAGTTCCAGGATGTCCTGGCTGGGGTCTCGTTCCAGGATGCTCTGGCTGGGGTCTCGTTCCAGGATGCCCTGGCTGGAGTCTTGTTCCAGGATGCTCTCGCTGGGGTCTCATTCTAGGATGCTGTGAACCGGGGTCTCATTCCAGGATGCAATGGCTGGGGTCTCCTTCCAGGATGCTCTGGCTGGGGTCTCATTCCAGGTTGCTCTCTCCGTAGTCTCATTCCAGAATGCTCTAGCTGGGGTCTCCTTACAGGATGCCCTGGCTGGGGTCTCATTCCAGGATGGTCTGGCTGGGTCCTCATTCCAGGATGCTCTGGACCGGGGTCTCATTC
This sequence comes from Triturus cristatus, assembly GCF_964204655.1. NCBI lineage: Eukaryota > Metazoa > Chordata > Amphibia > Caudata > Salamandridae > Triturus > Triturus cristatus. The sequence continues at coordinate 1,119,980,139 of NC_140580.1, forward strand.
CAGGATGCTCTGAACCGGGGTCTCATTCCAGGATATTCTTACTATGGTGTAATTTCAAGATGTCCTGGCTGGGGTCTCATTCCAGGATGCTCTGGCTGGGGTCTCATTCCAGGATTCTCTAGCTGGGGTCTAGTTCCAGGATGCCCTGGCTGGGGTCTCATTCCAGGATGCCCTGGCTGGGGTCTTATTCCAGGATGCTCTGGCTGGGGTCTTATTCCAGGATGCTCTAGCTAGGGTCTAGTTCCAGGATGCCCTGGCGGGGGTCTCATTCCAGGATGCCCCGGCTGGGGTCTTATTCCAGGATGCTCTGGCTGGGGTCTTATTCCAGGATGCTCTCTGGCTGGGTTCTCATTCTAGGATGCTCTGGCTGGGTTCTCATTCTAGGATGCAATGGCTGGGGTCTCATTCCAGGATGCCCTGGCTGGGATCGCTTTCCAGGGTGCTCTGGCCTCGTTGCAGGGTGCTCTGGCTGGGGTCTCGTTCCCGGATGCTCTGGATAGAGTCTCGTTCCAGGATGCCCTGGCTGGGGTCTCGTTCCAGGTTGCTCTGGCTGGGTTGTCATTCCAAGATGCTCTGGCTGTGGTCTTATTCCAGGAGGCTCTGAACTGGGGTCTAATTCCAGGATGCTCTAGCTGGCGTCTAATTCCAGGATGCTCTGGCTGGGATCTCTTTCCAGGATGCCCTGGCTGGGGTCTTGTTGTAGGATGGTTTGGCTCAGGTCTCCTTTCAGGATGCTCTCTTTGTAGTCTCCTTCCAGGTTGCTCTCTCCGTAGTTTCATTCCAGGATGCTATAGCAGTCTCATTTCAGAATGTCCTGGCTGGGGTCTCATTCCAGGATGCTCTGGCTGGGGTCTCATTCCAGGAATCTCCGGATGGGGTCTCGTTCCAGGATGCTATGAATGGATTCTCCTTCCAGGGTGTTCTGGCTGGGGTCTCGTTCCAGGATGCTATGAATGGATTCTCCTTCCAGAATGTTCTGGCTGGGGTCTCGTTCCAGGATGCCCTGGTGGGGTCTCATTCCAGGATGCTCTAGCCGGGGTCTCATTCCAGGATGCTCTAGCTGGGCTCTCGTTCCAGGATGCTCTGGCTGGGGTCTCGTTCCAGGATGCTCTACCTAGAGTCTCATTCCAGGATGCCCTGGTTGGAGTCTCATTCCAGGAATCTCTGGCTGGGGTCTCGTTCCAGGTTGTTCTGGCTGGGGTGTCATTCCAGGTTGCTCTCTCCGTAGTCTCATTCCAGGATGCTCTAGCTGGGGTCTCCTTCCAGGATGCCCTGGCTGGGGTCTCATTCCAGGATGGTCTGGCTGGGTCCTCATTCCAGGATTCTCTGGACCGGGGTCTCATTCCAGGATGCTCTGAACCGGGGTCTCATTCCAGGATACTCTTACTATGGTGTAATTTCAAGATGTCCTGGCTGGGGTCTCATTCCAGGATGCTCTGGCTGGGGTCTCATTCCAGGATTCTTTAGCTGGGGTCTAGTTCCAGGATGCCCTGGCTGGGGTCTCATTTCAGGATGCCCCGGCTGGGGTCTTATTCCAGGATGCTCTGGCTGGGGTCTTATTCCAGGATGCTCTAGCTAGGGTCTAGTTCCAGAATGCCCTGGCGGGGGTCTCATTCCAGGATGCCCCGGCTGGGGTCTTATTCCAGGATGCTCTGGCTGGGGTCTTATTCCAGGATGCTCTCTGGCTGGGTTCTCATTCTAGGATGCTCTGGCTGGGTTCTCATTCTAGGATGCAATGGCTGGGGTCTCATTCCAGGATGCCCTGGCTGGGATCGCTTTCCAGGGTGCTCTGGCCTCGTTGCAGGGTGCTCTGGCTGGGGTCTCATTCCCGGATGCCCTGGATAGAGTCTCGTTCCAGGATGCCCTGGCTGGGGTCTCGTTCCAGGTTGCTCTGGCTGGGTTGTCATTCCAAGATGCTCTGGCTGTGGTCTTTTTCCAGGAGTCTCTGAACTGGGGTCTAATTCCAGGATGCTCTGGCTGGCGTCTAATTCCAGGATGCTCTGGCTGGGGTCTCTTTCCAGGATGCCCTGGCTGGGGTCTTGTTGTAGGATGGTTTGGCTCAGGTCTCCTTTCGGGATGCTCTCTTTGTAGTCTCCTTCCAGGTTGCTCTCTCCGTAGTTTCATTCCAGGATGCTATAGCTGTCTCATTTCAGAATGTCCTGGCTGGGGTCTCATTCCAGGATGCTCTGGCTGGGGTCTCATTCCAGGAATCTCTGGATGGGGTCTCGTTCCAGGATGCTATGAATGGATTCTCCTTCCAGGGTGTTCTGGCTGGGGTCTCTTTCCGGGATGCTATGAATGGATTCTCCTTCCAGGATGTTCTGGCTGGGGTCTCGTTCCAGGATGCCCTGGTGGGGTCTCATTCCAGGATGCTCTAGCCGGGGTCTCATTCCAGGATGCTCTAGCTGGGCTCTCGTTCCAGGATGCTCTGGCTAGGGTCTCGTTCCAGGATGCTCTACCTGGAGTCTCATTCCAGGATGCCATGGTTGGGGTCTCATTCCAGGAATCTCTGGCTGGGGTCTCATTCCAGAATGCTCTAGCTGGGGTTTCATTCCAGGATGCTATGGACGGCATCTCCTTCCAGGATGTACTGGCTGGGGTTTCGTTCCAGGATGCTCTAGCTGGGGTCTCATTCCAGGATGTTGTGGCTGGGGTCTCATTACAGGATGCCCTGGCTGGGGTCTCATTCCAGGATGCTCTGGCTGGGGTCTCATTTCAGAATTTCCTGGTTGGGCCCTCAATCCAGGATGCTCTGGCTGGGTTCTCATTCCCGGATGTCCTGGCTGGGGTCTCATTTCTGGATGCCCTAGCTAGGGTCTCATTCCAGGAAACTCTAGATGGGTTCTCATTCCAGGATGCTCTGAACCGGGGTCTCATTCCAGGTTGCTCTCTCCGTAGTCTCATTCCAGGATGCCCTAGCTGGGGTCTCAATCCAGGATGTCCTGGCTGGGGTCTCATTCCTGGATGCCCTAGCTAGGGCCTCATTCCAGGAAACTCTAAATGGGTTCTCATTCCAGGATGCTCTGAACCGGGGTCTCATTCCAGGATGCTCTAGCTGGGGTTTCATTCCAGGATGCTCTGGCTGGGGTCTCAATCCAGGGTGCTCTGGCTGGGGTCTCGTTCCAGGATGCCCTAGCTGGGGTCTCATTGCAGGATGCCTTGGCTGGGGTCTCATTCCATGATGCCCTGGCTGGGTCTCATGCCAGGATGCCCTGGCTGGGGTCTCATTCCATTATGGTCTGGCTGGGGTCTCATTTCAGGATGTCCTGGCTTGGGTGTCGTTCCAGGATGCCCTGGCTGGGGTCTTATTCCACGATGCTCTAGCTGGGCTCCCATTCCAGGATGCTCTAGCTGGGGTCTTGCTCCAGGATGCCCTCGCTGGGGTTTTTTCCAGGATGCTCTTTCTGGGTTCTCATTCTAGGATGCTCTGGCTGGGTTCTCATTCTAGGATGCAATGGCTGGGGTCTCATTCCAGGATGCCCTGGCTGGGATCGCTTTTCAGGGTGCTCTGGCTGGGGTCTCGTTGCAGGGTGCTCTGGCTGGGGTCTCGTTCCCGGATGCCCTGGATAGAGTCTCGTTCCAGGATGCCCTGGCTGGGGTCTCGTTCCAGGTTGCTCTGGCTGGGTTGTCATTCCAAGATGCTCTGGCTGTGGTCTTATTCCAGGAGGCTCTGAACTAGGGTCTAATTCCAGGATGCTGTGGCTGGCGTCTAATTCCAGGATGCTCTGGCTGGCGTCTAATTCCAGGATGCTCTGGCTGGGGTCTCTTTCCAGGATGCCCTGGCTGGGGTCTTGTTGTAGGGTGGTTTGGCTCAGGTCTCCTTTCAAGATGCTCTCTTTGTAGTCTCCTTCCAGGTTGCTCTCTCAGTAGTTTCATTCCAGGATGCTATAGCTGTCTCATTTCAGAATGTCCTGGCTGGGGTCTCATTCCAGGATGCTCTGGCTGGGGTCTCATTCCAGGAATCTCTGGATGGGGTCTCGTTCCAGGATGCTATGAATGGATTCTCCTACCAGGGTGTTCTGGCTGGGGTCTCGTTCCAGGATGCTATGAATGGATTCTCCTTCCAGGATGTTCTGGCTGGGGTCTCGTTCCAGGATGCCCTGGTGGGGTCTCATTCCAGGATGCTCTAGCCGGGGTCTCATTCCAGGATGCTCTAGCTGGGCTCTCGTTCCAGGATGCTCTGGCTGGGGTCTCGTTCCAGGATGCTCTACCTGGAGTCTCATTCCAGGATGCCCTGGTTGGGGTCTCATTCCAGGAATCTCTGGCTGGAGTCTCATTCCAGAATGCTCTAGCTGGGGTTTCATTCCAGGATGCTATGGATGGCATCTCCTTCCAGGATGTACTGGCTGGGGTTTCGTTCCAGGATGCTCTAGCTGGGGTCTCATTCCAGGATGTTGTGGCTGGGGTCTCATTACAGGATGCCCTGGCTGGGGTCTCATTCCAGGATGCTCTGGCCGGGGTCTCATTTCAGAATTTCCTGGCTGGGCCCTCAATCCAGGATGCTCTGGCTGGGTTCCCATTCCCGGACGTCCTGGCTGGGGTCTCATTTCTGTATGCCCTAGCTAGGGTCTCATTCTAGGAAACTCTAGATGGGTTCTCATTCCAGGATGCTCTGAACCGGGGTCTCATTCCAGGTTGCTCTCTCCGTAGTCTCATTCCAGGATGCCCTAGCTGGGGTCTCAATCCTGGATGTCCTGGCTGGGGTCTCATTCCTGGATGCCCTAGCTAGGGTCTCATTCCAGGAAACTCTAAATGGGTTCTCATTCCAGGATGCTCTGAACCGGGGTCTCATTCCAGGATGCTCTAGCTGGGGTTTCATTCCAGGATGCTCTGGCTAGGGTCTCAATCCAGGGTGCTCTGGCTGGGGTCTCGTTCCAGGAGGCCCTAGCTGGGGTCTCATTGCAGGATGCCTTGGCTGGGGTCTCATTCCATGATGCCCTGGCTGGGTCTCATGCCAGGATGCCCTGGCTGGGGTCTCATTCCATTATGGTCTGGCTGGGGTCTCATTTCAGGATGTCCTGGCTTGGGTGTCGTTCCAGGATGCCCTGGCTGGGGTCTTATTCCAGGATGTTCTAGCTGTGGTCACATTCCAGGATGCTCTGGCTGGGGTCTCATTCCACGATGCTCTAGCTGGGCTCCCATTCCAGGATGCTCTAGCTGGGGTCTTGCTCCAGGATGCCCTGGCTGGGTTTTTTTCCAGGATGCTCTTTCTGGGTTCTCATTCTAGGATGCTCTGGCTGGGTTCTCATTCTAGGATGCAATGGCTGGGGTCTCATTCCAGGATGGCCTGGCTGGGATTGCTTTTCAGGGTGCTCTGGCTGGGGTCTCGTTGCAGGGTGCTCTGGCTGGGGTCTCGTTCCCGGATGCCCTGGATAGAGTCTCGTTCCAGGATGCCCTGGCTGGGGTCTCGTTCCAGGTTGCTCTGGCTGGGTTGTCATTCCAAGATGCTCTGGCTGTGGTCTTATTCCAGGAGGCTCTGAACTGGGGTCTAATTCCAGGATGCTGTGGCTGGCGTCTAATTCCAGGATGCTCTGGCTGGGGTCTCCTTCCAGGATGCCCTGGCTGGGGTCTTGTTGTAGGATGGTTTGGCTCAGGTCTCCTTTCAGGATGCTCTCTCCGTAGTCTCATTCCAGGTTGCTCTCTCCGTAGTGTCATTCCAGGATGCTCTAGCTGTCTCATTTCAGAATGTCCTGGCTGGGGTCTCATTCCAGGATGCTCTGGCTGGGGTCTCATTCCAGGAATCTCTGGATGGGGTCTTGTTCCAGGATGCTATGAATGGATTCTCCTTCCAGGGTGTTCTGGCTGGGGTCTCGTTCCAGGATGCTATGGATGGATTCTCCTTCCAGGATGTTCTGGCTGGGGACTTGTACCAGGATGCCCTGGTGGGGTCTCATTCCAGGATGCTCTAGCCGGGGTCTCATTCCAGGATGCTCTAGCTGGGTTCTCGTTCCAGGATGCTCTACCTGGGGTCTCGTTCCAGGATGCCCTGGCTGGGGTCTCATTCCAGGAATCTCTGGCTGGGGTCTCGTTCCAGGTTGTTCTGGCTGGGGTGTCATTCCAGAAATCTCTGGCTGGGGTCTCATTACAGAATGCTCTAGCTGGGGTTTCATTCCAGGATGCTATGGATGGCATCTCCTTCCAGGATGTACTGGCTGGGGTTTCGTTCCAGGATGCTCTAGCTGGGTTCTCATTCCAGGAATCTCTGGCTGGGGTCTCGTTCCAGGATGCTCTAGCTGGGGTCTCATTCCAGGATGTTGTGGCTGGGGTCTCATTACAGGATGCCCTGGCTGGGGTCTCATTCCAGGATGCTCTGGCTGGGGTCTCATTTCAGAATTTCCTGGCTGGGCCCTCAATCCAGGATGCTCTGGCTGGTTTCTCATTCTCGGATGTCCTGGCTGGGGTCTCATTTCTAGATGCCCTAGCTAGGGTCTCATTCCAGGAAACTCTAGATGGGTTCTCATTCCAGGATGCTCTGAACCGGGGTCTCATTCCAGGTTTCTCTCTCCATAGTCTCATTCCAGGATGCCCTAGCTGGGGTCTCAATCCAGGATGTCCTGGCTGGGGTCTCATTCCTGGATGCCCTAGCTAGGGTCTCATTCCAGGAAACTCTAGATGGGTTCTCATTCCATGATGCTCTGAACCGGGGTCTCATTCCAGGATGCTCTAGCTGGGGTCTCAATCCAGGATGCTCTAGCTGGGGTTTCATTCCAGGATGCCCTAGCTGGGGTCTCATTGCAGGATGCCCTGGCTGGGGTCTCATTCCATGATGCCCTGGCTGGGTCCCATTCCATTATGGTCTGGCTGGGGTCTCATTTCAGGATGTCCTGGCTTGGGTGTCGTTCCAGGATGCCCTGGCTGGTGTCACATTCCAGGATGCTCTGGCCGGGGTCACATTCCAGGATGCTCTAGCTGGGCTCCCATTTCAGGATGCTCTAGCTGGGGTCTTGTTTCAGGATGCCCTGGCTGGGGTTTCATTCCAGGAATCTCTGGCTGGGGTCTCATTCCAGGATGCTCTAGCTGGGGTTTCATTCTAGGATGCTATGAATGGCATCTCCTTCCAGGATGTACTGGCTGGGGTTTCGTTCCAGGATGCTCTAGCTGGGTTCTCATTCCAGGAATCTCTGGCTGGGGTCTCGTTCCAGGATGCTCTAGCTGGGGTCTCATTCCAGTATGTTCTGGCTGGGGTCTCATTTCAGAATGTCCTGGCTGGGGTCTCATTCCAGGATGCTCTGGCTGTCTCATTTCAGAATGTCCTGGCTGGGGTCTCATTCCAGGATGCTCTGGCTGGGGTCTCGTTCCAGGATGCTCTGGCCTTTTTCCAGGAGGCTCAAGCTGGGTTCTCGTTCCAGGAATGTCTGGATGGGGTCTCGTTCCAGGATGCTATGGATGGATTCTCATTTCAGGGTGTTCTGGCTGGGGTCTCGTTCAAGGAGGCTCTAGCTGGGTTCTCGTTCTTGGAATCTCTGGATGGGGTCTCGTTCCAGGATGCTATGGATGGATTCTCTTTCCAGGGTGTTCTGGCTGGGGTCTCGTTCCAGGATGCTATGGATGGATTCTCCTTCCAGGATGTTCTGGCTGGGGTCTCATTCCAGGATGCCCTGGTGGGGTTTCATTCCAGGAATATCTGGCTGGGGTCTCGTTCCAGGATGCTCTACCTGGGGTCTCATTCCAAGATGTTCTGGCTGGGGTCTCGTTCCAGGATGCTCTGGCTGGGGTCTCGTTCTTGAATGCCCTGGCTGGGTTCTCGTTCCTGAATGCCCTGGCTGGAGTCTCATTCCAGGATGCCCTGGCTGGAATCTTGTTCCAGGATGCCCTGGCTGGAGTCTTGTTCCAGGATACCCTGGCTGGGGTCTCGTTTCAGGATGCTCTGGCTGGAGTCTCGTTCCAGGATGCTCTGGATGGAATCTCATTCTAGGATGACCTGGCTGGAGTCTCGTTCCAGGATGCTATGGCTGATGTCTTATTCCAGGATGCTATGGCTGGGGTCTCATTCCAAGATGCTTTGGCTGGGGTTTCTTTCTAGGATTCTCTGGTTGGGGCCTTGTTCCAGGATGTCCTGGCTGGGGTCCCATTCCAGGATGCTATGGCTGGAGTCTTGTTCCAGGATGCCCTGGCTGGAGTCTTGTTCCAGAATGCCCTGGCTGGGGTCTCATTCCAGGATGCTGTGGCTGGTGTCTCACTCCACGATGCTCTGGCTGGGGTCTCATTCCAGGATGCTCTGGCTGGGGTCTCGTTCCAGGATGCGCTGGCTGGGGTCTCGTTGCAGGATGCGCTGGCTGGGGTCTCATTCCATTAAGCTCTGGCTGGGGTCTCATTCCAGGATGCCCTGGCTGGGGTCTCATTACAGGATGCCCTGGCTGGAGTCTCATTCCAGGATGCTCTAGCTGTGGTCACATTCCAGGATTCTCTAGCTGGGGTCTCATTCCAGGGTGCCCTGGCTGGGGTCTCATTACAGGACTCTCTGGCTGGGGTCTCGTTCCAGGATGTTCTAGCTGGGGTCTCATTCAGGATTTTCTGTCTGGGGTCTCATTCCAGGATGCTCTAGCTGGGGTCTTGTTTCAGGATGCTGTGGCCTCGTTTCAGGATGCTGTGGCTATGGTCTCATTCCAGGATGCTCTGGCTGGGGTCTCGTTCCAGGATGCCCTGGCTGGGGTCTCATTCCAGGATGCTCTGGCTGGGGTCTCATTCCATTACGCTCTGGCTGGGGTCTCATTCCAGGATGTCCTGGCTGGGGTCTCACTCCAGGAATCTCTGGCTGTTGTCTTGTTGCAGGATGCTCTGGCTGGGGTCTCGTTCCAGGATGCGCTGGCTGGGGTCTCGTTGCAGGATGCGCTGGCTGGGGTCTCATTCCATTATGCTCTGGCTGGGGTCTCATTCCAGGATGCCCTGGCTGGAGTCTCATTCCAGGATGCCCTGGCTGGGGTTTCATTCCAGGATGCTCTAGCTGGGGTCTCATTCCAGGGTGCCCTGGCTGGGGTCTCGTTTCAGGATTTTTTGTCTGGGGTCTCATTCCAGGATGCTCTAGCTGGGGTCTCGTTTCAGGATGCTGTGGCTACGGTCTCATTCCAGGATGCTCTGGCTGGGGTCTTGTTCCAGGATGCCCTGGCTGGGGTCTCATTCCAGGATGCTCTGGCTGGGGTCTCGTTCCATTACGCTCTGGCTGGGGTCTCATTCCAGGATGTCCTGGCTGGGGTCTCACTCCAGGAATCTCTGGCTGTTGTCTTGTTGCAGGTTGTTCTGGCTTGGGTCTCATTCCAGAAATCTCTGGCTGGGGTCTCATTCCAGAATGCTCTAGCTGGGGTTTCATTCCAGGATGCTATGGATGGCATCTCCTTCCAGGATGTACTGGCTGGGGTTTCGTTCCAGGATGCTCTAGCTGGGTTCTCATTCCAGGAATCTCTGGCTGGGGTCTCGTTCCAGGATGCTCTAGCTGGGGTCTCATTCCAGGATGTTGTGGCTGGGGTCTCATTACAGGATGCCCTGGCTGGGGTCTCATTCCAGGATGCTCTGGCTGCGGTCTCATTTCAGAATTTCCTGGCTGGGCCCTCAATCCAGGATGCTCTGGCTGGTTTCTCATTCTCGGATGTCCTGGCTGGGGTCTCATTTCTAGATGCCCTAGCTAGGGTCTCATTCCAGGAAACTCTAGATGGGTTCTCATTCCAGGATGCTCTGAACCGGGGTCTCATTCCAGGTTTCTCTCTCCATAGTCTCATTCCAGGATGCCCTAGCTGGGGTCTCAATCCAGGATGTCCTGGCTGGGGTCTCATTCCTGGATGCCCTAGCTAGGGTCTCATTCCAGGAAACTCTAGATGGGTTCTCATTCCATGATGCTCTGAACCGGGGTCTCATTCCAGGATGCTCTAGATGGGGTTTCATTCCAGGATGCCCTAGCTGGGGTCTCATTGCAGGATGCCCTGGCTGGGGTCTCATTCCATGATGCCCTGGCTGGGTCCCATTCCATTATGGTCTGGCTGGGGTCTCATTTCAGGATGTCCTGGCTTGGGTGTCGTTCCAGGATGCCCTGGCTGGGGTCTTATTCCAGGATGTTCTAGCTGTGGTCACATTCCAGGATGCTCTGGCCGGGGTCTCATTCCAGGATGCTCTAGCTGGGCTCCCATTCCAGGATGCTCTAGCTGGGGTCTTGTTTCAGGATGCCCTGGCTGGGGTTTCATTCCAGGAATCTCTGGCTGGGGTCTCATTCCAGGATGCTCTAGCTGGGGTTTCATTCTAGGATGCTATGAATGGCATCTCCTTCCAGGATGTACTGGCTGGGGTTTCGTTCCAGGATGCTCTAGCTGGGTTCTCATTCCAGGAATCTCTGGCTGGGGTCTCGTTCCAGGATGCTCTAGCTGGGGTCTCATTCCAGTATGTTCTGGCTGGGGTCTCATTTCAGAATGTCCTGGCTGGGGTCTCATTCCAGGATGCTCTGGCTGTCTCATTTCAGAATGTCCTGGCTGGGGTCTCATTCCAGGATGCTCTGGCTGGGGTCTCGTTCCAGGATGCTCTGGCCTTTTTCCAGGAGGCTCAAGCTGGGATCTCGTTCCAGGAATGTCTGGATGGGGTCTCGTTCCAGGATGCTATGGATGGATTCTCTTTCCAGGGTGTTCTGGCTGGGGTCTCGTTCCAGGATGCTATGGATGGATTCTCCTTCCAGGATGTTCTGGCTGGGGTCTCATTCCAGGATGCCCTGGCGGGGTTTCATTCCAGGAATATCTGGCTGGGGTCTCGTTCCAGGATGCTCTACCTGGGGTCTCATTCCAAGATGTTCTGGCTGGGGTCTCGTTCCAGGATGCTCTGGCTGGGGTCTCGTTCTTGAATGCCCTGGCTGGGTTCTCGTTCCTGAATGCCCTGGCTGGGGTCTCATTCCAGGGTGCCCTGGCTGGGGTCTCGTTTCAGGATTTTCTGTCTGGGGTCTCATTCCAGGATGCTCTAGCTGGGGTCTCGTTTCAGGATGCTGTGGCTACGGTCTCATTCCAGGATGCTCTGGCTGGGGTCTTGTTCCAGGATGCCCTGGCTGGGGTCTCATTCCAGGATGCTCTGGCTGGGGTCTCGTTCCATTACGCTCTGGCTGGGGTCTCATTCCAGGATGTCCTGGCTGGGGTCTCACTCCAGCAATCTCTGGCTGTTGTCTTGTTGCAGGTTGTTCTGGCTTGGGTCTCATTCCAGGTTGTTCTGGCTGGGGTCTCATTCCTGGAATTTCTGGCTCGGGTCTCATTCCAGGATGCTCTGGCTGGGGTTTCATTCCAGGATGCTATGGATGGCATCTCCTTCCAGGATGTACTGGCTGGGGTTTCGTTCTAGGATGCTCCAGCTGGGTTCTCATTCCAGGAATCTCTGGCTGGGGTCTCGTTCCAGGATGCTCTAGCTGGGGTCTCATTCCAGGATGTTCTGACTGGGGTCTCATTTCAGAATGTCCTGTGTGGGGTCTCATTCCAGGATGCTCTGGCTGGGGTCTCATTTCAGAATGTCCTGGCTGAGGTCTCATTCCAGGATGCTCTGGCTGGGGTCTCGTTCCAGGATGATCTACCTGGGGTCTAGTTCCAGGATGCTCTGGCTGGGGTCTAGTTCCAGGATGCTCTACCTGGGGTCTAGTTCCAGGATGCTCTGGCTGGGGTCTCATTCCAGGATGCTCTGGCTGGGGACTCGTTCCAGGATGATCTACCTGGGGTCTAGTTCCAGGATGCTCTGGCTGGGGTCTCATTCCAGGATGCTCTGGCTGGGGACTCGTTCCAGGATGATCTACCTGGGGTCTAGTTCCAGGATGCTCTGGCTGGGGTCTAGTTCCAGGATGCTCTGGCTGGGGTCTCGTTCCAGGATGATCTACCTGGGGTCTAGTTCCAGGATGCTCTGGCTGGGGTCTCGTTCCAGGATGATCTACCTGGGGTCTAGTTCCAGGATGCTCTGGCTGGGGTCTAGTTCCAGGATGCTCTGGCTGGGGACTCGTTCCAGGATGATCTACCTGGGGTCTAGTTCCAGGATGCTCTGGCTGGGGTCTCATTCCAGGATGCTCTGGCTGGGGACTCGTTCCAGGATGATCTACCTGGGGTCTAGTTCCAGGATGCTCTGGCTGGGGTCTAGTTCCAGGATGCTCTGGCTGGGGTCTCGTTCCAGGATGATCTACCTGGGGTCTAGTTCCAGGATGCTCTGGCTGGGGTCTAGTTCCAGGATGCTCTGGCTGGGGTCTAGTTCCAGGATGCTCTGGCTGGGGTCTAGTTCCAGGATGCTCTAGCTGGGGTCTCTGAGATCCTACCAGAGCAGCACTGGCTCTCTACTCTGATGGAGTGTAGAGTGTTTTTGAGGATGGCACAGAGAGTGGTGTCTTGGATGTGTCGTGGTCATATATTTATGTTTTTACATTTGGGGCAGGGAGGAGGCTCCGTGTTATGTAAGGCTCCCCTATTACTTCTTTGCCCACCGCAGCAGTGCACATTACGGGCAGAATATGATTTTCGGGCATAAAATCAAATATGAATAAAAGCTGAATAAAAGGAATGGTTTTCATCTTGGGGTTATGAGTGACGTCATAGACAGCCAGAGTGAAGCAGAGCCTGTTCTAAAACGTGGGGCCTAAATTGCATAAGGACCTTCCTCCCATGCAGACCAGTCTGTCTCCAGAGACTTGCACGGGGAGATTGCTGCACACGGTTTCGTTCACTTCAGCAAGATTTGACAAACTTTAGATTCGGCCCTCTCCTCTGCTGCTGGGAAACCAGTGCAGCTTTCTGCTGGCATCAGATGTGTGGCATTGAAATTTACAAGGCAAATTATGCTGCACATTCTATGGCATTATTTCACTAGTATGTAATTTAACGCTTTCAATTCACACTGATACTCACTGGGCAAAAGATTCCGTCTGTTAGTGTGAGTTTAAGAGCAATGAGCACATGGATGAAGACCAGGTAACCCCCCTAAAAGGTCTGCCACAAACTCAGATGAGACCTCAGAAACCGAGCACCGGCACTGGCGATGTAGGCGCTACATTGCACCGCTTACAAGTAGATGTAAAGTCATTGCAAAAGTAATCGACGTAGAAAGTCTTAAGGGTTCGTTGTTTCTGTTGCCCATTAAGCGTCACCCCTTTCTACAGTGTCAGTTTGAGGAAGCTACTCTGTTTTAAACTGGGGCTAAAAGACCCATTTACATTTTAAAAGAACTACGACCATTTGCCCGCCCTTTTGATTTTTTGGCAATTCCCAAATCATGCCTTTTAGCGTCTATTTCAACTGCTTCAACAGATAGAACCTGCCACACAAAGTTCAATCATGTATTGTGAAAACGCAAAAGGCAATGCTCATAACACTCAGCCCTAGACCTGAATACAGTCTGCCTTTCATTTCCATCCTTAAGTAAATATTTCAGGAAGTAAAAGTACACAAAATCAGTACCCGTGGTCCTTAAAGGGTTTTGGAAAATTGTACCATGATACCTTACGAAAAATAGTTGTTCCAGCACATTAGAAAAATGATGAAGGTTTCTGTTTGTTATTGTGCAGTGTTTTGAAACACTCTGCAGGCATCCCAGGAGAAAACACAAGTCTGACAGCAGATATAGTAGAGAGAGGTGGAGAACAGGAAGCTGCTATGAACTCTCTGCTCAGAGCTCCTACCTCAGCCCCAGTTATACAGTGTCAGAGAGTAGATAAAGCCCTACTATGTGTTTGTCTGTTTGAGGAGCGTCTGCCCTTCTGATCCTTGTCATTTGCTTCATGGTGAGTCTTGTGGCCACAATGGTTTCCCATTCACTCATGTCCCTGGGGGTCTGCATATCAGTCCCAGTGACCCACCTGCAAACCAATTTCCGAACTAAGAGGTTCAGTTTCCCAGAAACCCCCAACGCTGGTACTTGACTTTCAGTGTTGCCGGTGGTCAGGTTGTGTTGAGCCTGGGGACCCAGACCTGAATGCGGATATTGTGTGGGTGGCTTCCTGGGGATTGTTTTGCTTCTTCCTGAATGGTAGAGTAGCTTCCTTCGCATGCCGCTGTTTATCTTGGTTAAAGCTTGCAATCTCAGTAGGTCTGACCCGTCTGGTTCTGGTGGAACCCGTGAGTGCGACAACTCAAGGCTAGGGCAGATGGCCTCACTGTTGTTGTCTTCTGTGCAGGCGAGACCTTTTTGTCTCTCAGCGAGCTGCGCGGTGGGATGCCCTTGGCTACCACTGTTTGGGGATGCCTTGCAAGGCGCTCTTGGAGGCGATGGAGGTTTTCACCTGGTGTTGGCTCTGGAGTCCCATTCTGAACTGGGTCTTTGCTGCTCGCTGAGGTGTTACAACTAATATGTGTCCTCATGAAGCTTGTCCCTAGGACTGGTGATTTTGATATCATTGGAAAGCGCACTGCATCTATGTGGGGTGATCATGGTTGGCGCACAGGTAACCTGCGAGAGTCGATGAGTGCGGGCGTTAGCTATTCTGCCTTCGAAGTGCGTTTGTGAGCTCCAAAGTAGAGACAGTTCTGTGCACAGGGCGTGGCGGTGCCTTGAGGGAATGGCAGGTGCATTGAATTTGAAGCTGTGGGTGGAGTAGTCAATACCGGCATCCCATTGTGCTGAGGGAGAGTAGGTCATCGTGTTGATGTTCTGTTCAGATGTGTCTTTCACTGTGTTAGCTGCCCTCTACCCACCAAACTTAGCGGGCCGTCCTGCACAGAGGTGAGAAGGTTTTTGTCTCGGTTAGTGTATTGTTTTCAGGGACTGCTGCTGGTCTAGGTCCATTTCTGTACCCCTTCTTTGCACTCAGAGCATTGTTTCCTAAGATTGTATTGAAGTTGTTTTAAGGGTGGCACCTGGCAGCTCTACCAATAATACGTTTATTAGGCGAGGACATCTTTTTAGGAATTTGTAGAACGACCACATGGAGGCAGGTCAGAGGTGTTTGCTTCCTTGTGCTTTGGTGACTGTTCTTTGTGTTTGTGCTGTATGTGCGGAGGTGTATTGATGCATCACCTGTTGAGACTTGTACCTGGTGTGTCATGTCCTTGTGAGCATTCAGAGAAGGGTGGGAAGCACATTCCTTGTACCTTCCCATGGTCCCTTTTATTTATATTACTCCCATACTGTTGCAAAGTCATCCTGTGCCCTGGGCACCCCCCAACTTTTTGCTGACTGGAACTGGTGGTAACTGACTCTGACTGACCCTGGGCTCTGCCTAACCAGGCCCAGGGCCAGTGCCAAGCTGAAAGGAACACATTAGATTTTTATAATATGGCAGGGGATTGAAACTACCTAGAGGTCCCCAGTATCCTGGGGCATGGCAGTTTAGAGGCCAGCAGCTTTTCTGCACTTGCATGTGTGCTCTGCTGAAGCCTGGGGTCAGTTTCAAACCAGCCCTGGTTGCCAGGACTGCTTTTAAAAAGTAAAGAGCTGCTCAAATTCGACTTTGATGCTAGAAAACCTGGTTAAGAAAGATCGGCAATATTTCTGCAGATTCAGAACCCCTAAAGTCTCCCTTAGTTGCACAGGGGGTGGGGGTCCTGTAGAGATTAGGGAAATACTTATAAAATATGTTTTTATAAGCCCTGGTACTAGAAAACTGACCCAAGTCATTTTCCCCATTGCAAACCCCATGGCCCATAGGTTAACATGGTAGGAATTTAAAGATTAATAAATATTGATAGGAGAGGACTAGCCGGACCATTCAAAGTCTTCCCAGAATGGTAGTAGTAAATCCAACAATATTATATTGTTGAATTTCTGCTAACGTGTACATACAAGAAGTTATAAGACTTTCTTGTTTGTAGTCCAAATTCAGCCTTCCAGTGGTCTGCCCCGATTGATCAGAGATAAGTGGATTAGCCAGGCTGCTTGGAAGAGGTGATAAAGAACCACTCTACTGGGAGGGCAGTGTGCTAGGTATGCCAGGCCAGGAGGTGGAGTCGTAAACTATGCACTTCAAAGGCAGAGGGGAGGCCTGGGTTTCAGTTTCAATTTGACACTCTTGACCCAGAGTCAGGGCTAGGCTTAAGGAAGGTATGTGCAGATGGTAGGGGGAGAATCCATGGAAATAAGCCATCCCAGGGGGTGTGTTTAGCCAGCTCTTACCTCCTTACTGGAAAATCAGCCATTATGGATTTGGAAGAAAGATGCACTCTGGGACAACATAATGCCACACTCTGCCGGATGTGGTCATAACTATGAGGAGTTACCCTGCTTTCATTGGTCAGAAGTGACCTGTGGCTTGACCCAGAGAATTGTGAATAAGTATCTGAGAGGGGCAGAGCCCTCCAGATCTGCTGCTTGAAACTTACTTGAAGCAAGACGTGCCCTGCTGCGAAGTGCTGCTGTGCAAAGACTTCTAAGGCCTGACCTCTGAAAACTGCGCCATCTGAAAACTGCAGCCCTGTGGATTACCTTGCTACAAAAGGACTAAGAAGTAGACTCCCTGCAAGCTACAGGTTAACAGAGCTCACCTGGACATCCCCACAAAGAATCCCCAGCCTGGAGTGCCAGTGGATTTGAAAGGGTTTTGTTCAAGTGGATTGCGGAATTGAAGTTTCACACTTTCAAGGACCCTCTTAGAGATTCCAGAACCTTGGACTGTGTGTTGGATACTTTGGAACCCGCAAGCAGAACTTCAGGAAGGAGTTCTAACTGGACCTAGCCTGCTGAAGAAGGCTACCCAGTGGTGAGATATTCTTCAGAACCGTTTCTAAAGGTGTGTCCCTGTCAGACAAAACGAAATTACTAAAAGGGGCACTGTTGGTTTCTAAGCACTAGAAAGTGACTAATCTTTAAAAATTCATAACTCTGGTTCCCTACAGTGGATTTTTTTCGTTTTGGTGTCATTTAAAAGATAAAAATATTACATATTTTTATAAATTGGTGTTGGATTTTTATTTTGGGTTGTGTCTTAATTATTTACTGAAATGGTGTTTTTGAATGCTTTACATACCTGTCTTTGAAGTTAAGCCTGTCTGCTCGCAGCCACGTTACCAAGGGTTGAGCACAGGAATAATTTTCTAAGACCTATGCTGGGTCCTATTATGTGTTGTTGTCTTTATTGCCAGTGGCAGAACGACATTTGCCCCTACCAATAACCCACCTTCCAACATTTGGTGTTCAGCGGTGTGGATGTGGACTTGCATTTAAAAAGTACACCTTTCAGTGAATGATTTAAGATTATAAAAATCCTCTAAATTGCCTTAGAACAAAACTTTTGAGTTTGATTTTTGGAATTTGGACTAAACTGTTTTTGTTTTTAATCCATTGTTTCGATTTTTCCAAATTGTTTTAAGTCTGTTGTGCCTAGTTTTTTGTGACCCAAAACTAGGGAACCATGGAGCTGGACCTGGCTAAACTGTCCCAGTTCGCAGTGGGTGATCTTAGGGTACAGTGTAGGCTTAGGGGGCTGCCTGCTTCTAACAAGATTACGAAGACAGCGTTGCTTAAGTCCCTAATGGCCTGGGCTGGGGTAGCTGAGGAGACGCAAGGGGGATGGGAGGATGTTCCCCCCAACCTCACCCAAGAGAGGGGTGAGGATGAGACCTCTCCCATTGTGACTAGTGTTAGCCAAGTGAATGAAGGTGGTGGTGGGAGTGGGGAAGGGTCCCTTACTCAGGTACCACTACTGTCCCTTGCAGAGAGACAGCTTCAGGCTCAATTAGAGCTGATTGCCTCGGAGAAGGAGAAATTCAAACTGGCTAAGAGAAGATGGGAGAGGGAGGAGGAGAAGAGGAATTGTGGCAGCGAAATTGAAGAGGATGTTGAGATGTCCAGGGGTGGTAGATTTGAACCTAAACTTCCCAAGGGCATAGTACCCAAGTACACTGAGGGGGATGATATTGACAAGTGGCTAGCAGCTTTTGAGAGGGCCCTTAAAATGAGTAGGGTCCACTCTAGGTATTGGGGTGCACTCCTGTGGTAGTTGATTCCAGTAGCTGGGAGGGATAGGCTCCTGACCCTGAAGGGAGAGGATGCAGAATCATACCAGCAGATGAAGGCATGCTTAGTCAAGAGATTTGGTCTGACTCCAGAGCAGTACAGGGTGAAGTTTAGAGGCACCCAGAAATTGAGTTCAAAGTCTTGGGTAGACTTTGTGGACATTTCAGTGAAGGCACTGGAAGGCTGGATTGTTGGTAACACAGTTGGCTCATATGAGGGATTGTATAATTTGTTTTTGAAAGAACATATTTTGACTCATTGCGCAGAAGAGAAGTTACGGCAGTATCTAGTGGACTCTAAGCTGACAGACCCCAGAGAGCTGGGAGAAGCAGCTGATGAGTGGGTGAGAACCCGGGTTTCCATTCAGCACCAGGGGGGTGACCAGAAGAAAGGAGGACAGGTCCCTCCCCAGGGGAAAGCCCAGGGAAAGGAAGGTCAAAACCAAGAGTCCTCCAAAGACCCACCAAAACCTGCACAAGGAGGGGGGGCCCCGAGCCAACCCAAATTAAAAGGGAGGGGGTATCAGGGAAAGAATGGTAGGTTCTTTGATCCCTCAAAGGTGGGTAAGTGCTTTGACTGTAACCAGCCAGGGCACAAACAGGGAGATGCTGTCTGCGCCAAGAAGCTCCCCCCTAAGGGGCCATCCACAGGGATTGCCAGTGTCAGTGTAGGGGTGGAGAGTGGTGCCCCAGAGAGGGGTAGTCAGGTGGTGGAAGCAACCTTAGTGTCCCTGGGTGGGGTGAATATTGCAACCCTTGCTGCCTTACCTCCAAACATGGACAAGTACAGGCAGAGGCCTAAAGTGAATGGGGCTGAGGTTGAGGCTATCAGAGACACTGGGGCTAGTGTAACTATGGTCCTGGATGAACTGGTGCCTCCAGAGAGGTTGCTACCTGGTGAGTTTCACCAGGTGACATATGCAGACAGCACTACCAAACTCCATCCTATGGCTGTGGTGGATTTGGAATGGGGAGGTGTGACAGGCCCTATGAAGGTAGCTGTGTCAAAGGTGCTCCCAGTCCAGTGTTTACTGGGCAATGATCTTGAAGCCTCTGTGTGGTCAGAGATGGAGAGGGGACTCCATATGAAAATATTGGAGCTCCCTGAGTGGGTATGTGCTGTGACTAGGTCACAGAGTAGCCAGAAGGGAGGGGCTGGACACTTGGACCCTGGAACAAAGGGCCAAGCATCCAAGGACAAGGGCACTGTGCCTGGTGAGCCTGCCCAGGGAACTCCAGAGGTGCAGGAAGAATCTAACCCTGATGGGGAGGATCTGGCCTCTGAGGGAGGGACTCCATCCCTGCCAGAGCTGTCAGATTTGGCAGAACTGACAGGAGCAGGTGGACCCTCCAGAGAGGAGTTCAGTCAGGGACAGCGTGACTGTCCCACCCTTGAGAGCTTGAGGCGGATTGCTTCTAAGCAAGAGGAGGGGGATGACAGTGGGTTTCACAAACTCTACTGGGAAGATGGCCTGCTTTATACTGAGGCCAGAAACCTCAAGGAGGGGTCCACCAGGAGGTTGGTGGTGCCGCAGAAGTACAGAGAGTTCATCCTGACTTTGAGTCATGATATCCCCTTGGCCGGACATTTGGGACAGACAAAGACATGGAACCGGTTGGTGAACCATTTCTACTGGACCCTTATGTCTGAAAAGGTAAAAGAGTTTTGCAGCTCCTGTGTCAACTGTCAGGCCAGTGGCAAGGCAGGGGGCAAGACAAAGGCTCCACTAATACCACTGCCAGTGGTTGGGGTTCCTTTTGAAAGGGTGGGGATGGACATTGTTGGTCCCCTGGACCCACCTACTGCATCAGGGAATAGGTATATCTTAGTGGTAGTTGACCACACCACTAGATACCCTGAAGCCATACCTCTTAGAACCATTGATGCTCCTGTTGTGGCTAGAGCACTGCTTGGTGTGTTCACCAGAGTGGGTTTTCCAAAGGAGGTGGTGTCAGATAGGGGCACGAACTTCCTGTCCAGCTATCTGACTGCTATGTGGGATGAGTGTGGTGTCAACTACAAGTTCACCACCCCCTATCACCCACAAGGAAATGGTCTTGTTGAGAGATTCAACAAAACCCTGAAGGGCATGATAAATGGGTTGTCAGGGAAGCTCAGGAGGAGATGGGATGTTCTCCTCCCATGCTTGCTGTTTGCCTACAGGGAGGTGCCACAGAAAGGGGTTGGTTTCAGTCCCTTTGGGTTGGTGTTTGGACACCCTGTGAGGGGACCATTGAGCCTGCTAAGAGAGTCTTTAGAGAAGCCTCTTAAGGAAGCAAAGGACAATGTGCTTGATTATGTGCTAGGCCTGAGATCTAGAATGGCAGAGTACATGTACAAGGCAAACAGGAAACTGGGGGCCAGCCAGGAGCTCATGAAGCACTGGTATGATCAAAAGGCTACTATGCCTGAGTATAGTCCAGGACAATTGGTGTGGGTGTTGGAGCCTGCGGCTCCCAGGGCCCTCCATGACAAGTGGAGTGGGCCCTATCCAATCTTAGAAAAGAAGGGTGAGGTTACTTATTTGGTTGACCTTGGCACCCCAGGAACCCTCACAGGGTCCTGCATGTGAATAGATTGAAACCCCACCATGACAGGGCAGACATGACCATGTTACTGGTCACTGATGAGGGTGTGGAGGAGGAAACTGAGCCTGTGCCCGACCTCCTCTCCACTAATGTGCAAGATGGGTCAGTGGAGGGAGTTGTACTCTCTCCCAAATTGACAGACCAGCAGCACAGAGACTGTAAGCAAGTGCTGGAGCAGTTAGCTGGCCTGTTCTCTTTGACCCCAGGCATCACTGAGTGGTGTGTGCACCACATTGACACTGGTGACAGCCTAACTGTCAAAAATAAACTGTACAGGTTGTCTGACCATGTCAGAGCCAGCATTAAAGCTGAGGTTGCTAAGATGCTGGAACTGGGGGTAATTGAACCGTCTGAGAGTCCATGGGCCAGTCCAGTGGTGCTGGTACCTAAACCTAATCCTCAGGGGGGACCCAAGGAGTTAAGGTTCTGTGTGGACTACAGAGGTTTGAATGCAGTCACAAAGACTGACGCTCACCCTATACCTAGAGCTGATGAGCTCATTGATAGGTTAGGGGCTGCTAAGTACCTGAGTACATTTGATTTGACTTCAGGTTACTGGCAGATTGCCCTCACCGATGGAGCAAAGGAGAGGTCAGCATTCTCCACCCCAGAGGGACATTATCAGTTCAAGGTAATGCCCTTTGGATTAAAGAATGCACCTGCCACCTTCCAAAGGTTGGTGAACAGGGTCTTGTCTGGGTTGGAACACTTCAGTGCAGCTTACCTGGATGATATAGCTGTATACAGTTCTACCTGGGGGGATCACTTAAACCACCTACGGGAAGTGCTTCAGGCCATGCAGCAGGCAGGCCTGACTATTAAGGCAAGCAAGTGCCAAATAGGGCAGAGTTCTGTGGTGTACCTAGGCCACCTGGTAGGTGGGGGCCATGTACAGCCTCTCCAAGCTAAAATCCAAACTATTTTGGATTGGACAGCTCCTGTTACCCAGACTCAGGTCAGGGCATTCCTTGGACTGACAGGGTACTATAGATGGTTTGTTAAAAATTACGGGACCATTGTGGGGCCCCTAACAGAACTGACTTCTAAAAAGAGGCCCAAAAAGGTGATTTGGACCCCAGAGTGTCAGAAGGCTTTTGACACTCTGAAAGCTGCTATGTGTTCAGCACCAGTGTTACTGGCCCCTGACTATACAAAAGAATTTGTTGTTCAGACAGATGCTTCAGAGCAAGGGATTGGGGCAGTGTTGTCACAGCTAAATGAAGGAGGCCTTGATCAGCCAGTTGCCTTTATTAGTAGGAGGCTTCTTCCCAGAGAGCAGAGGTGGAGTGCCATTGAGAGAGAGGCTTTTGCTGTGATGTGGTCACTGAAAAAGTTCAGACCCTATTTGTTTGGGACTCACTTTCGTGTTCAAACTGACCACAGACCTCTCAGGTGGCTCATGCAGATGAGAGGGGAGAATCCCAAGCTGTTAAGGTGGTCCATTTCCCTACAGGGGATGGACTTTACAGTGGAACACAGACCTGGGGTTGCCCATGCCAATGCAGATAGACTTTCCAGGTTTATCCACTTAGCTGATGAGGACTACCAGGGTGTAGGTTAGTAACCCATCACCTTTCGTTTGGGGGGGCTATGTTGCAAAGTCATCCTGTGCCCTGGGCACCCCCCAATTAAGACACAACACAAAATAAAAATCCAACACCAATTTATAAAAATATGTAATATTTTTATCTTTTAAATGACACCAAAACAAAAAAAATCCACTGTAGGGAACCAGAGTTATGAATTTTTGAAGATTAGTCACTTTCTAGTGCTTAGAAACCAACAGTGCCCCTTTTAGTCATTTTGTTTTCTCTGACAGGGACACACCTTTAGAAACGGTTCTGAAGAATATCTCACCACTGGGTAGCCTTCTTCAGCAGGCTAGGTCCAGTTAGAACTCCTTCCTGAAGTTCTGCTTGCGGGTTCCAAAGTATCCAAAACACAGTCCAAGGTTCTGGAATCTCCAAGAGGGTCCTTGAAAGTGTGAAACTTCAATTCCGCAATCCACTTGAACAAAACCCTTTCAAATCCACTGGCACTCCAGGCTGGGGATTCTTTGTGGGGATGTCCAGGTGAGCTCTGTTAACCTGTAGCTTGCAGGGAGTCTACTTCTTAGTCCTTTTGTAGCAAGGTAATCCACAGGGCTGCAGTTATCAGATGGCGCAGTTTTTTTTTCGGTCAGGCCTTAGATGTCTTTGCACAGCAGCACTTTACATCAGGGCACGTCTTGCTTCAAGTAAGTTTCAAGCAGCAGATCTGGAGGGCTCTGCCCCTCTCAGATACTTATTCACAATTCTCTGGGTCAAGCCACAGGTCACTTCTGACCAATGAAAGCAGGGTAACTCCTCATAGTTATGACCACATCCGGCAGAGTGTGGCATTATGTTGTCCCAGAGTGCATCTTTCTTCCAAATCCATAATGGCTGATTTTCCAGCAAGGAGGTAAGAGCTGGCTAAACACACCCCCTGGGATGGCTTAATTCCATGGTCTCTCCCCCTACCATCTGCACATACCTTCCTTAAGCCTGGCCCTGACTCTGGGTCAAGAGTGTCAAATTGAAACTGAAACCCAGGCCTCCCCTCTCCCTTTGAAGAGCATAGTTTACGACTCCACCTCCTGGCCTGGCATACCTAGCACACTGCCCTCCCAGTAGAGTGGTTCTTTATCACCTGTTCCAAGCAGCCTGGCTAATCCACTTATCTCTGACCAATCGGGGCAGACCACTGGAAGGCTGAATTTGGACTACAAACAAGAAAGTCTTATAACTTCTTGTATGTACACGTTAGCAGAAATTCAACAATATAATATTGTTGGATTTACTACTACCATTCTGGGAAGACTTTGAATGGTCCAGCTAGTCCTCTCCTATCAATATTTATTAATCTTTAACTTTCTACCATGTTAACCTATGGGCCATGGGGTTTGCATTGGGGAAAATGACTTGGGTCAGTTTTCTAGCACCAGGGCTTATAAAAAACATATTTTATAAGTATTTCCCTAATCTCTACAGGACCCCCACCCCCTGTGCAACTAAGGGAGACTTTAGGGGTTCTGAATCTGCAGAAATATTGCCGATCTTTCTTAACCAGGTTTTCTAGCATCAAAGTCGAATTTGAGCAGCTCTTTACTTTTTAAAAGCAGTCCTGGCAACCAGGGCTGGTTTGAAACTGACCCCAGGCTTCAGCAGAGCACACATGCAAGTGCAGAAAAGCTGCTGGCCTCTAAACTGCCATGCCCCAGGATACTGGGGACCTCTAGGTAGTTTCAATCCCCTGCCATATTATAAAAATCTAATGTGTTCCTTTCAGCTTGGCACTGGCCCTGGGCCTGGTTAGGCAGAGCCCAGGGTCAGTCAGAGTCAGTTACCACCAGTTCCAGTCAGCAAAAAGTTGGGGGGTGCCCAGGGCACAGGATGACTTTGCAACACATACTGTATGTATATCCACAATGAGTATGTTAGCATATTATCAAGTTTCTTCAGTGTTGTCTCATGCGTAGGCTGCGTTTTGCACATGGAGTGCAATTGTGTTCCCTTGTGTACAAGTGACAATGCCCATGCTGGTGTGAATGAATGGAAGTGCCACACGTCTGCTGCTGGATCTGTCTGTCACATTCAACACAGTTGACAGCCACGTCCTTGCAGTGAGACTACAGGAACTTGGCATCAATGGAGGCCTCCTTGACTGGTCGCCTGCTACTGCTCAGCAGAGCTAGCACTGTCTTGCTGCCTCCATTCACATCACTGCCTTACGGCATCGACACTGGTATACTTCATCACTCCATTATCTAACCCTGCCCTTGTATGCCTAACTCTGCCCACAACTGCATCTCATCAAATCATGAAACCTGACACGTTACACCTATGTTAGCGATGCTTGGGTCGTCTTACAGCTGGAAGACCCTAGTGAGCTTACCATCTCTCGACTAGACCACTGCTTCCGGGCCATTGACCAATGGATGCAGAAAAGTGTCTTAAAAGTAACTTATGTTAAAGTTAATTCAAGAGTAGCCATTTGACAAGTTTCTTGAAAGATGCAGTGGAACGATTGGATCAGATCTCAAGGAGGCAGGGCGTTCCAGATTCTTGGAGCAAACTGCTGAAAGCACAATTCTAAGATCTTTTCTTTTTGAATTTGGGTGGTTTCAAAAGTAGGTTGGACGTACTTCTTAGGTTCCAGCCTGAGCCCGAAAGTTCACGCTTATTTGCCAGGTAGACCGGGGTGTTCTAGTGTATGGCTTTATGCATCAAGCAGGCTATCTTAAAGCGTATCCTAGCTTCGATAGATAGCCAATTTAGTTGCAAAAGGTCGGGGGAGATGTGGTCATGCTTTCTAGAGCCTGTGATGAGTCTGGCCGATGCTTTTAGGATAGCTCTGAATGCTGAGCTGAGCTGTCACCTGGGATCGAACTGTGAGCCCCGTGCTCCACAGTGAGCTGCTCTGGCTGCTGCGCCACACCTCTCAAACAATCCAGCTTGCTGCAGCTAGACACTGTTTGAGTTTATAGTCATGTCTCACCAGCCCACCATTCCCATTGCCGGACAATCAGCTTTCAAGACACTCTTCATTACCCACAGGATAGTACTTCAATCAATTAAAGCTGCAAAGAGATTTACAGGAAAGAACCCTCCTCTCTAGGCTGGCCCATTCCGATGGCCATCTTTCCTTACAACAAGAAAGTCATCAGTGGTACTTTCTTTTCCACACAAGAAACAGAAGTCTGGAATTCTATCCAGGCAAACAGAAGGAAAATCCAAGACCAACTGCAATTCAGGAAGGAGACGAAGACTTGTCTCTTCCCAAGATGATCCTTTAACGAGAAGAAGGAGAAAGCATTGGCCATCACTTCACAGGAAAGCACAATCCATAACCTGGGAACCCTCCCATCTGAAACTGGAACTATTCACCTAGGGGTGGCAGCCATAACCACATAGATGCCTGTTTTTCACTCTATTCTTCCGCCTATACCTAAGCGCACCTACAGACTTGCAGAAACACCATATTAGCAGCCTGACTTATATGCATGACACCAAAACATTTAGTACATTGGTGACATTTCTCTCACAAATTTCTCTCCATCCACACACTACTGATTTATAACCATAAGATTCCTATCTCTTTCTTCTTTGACTGGACCACACACCAAGACGCAGCAACAAAATAGAATAAGAGCAGAACTTTGGTCCTCACACATGCCATCAAACACACAGACCACATGGTGGACACATACTTTCCACTCAAACACTCCCAAGGATTAGTGTGCTACATGTCCCAAAATGTGCTTCCGTGCATCACCAGACGTATGAAGTGCTCTATAATTGCAACTGCAATCAATAGAGAACAAGTTCTGCATGGCAGAGGACAGTCTTATCAGGCCCTGCCCGACTGGACACATGCGTATTATGCGGAGTTACGTCCTAAGTGCTGGTTGAGAAATAAGAGATAGTAGATAATGGATATGTTTGACATGGCTAGAAACAGAGATGTGGATTCTGAGTTATCGCACAGTTATAGGAGTGAAAAAGTGAGTTATTAATATAGGAACTCGATCCTAAGAAAGTTCTTTTTCAAATGTAATCGAACATGGATCAAACTTGATTGTTGACAGGTCCAGTAATCTTATCAATATAAACACACACCGAAGCCAAGCACGAGGAAGCTGAAACGACTGATGACGAAGCTTTTTGTGGCTAGCAACACCACAACAAACTAGCAAGAAAGGCATACTCAAGGGAGTGGGAGTGAAAAGTCTGATCTTGAAAGGTAAAAACCAACCCAGCCTTTGCTGAAAATGTGCACTCCATCTATTAATCAATTCTTACTCCTTTAATCCGCTAAGCCAAGATTAATGAGAAAACATAAGTGATTTTGCTCGAAAAAAGTAGCAAAATATTAGACAGAGAGATGTCAAGAACTTAGAAAGAGGTAATGCTCTATCACATTAAATTGAGTGAGAAAAGAAAGGATATGAACACAAAATTGTGATAAATGATGCTTACCCAAAAAGGAGAGAGTCAAGGTTAAGGCTTGGTAAAAGTGTGAAGATTCAGAGGGCAGACCCTATGGCCCCCCTGGCGAAGGTTACCTTGGATTTTGGAGGGTGGGGGGAAATTGACTGCAGGTTATTAGGCCACCTTGACTTCGAATTTGAATTCTGGTTTGCTGATTGGTAACAATTTCCTGCACAAAGGAAGCCTATTAGGATCTTTTAAACTACTTCCTCTTAACCCTCACTCTAGGCTGTAAGTGAATCGGTATGGCTGACAGAAAATGTCCTCTATCCAAGAAGATATTGACTGCGTCATCTCACTTACGTGTAAATGAGCATGGTTGAGAAGAACCAAGAATAAAATATGTGGTGAACTCTACAAGAAAGGAGAAATCTGTATGAAGTAATTGACATTTGCCCTTTGATATCAGCTCACTGACATTTTACACATTAGCAGCCCTAAAAACATAGCTCAGTTTTAAAAGCATCTACTAACTTTTGGCAAACCTAGTATATGCTGCGATGCGAAATTTAGAACGTGTACATCAACATGTAAGTGTGACAGATGCTTTAGTTGATAGCCTGTTACTTCCTTGTATATTACATATTCCTTTGGCGTGTGGCCAATCACTAGCCTATAGTATAATTTGTAATTGCCGTTTCTACTCCTCCTAAACATACAACTCCATCCAATCTCGAGGGGACGTTGTATGGACAAAAATAAAATAGTGTACGGGTAGAAAACCTAAATTATCACCTTCCTGTCCAAAGATTAAAAACAAGTCAATTTTATTAGGACCTTTGGTATTAGTACAGTCGACATGTTTCGGCCTATTCAACTAGCCATTGTAGGATGCCACCTCAACATTGGGTGTATTTGTCTGATTGTGCTAGAATAGACCAGCTGGCACATTTGACGGCCACACTAGGAAAGAACACTCCACCTTGACCCATCCTCAGCGCCAATAGAATGCATTATGGACTCAGGCGTCCAAACACTATAAGAATTAGACACGATGGTGAAGAAAGCAACTCAAAGTGCGTGAGGGTTAGACAGGCTTCTACTGACCTTGCAACAGTTATTCACACACAGGCCCACAAGCAGGCACATCAGACACCGTTAGTCTACTCTATAGAAAGGTTCCCTACAGACTCTAACATCATTGTGTTCATTCGCTCATTCGTTCATTCATTCTGACACTAGCACAATTCTCGTGCAGAAGGCAATATCACATTTTCCCCATTGTTGTTCCATGAAAGATGAGCAAAGCCAGACGCTTGTCTCCAAATTCACCTACTTTTTCTAATTTTAAGCTTTATTTTGGCGATTTGTAGCATAGTAGTAGAAATCAAATGAAATCCTCAGTTTTTAGGTCTCGCCTGGCGTTAGCAGCGCGCATGTGTTGCCCTCGCCATGCGAGGGCTTCTTGGAATCAATTGGGTTCCAGAAGTCTTGTCTCTGCTCCACCTGCAACTTTCATTTGTGCACGTCGTTTTCCGTCATGGATTAAGCAAAACACAGTGTAATGATTGCACCTGGGGCATTTAAATCCCTCCTGGTTGCCACCCTGTCCGCTTTTAGCCCCGTCCACCAGGATTGGATCTTTTACTTGCGGCAGGAGACAGTGTCTCTGAATTATCCGCTAAGCACTTTTTTTTTGCTATTACCGAATTAATGTTCAACAATGGCTGATGCGCCTTTGATTTCTCTGGCGCGGCTTGTTATTTTTAGCGTGTTGCTTTTTTCTCTTCCATTTGTAATACTTCCCCAAGCTCATAAGTTGCTGCCTCACCACTCCTAGTCTTTTTTTTATTTATTAAATGTTGCTCCAACGTTTGTCGCGCTTCCTACCTTACCATTTGGCAAGGTTTACTTTCTTACACTCCCCGCGTCTGTTTGTATTTATTTTCGAGGGCTGCATGCAATGCGCGCATGCCGAGCGGCTGCAGTGATCTTTTACAGCAATTAAATGTACACCGATATGTTGACAAGAAGTTCTTTGGTTGCTTGGATAGACACTGCAAGCAACTTAATGTCACTTCCGGTGATGGCTTTGAATGTTCAGACGAAATGAAGCAGCATATGAACTTCCCGTCATGCATTGCTTCTTCTCGTCCTGAGCGGGATTAGTTCCATCAGAGGGAAAAAGTTCAAAACGTGTGTAGTCCTTCCTTTAACGTGCTTTTCACTCTTCCATTTGTAATACTTCCCCAAGCTTGTAAATTGCTTCCCCAACTCTCCTAGTCTTTTTTTTTTTAAATGTTGCTCCAACGTTTGTCGCACTTCCTACCTTACCATTTGGCAAGGTTTACTTTCTTCCACTCCCCGCGTTTGTTTGTATTTATTTTCGAGGGCTGCAATGTGCGCATGCCGAGCGGCTGCAGTGATCTTTTACAGCAATTAAATGCACGCCGATATGTTGACAAGAAGTTCTTTGGTTGCTTGGATAGAATCTGCAAGCAACTTAATGTCACTTCCGGTGATGGCTTTGAATGTTCAGATGGAATAAAGCAGCATATGAACTTCCCCTCATGCATGGCATCCTCTCGTCCTGAGCGGGATTTGTTTAATCAGAGGGAAAACGTTCAAAACGTGTGTAGTCCTTCCTTTAACGTGCTTAGAAGAACACAGCTCTTCGACAAACTCACCCCGCTCTAACAACCCCGGCCAACAGCCAAGTTGTAGAATATTGCAGCTCCTTCAGCCCACTAATAATTCCCAGCACTGTGCATTCTGGGACTAGTAGTTTGGCTCCTTAAGCTCGGTCCTACAAATCCCACAATGCAAAGTGATTTTTCTACAATCCTAAGAGAGCACTGGGAAGGTATGAAGACCCTCCGTAGCTCTTCATTGTCACGTGTGGTCCACGGGATGCAAGAACTCATCAGAACTCGCCTTTCATTAAGTTAAAGCCATTTGCTTTGCCATACAATACCATTAGCAAAGCAAATAGCTTGAACTTAATCAAAGACGAGACCTATTGCATTTTCAATGCTTGTTCTCCATGTTTTTGGTTCTTCTTTGAATAAATATAAACGAACCGCCTATAAGCAGCATTGCTCCTTGTTTCCTGAGCCTCTCGCTCTGAGATATGTAGACGATGCACTTCTTCGTCAATTAAGGCCCGGTGAAGAGCGCAGCTCACCCTACGCTGTCGGGATCTGCATCAGGACGCACGTGCGTCATCAAAACCAAATGGATGCGCGCGCCCGGCACCTAGAGAGCTTTTACCTCCGCAGAGAGAGAGCCCATCGCTTCCCACCACCTCCTTTAATCGCCTTAATGAAAGGTGTGCGTCACTATTGATGTAAACACCGCGCATTAGCCCAGCGCTGCGAAGGAAGGGCGCCCGCGCGGGTTCTAAAAGCGCGCCGGGCGCTGCGCGGGATGGCTGGTTTGACCCCGCTGCCCGCCTCTTTCATTTACCCAGAGATCGCGCTCGCTTAGGTGTCTCTGTTTATCCCCGTCCTGTTTAAAACGTTTTCTTCTAATCCGGTTCAAGTGCATCAGCAGGGATCAGGCGGCAGGGCAGGGCAAGCAACAGATGAAAGTTAAGTGAATTTAAATCCAATCCGTGCTGCATTAGGGATTTGTTGAGAGTGGGAACATAAAAAAAAATGCAAACCGCTTAGATCAAAACGATTGCTTTTAGCTCTTGTTATCGCTGCGCTGTGGAAGCAGGAGGCTGGTGTTCTGTCCCAAGCGGGGCCTGTTTGTTGGTACTGAGGCTCCGGCGCTGCAGGGATGAGAGGGAGCGCACTGAAGACTGGACCGGCCATAAGGAGCTATGGGAACCCCCCAGCAGGCTGAGGAGCAGTGGGGCCCTCTGCCCACCCAGCCATGGAAGCCGCCATGTTGGACTGTTCCTAAATACTGTGCCAGACAGGGGTGTAGGTATTGGAATATTTATTGAGTCTCTCTTCAGAACTGCCTGTGAAAGTATACATTTTCTAGTCAATATATTTCCCAAATGTGTTTGTGCAATTAATAGCTTAGTCCAAATCTTCCAGCCTAGCCTGGACACCCTGCAAGACTGTTCATCCTTTCAGAGCCCAATTACTGACACTTTGCGTACACCAACCCGCCTCCAGTATACCGAGGCAACAAAAACAAGATGGTGGTGGTAATGTACCTATACATAAGTGACAAGATGGTGGTAATGTACCTATACATAAGTGACAAGATGGTGGTAATGTACCTAGACATAAATGTAAATATGTATTTATTTATAAAGCATACTATGATGGCGCAGTGCTCCAAAATACGTAACCAAACTCTTCAAAACTTCCAGGAGGAGTCAGGCTTGATCAGCATGTGTCTGGCTCCTGCCTGAGGGGGCTGGGGGGCAAAGACACAACAGACTGGATGCAGCCAAGAGTAGTTACCAGTGGCTGAGATTAATCGGAACCATCCACCCATCACTGTTTGTTTGCCTCAGCGTGATTCCTTAAGTGTGACGGGTATGCCCAGATGTGGGTTCCATACTCACTGTGCCGCAGGACTCAAGATGAAGCCTACAGACGGGACGAATGCACGCCAAAACTGGCCTGGGTTTTTTTGTATTCTCGTTCAGAAAGGACCTGGCCTGTCAGTTTGGGTTGAATTGTTCCTATTGCAGCAGAACCAAGGTTGATTTATATATTTACGGTTTTTGTCTGATGTGGCATTAGGGCAAAAGAACACTAGAGTGGGTGCCACCCCTAGTAATAACCAGCGACTGAGATCAATTCAATCAACCCACTGTAAGTGGCTGTCCTCACACATTGAAGTGGCCAGGGCTGGACAAAAAGGCCTTGAGGGAGCAGGGCCGGGTGCCCTTCCAGTATGGAGGCCCCTGAAGCAGCCCTGCACACAATGATGTGTCCCACCACAAGCAGGATAGCAGCCCCATAGCTTTAAATGGAGCCCGATCCATCTGGTATTCATCTAATTGAATTAATGGACAATCCGCCACGGGTGCAGAGTCAGTCGCATCTAACTACCAATACCTCTGTGTTTATCGATGATCACTCATGCAGCCAGATTCTGCCCATATTTAAATCTTTAATTTAACCATCCTTTAAGTCATTTTTGGTCAAGGACGGAGACATTGCCATTCAAATCAATAAGCTGGAGAAAGTGAAATTCATATTTCCAGCTGTAATATCACATATTCATTTATGGAAATAATTCATAGTTTAATTTCCTTTCTTCACAATTTGAATTCTTAATGTTTTTTAGTAGCACCACCCAGGCCATGGACACCGTAGAAATGACAAGGTTGAGACTTTTTAAAAAATATTTTAATTATTTGAGATTTTTGTGCAGCACTACACATTATCTTCTGGCTAATTCAGAGCGCATCATTGAGCAGCATCATAGAAGGAAGCTGGAATCCTGCCGGGCAGACATTGGAATCCAGGTGGGTGCAGATATTGGACTCCAGCTGGACGCAGAAGCTAGAATCCAGCCAGATGTTGACGGTGGACTCCCACAAGATATATAAATTAGAATCCAGATAGATGCAGATGTTGGATTCCAGGCAGGTTCATATATTGGAATCCAGCCAGGTGCAGAAGATAGAATCTAGCCAGATGGTGGAATCCGCCAAGATATAGAAATTAGAATCTAGAATCTAGGCTCATACAGACATTGGAATCCAGCCAAGAGCAGAAATTAGAATCCATACAGGTGGAAAAATTGGAATCCAGCTGGATGCAGAAGCTGGAATCCACTCAGATGAAGAAGATGGATTCCAGCACAATATAGAAATTAGAAATCAGCCACATGCAAAAGTTGGAATCCAGCCACATGCAGAAGTTGGAATCCAGCCACATGCAGAAGTTGGAATCCAACCGCATGAAGTTGGAATCCAGCCACATGCAGATGTTGGAATCCATCCACATGCAGAAATTGGAATCCAGCCACATGCAGAAGTTGGAATCCAACCGCATGAAGTTGGAATCCAGCCACATGCAGATGTTGGAATCCATCCACATGCTGCAGTTGGAATCCAGCCGCATGCAGAAGTTGGAATCCAGCCGCATGCAGATGTTGGATCCATCCAACATCCGATCCCTCCACAAACATGCCACCGAAATTTGGGACCTTCTCGACAGCACCACCCTGGACGTAGCATTCTTTACCAAAACCTGGACTAACACCACCTCGGGACCGGACATCCCCATCGCCATTCCCCAATGATACAAGATCTCCAGGAAGGACCACCCCACCCGCCCGGGAGGAGGAATCGCCATCATCCACAAATCCACCCTCCGCCTGAGCACACTCCGCGACGTGCCCACAGACCTGATGGAACACCTTCACTTCAAGATACTGGCCAGCCCTACCTCCACCCTCCTAGGAACCCTCATCTACCGACCCCTTGGACCCCGCGGACTTTTTGCCAACTCCATCACAGACATCATCTCCCCACATGCCATCGCGTCCACCAACTACACCCTACTGGGAGACCTCAACTTCTACCTCGACAACTAACTGGACCACAGCACCACATCCCTCCTGAACAACCTCCACAACATTGGACTCCGCCAGATTGTGACCGAACCCACACACTCAGCAGGACACACCGTCGACCCCCTCTTCACAACAGGAAACTCCATCACCTTCAGCCACACCTACGAACTCCCATGGACTGACCATCGATGCGACCACTTCACCTTCAGAACACCCACCAGCCACAGACACCAGCACCTGCTCCGACAAAGAAACTGGACCAGAATCACAGACGACCAGCTAACCTCATCACTCAGCAACTCCATCCCAACCATCGCGGAAAACGATGACCCCAAAACCGCAGCCCGAACCCTGCACAGATGGATCTCCGACAGTGCCAACACCATAGCCCCCCTCAAGAAAAACAACAACACCCACGCCAAGAAAGCTAGATGGTTCATCACCGAACTTCGAGAGTCCAGACGCACTTGCCGCCGCCTCGAAAAGGCCTGGAGGAACACCAAATTCACAGAAGCCCACAACAACTTCAGAGCTGCCACCAACGCCCACCACCAACTCATCAGAAAAATGAGATTGAAGACAGAATCTCCACTCATGCACACAACAGCAAAGAACTTTTCACCATCATCAAGGAGTTCGCCCAACCCACCAGTGAGTCCATCGACATTCCTCCCTCACAAGACCTCTGCGACAAACTCAGCACCTTTTTCCACCACAAAATCAAGAGCATCTACGACAACTTCGACGAAGACAACCAACACACTGAACCCTCACCAACCACCCCAACACCCTGAAGACAGCGATCGACAACTGGACAGCCCTCACTACCGAAGACACACTGAAGACGATGAAGTCAATCCACTCCGGGGCCCCCACGGACCCCTGCCCCCACCACATTTGCAACCGAGCTGCTGACACCATCGCACCCATGCTCTGCCACACCATCAACCGCTCCCTGGCAACCGCCTCATTCCCCGATGACTAGAAACCCGCTGGGATCAATCCCCTCCTGAAGAAACCCTTGGTGGACCCCACCGACCTCAAAAACTACAGACCCATCTCCCGGCTCCCGTTCCCAGCTAAAGTCATTGAGAAAGCCATCAACAGCCAACTCGCCACATTCATCGAAGAGCACAACATCCTCGACTCCTCTCAATCTGGCTTCAGAAAAAACCACAGTACGGAAACCACCCTCCTCGCCGCAACAGACATCCGCACCTTACTGGACAAAGGGGAAACAGCAGCCCTCATCCTCCTTGACCTCTCAGCGGCATTTGACACAGTGTCTCACCACACCCTAATATGCAGACTCCACCACACAGAGATCCAAGACAAGGTTTTCAACTGGATCCGCTCCTTCCTCTCCAGCAGAACGCAGCGGGTCAGACTCCCCCCATTCCTCTCGGACCCTACACTTACCAACTGCGGAGTCCCCCAGGGGTCCTCCATCAGTCCTATGCTCTTCAACGTCTACATGGCTCCGCTCGCCCCCATCGTCAGAACCTACGGACTCAACATTGTGTCATACGCAGACGACACCCAACTCATCCTCTCCCTATCCAACGAACCCAACACCGCCAGACACAACTTTCGAAAAGGCATGGAAGTCGTCGCCAAATGGATGAAAAACAGCTGCCGACAACTAAACGCCAACAAAACGGAAGTACTCATCATGGGCCCAAACCCCGATCCCTGGAATGACACCTGGTGGCCCCCCGCTCTCGGAAGTCCGCCCACCCCCACGGACCACGCACGCAACCGGGAAATCAACCTGGACTCAAAGCTCAAAATGGACAGCCAGATCAACTCCGTCTGGTCCTCCTGCTTCCACACCCTCCACCTCCTACGTAAGACCTTAAAATGGATTCCCCTCAAACACAGAAAGACTGTCACTCACACCCTGGTCAGCAGCAGGCTCGACTACGGCAACGCACTCTATGCTGGAATAGACAAAAACCTCACCCGCAAGCTACAGAACATCCAAAACGCCACCGCAAGACTGGTCCTCAACCTGCCAAGACACTGCCACATCTCCCAGCACCTGTGCACACTCCACTGGCTCCCCATCGAAGCTAGAGTCTCCTTCAAGATGCTCACAAGGCCCTCCACGACACCGGACCAGCATACCTGAACAGCCGACTCAAATTCCATGAACCCCAAAGGACCCTACGATCAGCCCAGCTCTCCTACGCCGTGGTCCCCCGCACCAGAAAGACCAGATCGGGAGGCAGCTCCTTCTCCTTCCTCACGGCCAGAGCCTGGAACGACCTTCTGCTCCACCTCAGACAGATAACATCGCTCCCCATGTTTGCAAGAAACCTCAAAACCCCCTCCTTGATGGCCTGGAACCTGCGTACCCCCCCCCCCCCCCCACCCGCCAGCGCCTTGAGACCCTTACGGGTGAGTAGTTGCGCTTAACAAACACCTGATTGATTGATCCACATCCAAAAGTTGGAATCCAGCCACATGCAGAAGTTGGAATCCAGCCGCATGAAGACGTTGGAATCCAGCTGCATGCAGATGATGGACTCCATCCACATGCAGAAGTTGGAATACAGCTGCATGCAGAAGTTGAAATCAAGCCGCAAGCAGATGTTGGAATCCAGCCACATGCAAATGTTGAAATCTAGCCGCAGGCAGAGTTGGAATCCAGCCGCATGCAGACATTGGAATCCTGCCACATGCAAAAGTTGGAATCCAGCCGCTGGCAGACATTGGAATCCAGCCGCATGCAGACATTGGAATCCAGCCGCATGCAGACATTGGAATCCAGACAGATGTAGGGCGTGATCATCTATCCTTTAGTCTGCAGTCCTTACCCTTGACCAAACAGATTCTCAGTCAAAGCCGTTTTGGGGTCTCCGTTTCAGGCGTTTCCTCAAGTGCTGAGAGTTGGGTTCTGCCATCAGGTTTCTCCTTAGTGAGGGTTCCAGAGTCTCTGCCCGGCGAGTCTGTTGCACCACTGTGTGCAGCTGCCTCATGTTAGTGCCAGGAGACCACAAGAGGTCACAGTAATGCAAGAAACGATGCAACAATAGACAGCTTCTCGTGGTGAATGCGCCATTTTGCCTGGGGCTTTCAGGTTCCAGCAATAGGGCGGGCCCCGAGTGCCATGTGATTGATTCCATGGCTTTGTTGCTTGACAGCTCGTTTGAGGTCCATATGAGGACCTGGACAGGAGAATCCTGGGCGGGGCTGAACTGTAGCTTTTTGGCTCCGATTAAAAGTATTCAGCATGTAATCAGCCATAAAAATGTCTGTTTTAGTGCCAGGAAAAAAGCAGGAGTGACGTTTGCATCCTGTTTCTATGAAACGCTCCCTTTGATTACAAAGTAAAAATGACTCTCCTCGCGGTGCAATCAACGCGACGCTGAAATAGCAAGAGGGAGTTCTCTTAATGATCCCCCGTCCGCCCCTGGAACTGGATTCTCCCAGTGTACTTTAAATGTGCATTTAGTCTAAATTGGCACACATCACGGCGGCTACAAGTCGGCCATCAATTAACATATTTATTAAATGTCATTTAATTTATTCAGCAATTAATCTAATTTAGTATTGCAGCTATCTGGTGAAATACCCTGTGAGTGCCTAAACACCAATTAATAACTGTTTAGCGAGTTACAGCGATTAAACTCTTTACAAAAGAGGCACTCGGGGCGCTCTTCAGCAAGAGGTCTTCCCTCCTCACTCGCCTTGATGGCAGAAAACCTCCCAAAAGTCAGAATCGCTGAAGAGCTACTTATTTTCAAAACAATGGCATGTGAGTAGTCCACATGCACTGCTCTCTTACAGGGTAATCAAAACTATGGGGCATATGTACAAGGAGTTAATGCCGCCGTAGCGTTCATTTTTTGATGTTACAGCGGCTTTGTTTTA
Source organism: Triturus cristatus (assembly GCF_964204655.1). Taxonomy (NCBI): domain Eukaryota; kingdom Metazoa; phylum Chordata; class Amphibia; order Caudata; family Salamandridae; genus Triturus; species Triturus cristatus. The sequence continues at coordinate 1,120,016,923 of NC_140580.1, forward strand.
TCGCCGTGTTTACAAGTTGCAGCTAACCGCAGTTAGCGGCAGTTTTCCGGCGTAAACGTGAATTTATTGGATCGCCACTTTTGTTAGCGGGACTTAACAAACAGGAAATGCAAGGTAGGCGTTCCCATGCAAAAACTGCCGCTAACCCCACTTTGCGATATTTACAAGGAATTCCTTGTATGGTGCAAACCCCCCAAAACTGCCTCTAACTCCAGTTACAGGCAGTGTTTTAATACCAGAAAATAGCTGTCTTCTGTGCCCCGCTGCTGTTGCCTGGGTCGCCTGCAAGGGGACTCCATTCGCCACAAGCCATCACTCTCCCAGGAAGGAGGAGGAGCTGCCCACGCGCTTAAAAGCGCCACAATCTTCCCGCGGTGCGGGACGCCGTCTTCTGTGCCCTGCTGCCGTAGCCTGGGTTGCCTGCAAGGGGACTCCATCCCCCACAAGCCATTACTCTACCAGGAGGGAGGAGGAGCTGCCCACATGCTTAAAAGCGACACAGTCTTCCCGCGGCGTAGGACGCGCCTGGGCAAAGCCCAAGCCAAGGGCGGGCACGTCCTTGCCCGTCATTGCCAGGAAGAGGCAGGGCAGGGCCAACCCTCTTTCATCTGGCACTCGGACTGAGGACATTGTGGCGGGCTAGCTTATTCCTGTTAAGGTACTGTGCGTGTTACATCGCCCCTGTATTTTATCACACGCCTCCTGCACGCCTAACTTTAAGTAGAAACCAGTCTCAACCCCTATATAGAGTAATCACCCCGAGATCGTGTGCCAACTGTGTTTGATACCAATTAGCCATTGTTTAAATCAGAGCCAGATGGTAGAGCATTAGCGGGTGGGCCTGTTTGCTTAATCTGTCATTATTCACAAGCATAGGAAGATGGGGAAGAGAAAATCAATGGAGGGAAGCGGGAGCAGTGGGGGAAGTGTTAATGGCCTGACTGATAAAGGAAAAAAGGCCAGGAAGTCTCAGAAACATCCAGGTAATAACTGTGTTCTAGACTGCATAGATACTCTTATTAGTGAATGCGAAAACATCCTTGAGGCTGACCCATCCATGCACACTAGCCCTGATAAAGCCCCCCACCTGCCCATCCGACCCACCAAGCCTAAAGCTAGCAGCTACGAGATGACATCATCAGGGCTCGGAGGTTTTCTTCACCTACCGAATCACTAGATCACATTGAGCTTACCCTAACCGGGGTTGATCTGGCAGAAAACCTTCTTGCCCTGGAATTTCGCACTTGCCCACCCGGAGATTCCCCCATTCAATTCAGCTGATTCGCATTAGTCAGCCAGGGTAATCGTCCTGCCAGGCAATCCCATACTTTTGTGGAAGGAAGCTCCTCAATGGATGCAAACGACTGACTACTGAGTGAGTCCCAAATGGCTTTGGAGCCTTCTATCGCTCCCATAACTCATATTGCCCTCACTCCCAGTATCCGGGTACCACTTAGCGATGCTGATCAGATGCCTAGAACCACACCAGCTAGACCAATCCCCAAGGAAGATAAAACAGGCTAATAGTGGCATGGGGCCTTATACAGCGGTTGGGCAATTGGCATCTTGCCTCACTGTAAATAAATTAGCTGTAATATCCTGGAATATCGCAGGGTTGAGGTCTAAGGTCACTTCCCCTGATTGGCTTACTTTCATCGAGGGTCACGGCATTTGTCTCTTCCAGGAAACATGGCTGATGGAGCACCTTTATTGCACAGGTAATTTAAATTACCATACTCCAGCTATCAGTGGGGGAAAAGGCCGTCCATCAGGGGGATTGACAATCTGGGTTCGCCAAGCGATTGGCTATAATATCCAGGTGCTCCCAACACAGAGCAGGGACATCCTTGCAATCAGGCTGCAAATGGGCACGAAGGGAAATATTGATATGTATAATGTCTATGCAAGAGGCTTGATTGGGGGGAAGAAGTCGGAAGTTTTAGCGACTCTCGGCGATCTTCTAGACTTGCACTTCAGGGACTCCCAAATCTTAATTGCAGGAGACCTTATTTTGACCTTTGAGCCCCTTACTACAGAAGAAAATGATCTTACATGCGAGGAAGACGCTCAGTGAGGCATCCCAAAATTGGAACTTGCTCCCATAAAAAAGTGGACTGATGCAGCAATCCAAATAAACTCCATGTGCCTGGAAAAAGGCAGTCGGGCAGTAAATGGAAGATCTTCTTCTGATAGACATGGGGCAAACACATTTAGCAATGGCCGCATCTCTAGCCGTATAGACTATCTCTTAATTAACCTGCAGCTATGGCATCCTTTTGGGGACATGTCTGTGAAGGGGCAGGTAGAGGGTGACCACAATCCTCTATGTGAGACCTTTGACCTGTTACCAGAGAGGATACTCACCCGGCCAAACAGCATGTTGACCACCATTGACGTGGTCCCCACAAACGATATGAGGCGTTTGAAGTTGGCGCAGGTAATAGCGAAGCCCGAAACGCTAGCTACTATTAATAATGGTATTGATGATGCAATAGCCGAGCTAGAGGCATGCTCAGCTAATTGCGAGGCTCCTATGAAATATAACTGCTATTCACAATAAATTCTTTGCCCAGCTACGTTCCCATTTTGTGAGGCATCATAAGGTCAAGAGCTCACAACAAATGAAAGAAACCTACTGGTTTAATGAGAAATGTAGAATGGGCCGCAGGTTCTTATGGGATGCGATTAAGGTAGGGGACCCTGTCATAGCATGGTCATCTATACTAAAATATAGGAGGGCCCAGGAAAATTCAAAGAAAGTATGGGATGAAAGCAGATGGCAGGACCTCAGACTTGCTGGTGTTAGTAATAGCTCCAAGCAGTTCTGGAATATTGCAAAATGGTATAGGGGAGGCCAGCCATCACCACCACAAAACTATGTAGCTCAGGAGCAATGGGTTAACAACTTCAAACCCTAATATGCCAGTAGTATAACCGAGGGTAATCAGGCCGAGCTCCCACATTTGTTTTATCAAGACACAATCTTTGAAGGGACCGATGTTATTACCGCCCTAGGAGCAGTAACAGGTGGAAGAGCACCGGGTCTAGATGGTATCCCGGCCGATATATTCCTTCATGATAAGTCACGATGGTGCCGGTATATTGTTCTGCTAGCAAACGCTATTGCCCGAGGCGCACCTGTGCCCAGATCCTGGAAAGGGGCAGAGATTATCCCCGTTTTTAAAAAAAGGGGATAAATCTCACCCAGGTAACTATAGGCCTATCAGCCTAATAGACTCCGTGCAAAAAATAATGGGGCGGTTAGTTTTAAATAAGGTCCAAGACTGGAGAGATGAGCTGGGCATTTTATCTCTGCTGCAGGCCGGGTTCCGGTCACATATCAGTACTATTGACCGGGTGTTTAGGTTTATATTAGTGTAGTGGAGGACGGTGGTCCTAGGCAAGGGCAGCTTGTACGCTTCCTTTGTCAGTCTTAAGTCAGCTTTTGACCTTGTGTCCGGTAGTACATTATGGTCAGTACTGCAGGAGTTGGGGATGTCTCCTGAACTGCTTTCCCTCATTGCTAAACTCCACGCAATTATGCCCAAATCCGATGGGGCACTCAGGGCAATGTCACCAACCCCTTTCCCATAGAGAGAGGTGTGCACCAAGGCTGTGTCATGGCTCCCACACTATTCTCTCTGTTTATTAATGGGATCGCAAAGTCTATTCCTACCACGTCCCAGTCCTAGCTGGTATAAAAATTCCTATTTTAATGTTCGCTGACGACACGTAAATCATCTCAAGAACCCCGAACGGTCTTCAACGAGCATTGAAACTTTTTGAGGAGTTTTGCCTCTTACAAGGATTGGAAATCAATGTGTCTACAACAAAATTCATGTCGTTTAATCCACACATAGGATTTAGAGGAGACATACTCATGAACGATCACCCCCTGGAACAAGTTAGCACCTTCACATATCTGGGGGTAATGTTACAGAATGACTTGAGGTGGAACCGACAGCTTGACATGGCCTGCACCGGCAGCTATCTGGAGCTTTACAAACTGAATTTAACACCTCCCTGACAAAACCAGTTAGCCCGGTGCTTCAAATATACAATATGAAAGTGGTCAGCTCCGCCCTATATGGAGCGGAACTCTGGGGGTTGAGAAGATGCCAAAGCTAACAGCAGCTGAAAATAGGTTCTTATGTAAGGTCACGAGTCTCCCAGCAAACCACCCCAGTACGTCCATTGCTTTATGATTTAGGCAGAAAATCGCTGGCTGATATAGCGAGACTGCGCCCTATATTATATTGGCATAGAATTTGGTGCACCCCAACTGGCAACCTACACTGCAGGCCTAAAAGATCTAATCAGTGATGACTGCTTTCACAAAATCAAATGGCTACGGGAGGTCAGAGCATCTCTAGTAAACATGGGCATGGCAACACTCTGGGAAAACCCCTCATGTGCCCCCTTCCCTTCCAAGGAGATCCTAAAAGAGAAATATTGGAATCTGGTGACCCATAACACCTATAGAAATGTTGACACGTCCTCACTCACGGGCAGATTCATAGAACTTAAACCATCCTCAAGCCTGGAGCAGTATTAGGACACAATAACCAAACAACACTATCGGAAATTATATTTCCAGTTCAGGGTAGGTTCACTACCAGTTAAATCTTACACAGCAAGATGGGTCATAGAGGGCCATAGAACATGCCCCACTTGTAAGGCGCAGCTGGAGTCACTGGCCCATCTGTTGTTTGTCTGCCCTGCATATGATGCCCTACGCCGATTGTGGCTGACGCCAATCTGCAGGACACTGGGCTCCAGAAGGAAAGGAGATGCTCAAAGAGTATTGCGCACGAACACCTCAGTTCCCATTGTCATTGCAGTAGCGAAATTTCTGGGTTGGTCCTGGGCTATTAGATCGAAGGCACTCCATGCACTTTGAAGGTTTCATTAGTCAATTTTCATCTGAAATGGTATATATGTAACATGCGAACATGTTCTTATTGCCTGTGATTGAACTTTGTATCCTAGTACCAATTTATATAATGATTTTTGATTGTTTTTATGTCTCAGTATTTTATAGTTGTTTTAAACCGTTTTATTTCTCTCACCAATCCGGCCTAAGAACTGAAGTACCAAATCATGGTTTTAAAATATGTGCTTGTTTTGTGTTTTATGGAGTATGTACTGTATGTACTTTGCTTTTATGACTGGTACATCGAATAAAGCTTGTTGGATTGGATTGGAAATAGCTGGTCTTAAAAGTGGTGCAAACACTTGGGGCCTCATTTCAGAAGGTTTTGGTGCTGGACAGCGCTGCAAGGAATGTTGCTGCGATGCCCTGCGACAAAACTACAGGGCAGGAATGCGCACCATCAATAAGATAGGGCGCATTCCTGGGCCTCAGTAATTAAAAGTTTTGCATCGCTGCAACAAAACAGCGTTGCAACACTTTGCACTATGCCCTTCTTGCGACACCATGGATGCGCTGTGTTCACTGTACGGTGCTCCATGTCACAATTAATGACAGATACTTCTGGAATCCTGGAGTATCTGACAGAGCAAAAGTCATGCATTACTGCAGTTGTGTCACAAGCATGACGCAACTCCAGCAATGCATGGGGCCAGCTTATCCCTGTGGCACTACGTCACCCTTACATCTGCCCTGAGGCAGACATAAGGTACTGACGCAGTGGCTTCCTAAAATTGTTGCAGGGAAATCTGATGGATTTCACTGAACCACTCCTATGAGGCTTTGTTGCAAGGGAACGCCCACACTGCATATATCATACCTGATGCAGGTATAATGTGGCACAGGGCTTCACATGGTCACGCATATGCCTAGATGAGTCACTTTGCAAATACGGGGCAACTTGGTGCAAGAATCACGCTGCAAGTACGTCAAGAAAAGGACGCGCTGGTGGGGTGTAACTGTCAGAAGGGGCTCAAGAATAAGCCTAGCCTGTCTTTTTCCCCTATGTTGGTGCACAATGGCTGCCATGCACCAACGCAGCCACCCTTGCACCATAGTGCACTGCTGACTGTGTTGCAGAGTTGATTGATGTTGTGGCTCCATCACTTCTTGAGACGTCTGTAGGTGGGGCTGGACTAGTAGAGGGGGAGAGTGAACCAGTTGGCCTTCTTGGAGTGTTGTTTGCCTGGTCTTTTCTTGATGGGTACCCGGGTGTCAGTGCAGTTAGAGATACATCGGAAGAGGTTGCGCACTGCAGTGTTGGCGTCTGTAAGCGTTGGCGGAGTGGTGTTGCTGAGGGAGATGACGGGAAGTTCTTCGGTGGCTTTGATCCAGCTGTGACGGGGAGCAATGATGGCGATAGTGTACTTTGGGCCAGGTTAAGACATGATGTAAACAATAATGGTCGGTACAGGAGAGTCCAGTGGTGTGGCTGCAATTGAAGTTCCCGCTGGTGGATAAGACGGGCTCGAGCGTGTGTCAGGCTATATGGGTTGGTGAGGTGAGTAGCTGCTTGAGTCTGATGTAGGTGAGGTTTACCAGGAGGGGGGTGGTGTTCTGGTCACTGGGGTTGTCCAGGTGGAACTTGAGGTCTCCGAGTAGGATGGATGGGAGAGCCTGGGGTACATTGAGGTCTACAATGACATTGGTGAATGGGGGTTCATGACCCGGGGAGCCTGTAGATGAGGGTGCCGCGGGGGTGGTGTTGGTCCGTATCTAGAAGTGGAGGTGTTCCATGGTCACCATCGGGTCATTAGAGTACGTGGTCAGTCAGACAAAATCTGACAATAAGCAAAGTAGATATCCATGTATATATGCTGCTTGAATGTCGCATTGTGTGTTGTGGAAGAATAATTTCAACACGATCAGGTTGTGGTAACAAAACTCATGAGAGATGTACTGAATGGGACAGACTCACTTCATGGACACACTGATATATTTATTTTGACCTCTTTGGGATTTAAAGCCCCCCTCCTGCCCAGAAGTCAAAAAGGTATATCAAGATATTGTCCTGAGGAAGGCGGTGACATATATGGATTTGGGCCACTGAAACATGTACTCACATGTCTCTTGTGTCGATTGGTTGTGACCACCAATATGTATGAAAGTATTCAACAAAAGTATTGGTTAGAATCATTTTAAGGCTAATTACAGTTTCTTTGCGTGAATGTGTGAATGACGGTAAGTGCATTGTGTGTGATATGTTTCAGGGGTCAGGGTTTTTATATATGTATATTAAATAATTTTATTGACAATTGATTTTGTATCAATTTTCGATACTCATGGATGTATTTTGTTATAATTAATTCTTAAGCTGCAAAGTAGAACTTTGGACACATAATAAAAAAAACCTATCCCTTTTGTTTTGTGGTTTTGTCACCCATTTTCACAGTTTACCTTTAATCTTCTTAACTCAAAGGATGTAGGTTGGGTGTGAATGTCACCTGCTGCCACAGGTTACTCCACTTGCCCGTGTTTTGGGGAAGTTTGGACGGGTGTACCACACCCATTGCTTTTATGTTATACATGTTTGTGTCACTCGTTCATACGGCTAGTTCATGTCGTGCTGTGTTGTACCTCCTCTCATGCCCCTTAGTAGACACCGACTGCTCACAGCCTCAAAAGACAAGCTGGAAGAATATATCACGTTACAACACATGCAATTACAACGCATGCTTTTACAACACAGTCATTATATCTCAATTACCATTACATTGCATGATTTTAAAAAGCATGCCATTACAACACATTTTTAAAAACTACCATTACAACGCATTCCATTACAACGCATACCATTACAATGCATAATACTTTTAGGGCAAAAGTAGGGTAAGTTTTGGATAGTGTAGGGGTAAAAATTACTATTCCCACTCCAGTGAGTGCAACAGTAGGGAAAGTGTTTGATAGTGTAGGAGTAAAAATTACTATTCCCATGTACCCCAAAACCCATATCCACCCTAATGCAAAATAAATCTCCATTACTTACCTTATAATTTGTTGTAATGGCATGCATTGTAGTGACATGCTTTGTAATGGCATGCGATGTAAAGACAGTTGCATTGTAACAGTTGAGTTGTAAAGGTAGGTCATTGTAATCACTGCGTTGTAATGGATGTTTGCCAGCTGGAAAGCCATTTTATACATTAGTTTCTAGTTCGTCTTTCTTGCCACTAGGGGCTGCTCTTCAGAGCAGGGGAAAAAGGAAAAACACAATTATAATACGATCGTTAATATTATTTTATTTTTCGTAGCTACGTGGCTAGTGTCACAGCCCGGGAGGAGGAGTGGTTTGTGCACAATAAGTGTGCATGACGGTTTGGTTGGCCGTCTTGGGCCGGCCAACCAGCCATGCGCACTTAGCATGTTCTCCACCCGGCTGTAATACAAAGCCTGGGTGAAGAACATGCAGAGGCTCCCAATCCCCGTCTGAGCGCTGAACCACAGCGCTCAGACCAATCACAACGCTGCTAGAAACAGCGTTGTGATTGGCTTAGGGGAGCCTATCGGCTTCCTAGACTTGCCAGGAAGAGAAGCAACGACAGAAGAGAGACCACCGCCGTGAAGAGGTAAGTGTTTTTTTTTATATTTTGTTTTTTTACCTCTCTCCCCCCATACACCACCCCCGTTCCCTGCCAGCCGCCACTGCTTGCCACCGTGTGATTTCGGCTCCTCGCTGTGTGACCGTGTGAAGGGAGATGAAATTGTGTGACACGCGGTGGCACCATGAGAGCTAGTAGGTCTGGTGTTCATATGATTTTTGTATTTTAGTGGCTATATTAAATTTGTCACAGCACAGCCCTTCTGGAGTTAGGGTGTGCCATGTAGACATGTTTAAATAAAATATAATCTGTTGTTAGCTATACAATTCCACAAGCCAAAATTTACTCAGGTGTACCTCTTTCAAGCTTGACAGTGGAGAACCGCTGAACAAATATAAAACCCCGAACTCTCATTTATAGGCATAACTTGAACCCGCGGGAGGCCTCGTCGGGTTGGGTTGCCTTTGCATGCGCGCTCCCGGCAGAGGTCAACCCTGCTCCCCGCGCACCCCCGGCGCCGGTGCCTGAATTATGGCGCGGATTGCGACTCACTAATGTATTTTACAAAGTCAGGTGCTTGTCGAGGGCTATTAAGGAAGTTTAATGGACTCGAAGTCAAAGACTTGCACTTTTGCACCATATATTACGAGCACTGCGCTGCTCTCGCGGGCTCACCCCTCGGTGAAAGGCGAGAGCTTTCCCGGAACCATCAGCTAATGATATTATGAAAATTAAACAGGGCCCCGAGATGGAAGACGAACAGAGGGAGAGAAGGCACCTCCGAGGAGCAGCGCGCATCTCTCCTGTAGGTCACACTACTGCACCTTCCCCAATATTTTAAGAATCAACCCTTTTTGTTTCAGGCCGTGTGGATTTAGATCTATCCGTGCGTCATGGAGCACTCCTGGCTATGAAAACTATGCTGACAAAAAAAGCACTAGATTTGAGAAAAGTGATTGCTGTATCTCTTTAAAAAAGTAAACATTTCACACTCTCTAAATTACAAACAATAGGTCCAGGCAGCACAGAGGATCTTGCGAGGAGAAATGAACTTTAAAGTTCTTTGCTATGTACATTTTGGGATCAGATTGCAACCTGCTGGTGTCTGCAGAGACCTTGCCCCATCGTCATCTGTCCCAGGTGTCACCTTTAGAACAACTCCCTATGCCCAGGGCCACTGGAATTACACAATGGTTCCGTAGGGGAAATAGTATTTAGAAAGAAGAAAAATCAATAGAACAAAAACACAGCAATCAATGATCTAGCAAGCAATTAATCTTAAAGACTGAGTAATACTTCAAAAAACGTAACAATTTATTTTAAGTATTTCATGTGAATTTTAAATCATTCATCAACTCCTTTAGATATGTACGAAAAATACAAACGGGCTGTATATACAAAAATATTTACAAAGCAACGACGCAGTGACAAAGTGAATAGGGTGACTCAGTGTGATAGTGCAAAAGTGGATATTTACAATGTTAATAAAATACAAAGGAAGTTGTTTTAACACAAAAAGTCCTCGGCTAATTTATGGATAGGTAATGAGCCTTGTATGGCACACGTCCTGTAATCTGTATGTACAAGGTATTCCAATTAGTGCAGGACTGTGGAACCGTCAACGTTTCGACCCTGTGTCGACCAGTTGTTCTATATGGTCATGTCGGGTCTTCTTCAGGACATTGGGGATGTATAACAGCCTGCATGAAATAGATATAGATCAATATCTGCTGTGTTAAAAGTAAAGTTAGGGAAGGTATAAGTTTCCCATAAACTCACCCAAATAGCGGTGAAAGGACCGGAGTCAGACAATGTGGCGTAGTGGCAGTCAGAGGAGATTACCTATTAACATATGTGCACATTAGTAATCAAGTACTAAATGCCAGTCTTACTTAAACACCAAATGCCACAAGTAAAAATGTTAATTTTTACCAATATCACAGAAGGTCTAGGTTCTTCTTCGCCTAGTTATCTACTCTTGTTCTCCTTTTGTCATTCCGGTCAGCGTGCCAGCAATCAGTCACTGCAAATTTGAACGCAAATAGGGATATTCAGAATAATGACTATAGAGTTTAGGTGAGGCGCCACTAAAGCTTAGTGGTCCATAGGAAAGCTCACCTGACTTCGGGATAATTTATTTAGCAATGCTGGAGTCTGGGACATCAGGATATCACTTCCACTAGAATAAATCACAAATCAGCCCTCATTAGGTATTGGACTAGTATGCTATGTAAACATTTCAAACATTCTGAACTCTGGAGTCATCACGGGCTCCAATTCATATAGAACGCAAGCATATTTGCGTGCGAAACGTATCGTAACGCTAATTCATCAGTACCCCCTCGTTGTAGTAAGTGTAGATCTTATACGTGTTTAGACGAGTGGTATAATTTCTTTCCTTAAAAAACCGAACTTATGACCCAATTAAGGAGTGGTACCCCCTCATTGTAATAAGTGTAGATCTTATACGTTTTTAGACGAGTGTTGTAATTTCTTTCCTTAAAAAACCGAACTTATGACCCAATTAAGGAGTGATGGCATGAAATCAGTTGTAAAGTCCATTGAAGTGCGTGAAGTCAATTAATCTAAAGTCTGCAGTACCAGAGTTACTGCAAAAACCACCTACGGTCCATACGGCGAAAGTTAAACAAAATTAATCGGCTATAATTGGACGTCGTAGCTTCATGCGCTACAAGCGTGAAGCCGTATATAGAGGAGAGTCCTCCTACCTGATGTTTGAAATGTATTCTCGGAGTCTCGGGGAGTCAGTATGAAGCGCGCCACCAACCTGACCGTGATACGTGCAGCAGCTAAATAGTAGCTGCTATGGATAAAGAAATAGGACTCGAGTACGTCTCCGTTATGGTTTCATGATTTCACAATTTTATACGATGTTGAATCGGATAGTATAAATAGGGCCTATTTAAATAAATGAATGCTCCAAATACGGCATTTGTTAGAATTTAGACCAACACAGCTGGGTCGTATGCGATGTTGGTTTGAAAGTGTATTCAAGCAGGAAGACCATTTTGCTCAGCCACAAGGCTCTAATTAGCCTGCCAGTGCGCTTGGAGGTGGTCAGTTTATAAAGACGAATGAAACCGATGGCTCAACTCCCAAAAGCAATGTAAATAAACAAACAGTACTTAGCAATGTGGGCATTTAGGTATAAATATAAAAAAACAAATGAAACTGATGGCTCAACTTCCAAAAGCAATAGAAATAGAAGAACAGTACTTAGCAATATAGGCATTTAGATACCACATAGGTGATTTCGAGATATTTGTAAACAAAACACTTTGTGTTAAGAATGTTTGAGAACAATAAATCAGTTAACCCACCGATGCCGATTGAGTTATCCATATTCTGCGATCAGAAGCAGTTATTCCGAATACAGTCAGGGGTCATGAATACATCTAGCCCCAAGCAGTTATTTGGACCCATCTATATATATATGATAACATTTGGGGGCAATCGTTACTTACATTGCATATCATGCAGCATATAGGCGAAATTGAAAAGCCTGTCATCATATATGCGTTGTGTACAACATTTCATCGCACATTAGTGACAGGACAAAAACAGGTAGTCATAGCATGTATCTTCAGAATAATGTCCGGGGAACCATATCAGTAAATTGGATTTCATACAAAATAGCCATCCTGAGCATATTGATATCAATACATGTGCATTAGGCGGGTCATAAATTTAGAGTAAGGACTGTTAACGAACTTCCCCAAAGCTTATCACAGACAGGTTAAGTGGTAATTGTGTAATTACCTAAAGCATAGCATTCCCAGTTGTTTGTTGGTCTCTTCATTTTCGTTGAGCCCTGTCTTTACAGAGTCTAGGGAGTGGATCCACCTACACTCCTTATAATTAAGCAAGGAATGGATATTCCCACCTCTCGGGTGCAGCCGCACCCTCTCAATTACTGTCCATCTCATACTATCTGGTGGATGATTGAAACTCAGGAAATGGTCAACTAGAGGTGCACCTTGCGTTCTGCATTTGACCCTACTCATATGCTGCAGAATTCTACATTTGATTTTTTGTGTAGTTTGCCCTACATATACTTTATCGCATGGACAGTAAATTGCATAGATAACGTTGTTACTGTTGCAATTGGTAAATGTAGGTCGTGTGAAGTTTTTTGTACCATACACGAAAGACATACCCTCTATTGAAGAGTCACAAGCTTTGCAGTTGCCACATTTTTTATGTCCCAGGATAGGTGGCAATGATAGTTGAGAACGTAAATCTGGTTTAGGGGGACCATGAAGGTAGGCACTGACCACTGTATCTTTTATACTCTTGCCACGTTTGAAAGCAAATAGCGGTAATTCTGTGGTTCCAATTTCCGTGGCTACCAGATTCCAATATTTGGCAATAGTTTTTTTAATGGATTGACTATCTGGGTTAAAGGTGGTAACACAGACTATTCTATCACTCGTCTTCTCGCTTTTTTTAGTCTCTAGTAGAGTTTCTCGTGGGCAGTACCAGGCTCTTTTTTTAGCCCGTTTCAGGAGGATGTTAGGGTAACCTCTATCTCTTAGCCTTTTAGTGAGAACACTTGCTTCCGCAAAATAATCTGCTCTCAGCGTACAATTACGGCGCAGTCTAAGAAACTGCCCATAGGGCAGATTGTCTCGAAGATTGCGGGGATGGTTCGAATTATAGCTAAGAAGAGCGTTTCTCTCAATTGGTTTTCTGTACAATCCAGTGTACAATACCCCATCTGCAGTTTGCACATTGAGATCTAAGAAACTTATGGTTTCATTGTTTTCATTCATTGTAAATTTTATATCGTCGGATCTTCCATTTAACCAGTCAAAAAACGACTTGAGGGTCGTAGTTGAGCCGGTCCAAATCATAAAAACATCATCAATATATCTTTTCCATATATTGATGCTGTCTCTATAAGGATTGCTTTCGTCATAAAGAAAGGTCCACTCAAAATGGTTCATGTACAGATTTGCCAAGGACGGCGCATAGCTTGCGCCCATGGCAACGCCCTTGCATTGAAAAAAATATTGGTTATGAAACACAAAGTAGTTTTTTCTCATTGCGATGTCCAACATGGCTATTAGGAAATCCGTAGGGATTCTATGGGGTGCAGGTCTTGTATTGAGTACTTCTTGTATTACAGACAGAGCATCTTTTTGTGGTATGCTTGTGTATAAGGAAGAAACGTCTAGAGTTACTAAAAGTTGTTTCTCCCTATTAAATGGATGGTCCTCTATGAACTGGATCATTTGAGTTGAATCCCGAACATAGGATTCGGTGGCAATCACAAATGGCTGTAGAAAGTAATCAATATATTGATTTAAAGGTTCCAGTATGGAGCCGCAGCCCGATACAATTGGACGTCCCGGTGGTTTATCAAGGTTCTTATGGACTTTCGGCAGAGTATAAATTGTTGGAATTCTGGGGTTAGTTTGGGTGAGAAATTTGGACTCTGGAATACTAAGAAAACCTGAATCAAGTGCATGTGTTAATAAGGAATCAATCAGAATTTTTATTTCGGGTGTAGGGTCCTTTGTGATTGGTTGGTAGCTATCACGGTCATTAAGTTGTCTTTGGATTTCATCCACATAATCACTCCGATTTTGTATTATGATTGAGCCCCCTTTATCCGCAGCTTTAATAATTATTTGGTCGTTGTTCTTTAGGGACTGTAGGGCCACTTTTTCTCTCAATGGAATATTGTAGGGGACAAATCTAGGTTTGTCCAATATGGACAAAACTTCATGTGTAACGATTTGTTCGAAAGCTACAATTTTCTGGCTCATATTCTGTATACCGGGTGTAAAGACAGAGTTGGGTTTGAAAGGTGTTGCTGCACTAGACCGAGCGAAAGGTTCTCTATGTGCATAAAAGTACTTTAGTCTGACCTTTCTGAAAAACTGCATCAGTTCAAGTTTTACCATAAAAGGATCTGTTCTCTGAGTGGGCACAAAAGATAGCCCTTTGGATAGGATATTATTTTCTTCTTGCGACAAGGTATAGTTTGAGAGATTAATGATAGGATTACTCTCATTTGCAATCGCCAATTCCGTTTGGATGTTATTAGGGATGAGGGCATCTCTAGTGTTAATCTCTCTAAGAGGAACATGTGTCAGTGGTAAGGTCGTATCTGAATTTACAGTAATTAAGGTGTCAGACGTTATATTCGGGGAAGCTGATGTTACCATCGGTATGTCTGGCGTCTTGTTGAGATTTCCCCATGGTTCACCTGGTCGTAGAATCTCACTTGTTGGTTGCCTCGTTGAGGCGGGGGATTCTGATTTCCCCTTTGGGTGTGGGCCTGTTGGTTCCCGCCCCTGCCCCGGTACCAGCCTCTCTGTCTCTGGAACCCTCTCCCTCTGTTGGAACTCCATGGTGCGTCCCCTAAAAAAGACTGTTGTTGGGGGCCTTGTGGTCTTGGTGCTGTACTTGTCGAAGCTAACTCGCTTTCGCCTTCGGAATTACTCCCAAAGGAAGAATTCGACAAGGTGGTGAACCTTCGTGGGCCCTGTCTGCTGCGATTCGTGTAAAAGCCTTGATTATCCTGCTGATAGTAATCGTCAGAAATATAAGGATATGTTATCTTTCTGTCATAATTCTGTATATCCTTCTGTAGTTTGTCTGACTTTCTTTGTAGTGTGAAGGTATGGAATTCGGCGAGTGTTTTCTCTGCCTTTTCCAATGCTTCTTTAGCGTTTGTTAAAGTGTTGTCTCCCACTATTTCTCTTTTCAGATCATTGATTTCCTGGATAAGTTTTTTCGAATATTCTAAAGCCGTCTCAACTCCAAGCACCATCCAGTATCTTGAGCAGTTATTTGAAATAAAACTAAAGCCTTCTCTAAATTTAGGAATATCAATGAAAATAGCGGGTTCGTTTCGAACTTGAAGACCCTTGGGAATAATATTGGCCTGTAAGTATTTAGTCAAAAAATGTCCATGTAGTCTAGTTCGTACTAACTTCTTTTCTAGACGTTCTAATTTTGTCAATTTATCATTTAGTGTAGTATTGATGGCTGATAACTCTACTCCAAAAGAATTTGATACTCCTTGTTCAGCTATTAGTTTCACTATATATTCTTCAGTATACGAAAGAGTATCTGACATAGTTTTTTTAAATGAATTTGCAGAGAAAACCCTCGCAAGCCAGCGCTTGCACAGGACAAGAGTTAAGTACACAGGGGTAACCCTTTAACCCAAGGAACCTGGGCCTCGTAAATATATATGAACAATGGTTCCGTAGGGGAAATAGTATTTAGAAAGAAGAAAAATCAATAGAACAAAAACACAGCAATCAATGATCTAGCAAGCAATTAATCTTAAAGACTGAGTAATACTTCAAAAAACGTAACAATTTATTTTAAGTATTTCATGTGAATTTTAAATCATTCATCAACTCCTTTAGATATGTACGAAAAATACAAACGGGCTGTATATACAAAAATATTTACAAAGCAACGACGCAGTGACAAAGTGAATAGGGTGACTCAGTGTGATAGTGCAAAAGTGGATATTTACAATGTTAATAAAATACAAAGGAAGTTGTTTTAACACAAAAAGTCCTCGGCTAATTTATGGATAGGTAATGAGCCTTGTATGGCACACGTCCTGTAATCTGTATGTACAAGGTATTCCAATTAGTGCAGGACTGTGGAACCGTCAACGTTTCGACCCTGTGTCGACCAGTTGTTCTATATGGTCATGTCGGGTCTTCTTCAGGACATTGGGGATGTATAACAGCCTGCATGAAATAGATATAGATCAATATCTGCTGTGTTAAAAGTAAAGTTAGGGAAGGTATAAGTTTCCCATAAACTCACCCAAATAGCGGTGAAAGGATCGGAGTCAGACAATGTGGCGTAGTGGCAGTCAGAGGAGATTACCTATTAACATATGTGCACATTAGTAATCAAGTACTAAATGCCAGTCTTACTTAAACACCAAATGCCACAAGTAAAAATGTTAATTTTTACCAATATCACAGAAGGTCTAGGTTCTTCTTCGCCTAGTTATCTACTCTTGTTCTCCTTTTGTCATTCCGGTCAGCGTGCCAGCAATCAGTCACTGCAAATTTGAACGCAAATAGGGATATTCAGAATAATGACTATAGAGTTTAGGTGAGGCGCCACTAAAGCTTAGTGGTCCATAGGAAAGCTCACCTGACTTCGGGATAATTTATTTAGCAATGCTGGAGTCTGGGACATCAGGATATCACTTCCACTAGAATAAATCACAAATCAGCCCTCATTAGGTATTGGACTAGTATGCTATGTAAACATTTCAAACATTCTGAACTCTGGAGTCATCACGGGCTCCAATTCATATAGAACGCAAGCATATTTGCGTGCGAAACGTATCGTAACGCTAATTCATCAGTACCCCCTCGTTGTAGTAAGTGTAGATCTTATACGTGTTTAGACGAGTGGTATAATTTCTTTCCTTAAAAAACCGAACTTATGACCCAATTAAGGAGTGGTACCCCCTCATTGTAATAAGTGTAGATCTTATACGTTTTTAGACGAGTGTTGTAATTTCTTTCCTTAAAAAACCGAACTTATGACCCAATTAAGGAGTGATGGCATGAAATCAGTTGTAAAGTCCATTGAAGTGCGTGAAGTCAATTAATCTAAAGTCTGCAGTACCAGAGTTACTGCAAAAACCACCTACGGTCCATACGGCGAAAGTTAAACAAAATTAATCGGCTATAATTGGACGTCGTAGCTTCATGCGCTACAAGCGTGAAGCCGTATATAGAGGAGAGTCCTCCTACCTGATGTTTGAAATGTATTCTCGGAGTCTCTTGGAGTCAGTATGAAGCGCGCCACCAACCTGACCGTGATACGTGCAGCAGCTAAATAGTAGCTGCTATGGATAAAGAAATAGGACTCGAGTACGTCTCCGTTATGGTTTCATGATTTCACAATTTTATACGATGTTGAATCGGATAGTATAAATAGGGCCTATTTAAATAAATGAATGCTCCAAATACGGCATTTGTTAGAATTTAGACCAACACAGCTGGGTCGTATGCAATGTTGGTTTGAAAGTGTATTCAAGCAGGAAGACCATTTTGCTCAGCCACAAGGCTCTAATTAGCCTGCCAGTGCGCTCGGAGGTGGTCAGTTTATAAAGACGAATGAAACCGATGGCTCAACTCCCAAAAGCAATGTAAATAAACAAACAGTACTTAGCAATGTGGGCATTTAGGTATAAATATAAAAAAACAAATGAAACTGATGGCTCAACTTCCAAAAGCAATAGAAATAGAAGAACAGTACTTAGCAATATAGGCATTTAGATACCACATAGGTGATTTCGAGATATTTGTAAACAAAACACTTTGTGTTAAGAATGTTTGAGAACAATAAATCAGTTAACCCACCGATGCCGATTGAGTTATCCATATTCTGCGATCAGAAGCAGTTATTCCGAATACAGTCAGGGGTCATGAATACATCTAGCCCCAAGCAGTTATTTGGACCCATCTATATATATATGATAACATTTGGGGGCAATCGTTACTTACATTGCATATCATGCAGCATATAGGCGAAATTGAAAAGCCTGTCATCATATATGCGTTGTGTACAACATTTCATCGCACATTGGTGACAGGACAAAAACAGGTAGTCATAGCATGTATCTTCAGAATAATGTCCGGGGAACCATATCAGTAAATTGGATTTCATACAAAATAGCCATCCTGAGCATATTGATATCAATACATGTGCATTAGGCGGGTCATAAATTTAGAGTAAGGACTGTTAACGAACTTCCCCAAAGCTTATCACAGACAGGTTAAGTGGTAATTGTGTAATTACCTAAAGCATAGCATTCCCAGTTGTTTGTTGGTCTCTTCATTTTCGTTGAGCCCTGTCTTTACAGAGTCTAGGGAGTGGATCCACCTACACTCCTTATAATTAAGCAAGGAATGGATATTCCCACCTCTCGGGTGCAGCCGCACCCTCTCAATTACTGTCCATCTCATACTATCTGGTGGATGATTGAAACTCAGGAAATGGTCAACTAGAGGTGCACCTTGCGTTCTGCATTTGACCCTACTCATATGCTGCAGAATTCTACATTTGATTTTTTGTGTAGTTTGCCCTACATATACTTTATCGCATGGACAGTAAATTGCATAGATAACGTTGTTACTGTTGCAATTGGTAAATGTAGGTCGTGTGAAGTTTTTTGTACCATACACGAAAGACATACCCTCTATTGAAGAGTCACAAGCTTTGCAGTTGCCACATTTTTTATGTCCCAGGATAGGTGGCAATGATAGTTGAGAACGTAAATCTGGTTTAGGGGGACCATGAAGGTAGGCACTGACCACTGTATCTTTTATACTCTTGCCACGTTTGAAAGCAAATAGCGGTAATTCTGTGGTTCCAATTTCCGTGGCTACCAGATTCCAATATTTGGCAATAGTTTTTTTAATGGATTGACTATCTGGGTTAAAGGTGGTAACACAGACTATTCTATCACTCGTCTTCTCGCTTTTTTTAGTCTCTAGTAGAGTTTCTCGTGGGCAGTACCAGGCTCTTTTTTTAGCCCGTTTCAGGAGGATGTTAGGGTAACCTCTATCTCTTAGCCTTTTAGTGAGAACACTTGCTTCCGCAAAATAATCTGCTCTCAGCGTACAATTACGGCGCAGTCTAAGAAACTGCCCATAGGGCAGATTGTCTCGAAGACTGCGGGGATGGTTCGAATTATAGCTAAGAAGAGCGTTTCTCTCAATTGGTTTTCTGTACAATCCAGTGTACAATACCCCATCTGCAGTTTGCACATTGAGATCTAAGAAACTTATGGTTTCATTGTTTTCATTCATTGTAAATTTTATATCGTCGGATCTTCCATTTAACCAGTCAAAAAACGACTTGAGGGTCGTAGTTGAGCCGGTCCAAATCATAAAAACATCATCAATATATCTTTTCCATATATTGATGCTGTCTCTATAAGGATTGCTTTCGTCATAAAGAAAGGTCCACTCAAAATGGTTCATGTACAGATTTGCCAAGGACGGCGCATAGCTTGCGCCCATGGCAACGCCCTTGCATTGAAAAAAATATTGGTTATGAAACACAAAGTAGTTTTTTCTCATTGCGATGTCCAACATGGCTATTAGGAAATCCGTAGGGATTCTATGGGGTGCATGTCTTGTATTGAGTACTTCTTGTATTACAGACAGAGCATCTTTTTGTGGTATGCTTGTGTATAAGGAAGAAACGTCTAGAGTTACTAAAAGTTGTTTCTCCCTATTAAATGGATGGTCCTCTATGAACTGGATCATTTGAGTTGAATCCCGAACATAGGATTCGGTGGCAATCACAAATGGCTGTAGAAAGTAATCAATATATTGATTTAAAGGTTCCAGTATGGAGCCGCAGCCCGATACAATTGGACGTCCCGGTGGTTTATCAAGGTTCTTATGGACTTTCGGCAGAGTATAAATTGTTGGAATTCTGGGGTTAGTTTGGGTGAGAAATTTGGACTCTGGAATACTAAGAAAACCTGAATCAAGTGCATGTGTTAATAAGGAATCAATCAGAATTTTTATTTCGGGTGTAGGGTCCTTTGTGATTGGTTGGTAGCTATCACGGTCATTAAGTTGTCTTTGGATTTCATCCACATAATCACTCCGATTTTGTATTATGATTGAGCCCCCTTTATCCGCAGCTTTAATAATTATTTGGTCGTTGTTCTTTAGGGACTGTAGGGCCACTTTTTCTCTCAATGGAATATTGTAGGGGACAAATCTAGGTTTGTCCAATATGGACAAAACTTCATGTGTAACGATTTGTTCGAAAGCTACAATTTTCTGGCTCATATTCTGTATACCGGGTGTAAAGACAGAGTTGGGTTTGAAAGGTGTTGCTGCACTAGACCGAGCGAAAGGTTCTCTATGTGCATAAAAGTACTTTAGTCTGACCTTTCTGAAAAACTGCATCAGTTCAAGTTTTACCATAAAAGGATCTGTTCTCTGAGTGGGCACAAAAGATAGCCCTTTGGATAGGATATTATTTTCTTCTTGCGACAAGGTATAGTTTGAGAGATTAACTATACCTTGTCGCAAGAAGAAAATTACAAACAATAGGTCCAGGCAGCACAGAGGATCTTGCGAGGAGAAATGAACTTTAAAGTTCTTTGCTATGTACATTTTGGGATCAGATTGCAACCTGCTGGTGTCTGCAGAGACCTTGCCCCATCGTCATCTGTCCCAGGTGTCACCTTTAGAACAACTCCCTATGCCCAGGGCCACTGGAATTACACAGCAGGGATGGGCCAAATATGCGACAGGTTCGACTCTAGGAGGCAGTAAGAAAGACCAAACTGTGTGGCGTAAGGAGGTACATGTTGTGACCACGTTACTTTATTATTTTTGTTATTTCTTAACACGTTAACACTGCATGGGCAAATGTTTCATCCTATTAATATCAGTCTAACACCCAAGCCCATCAAGAAGCAACTGAGATGCGACCAGCAAACCATTCTGAGGAGCCTTGTACCGCGCGGCACTACGCGTTGCTCCGTTTTTAGTAACTTTTGGTCTGTTTGAGCTAGATGCAACATTTATTTGGTTAAAATCCTCATAATATGCAGCAGGAACTTGTAGAGTGGTAGGATGTGCATTCCAAGTCAGCCTACAATGTCTGTGTAGGGAGTTGGAAGTTGATCTGGGAATGTTGCACAGTAGTGAGGGTCTTCTGAGGGGACAATGATGCAATAATCTACCCTGTTAGAGCATCACTCTAGTGACTGCAGAGTAGAAGGGGGGGGGGGGGCAGATCTTATGGAAGTCTGACAAGTGTAAATGAGTCAGGGAGCAGTGATACAGCCCACCCCTAAACTGACCCTCACAGTGGAAGTCAGAGAGGGGATGAGGGAGCTAGTTGGAAAAGAAAGTGTTGAGGGATGCAATGCTTCCAAAGGCAAGATCTCTTTCCTAATGGGGTTAAGCATTCAGAAGTAGGTATCCTCCCAGTACAAGATGAGTGGCACTCAGGTTCAGGCACCCTGGATTTAGACCAAGAGGGTGTGGGAGTCAAAACAATAATTTACAGGACCCCAATAATTTACACTCTCAGGGCCAGATGTAGATAATCCATAAATACCGAATTCTTAATACCGAATTTTACCGATTCGGTATTAAGAAATCGGTATTTCTCATGTAGCTAATGAATCTGTAAAAAATACAGATTCCTTGTTATTCCTTATTACCGAATCGGTATTACCGATAAGGAATACCTACCCATTCATTCCTATGGGCTTGGAGGCCCATAGGAATGAATGTAAAGCCATTTTGTATTAGCGATTCGGTATTACCGAATCGGTAATACCGGGAGGTATTTCAAGGGTGCCAGGGTGTCCAAAAGACACCCTGTTGCACCCCTGAAATGTGCCTGTGTGCACATGTGGCGCACATACATGACCTAAGGGCATGGATGTGTGCCACATGGCACTTAAAAAAAATTCATAAGTCAATTTTGAAAGGAATTCGTTAATTACCACCAACTTGAAGTTGGTGGTAATTAACGAATACTTAAAGCACATAAGCACTCTTTTATGTGCTTTCTACATTGCATGTACCGATTCGGTATTTACTGAATCACCACCTACATTAGGAATGGCTAAATGCCGGTCGGTAACCCTGAAATTTACTGAATTTCGGGGTTACCGACCGGTATGTAGCCACCTACATCGGGCCCTCAATGTTTTACCTCTGGCAATCTGACTCTGCCATTCTTGTTGATCTAGAAATACCACCCTCACTGACATTACACCTACTAATTGGCAGAGTAAAATCCAAACAGGAACTGGGACCACTCAAGAAAGGAGTTCTACATTCAAAATTGGTTTAAACGTTTTTATTACAGAATTCTTAATATAAGTGATACCGAAGAAAGCATAGATTGCCAGGAAGGCTCAGTTACAGAATCTGAAATGAGGAAACAGAGTAAAATTCCCTATTTAAGCAGTTAAATCTCTCCAGATCCGAGTGCTGAACCAGCAAAGAGTCCTGACAACATTCTAAGGGAGAAGAGAAAAAGTCTCTTAAATCAGACAGAATCTCGGGAGGAAAATGAGTAGTCATCCCCGACCTTTCAAAACTAAGAGGTGTTACACACATTTTATGCACACACTTAGTAAAACTGCAGATTCCACATTGCATGATCATGGTTAGATCACATTGGCAAATCAAAGCACCTCTGTAATAATTAAAACTCTTAGCACTATTCCAATGCTTTAGGTAAAAAGAAATCTTCTGTATGCCTCCTCAGCAACTGCACTCCGAGGATGTACAATACAATATGAAACAATTACCAAACAAAAGCTCTTACAATTATGTTCTTCCACAGGCCCACATCGGAACTTCCAGTGGAAATCCTTCAAAATGATACCTAGGGGCCGATTTCGGTTCATCCGAATCCATATCCGACCGACTCGGAAACATTTCCGACCGACCGATTACAATACATGGTAGTTGGTCGGTCATTCCGAATCGGTTCCGACCGTCATCCGACCGGCATTCGGAGAGTTTGAGTCAGTCAGAGTCGAATCATATAGTTCTATGGGCTGCGTTTCCGAATGACCGATTACGATGTTGAATTCAGGCAGCCATTTTGACTCGGTCTGTCCGACACAGATCGGCTGTCTGAAACCGACTTTAGGGCCCGTAGCAGGGCCCCCTTCACCCGGAGGCCTCCGAAAGAGCCCCGTGGGGTACACATGGGACCCCTCTTTCCAGCCATGCACAGTGTGGCAGGCACCATGAGGCGCCCGACACAGGGTGCAAGGTTTTCTGTAACCACCCCTTTTCAGGGCTCACGCTCTGCGTTGCGCTGCGCAGCAGTGCTCGCGCAGTGAGAGTCCTTTTGTCCGGGGTTCAAAAATGGACCCTGGAATTGTACACGCTCGTGCTTGTGTTTTTTGTTTTGTGTTCTGTAATTGGGCTTTGAGTGTGTGTTTTGCTTTGCCAGAGGACGCAATAGGCCAAAGGCGGGCGCATTGCTCCGCCCACGGCCTATCGGTGTCTGTTACGCGCACCAAAGCTCATGTGGTTTTAATTATCGTGCCCAGACACGGGCGCGATAATTGAAAGCACATATGGCGCGCACGCACCACTCGCGGGCGTGTTTTTTTAACGTTTTTTTTTAACGTAGCTCTGTCCCTGCGGGCTCCTGCTTCTACCCTTGTGATATCCTCATCTTAAATCTGCGTCATATCCGCCTGTATCTCGCCTTCACTACTCGACGCTGTCCCTCGTCTCTCGTCGTGCCTCCCCGAGACGCGTGTTTTGGAAATGTAAGTGCTGAACTCCTCTTGAAGCTATAATATGTGGTGGCGCTGTGTGACAGCGGCGCGCTGCCTACCACTTGTGTACTCAGTGCCAGGTGAGGGGAGGAGATATCACACACAAAAGACACCGCTTCTGCGCCGGAGCTGACAATTGACAGATTCTGATACAACTCTCAGCTGTGCCGAGCTGAAAGGGAAAGTGAGGGCTGCATCGGGGCCTGACATTAAAGTCATTATCAGGCTAATTTGGGTGTCAGTCAAGATGGCGGGTCAATGGAAGCACGCTGCTGGAGTGTGGAGTGTTGTGACAACCCAGTGCCAGTGCGTCAGTTGGCAAGGCATGTGTCTGCTGGCTGTGCTGTTGTACTGTAAATTGCGCATTGACCTTTGCACTGTTATGATAAACACCAGTCTGGCGTTTAAGTGCTGTTGCCAACGACACCTGTGGAATGCATGGGTGTGTTGCTCTCCCTGCCCAGTTTAAGAAATACTCAGGGAGGGGAGGCCGGCGCTCACACACCGATCCGGATGTGCGTGAGCAACAGTGGCTCCAGCGGGCGCGAGGCGGGCACGGGCAGGGCACAGAGCAGGCACAGAGCAGGGCATGGGTCTGCCCCCGGTGAACTCCATATAAAGTTGACTTGACCGAAGCGGCGCGGACGCTGGTGGTCTGGAGGCCAGAGGAGGTGGCTGATGGACTATGGTTGGTGGCGCAGGGGTCTGTGGTGGCACAGTGGATGGCGGTCTGTGGATTATGTTTCTTTCCGCGGCCTGAGATCACGGATTCACTGGAGGCAGATTTCACGGCTCCAGAGGCGCCAGGCGGACCCACCAGACAGGTGAGCAAGCGCCGCCCTGAGTGACTTTAACAGCGCTCCGTGTACCTGGTACCAGGCAGTGGCGAGACTGGGGAGGGACAGCCAGGGCCCCGCTGGAGCCCTCCCGGAAGTTGTGCGAGGTGTCCTGATCTCCAGGGTCATGGGCAAGAGCAGAGGGGAGGGCGGGGGTGTTCCAGAGTTTGTGCCCCCTCTCCAGCCAGCACTACACCTGCAGGGACCAATGAAGTGTGTGCCCCTTCTCCTTCCCCACCTACACTACTTCTGTGGGGGCTACGGAATCTGTACCCCACCTGCGCAACTTTTGGGTGGGATCTGGAACGAATACCCCACGTACACAACTTATGGGTGGGATCTAGAACATATAGCCCTCCTGTGACGACTTGTGTGGGCTATGGAATGTATACCCACCTGCACAACTTCTGTGTGGGCTATGGAACGTTTATCCTCTCCCTCTTCCCACCTGCACAAATTCTGTGGGGGCTATGGAATGTATACCCCCCCTTCTTCACCTGCAAAACTAAATTCTATGTAGGCCATAGAAAGTATATCCCCATCAGCACAACTTCTGTGGGGGTAGTAGAATGTGCAACCCCTCCCTTTTCCCCACCTACACAACTTCTTAGGGCAAATGGAATGAATATCCTGCCCCCTCCCCCGGCACAACTTCTGTAGGGGCTGTGGAATGTATACCCCTCCCTCTTCCCCATCTACACAACTTCCGTGGAGGCTATTGAATGTATACCCCTCCCTCTTCCCCATCTTCCCCATTTGCACACTTCCTTGGGGGTTATGGAATGTATACCCTTCCCTCTTCCCCATCTGCACAACTTCTGTGGGGGACTTGGAATGGACACCCCCTCCCTCTTGCACCACTTCTGTGTGCTTATCACCTTACTTTCCCCCTTGCATTATTCTTTGGGGGATAAGGAATGCATACCCCTGCCTCTTGCCCACATGCACAACTTCTGTGGGGGCTAGGGAATGTATACCTCCTTCCCTTCCATATGTATGCATACAACACCCCCTTCTTCTTCCCCATCTACACATTAGTTGGTGAGGGGGTGTATGTCATGTATGCACCCATCTCCATCTCTCCCGGCTTCACCACACCTGAGCCGTGAGCTGAACGGAGAGGAGCCCTCCCACCTAAATTACACGGGGGTGGGGCAGGAGTCTCAGATCCGCGGACACCTTCTCATCTCACACGGGTTGGAGATCAATAGCCTGGCACCCTTACTTCCCTCACATCTGTATTACTGATGTGGGGCCACCGAGGCACCCCCCGCCTGGTCTCAGAACTGCCTTTAGTATTAGCTTCAGACTACCAAGCACCTAAGGATTGGTTAGAGACTAACGTTTTTATTGCTTGTTTGATCTTGGACAAATCCATTCCATTGTATTATTGATCATGGGATTCAATGTTAAGAAACTGGAGCAGAGAAACATACATATCTAATATATCCCTGCCCTGGTTGTTTACAAGTGCGCGATAAACGGTGTTGGTGGGGGGAGTGGGGGTGTTAGGGGCAACTGCTGTGCGGGTAAACAACTGTCTTCCAATCAAGAGACCAGAGGTGTAATATCTCAGTAGTCCATAATGTGTGATCCTGGGCATAGTACTTTCTTTCCTAGTGGCGCAGTCCTCATATCTCCCAACATGGCGATGCGTACAAATAAACTTGTGCCCAGGATTAGAGGTCTGTAGAAGTTCGCCAGCTGCAGTCTCGCAGGGCTGGTCCAGGTGCTCAGAGCTCCTGGGACAATGAGCTGAGACTTATGCTTACTTAATATGTAATGTGAAAATGCGTTTTATAACGTGTCTATTTTGTTGTAAACTCTGCCTAGTGTGTCTGGGACTCCTGTTGCCCAAGTGAGTGGTACGCCTTTTATCAATTTCTGACAGATGAAAGGCTGAGTTGGTCCTAATGGACTGTGCCAATGACATGCCGATTACACACATCTCTGCAGCACGTGCACCAACTTTCTGCCCCAATGTGTTATGATTGAGACGTGTGATCTTCTGTTCACACAGGTCTGCCTCCCGCAGGTGCATTAGCGCACTGAGCTATCTGACTGGCTGGGACCCCTGCCCTGCAGCTTTTAAAGGGGTGCATCACCCAGCGGAGCTATCACACTGCAATTAACTTCTGTTACCAGAAAGGAATTGACTGCTGTGACTGTTGTTAATGGTCGCCATACACACATACAGCATTACTGAAAGTTTGAGCTATTGATGTTGCATTATTAGCTGCAACGCCAGTAGCTCAAACTTTCACTACGGCGAGACCTATTGCATTGCAAATGCTTGTTTCAATGGGAGCCTGTGTTGTCGGACAGAACTCAGGCTCCGATTGAAGTTAATGGGAGTCCGACCAAATGGTGTTCATAAACATCGTAATCGGTCGGTCGGACTCCCCAAGTCGATGGGAAACCATTCAGAAAACGAGTCAGTCGTAATGCTTTCTGACTGACATCGTAATAGAGTAAATGGCGAAAATGTCATTCACCAAACACACTTTCTAAGGCATTTAAGCCTTAGCACTCTGTGTTCAGCGAAAAGTGTGAGGAGAGAGAACTCACAGCGGGTCTCTGATTGAGAGCGGGAATTAACAGGAGCAGAATGAACAGAACTCCAGAACCTTCATCCATTCTAATAAAATGGAGTCTTGCATGAAAATGTGGCATAACTATACTATATTATTAATCACTCATCTGAACATTATAATTAAGTCATTCTGAGAGCATCTTCTTTATTTTCTCGATTACATCTACATGCTTCACTAATATCACCAATTTGCACAAATAATTTGTCACCCAAAAGTCTGCACATACGAAAAAACTTTAATAAGGTAACTTGTGGGCAGTAAAAAGCTGTTGTGAATATCTGAACATGTGCTTTTCTCCTCAACTCCGGGTTGCTCTTTCTTGTGACCTGCTTTCTGCTCCTCCCCCACCAGCTTTACTTTTGTTTTATTCACCCACTCCCAGTCCTCATTTACCCACACCCAGTCCATTGGTCCTTTTTTTTTGAAGAGCCAGTCAGCAAATTGCTGCTGACCCCTCACCTTTAAAAAAATCCTTTCACTCTACTTCAGTTTCATTTTTAAAATGTTCCAATCCCTCTTGGATCTGTTAATTTAAAAAAAAGATATTTCATAGTTGCGCACATGCGTGGTGATGCATGTGCGGCCTTGCGTGATGACACATACACATTTTTTTTCCTGCTATACTGCACAGCATCCGAAAAAATAATTTATTCTCTCCACTCTTCACTCAACTAAATCCCACCCGAAGGTAGGCCGCATGGCTAGAAATTGGAGACAATGGCAATTTTGGAGATTTCTGTAATATGCCAACCACCACTGCTCCGCTAGAGCAGCAGTCTATTAGCAACCAAGCAGAAAGTATCAAATTTTGGCTCTAATCTGCAAGCGATAGCTTTGCTCCCATAATAAAAATCGAAACCTCGAGCCCTCACGAAGCCCAACGCTGGTTCTCTGATGACTTAAAATTTAAGAAACTTGCTCTGCATCAAGTCGAACGTAGCTGGAGACGTAATTACTCCCCAGACAAAAATAGACATTTGTGGTACAGTTAAAAAAATACAAAAATACTATCCTGCAAACCAAGGCGGCTTACTTCTCCAATAAAATTTTAAACTCTGCTAATAAATCCAAAGAAATATTTGCTATTGCGGATGAATTATCCAAGCCTGATAGGGTGACAACAAAGCCTGCTACCACTCTAGCTCTATGTGATTCCCTCAACACCTACTTTAAAGATAAAATCGCCAGTATCAAAGCTAATATTCCGACAAACACTTATCCAGCGGTCCCACCAGCTATTTGTAAGAACCCTCTACTACTAGACCAGCTCCCACCTATCTCCAGGGAAGTCTTTTTTAGCCTTCTGAGGAAGGTTAGTTCTGGATCCCCCCGATTGTTGCCCTCCGCACATATTAAGGGAAGCCTTCCTTATCTGCCCGGACCCCCCTTACGCTCCCTAATAACTCCCTCAAGCAGAGGCAGAAATTGTTACGATATTAAAGAAACCTGGGTAGGACCCCCTAGCTCTTACAAATTACCGCCCTATCTCTTTGCTCCCCTACCTGGCTACGGTCCTGGAAGCCCATGTGGCTAGTAGTCTCTGTTCCTTTCTCGAAAGCTCTCACTTTCTTGACCCCCACCAGGCCGGCTTCCGACCAGCTCACTCCACTGAGACCATTATTCTCACGGTTGTGGACGAACTTAGGAAGGGGGCCAACATGGGCACCACTCAGGCCTTGGTTCTTCTTGATCTCTCAGCAGCCTTTGACACGGTCGACCATGATCTTTTGGTCGACCGTGTCAGCAGTGCTGGGATCCGGGGCCCGGCTCTTGAATGGATCATATCTTTTCTCAACGATCGCTCTCAGGCTGTCCGTGATGCTCATATTTCCTCCCCCCAAATGAAACTGGCTTGTGGAGTGCCACAGGGCTCTTCTCTCTCACCGCTTCTATTTAATCTGTACCTACTGCTCCATATCTGCTCCCTTGGAAAAAGGAAGGTCGGCACAATTAACTATGGCGACGACCTCCAATGGATATTTGACATCAATCAATCGGCCTCGTCTGTTCTTAACTTCCAATCCACCATGAGATTTATAAGCGAGTGGATGAACAGCAACCATTTGAAGCTGAATCCCGATAAAACGGAGCTGATCCTTATAGGTGGGCCAGCCAACATTTGGAATTCCAACTTCTGGCCACCCGAACTGGGAAACTCCCCACTACCAGCATGTTCAACTAAAAGTCTGGGTATAGCCATTAGCAGTGATCCATCGGTGAAAGCCCAGATTGGGACAGTGGTCTCTTCCTGCTTCTTCTAGTTGCGAAGGATCAGAAAGATTAGTAGATGTTTTACCATGGATACCCTGACCCAGGTTGTCTTGGCCTAAGTGATTTCTTGCATTGACTACGCCAACTCGCTTTACATGGGCACCCCGGCAACGTCTGCAACTAGTGCAAAATCAGGCGGCCAGGCTGATTTACCACTAGCCCAAATGGCACCATGTTATGCCATTAATGGTCAGACTTCACTGGCTTCCAG
Source organism: Triturus cristatus (assembly GCF_964204655.1). Lineage (NCBI taxonomy): Eukaryota > Metazoa > Chordata > Amphibia > Caudata > Salamandridae > Triturus > Triturus cristatus. The sequence goes on from NC_140580.1 coordinate 1,120,046,626, forward strand.
CAGCCAAACGTTGCGCATTTAAGCTAGGGTGCATCACCTTCAAGGCTCTTCATGGCAGCAGTCCAGCATTTATATCCTCTCGGATTCAGTGCTATGTTCCTCTCAGGGACTTTAGGTCTTCCCATATGAATCTGTTGGTCATCCCGTTGTCAAAACGGAAGAAACACGGGGGACTAAGATTTGCGGTCCTGGCTCCTCAATTCTAGAATTCTCTCCCTCTGGAGATTAGATCTCTGACCTCTTACGCTCTGTTTAGGAAACAGTTAAAGACCTGGCTGTTCTGACAAGATTATGGCTAAAATCTCTTTTGCAGCAGTTTCTACTGGACTTCAGCGCCATGAAACCTTTTGGTGTACGTGCACTTTACAAGAACTTTTAACATAACATAACGATGTCACTGGCATTTTGGTGTAATGACGTCCATGAAAGTAGGGCACCCAGGTAGATCCAGGAACGTTACAGAGGACACAGGTGGGAAGGGTAGGGACATTTCCAAGGGAGTGATTGTAGTAGTAAGAGAGGCAGAGGGAGAACGTTGCACTAATCTTCCCGGAGAGTGAATGAATGGTTTGCAGAGTGAAAGGAGATGTAGGCGCTGAGTTTGTGGGTAGGGAACAGGAGTAGTGACTGTATGAGGGAGGTGTTACAGGCTGGCTGGCTTCATTGCCATGGCATGTTTGGGCTGTATTGGATGTATTTTATATGTTTCTTTGCATGATAGTGCATGTAGACCCCTGCTAGTGAGTACTGTGGTGAGCATGGTGATACACAGCTGTGGCCTGATCGAAAGTCAGGCACTTACTGTCCGTGTGCACTCGGAACATTACTGACTATAGATTGAGAGCAAATTGCACACATCAGGAATTGTTTACCGACCTGATTTTCACCAGGTCCAACTTACTGCAATTCAAGTGAACAAATATGCATGGATTTCTGGTATACGCATTAGAATCTGCAACAACTGCCAAAATTGTGCATTATTCCCCCATGTGAGATCCTAACATTGAGACTGGAAGCAAACTGCACACCCGTAAATACTGAGCCCCATGGAAATAGTGATAAGGCTGTGCGGAATTTGTGCCCATAATAGATCCCTTGCCCTAATCTATGCCAGTATAGTATATATGTGCCCTGGTGAACATGCCTGCAATGTTCTGTCTTAAACGTACTAGGGGAAGCTGTGCATATGGTGAAAAGCTCAATCAATGTGAATACAATAAAATTTGGGAAATGAACGATGCTAATAGGTCCGGCTTTAAATGAATATTGTATGCAAATGTGAAGCATTACAAGTAGATAGCATTGGAATGGATATGTATTTATGGGGAAGTAAATAACTGTAGAATAATACTGGTGTAGGTTAAGAGGTCAGGTGAATGTTGCTTTTGCAAGCCAGATGTAAAAACCAATGTAGGTTAATGACTGCGCTCCTTCTATCTGTGTTGCTGCCAGAGAAAAACACCATAACTTATCCAGCTATCAAAGACACATAACAGCATTTAAAATGTCATGTGTGTGCTTTGAAAAGCTCAAGTTTGATACATCAAGTAAATGATCTTACCGGTGTGGAGGGCAATCACTTTTTGTGGAAGCACACAACTTCTGCCCAATCAAAACATGTGGCACCCAACATGTGGGCGGAGCCAAAGCCCTCTACTGATGATTCTCACATAATTGTTTGGCGACAACTGCACTGTCAATGCGGACCATAAAAACAGCCTCTTTATGTCTTGCATGCTTGTGGATGACTCAAGTCAAGTCAAGAATACTTTATTCGGTTTTAGAGACAAAAACCATGAAAGTTACAGCATTAAATTACAATTTAAGTACACAAGCAAAAAGTATAAAAAGGAGAGAGGTTAAGTTAAAATACATCCAAACCCAGTGTTTTCCTAAGTTTAGAAACATTTTTAAGATAAGTTAAAACTGCGGTGACTGTAAGAACAGTGTCCATTCTCTGTAATTCTAAAAAGGCTAAACGACATTTGTTAATTTTCCAATCTTTGAGGAGTGGGATGATATATGTCTTACGTGGTACGGTATAAAAGGTACAAAAAAATAAGATGTGGATATCTGACTGGGGTGAAGAGTCATCACACGGACATAGGGGTAAGTTTGGCAACCAAGAATTCATTACTGGAAAAGACAGTAATCTAAAAACAATGGACAATCTAAAACGAGTCAGGATAAAACGTTCATAATTAGACATCGACAAAGTTAAATATGGCTGCAAACTGTTGCTCGTTGACAAGGAAGAATGCAGGGATACAGATTTTTTCTTCAATTCCTCTTGCCTTCTATTTTCTGTAAGATATTCAAGGGATAGCGTGGACAAGAGGTTCCTGGATATACCATCCATTGAAAGTGGATCTACAAAATATTGTTGGCAACCAATTTTACCAAGAAATATTCTAACATAGGTTAGCCAATCTAAACGGTCCACATTTTCCAGTTTTAAAACATCCTGAAGGATAGCTCGATTCAGGGAGCACTCATCAGTTGTCCAGACCATGTGCCACAAAAGAATAGGTTGAATTCTGATCAAGTCAGATATATAATTTAGACCAAGTTCGGAGTGACAAATGTAGGTCGCGACACCTTGGGGGACTCTCAAGATGTGTCTCAGAAACCTATTCTCAACTTTCTGAATTAAATCAATATTAGTGTGGCCCCAGAGGCCCGAGCCATACATAGCAATCGATGTGCATGTAGCATTATAAATAGTTAAAATTTCTTTGATTGGTTTCTTTCCCAGTGTTTTGATAAAATTCTTTAGGGCCATTATAGTTTTTTGAAACAAGAGAGTTCTAGCCTTTACCGCATGAGGCCACGCCCCAGTTTCATGGAACAGGACACCGAGATATGGGAAGGTAGAGGTAGATTCCAAAGGAACATTATTTAGAAACATTCTTTTTGTATGATTACCAGGTTTATTTCCACAGTTCATTGAAAAGGTTTTAGTGCAATTAACTTTTAAGTCTAAGCTGGACATAAAGCACTCAAAAGATTGTATCAAATTTTGTAAAGCCACGGGAGTGCGGGCCATTAAGACTGCGTCATCCGCGTACAAGAGCGCGGGGACAAACCTCCCCCCAACCCTGGGAATGTCCCCGCGTTCACGCAAAAGATGACGTTCAAGGCCATTAATGTACACCAGGAATAGAAAGGGAGCCAGGACGCAACCCTGGCGAACGCCCCGGCCAACCTGAAATGTCCTGGTGCATTGACCCTCACGGCCATAGCGAACCGAAGCTGTGGCACCTGAATAAAGGTCCTTCAAAAAGCGAACAATGGAATCTTCCACACCTATCTCTTTTAGAATAATCCATAATTTAGCATGAGAAACACAATCAAACGCCGATGAAAGGTCGACGAACGTGAGGTGCAGGCGCTCCCCCTTAATCCTCAGGTATTTTGATTGTATAATCATTAAATTTAGGCACTGTTCCAGAGTTCCAATACCCTTTTGGAAACCATATTGTAAGTCACTCATTATTTCATTTTCTTCTGCCCAAGTTTGCAATCTGGCCAAAATAATGCTACCTAGGATCTTAACGGACGAATCCAATAGGGAGATTGGTCTATAACAGGCGCAAGATTGCCTATCGCCCTTCTTATAAATAGGTACGATCACCGAGGTGAACCAGGACGGATTTAGGCCCCCTAGCCAGTGCTGCATTAAATAGTTGCACGAGTATGGGGCCCCAAAGCTCAACATTACCTTTAAACAAGTTGGCAGGGATTCCATCAGGCCCTGCGGCCTTGCCGCCCTTCGTCGCATTCAGAGCCAAATTAACTTCCTCCAGGGTTACAACTAATTTGACTGCCTCATCCACTATATAATCCCCAGAGGCAGTATCAATATTATGGAAATTATCATGCGGGGTGTAAAGGTGAGAAAAATGCGCCACCCAATCCTCCTCGGTGATGGCATTTTCTATACGCGCCTTAGTATTGTCGTAAAGAAAAGGGGTGTTAACAGCCTTCCAGAAGGCAGATGCATCCTTCTGTTGTGATGCTTCACATAACGCTTCCAAGGCTTCCTTTTTTATAACCATTTTCCTATTTTTTAAGGCTTCATTATATACTTTCCTACAGTTTCTTATTTCAATAGAGTTACGTGGAACTCGGTGAATAGCTCTTTTCAAGGTAGTTAAGGAGCTGGTGCAGGCGTTATCAAACCAGCTCCTTTAACCCTTTGCCCTGTCGTTTGCCACCACCCACAGATCTTCCTTAATAGTGGAGGCTATTAAATTAAAATGTTCGATTATCAGATCAGGACTAGAATTATCGTCCAAGCATGTGGCAAAACTGCTGGGGCAAGCGTTCAGTAATTTATCTAGAAACCTTTCCGGGACAACCTTGTTCCATTTTAGGCTGTACCCGTTCTGTCTACCGAGGACCACGTCCGAAACTACATATGTAGGAAACGCATCCATTTGTTGATCAGAAAAGAGATTTTCAACCTCCATAATCTGAGGCAGGTGATCGCTCACTGGCTGGTCCATAATATTGGACTTAATAATTTTATGGCAGCAGTTATTGGAGGCAATAATGAAGTCGATGGTGGATAGTGCTAACAAATGTAGGCACGAAAGTGGATGGCATTCGGGCAATTTCGTTTACAAACCCTAAATCATACATAAACAATATATCGTTTAGTAAATCCCCAATCAGAGAGTGTTCAAAGTGAGTTGGATTTATTTCCTGTTCAGTAGTTAAACACATAAACCCTGTTTACCTTTAGTACAGAGTTTACAATTAAAATCCCCCCCCAAACGAACATAACTTCTCTATCGGTTTTGTCTATTTCATAATGTATGTCTTCCCTCAGCGTGGATAAAACGCTGGGGATTTCTTTCCTTGGTATATTATTATAAAAGTGAATTACGCCGACATTAAGTCCCTTATTATTCCTTAAAATTATTAATTGGTAAAAACTTGATTTAGGGGAAAACCAGATACCGTCATATTTAAGCTGGTTGGAAACAAGGGTTAATAGGCCGCCCTTAGCTCTTCCGTGGGTGCTCCCCGCGGAAGAAACTAGCTCCAGCTCCTTAACTACCTTGAAAAGAGCTATTCACCGAGTGAAAAAACTTCTATACCCATTAATATTTACCGGATCCAAAGACCAAGTTTCCTGTAAAGCCAGAATATCGTGGCCCTCAATGATAGAGCCCCATGATGGATTATTGATTTTCTCCCTTAAGCCGGCCACATTCCAAAATAAGAATGTGCAGGCTTCCCTAATTACTTTGGAACCCCGGTTGCTTTGAGAAGAAGAAACTTTTACTACCTCAGGTCGAGTACATGTAGGGACTCCAGTAGATCCCTCATCATTTGAATTGAATGAAAAAGGGGCCTTATGGCTGTTATTGCAACTAACCTTCCCTTTGTTAACATAGGTCAAGCTCTTGGTAATTTGTGCAGACGTGATGTCCTCAATACAGGGTAAAAAAACCTGTTCTTTGGGGTTCGGCAAAACCTTATCGTGCTTTGACCCTAAGCTAATAGAAGAATTATCACAGACAGTTTTCCTATGTCAATCCACGTATTCCAAACTTGAAAGAACATCAAACCGGTTTTGAGTGGGTAGATTGTGAATGGGTGAAGCAATATCACTCTTTTCCCATGTATAGTTATTCGGGCCTCTAGACAGAGAGTAAGGGTGTCTAAAGTGATGGTTGAATGGGCCACGAGGTTGTACAAAGGAAGTCCGGCTGTGACCATAATGATTACGAACAGGCCTAGTGACTATCTGCCATCTATCCTCCTGGTTTATAGAGGGTTGAGTTGGCACATATGGGTAAAAGTAATTTAGATAGTGAGTAGAAATGGCATCGTTGCTACTATAGGCATACCAATCCCCAATGTGCCTAACCGCTCTGTGGTCTTTAAAGTTCACAATAATTACATCCCCTTTTTTATCTTTAGGACACACCCCCACCCATTCACAACTCCTCACATGCAATATTTCCCCATTAATATAAGCAGGCAGGGATCTGTTTTTGCACAACCAGTAGACAGCTTTGTTCCGAAGACCTTGATAATCTTCCCTGGTCCCAGTAGGGAGCTCGGGAACGCCGGCTAAAACGATTACATATGGGGCAGCTTCGGGAGGAAGGTCCACTATTGCATGATATTGCCGGTCTTTATTACAGTTACTTCCGAGCTCATTATCTTTAATAGCTAAGTTATCAAGATTTTGTAGTGGAACTGATTTTAGATCTGAGCTCGGGTTAGCTTTCGATTTATTAGTTGTCTTACTGTATGCAATTTTGTTCGTTAGTGTGGGTGTTGTAGAAATTTCAGTTGATAAAGGGTGAGTTGGCAGGTATCCCTTCAGGGTAGATGGTGGAATAATAGGGTGGCTTGGTGGTCCGGAAGAAATATTTGTCGAGGCTTTAGCGAATGTATTGGAAGGACTAGTATTTTTTAAGCCTGTCGCCCAGCCAGAAAGAGCGAGGGTGTTATCTGCCAGTTTTTTCTCTATAGAATCCAAAGAGGTATTAATTGATAAAATATTATCCAAAAGGGGCTGTATTGAAGGTTTCACCACATAATCAGTTTTGGCCAGAATGTCTCTCTCAGTCATACAGCCATGTTTGGTCTCTAAGGGCAGCTTAGGGGTAAACAGTTGAGCCATCGTATCCCTCAGAATTGGGGTGATAATCTTCTTCAAGTTCTCGGTTAGCCATTTTAAGGTTAAATCTTCAAAGCCATTCTCATAGTTAGTCCCTATAAATTCCCCGTTAGTTGATATAGGGGGCGAAGCAGGAGAAAAGCTGAGCAAGTTTGGAGACCCTTCATCGACGCTATTAGAACAGAAGCTCAGCAAGGATGCAGAAGCATTGGTAGGCGTATTTAAAGGGGAATCAGTTACACAAGGGTTAACCAAGCCTGATCCTATGAGATCCTCAGCAACGGGTTTATAAGATGGAGTAGGGAGTAAAGGGGAGTTATTTAGGTTAAGCGTAGAAAGTGACGCTGCACCCAATTGCCCTAAAACGGGGCTTTTGCGCGAGGGGGACTGCATTAGAGAACGATCTTTTTGGTTAGGGGTAACTGACCTTTGTTGGGCATACTTCCCCCTATGTCTGCGTTTAACCTTTTTATATTTTCTGGCCAATTTAACAGATAGCGGCGCAAGCTGTGTAGTAATGCTGTGATCAACTAGAGAGCCAGAGTGCCTTTCGTTATGCACCTGACCAGTAATCACAGTACTTTTAATCAGTTCACAGGAGTTATTACTGGTCGTGGTAGTCACAACCGGTGGAGGAGGAGATGTTGCTTCGGGCAATCTAATGGGACACACCTTGCCCAAGGAAACCCTCCTATCAGTATTAATCTGGCTAATCTTTTTAATGAGATAGTTATCCATAGGGCCTATAGCATGCAGAGGCCTCTCGTCTTTACCCTTGGGCATCGGAGCAGAATGTTTGCCGTCCACAGTCAATAATATAGTACAGGGGCTGTGGGAATCCGCGCCTACAGCACACCCACTGAACCCACAGAAATAGCGGGGTAAGTATCCGTTTCAAATAGGCAACCCGGACATAAAATCACACACATCTATAATGTATAAGTCCTTGCGTAACAGAGTAGGAAAGTACCTGGCCCAGTCCAGGCTCCTCAGGCCTCGGAGGGCCACAGAGGGCCCGCCCTTTGCCCGGGCTTAGCCCGGCTGTGCCCGCGCGCGGTCCCGCGTCGCGGAGTCTGATAGTTAATTTATGCGCCTCAGTGCGCTCTGCTGATGTCGTTGGCGGGCTTGCGCAGCAAGGGATCCTGGGAACTGTGGTCCCACCTGCACACTGCGACCGCTATCGTGTGTGGCTGCGGCGGCGGCAGGGGGACGAAGTAAGGTGCCAGATGGTGACGCAGGTGATAATGCTGGACCAAGAGCAGGAGCAAGGTGCTGGCGAGGTAAGGGTTCCGCAACTGACAGAAAACGCCCGCTCTGCCGAGTCTGATAGTTAATTTATGCGCCTCAGTGCGCTCTGCTGATGTCGTTGGCGGGCTTGCGCAGCAAGGGATCCTGGGAACTGTGGTCCCACCTGCACACTGCGACCGCTATCGTGTGTGGCTGCGGCGGCGGCGGCAGGGGGACGAAGTAAGGTGCCAGATGGTGACGCAGGTGATAATGCTGGACCAAGAGCAGGAGCAAGGTGCTGGCGAGGTAAGGGTTCCGCAACTGACAGAAAACGCCCCATTGTTTGTAATACAATATACAGAGTGGGCTTTGGGTCATCCCCTTGCTCCTGATTGGGTGGCCTTCTTGTCTATCTCAATCTTCTGTTCCTTATTCAATGGCTACCCCTGTTCTCTCTTGTCTGTCTTCCCCTGGAACATTGCTGCTTTTATTGTTTTGGAATACATTAATGTTATCCTTATACTGCTGCCTTGAATGCACTCTTTTCATTTTTCACTGAGCGCTTCATGCAAGAACATGCTTTCTTTCCTAATTCTCTCCCCGTTTGCATCTTCTCTTTAGCATCCCTGCCTCCAGTCCTCTCTGTCTATCTTTATCCCCAGTACCGACTCGTCACTAGTTGCCCTGTCCCGCTCTTCATTTTTGTAAGTTGCCATTTTACACGAGGGTACCCACCCAGCGCTCATTCTCTCTTCTTACCCGTGCTCCCACCCGCTCATCCATTGCTCCCCTATGCTCTTCCGCCCCTGCCTGGCCTGCTCACCATTGTTTTCATTTTTTATTTTATTTTATATTTGTAAGATTAACACATGCACCGCTCATTTCTGTCATTCATGTCCGGGTTTTCATATGCTTATGATACATCTCCCGTTCAAGACAGACTTGATTGCATGCAAACATGACTGCATTTTATGTTAGATAATGCATGTAGGTATAGGGCTAAAGAAATTTATTAACTTTTTGAATAGTAACGCTAATAAACATGTGCCTGATGGTCATATTTGCAGGTTAGAAACTCCCTGTCTTCTGTCAGAGTTCAAACTAACAGAACAGAGAAGGAAAACCTTACCCATCTGTGGTGCATGTCTTTAAATTGCAGCTACAGGGGAAAGAAGCCCTTATAGGGCCCACCTTGAAAGGAAGAGGGGAAAGTAGCATTAACTCCCATAGCTTCTGTATGTTTCTGCAAGGGGCATTTTGTGCACGTTCTTGTAGCAAAGCAAACACCAGGAGTTGATGGACGGAGCACTGAAACTTTCCAGACACTCACCCCTAGTCACAGATCTGGGTTGAAACCATCATGGTTCTTTAGCTTGCTTCGCCACCCCAGTTCAGATCCAGCCATATTCAAATCAGTCTCGACCCTGTGCCTCATGGGGACAGTCCAGCCGAACTGCCAAGCCAGGTCTTCCCTGGACCGGAAACGAGCATCCTGAGACCGGTTTTGGGGTAACACCCTTCATCAGCCAGGCTAGCTTGAATCCAGTGGCAAAGTGAGCAAGGGACCCACGTCTGGGCATACCCTGCCAACTTAGGGCGAACAAAGCAAACACAAGGAGATGATGGACGGAGCGCAATAGCGTTTTTGTAGCAAAGAAGGAGTTTAGAACGAGTCACCCCTCCTAAATCCATAAGACACCTTAAGAAGTAAAGAGGGAAAGGAATATAAGGTACCAGTGCAGCAGCAGTAGTTTAGACACATGGACCAGAGCTGAGGGGAGATGCTGAAGGGCTGTATCCGGACTGCTGACCCAAGGACAGGAGACTGTTATGAGGGGAAACTATTCATGGCTTGGCATAATAGGGCTTAGGGCTTAGTGGAGTGATGCAAACAGGGTAGATGGGCGTGGAATAAACAGGAGAGGGAAATGTGATCAAATATAGTTGGGTTTACTTCATCCAGTGTCATAGCAAGGAGTGGGTGGGGGGATCCGCCGAGGGCGGCACGAGTTTTGGGGGCGGCAAAGAGGAAAAATCATCGGCAGCACCCCCGACTCTTCAGTGTGGCGACGTGCCTAGCTACACCACTGTCTTAAACATCCCCCAAGTTAGCGTATTACCTCCTGAGTTACTTATAATAATTGTAATAATAGTGATACAAGTACTGCATAATAAATAACCATATAATTGTGAAATACCAATCGCTGTGTGCGTATTGGTACCAAAGCAGGAATTCATGTCATTACTCGCAATTAAGACATTTTCTGACAGGTTTGTGTGACTCCTAACTCTGCTTATCTGACAGAGTATATCTCACTAGAGGAGGGGCTAGAGAAACTTGCCAGTTCTCCTTTTTTCCGAAAGGGTACATCTTCATGATGTGACCCCATTAATATTGGGGTAAACACAACACTTCTCTTTTGATGCTCCCTTTCACTGGTGACTAACTTGGCTTTTCTACTTCACCGCTCCAACATGGCCTGGAGGGGAAGCCCAACTTGTCTCTGGATGGAGGGTCACCCACAGAAAGCTGACTGCTTGATAGAGAAGCCAGGGGCTACCCGTGCTGCAGAGGGTCCCCCAGTCCCTAAGATGCTCTGAATGGAAACCATGACAAAGCCTACATAAACTCACTGGTCTGGTTTGGGTTGCAAATTCCAAGGTGGTTTGTGTTCTTCCCGCCCGGGTGATTGCCTCATCCAGGTCGGGGCTGCCGCTGCATGTGTGGACCTCTCAGCCCATTCAGGGCTGCAGCTGCCCTGGTGATCGGATCAGACCAGATGGGCCTCTGCCCTGGGTCAGCATCGGCAATAGCCCAAGTGGGGCTGCATCCATCCACAGGCCGCAGCATCCTGACCTGCAGCTGGCCGCATGTGCAAGAGTCACTGATCGAGCCTGCCTGAAAGGAGATGATAAACATATACCTATAGATGAGATCAATCTTGTATCATAGATTTCAAACAGTTATATATTATGCATTAGTCATATATATATATATGGATCTTTTTTATGTTGATTTTAAAACAGTTAAATAATCAAAAAAAGAAGAAAAACAGACAAAGGTGTGTGAGGAACGAAATTCATTTATATCAGCAAATGGTAATAAGGGTACCTAAAATTGAGACAGTTATACAACAAAAAAGGGAGGAGGTTCTACATTCAATGGGTACTCCACTTTCAAAATGTATCAAACACTTTTTCAGAGATATTTAAACATTTATCTAGAAAGAAGTGTGACAGTCGACGTTTCGGTCTTTATATGCAATTTTGTAAGACCATCTTCAGGACTGGTAGTTAAAAGTTGACCCCTATAAGTTAAAAAAATATAATGAATATATAGAATATATAACACACACACCTAAGCAAATCAACATAGTAGTATCAATTAACAAATTAATTTCTCATAAGTTTTAAAGTACAAACGGAGATTCAATTTATCATTTGGACAATGCTGAATCAGTCATTGGGGCATTCAATGATTGTTGTAAATACCTCAAACGGTGCATGAATCAAAATACAACAAAAGAATCAATTCCAATTTCACTCTAACTGGTGAAATTATTCACCGTGAGATTTATAAAGGTCATTCCTGTTGTTAATTCCTGTCGTTTCTTTTCATATACAGAGACCGATGAATACTTTTTATGTGTTTTAACCAATAACGACATTACTAGACTAAACGGTTAATACAGGTGATTAAAACAATTTTACCTCGTGATGTATAAATCAATTGGAATTGTGACTTCAGTGCTTACAGGAAAAGTCACAAATATCTTGCTTCCTGATTTAAGCTGTTCCTGTGTGTTTGGGTTGAATCGCAACGTCTTGATTGAGAATAGACACTATGAGAAAGCCATAACGTAAACGATGAATGATCACGAACAACTTAAAATGTGAACTACGCCAAAATTTTGACGTTGATCCCTTGAATGAATATTTGGTCTCTATGGACATAGAGAGCCTTTATACTAACATCCCTCAAGAAGAAGTCTTGCAGATTTTGCACAACCTTCTTGACACCAGAGCCAGACCACATCAGGTACCTACAGAGTTCATTATTGAATGTGTACGTATCTCTCTGTGTGAGAATTTTTTCCTTTTTCAAAACACCTTCTATCAACAGCGAAAAGGAGTAGCGATGGGAGCTGTTTACGCCCCAGACATTGCTAATATCTATGTCTCTGTATTTGAGAATGACTTTATATTCAATGCAACAAATCCATTTTCCTCTAACATCAGGAAATGGCTTCGTTATATAGATGATGTCTTTCTGGGGTGGCATGGTACACAGGAAGAACTTAACACCTTCCACAGTTGGCTTAACCACAGGAATCCACATTTACAATTTACTATTGAATCCGATAACGCAGAGATGAATTTTCTAGATATTACCATCAAAAATGATACCACTAACCACCTATACACCACCTTATACACGAAACCAACTTCTAGAAATACTTTGCTTGAATATCAGAGCCATCATCCTCAAGCCCTGAAAGATGGCCTTCCCTTTGGGCAGTTCTTGCGTTTACGCAGGAACTGTACCTTTAAAAATGATTATTTCATTGAGGCTAAAAAACTCACAGAAAAACTAAAAGCAAGGGGGTATCCCTCCAAACTTTTTTAAAAATCCATGAAACGAGCATGGTATAACGACAGAGAGACGCTATTGACCGTGAAAGATCGGCCACAACAACCACATCTGGTATGTGTCTCGACTTTTGGAACCCACGCCAATGCTATAAAGAAGATTGTTAGCAAACATTGGAATTTATTAAGAAACCTACCTGAATTCCATGCAAAACCCCTATTTTCCTTCAAAAGGGGCACTAACCTTAGAGACCGATTGGTGAGAGCCTATGAAGATCACTCCAGTAACATAGTGGACAATATGAGACAGCTGTCTCCTATTGTCGGACATTTCAAGTGTAACATGTGTTTAGCATGCCACACCACGCAAACAATCAAGACGTGTACCATCAATGGTATCACTTTCTCCCTCAAATCATTTTCAAATTGCAATACATCAAATGTAATTTATTGCATACAATGTCCATGCAAATTACATTATATTGGGAAAACAGTTCAACCCATCAAGAAAAGGATCCTACAACATCAATCTCGGATTAGATGCCATACAGAAAATGCACCACTAGTCGAACACTACCAGAGACAGGGTCACTCAGAAAAAGAAATGAAATGGTGGGTTTTAGATGTGATCAAACCTTCTAAAAGACAAAGCAATGTAGACCGACTATTGACCATCAAGGAAGGCAGATTTATTTGTATGACTGATCTGATCAATCGTGGTCTTAATTCAACATCTGAATGGCACACTTTAGCATGTTTGTAGATTATAGATATAATCTGACCGTACGGAATCCAGAAACTGAAGCATATACAGCCTTATGTATAGTATCCGACATACACTTAGCAATACCAACCTTGAGATATTTTTAACAAGATATATAGTTACATGATGATTTAACTGTATGTATTCCAATGTCAATGTTAATGCTGTTAATTGAGGTATCATTGAGTACAACATGTATATACTATACTGTACAGCCATGAAGATATGTAACTGAAGTGTGTAAAAAATGTATACTGCTTAGCTTTCTGTTAAACCAACTGTGTAATAGTCGAAATGTTTTGTTTCAGAAACTATAGTACTTGTCTATTTATATTGAACTCTTGACACCATGTGATGAACGTAATCCATCTTTGACATGCATTGTATGTCTTAGTTTCACCCATGTTTCTTTTAGAGGTAACACTTTGTGTACATTGTTGCATAGCCTCCTTTGTGTCACATGACTCTATACAGCTTACGCCATTTAGACACAAACAGTAGAGTAGACTCGAATTCGTTGATCTAAAACTGGATCCCACATTTTACCTTTTATTTTCGAATACCCGTTTCAATAGGCAAAAACACAATGAAGTTAGCTTAGTGTAAATATATTGAATAAACGTGACGGTTATAGCTAATTCCAACGTGGCCGTTAGCTTAGTGTAAATATATTTAATAACGAGACGGTTATAGCCCATTCCAACATGGCCGCCTCGTGTATATTTGCCGGCATACCATGTGATCGAATCCAAAGTCCCATCTCTATATCGCCGTAACACGTATATTTAAAACAAACTGATCCCGGTAGTCTCAGTGCTACACGCCGCGACTTAACTGAGGAGACTGCTGTACTTATGCCAGGTTAGTTGTTATCGTCCGTTTGGTTTCTGCCATCACCGCCTTTAAAGTAGAAAAACTATACTAAATATTACAACTTTCCCTTTGCAGCAACTTTCGAGGGAAGCAAGTAAAACGCTCTTCGTAATTGGCGTTGACTCACCTGAGTTAACAGATGTATCACTGCTAGGTCAGTTTATATTGCCCTTACTTAATTTACATGCAAGTGTTAGTAAGTAGAATTAAATACACTAAATGTCCTCACTCTCCCTTTGCAGTTATCCCCAGTGGCAGTTCGTAACGCCCGAAGGCCGTAAGCCGTTCGTGTATTCATACAGTACCGTTAACACGGACGTAGTTGACTGTTTAAGATTCTTGAATTAAAAAGGTAATGCGACATATCCCATTACTTGGCGTAGTTCACATTTTAAGTTGTTCGTGATCATTCATCGTTTACGTTATGGCTTTCTCATAGTGTCTATTCTCAATCAAGACGTTGCGATTCAACCCAAACACACAGGAACAGCTTAAATCAGGAAGCAAGATATTTGTGACTTTTCCTGTAAGCACTGAAGTCACAATTCCAATTGATTTATACATCACGAGGTAAAATTGTTTTAATCACCTGTATTAACCGTTTAGTCTAGTAATGTCGTTATTGGTTAAAACACATAAAAAGTATTCATCGGTCTCTGTATATGAAAAGAAACGACAGGAATTAACAACAGGAATGACCTTTATAAATCTCACGGTGAATAATTTCACCAGTTAGAGTGAAATTGGAATTGATTCTTTTGTTGTATTTTGATTCATGCACCGTTTGAGGTATTTACAACAATCATTGAATGCCCCAATGACTGATTCAGCATTGTCCAAATGATAAATTGAATCTCCGTTTGTACTTTAAAACTTATGAGAAATTAATTTGTTAATTGATACTACTATGTTGATTTGCTTAGGTGTGTGTGTTATATATTCTATATATTCATTATATTTTTTTAACTTATAGGGGTCAACTTTTAACTACCAGTCCTGAAGATGGTCTTACAAAATTGCATATAAAGACCGAAACGTCGACTGTCACACTTCTTTCTAGATAAATGTTTAAATATCTCTGAAAAAGTGTTTGATACATTTTGAAAGTGGAGTAACCATTGAATGTAGAACCTCCTCCCTTTTTTGTTGTATAACTGTCTCAATTTTAGGTACCCTTATTACCATTTGCTGATATAAATGAATTTCGTTCCTCACACACCTTTTGTCTGTTTTTCTTCTTTTTTTGATTATTTAACTGTTTTAAAATCAACATAAAAAAGATCCATATATATATATATGACTAATGCATAATATATAACTGTTTGAAATCTATGATACAAGATTGATCTCATCTATAGGTATATGTTTATCCTATAGGCAAGTTGTACAACTTAGTTTTCAACAAATCCCTTGAAGGCACAACTTACCCATACATATTATCTGCCCAAGCCCTCAAGGGTATATTGGGTCATCCATTACACAGATCGTGAAAGGAGATGATGGCTGTGCCCCGGACAGCGCAGTCTCTTTATGAGACTACCTTCAACCACCATAGGCCTCTGCATGAAGAGACACAACGGAGTCACCAGATCCTGTGCTATCCAATCACAGGAGACTCAGAGACCGATCACCCATACACTGCACCAGCCGGGGTGAGAACATGAGAAACACATGAACTAATTACACGTTTGGCTTGGGGGGGGGGGCACCTGAGCCCGACTCATGCTTCTTCCATATTTGGCGGGTGGACAAGCCCATCAGGGATCAGCCGGGCTGGAGACTGCACGAGACAGCACCAGGAGGCGGAGCTCCACACAGGAGAACTGTGATCAGCATCCCTGCTCTCTATAGTGGATTGAAGTGTGTAGTATTTAGTTCTGCTGTGAGATTAAAAGTACTTTTCTTTTCTAAAACGACAAGCACTGGGCTGGGCATTGAAGTTATTGTGTCTGTTGGGTGGTTGTGGAGTTCTGGGGTAGCCCCCCACATTACTTGCCTGATAAGGCTGACTGCTCACGCTCGCTACCCTCAGAGTCAAGTGTGGTTAGGAGTTGTACGAGGCCCAGTTTTCAGAGCCATAGCTGCAGGGATCCAAGTGCACCATCAGCAAACAATCTCACCCAGCAAGGCAGGGGGTCCTTAGTCCCCATCTTATAGGGAGATCCCTAGTCAATGAAATGTTCTTTGTTTTGGCTTCTTCCTACAAAACAATGTGCAGCAGAGCCTACCAACTCTCATTTTCTACCCATACTGATGGAATTGCTTACAAGCAGGCAAAGGAAGCACAAAAACATGCTTAGAGTGTGAGGGTAAGACCTAGTGCTTAATTTGACCCGGTATTTGCTGCTACTCGGCAATGGAACTTAATTTTCAAGATGGCGCTTATGACAGCCCACCACATGGTGGTGCTGTTTGTTAATTTTGATGTGCGCAGAACACCAGAATGTTTAACAATTTAATACAAATTAAAATGAATAATACCTTCTGCCCAGATCCTTCTTATAGGTTTGGATCACAATTGTTTGAGTGTAATGGTTTGTAGTTCTGTACTGGCATTGGCAGTTTAATGTACAATTAAACACCCTCTTATAGTTTGCCAACATCTGCAGCACTCCCTTTGTTGATTTCCTCATTTAGACGTGAGCACATGTTGCTGCACATGCCCTGTGTACCCCTCACTGGGCACCCTAGAGACATAGTGGTGCAGCACTTATGGAAGATGTGCTCAGGTTGAAGACCTGCAGGTGCCCCTGAAGTGCTAGGGCCTGTTTCCACCTGCTCCATATCAGTAAAATCAAAGAATCGTGGAAGCTCCCACTTATGCCCCCCTTAGCAAGGATTTCACACATTCTTAGGGCCTCCCCTCTCATTTAGCATTTTTCCATTCTTTTTGGGGTATCTGGGTCCTCTATAGTGCATTTTCTAATGGTTAAACATTAGTATCCACAACACCATTAATGACTCGAGCTCATCTGTCCAAGCGTAGGTCACTTCATCCTATGAAGGGCTGCAGATGCTGACCCACCAGCCACCAGCGAACATCCTGGGAGACTGGACCTTCTCTGTGACCAGAATACACATAGTACACTATACACCCAAATTTGCCATCTCAATGGCACTAAAAAGGTATTCCTGGCAAAGAAAGACCAAAAACAAGCACTGGCAAAGCCAATGCATCTACCCAGATGAAAGATAAAAAGTGCTAATGCATGCAACATGTGCACATTAGAGAAGGACATGAGAGGGAACAAGGGGGGCGGACAGAGAGGACTATAGTTGTAAACAGGTCCCTCATGCAAGCACTGAAGTGAGGTTAAAAGGATATAGTAAATCAGTCAATGGCATTAGGTGAGACATGACTACTCTACTGGGTTGAGCCATGATGTGACTTGCAAAGTTGATTGGATGGTGGAAGAAAGCCAATTGTAGAAAGGGGTGGACCCAAAGCCCGCTTTGTCTATTTCGTAAGCAGTGGGTCTGCTTGACTGCTCCACAGTCAAAGCTCAAATCTGAAAATAAGCTCTGTTTCTGAATCATCGAAATACAGACATGCTCTGTGAATGGCTCAATAAAATACAACTTGCTCACATTCCACATTGAGTTTATTAAAGTCGAGGCTGCACATTGGGGGTCAACCACACCGATTGCTAAAGGCAGTAGGAACCAGTCCATTCTTTGGGCAGTCGCAGGCATACACAGCTAACCTCATCGAAAATGCAGCTGAGTCAAAGCATCCAAGCGAGGGTAGACTACCCCTTACCCATATGACATCCACAAATATATATATATTTTTTTTGTTAGAAATATTTTTGTCATTTTCAAAACAAACTGCATAAAAATAACATTGGTTACAGTCATCCACCTTCAGTATGATTAGACAAAATAAGAAATATCCATAATTCTTACACCTCCTTTTGCAGTGCAGGCCCGTAGTAACTATAATTCGAATACAATTCCTTGGACCCATTCCCTCTCTTAGGTCCCCGGGGTTTCGTGGGTTATTAAGGTATCTGGGGGGGCCTGTCCAGTGTGATCGGTTTGGGCATTGTCCCCTGTGACATCGGGACCATAGTACCTCCTCCATTTACCCCACACCTTCTGGAATTTTCTGGAGCAGCCCTTCACCTTGTAAGTGACCCTTTCAGCAGCCATATACATGTCCATCCCCAGTCTCCATTCTTGCAGCAGTGGTAATCCATAGCTCTCCATTTCCTCGCCACGTCTCTTTTAGCTACTACCAATGCTAATGCAAGGAAAATGAACCGGGGTCTGCCGAGCTCAACATCATAGGAGATACCCAGCAGTAAAAGTTTGGGATCTAGGAGTATCATAGTCTCTAATATGTTGTCTAATTCCCTCGTTATCTTTTCCCAATAGGCTCGTATCTGTGTGCATTCCCAGATAATATGGTAAAAGTCGCCCACGCTATGCCCACATCTCTGGCATCTAGGGTCCTCTGCTCGCCCATCGTGTTATTTTTATTCTGAGATGCAGGTGGAAAGCGCCGGGACACTCTTTTCGAGTAGCCGTGCGCTATAAAAGAACGCTGTAACATAACATAACATCTTATGCAATAGAACATGGTCATAGTATATTCTATGCAGTATTTTATATTGTATGAGGCGACGTCAGGATTTGATCGCCACCATCCTGGGGAACATTAGGGCTGCCTCCCAATCCACGGTTTCCAGCGCACCCAAATGACCCTCCCAGGTCGACCGCAGCTTGCCCAGTCTATCTGGAGCATGTTTTTTCAAGGTTTTATATGTTAATGAAATGGCTTTAGTCATGATACATTCCTGGAGCAGTCGCCCCTCTAACGGTGCATATTCTGGCAGCGGAGAGTCGTCCCTATTCTCGGCCAACCAAGCGTGTCTGAGCTGTGCACTTTAGGAACTGAGATGGGTGTAAAGAGTACTCAGTCCTGAGAGCTTCAAAGCTTTTCATTGTTCCCTTACAAAGGATGTCCCCTAACTTGGATATACCTATAGCATCCCAGCCTCCAAATCCCCTCAGTTTATGCAGTTCCTTAAGCCAGGTTCAGTGCCACAAGGTTGTCTTCCTGGACAGCCTACGGTCCCACCCAATTGCTTTCGTAGCCCTCCCCCAGGAGTTGACTGTGACCTGAGTGGCCGGGAGGAGCTTCCCCCTACCTCTGCCCCCATTTAGATAGTGCAAAAATGTGCGGTTGCTCATGGTTGCCCTTTCTAATCTGTACGTAGGGTGTGTCCCTAGTGTATGTATCCATTCGTTGATTGGGGTTAAGTGTTCCGCCCAGTAATAGGCTTCTATGTCGGGCAAAGATATTCCCCGATTGTACTGGTTGCGCTGTAGAGTTTGAAGCACTATCCGGGTCTGCTTCCCCAGCCATAGAAAAGAACGTATTTCTGCCGCTATTTCCCCGGAAGAGTGCTTGCGGTAGGGGAAAGTATGTGTTCAGAAGGGCGTATAAAAATTGGGGCAGCGTAATCATCTTAAACATGGACGCTCTACCCAGTATGGTGAGTGGGGGAAGTTTCCATGTCTGCACGTCCCCCTTAAAGTTTGTGAGTATGCGTTTGATATTCCTCTGATAGCAGAGGTGTTTGTCCATTGTGAGATAAATTCCGAGATAGGTAAATTTGGTGTCTGCAATGTGGAGATCCTCAGGGAGAGTGGGCCATGCATGCATCAGGCCTGGGCTGTAGATCATGGATTTATGCCAGTTGATCTTGTATCCCGAGTGTTGCCCATAATGATTTATCGTGTGGGACAAATTGGGTATTGTTGTGTCTGGGTGTGGAATATACAGGAGTATGTCATCTCTGCATACAGGGAGATCTTCTCAGCCATATCATCGTCTGGGGTGATTTGAAATCCCTGTATCACTAGGTGTTGGCGCACCCGACAGTCCACAATTTCTATTGTGAGGGCAAATCGTAGTGGTGAGAGCGGTCAGCCTTGTCTCGTGCCACGGCATATGGAGAAATCCTCATTGACCCGGACTCGGGCCCTGGGGTCAGTGTACATTTATTCCGACCAGGTCCTAAAATTAGGGCCGAAGCCAAATTTAATCAGGGTGTCCTCTAGAAAGGGCAAATCGACTGCATCAAACACCTTTTCTGCATCCAAGGAGAACAGCAGATGCAGAGTTTCACGCCCCTTAACCTCCATCATCCAATTGTGCGTCCTTCGCAAGTTCAGCCTAGTCGCTTGGCCCGTCAAGAAGCCTGACTGGTCCTGGTGTACCAGAGTCAGAATCACCTGGTGCAATCTAGTGGCCAAAATGGTTGACAGAATCTTTACCTCCATATTAAGCAAGGATATCGGGCGATAGGAATCGTATTTATCTTTAGGTTTCCCTGGCTTATGGATAGTTATAATCATAGCCATTCGCAAGTCTAACAGAAGGACTCCCTCTTCAGCCGCTTCTTTGAAAAGCATTAGGAGGTGTGGGCCGAGAAGGTCCATGCATTTTTTGTAGAGTTCTGCCGGTACACCATTTGGGCCCGGTGTTCTCCACGGGCGAAGCTGAACTATAGTAGCTTTTTAATTTCTTCAATCGTGATTTCCGAGTCAAGCCCCTTTCTGTCCGCATCAGTCAGTACTGGTGTATCTACTTCCTGTAGATAGGCTGTTATGTCTCGGTAGGTCCATAGGTGCCGAGCCTTATAGAAGTCTGCATAATAAGATGCGAAACAGTGCAGGATCTGCTCGTACCTGTCTTGTGGTACTCCCCGCGTGTCCACCAGACCCTCTATCCATCGCGCCTCTATTTCCTTGCACCTAAGCTACGCCATGAGCTTTCCAGATTTATGTAGGGTCACTTGGGCCTGCAGTTTAGCCGCCTGGGTTGCTAGGTCTTTATACCGACGTTGAGTATTGTTCAATTGCCTTGAAAACTGGGGGTCCGGACGCATTATAGTTCGTGTTTCTAGGGTTAAAATCTGGGTCTCTAGGCATGTCAGCTCCTCTCTTTCTTTTTCCCTCTCCCATGCTATGCGATTATGGGCTCTATCTCAGAGTACAGTCTTGTAGGCCTCCCATAGTACAACCACGGACTGCACTGACCCCACATTTTCTGCAAAGAAAACATTAGTGTCAGCTCTGATGCCTTTCAGTATAGTCATTATGGAGGTACCCTGGATTCCTGGATTTAATCGCCAACATATGTGTCGGTCTCGCTGCATGTCACCTATCCGTATGTATAGCGGGGAGTGATCCGATAAGCCCCTAGCTAAGTATTGTGCTTCGTATATGTCCCGTATTTCACCTTTCGCTAGGAACACATAGATCCGCAAATAATTATTAATATTCAGTTTAGTTTATTAAGCAGCTGATATGGTATCATCTAGCAAACAGGGATAACATAGCAACATGGTCAAATAACTGGAGGACTCTGGTCTCTTGATATCTTCTACGAATGGCTGCACAAAGTCAATCCTCAGTGTCCAAAGAACATCGTCATTCCTGCTCCTGTGCGACATTCACAAATAATTATTAATATTCAGTTTCTTTTACTACAATAATCATTCAGGAATATCCTTTAGAAGACTAGAACAATATAGAAACAAGTCCAACCAGTTGGAGGGCTCTGGTCTTGAGATCTTCTACGAATGTACTCAAAGTCCACCATCAGAGTCCAAGCACTGTCCCTGATCCTGGGTGACTTTCATAAATATTTATTAGTAATCAGAGATCACACAGGAATATAAGAATAATATAGAAAGAAGACAACCAGATGGAGGGCTCTGGCCTTAAGATCTTATACAAATGTTCACAAATCCCATCATCTGAATCCAAACCTGGAGTCATCAGATCCAGGTGGAAATACAGGTCACGGATCCTTCTATTTCATCCTTGGTTTGATTGATGGAAAGGGGCAGGGAAAACAACATCATGTGTAAATGGATTTAGAAATGTCTGAATACCCCATCACGCGTCTCCGTAGAGCACTGTTGTCATGCAACTCATCGCCCATTAGAAAACTCACATGAGTGCATAAGCAGGGCTTACATTATTTACGAATTGATGTACTATGCAGTGCTTTACCCTATTACCACTGTGGTAATAAAATAATTTCAACTATAAGCAGGAAGTTCTATTGCAATAGGCGGGGGTGATCTGTAATGTGTTAGGATTATTTTCTAATAAATGCTTATCCCTATTTTTCAATGAGGCAGCTGGCCCTAGGACACAGCCCCTTTATGCATTGTACAGCAGTAGGAAGAGCTGTGCTTAATCTATTTTTGATTTTACAATATTCTGCAGCAAAGACCACCTGAGGACATCTGAGCACTGGGCAATCACAAAGAAAAATGCATATAATATCACACAATGAAGATATCACCACCCATAAAAATTAAAAAAGGCAAATTAACGGAAAAAATATTTCCATCCATGAAGCATTATCTATCAGGAGTGAGAGCAATCTCCCTACCCAAATAAAATACTAACAGTACCTTGTGACCTGTCATTAAAAATACCGAACATCATGGCAAGAAGATCATTTAACAATAATTCTACAAATTCCCGCAGCCTACATGGCTCAGGAAAAGTTGGGCATGTGGAGTTCAGTTAGTGTGTGTAACTCAGATAGCTTGCGAAAGTTTTTGCATCCTAGTTGGTGAGCCAAGCTGTGAATGATCAGCACAGGGTTTACCTCTCCTTAAATGTGGGAGTCTTGAGTTTGCTTGTGGAGAAACAAGATTGGTCCATGGAGGGGGAGGTAGGTCTAGCCATCTTGTAAGGATAACCACAAGAGATGCATGTACTCTGTTGCCTCCAGGCTCCACCCCATCCTCTCTCCTCTGGTTCCACCCTTCCACACTCTCCCCTTCTTTGCTCCTCTTACCTGTAGCTTTTTTCCCTCACCTCCATCCTCAGGTGTCTGTCCACCCATTCAAACCGTCTCTCTCTATCTTTCATCACTTTACCCTCATCAGCCATGTCGCTACGCACTCTCCTCCATATCTAATCCCTCCTCACTTCCCTCCACTCCCACTCACCCCTCCATTCTCCTCTCCTTCCTCCTCTTACCGTTGCTCCCTCCTTCCTTACTGTGTCTTTCACTCTCCTCTCACAACTTCCTGTTTCCTTCTTCCATCTTTATGGCCCCCGCCCTGAACTTTCCTATCCCCGCTCTCGCTTTGCCCTCCCTCTCTCTTTCTCTTCTCCATTTCCATTCTGCCCACTACTACTTCATCTTCTTCCTCTCTCTTCTCACCCATACCTTTCCCTGTCTCTATCTCTCTATCTCTCTTTCTCCATCTCCTATTTCCTCATCTTATGGCTAGCTTATCTTTTTCTATTATCTATCTCCTACATCTTACCATAACCCCACTTTCCTCTTTCCTCAAGCCCCATCCCTCCACCCTCTATGCCCTCTCTGTGTTCCTCCCTTCTTTCTCTCCCTCTCCTTCCCAGCGAACATCTTTCTCCTGTGCTTAATTTGTAAAGAAAATAAGTGCCAGTGCCCTCGTCAGGCTGCCTCTACAGCTTGCACCACCCATTGCCACTTACGTTGCTGCCAATGACAGTACCTACACACTACTAACCAGCACACTGCTACAAGTGTGACAATTCAGAGTGTTTGACAGCGCGGAGCACCAGAAACCACAGGCTCAAATTAAGTACTGTTTTTCTCTTCATCCTCTACTCCTTTGAGTCACTGTTTTCTCACATGTTGTTTCCCACCACTGATACCTTTCCTCTGTCCTCTCTCCTCCTTTCCTTTTCCAGTTCTGTCACTACACTTTGCTCTCTCTCTCTAATGTCTTCGCATCTGCCTCTCAGCTTCAATTTTCTCTGATCGCACTCCACCTTGCTCTCTTATCTGAGCCCTCCCTCTACTTCCCCCTTCCACACTCTCTCCCCTCAATCATTTGCCTGAAATTCCTCAGTCTTCTACAAGGTGATTTGTACAAGCCACCTCGTCACCCAGTAACACTTCTGTGTGAAAACCCACTTGTATTTCCCCTTCTAAGCACTGCAGCTCCAGAAGATATGCCTTCCAGTACAGTGGGTGGACATGGCATGACTTCCAGTAGAATAAGGGGATGTGGCATGGCTGCCAGTAGAATTGTAAAATGTGGCGCTGCTTCCAGTCCAATTGGAGCATTAGGAATGGGTTCCAGTAAAATGATAACACGAGGCATGGATTCCAGTAGAATAGCAACATGTGGCATGTCTTCCAGTAGAATGGTAACGTGGCATGGTTTCCAGTAGAATGGTAGCACGTGGCATGGCAACACGTGGCATGACTTCCAGTAGAATGGCAACACACGCCATGGCTAGCTTCCAGTAGAATGGTAACACATGATATGGCTTTCAGTAGAATGGAAACTAGGCATGGCTTCCAGTAGAATGGTAACGTGGCATGGCTTCCAGTAGAATGGAAACATGGCATGGCTTCCAGTAGAATGGTAACTTGGCATGGCTTCCAGTATAATGAGAGCACATGGCATGTCTTCCAGTAGAAGGATAACACATGGCATGGCATCCAGTAGGATGCTAGCCCGTGGCATGCCTTCCAATAGAATGAGTATTAAGACTAAATGTTGTTCAATGCCAAAACGCATTGGGTTGTTCGGCTATATGGATTAAAACGATTTTGATATACCATGCGGAGTAACGACCTTTCGTGGCTGATTTGAAAGGCGAGTGTGCGTTCCAAGCGTTGCTGCATGCAAAACCGGAAGCGATCGTGATTCCAAGGGTCTCCTCTACCCTGACACGCACCGGTGCCGAACCTAGGTCCCGACTACAGGAGGATCTGTGTGGCTAAATGCATGGGTTAGTGACTAAACTGCGTGAATGTCTGTATCAGTCTGTCTGTTGTTGTATAAGCTGCTGCATGGGTTGGTCAGTAGCTACATGAGTGTCTATATGGGTTATCGATTGGTTGCCTGAGTATTTGTATGGGTGCCTGGGTGTATGTGTGGGTGGGAGGTGTGTGAGTCTGTGCATAGATGTTTGAGTGGTTGATTCACTGTGTGTATGGGTTCAAAAGTACATGTGAAAATAGCTGTATGGGTGGGTAAGTGTGTGTATGGGTGTGTTGGTGAGTGAATGGATGTCTCAATGGTACATGTCCAAGTAACTACATATGTAAAAGGCAGTGTATGTGAAAGTTAAAGTATATAAATGACTATACGTGAGAGTCAGTGATTGTGAGAGTGGCTGTATGGATGAGTGTGTACTTGTATCAGTGATTGTAGAAGAGAATAAGTATGCATTTGTTTCTGTTTGAATAAGTGATGTGGTGTGTGCATAACTGTATAGATCAGTAAATGGAAGTGTGATTGATTCTTTGCATGACTGACTAGGTGTGAGAGTAACTCTGGATAAGTGGTGGTGTGTGAGTGTCTGTATAGGTTTATGAGTGCATATGATAGTGTTCTATTGATGTATTACTGCATGTATGAGTGATTGTATGGGTGAATGAGTGGATATGTTTGGAGACCTAGGAATCAGTGAGTGCGTATGTAGTAACTGGTATTGGTGTCTCGATGGTTTCGAAAATGGTAGTCTGTATTTTACAGTGGGTGTATCAAAGGTAGGCTGTCCGGTTTTAGGTTTAAACCTATAATAACTGATAAAACCCCACCGAAAGGAAAATAGCCATCACTGGTGTAAACATATAAACACTGAAAAAAAACCTTTGCAACCACAAACTAAGTGTCATTCAAAGAAAGGAAAAGATGAGTGAAAGAGACATTTTTATTTCATCCTGAAGGGGCCAATACAATGTAACTTTGTTATGCAAGGTAGCATCAAAAAAGACTGGGCTAACTTTATTCTGCTTGAGTTTTGTTGTTTAGGGATGTCACTAAAACATTGTCTCTTCTTCCTTCTGCTTTTTTTTAAGTTTTGTGGTCTTTGGTCTAAAGATGCAGTGTTTAGAAGCATGTTTTAGGTCTTATTTAGATATTTTATAAACTGTAGAGAATCTGGAAATATCAAAATCATATTTGATATTTTGGTTACATTTAGCTGGTTTCATAAGAATATTTCTTAATTTGTACCATGGCATTTACCCACAGACAGAGAATGGGTGAAATCCTTTGGTACATCAGCCCGCTTCTCTAGTGAGTCATTGTTGATTGCAAGTGAATTGTCAAACACCCCAAGCTTTAAACAATCAATGCAAGATGTAGTGACAGGTATATGTGAAAAAAATGTTGTCACCAAGCATCTCAGATAGTGGTGAAAACATAACACCAGACGTTTGGTAAAAATGGAACGCAGTGTCACTTGGAATTCTGCAGAAAAAAGTTCCTACCAAGTTCAATAAAGATTGGAGAGATATTGTTTGTATTTGCAGTAATTCAGTTACGTATGTCAAAAAGTTTTATGATGGTCTGTCAAAATCGATACTTGAGCTGAAGTGCTTCCCTGTAAGAGATCCTTGTCACTTGCTAGACGGTATGCTGAAAGCATCTTTATAATCTTCACAGTTATTGAAGAATGCTATTGACTCTGTAGTTCATTCTGGTGCAGTAAAAATGTATTTGGACCTCATATACCTCATTAGTGCAGAAAGCAAGCAATAATTAAAATTAAATTAAAATTCCATAAACACCGGAAAAACACTGTTTCTGTTGTTTTTAATGGCGCGAAAATGTGTAACCACTGATAACCACTGTTTTTTAAGGTATTGAAAAAACTGAAAAAACCCCACCAGAATTTACCAAAAATAGAAACTGAAAACAGGAAAGCCTAATCAAAGGTTATATTAGAGTGTGAGGATTTTCACGTGGATGATGTCATCAGAGATGTCATCAGTGATGTCATTTGAGATGTCATCAGTGAATTCACTGACCATGTCATGAATGATGTAATATGTGACGTCATCAGCAGTGCATTGCGGGGGCACAAGTTATAGTTAGCTGAACTAACTATAACGGGATAATTTCTTGTAGATTTCACTGCGTCACTTTTACGGGGCTTCCTTGCAAACGGTACGCCCAACCTGCATACATTATACCTGACGCAGGTATAATATAGCGCAGGGCTTTACAACGTGCCGCATCTCACTAGATGCGTCATGTTGTAAATATGTCGCATAGTGGCGCATTGTTTACGCCGCCGCTGCGTCACAAAAGTGACGCAACGGTGGCGTAAACTGTCGCAACGGGCTTGTAAATCTGCCCCGAAATGTCCAACTAGCTATAACGTCCCTGAAACCTGTGTTTTTTTCAGTGAATTTCTAAGGGTTTTTAAAATGCTAATTTCTAACTATAACGTGCCTGAAACCTATGTTTTTTTTGTGAATTTCAAAGGTATTTTAAATGTTAATTTCGAATTATAATGTTGCTTAAAGCTATAGTTTCTTCAGTAATTTTGAATTTTTTTTGGTGATATTTTGTAACTTTGTTATCCCAAAAATAGTTTTTGTATTTTTTTTGTTTGTTATTAAAATAATATACTGTCTTCTGTTTTCTTAAATATTAATATATATATATTTTTTTAAATAAAGAGTGGAGTCGCGCACCCATTGTGTACCTATTTCGCTGGGTGTGTGGATTCAAACCGCTATATTGGTAAAGTCGTGAAGGATGCTCGTTTATTGTTGACTAGTAGACTTCATGACCTGGCGCATCCCCATTTCAGTGACTACAATCTTGGATCTGGAGCACAGAGGTGTCAAGCAACGGCTGGGGTTGGGGTTGGTTGTGCAGGAATACTATGAATTGGGACGAGCAGATGGTGCAGATGCAGGGACCCTAAGTTGCTTTTGTAGACATGCATCCAAGACGTGTGAGGAAGTTTAATAGGGCTGGCTGTGAGACTCCTCCGACTCTCGCAGTTGTTAGTTGGAAGATACCAGAGGCCAACAGGTGCAGCACAGCCAGCAGCTTTGTCTGTGTAACGAAGTTGATTTTCCGCTGTGTTGGTACCATCTGCCTGTGGGCAATGTGGCAGTGTGCACCAACTTGAGAATGGGGCGATAATTCTTTTGCCACTTTAGCTGCGCTAAACTGCCGATAACTCAGCGATAAGTCCCAACTGTTGGGTTATAGGGTGACTCTAAAATGAGCCCTTGTATTTATTAGGACTTTGTTGTAGCTACATGCGAATCACAAGAAAAAAGATGAAAAAACAAGAAAAGTGGGCAGGGTACAAACACCCTGACCCCTTAGGCCTGCTCAGGGGATCCCACAAAAAGTCCCTGGGCCAAAAAATGATTACTATTTTTTTTTTCTTTTAAAGCAGCTGGGTGCACGATTCTGGACGAAAAAAAACCAAAAAACGATGGGGTGTATTCTCAAGAACATATCGCTGAGTTATCAGCACTTTACCGCAGCAAAAGAATTATCATTCCATTCTCAACCTGGTGAAAACTGCCCATATATCCAGTTTTCCAGCGATAGCTTCCTTAAGAAAACATCGACACCAATGAGAGCGACAACTAACGCTAATGATATGCAGAATAGGCGTTCCCGTGCAAACAAAAACCATGAAAACACCACTTCTATATATTTTCAACAACCAGCGAAATCTGCAAGGCGATCCAAAAACAGGCGATAAGCCGCGTTAGCAGTAGGAATTTAACGTCTGACTTTTACTGGTGTAAAGCAGGGTGACTACCTACAGTATGAAAGGGAGCCCAGCCCAGAACCACTGCTGAAGACCAACACATGTCATAGAGCTACTGACCATGCTGCTCTGACACCCAAGAAGGCCACAACACCTACTGCCACCACCCCCAGGACCTCCCCCTTGGGCCGCCCCTACTACCACTGAGGCAGCGTAGAACAGAACAGCGGACCTTCCCAAAACAGCATGGCCCCTCAGCCACACAATAGCTGAATGTTGGGAGACATGGGAACCAAGTATGTGTGAAGGAGGCAAGTCACCCATCAATAACAATGCACACATTGCCAAGTGAAGCGGTAATGTGCTGGACAGACCTCACTATGCAGAGCACAGACTTCTCCATGTGTACATATACTGCTGGTGCTTGTACTGTTGTGGACAGTGGATGCAACCATGTTACCTCAGGCAGTGGGGAAGATCTCGGTCATGTGGCTGTGTTGTCCCCCCTGTAAGCGGAACCGGAAGCGGAGTGGGCTGGTCCAACGTATGCCACTCCAGCATAGAAGTGTGAATAAATAGGCCGGTGCTCTGGGCGTGGTTCACTTCTAGAAAGGCCAACGTGTCTGCCAGAGCGGCGGCCCTCACCCTGCCAAGAGGCCGCCACCGTGACCGCCGGACTCCTCGACACAGGCCCCCTGCGAACCCAGCGGCACAGCACCGTAGAGTTATGTCTGTACAGACTACTGCTTTCGATGTACATGGAAGACAGCATGGCTCACAATTCAGCTCGAGTCATAATTGCAGATGACGCAGTCCAGTAGGCATGAGACATTGCTCCCAGTGCGGCCGGCCCTGACCACGGATCATCGCAGGCTGCGCACACCCTGAGTGCTTCAGGTGCCACTAACTCAGTGCATCACAAGTCATCGCCACGTAGCATTATTAAGGCAGAATTCATTAGACAAAAGACATTGCTACCAGTGTGGCCCGCCCGGACCACGCATCATCGCTGGCTGCGCACACACTGAGTGCTTCAAGTGCCACTATCCCAGTGCACCACAAGTCCTCGCCACGTAGCCTTATTAAGGCAGAATTAATTAGGCAAAAGACATTGCTACCAGTGCGGCCCGCCCAGACCACTCATCATCGCAGGCTACGCACACGCTGAGTGCTTCAGGTGCCACTAACTCAGTACACTGCAAGTCACTGCCACGTGACCATATTGGCGCAGAATTCATTAGGCAAAAGACATTGCTCCCAGTGAAGCCCGCCCGGACCACTCATCATCGCTGGCTGCGCACATGCTGAGTGCTTCAGGTACCACTAACTCTGTGCAGCTCAAGTGAACGCCACGTGGCTGTTGGCCCTTCCTGTCTGCTGCCAAGGCCTACACTGCGGTTAGCAGGGCTGACAATTCAGATAGAGTCGCGATTGCAGATGACGCAGTCCAGTAGGCAACCGACATTGCATCCAGTGCGGCCCGCCCGGACCACGCATCATCGCTTGCTGCGCACATGCTGAGTGCTTCAGGTACCACTAACTCTGTGCAGCTCAAGTCAACGCCACGTGGCTGTGGGCCCTTGCTGACCGCTGCCTCCAGCCTACACTGCGGTCAGCAGGGCTCACAATTCAAATTCAGTCTTGATTCATTAATTTCAGAGTCCAATAGGCAACTAACTTTAACGTCCCTGAAACCTACATATTTCGACAATGCAACCCACACATATTTCATCTTTTGTTCCATACGCCTACACTGCGGTCTGCAGAGATCAAAATTCGAATTCAACCTTCATTTATTAATTGCAGAGCCCAGTAGGCAACAGACATTGCATCCACTGCGGCCTGCCTGCACGACACATCATCGCTGGCTGCTCACAAGCTGAGTGCTTCCGGTGGCACTAACTCTGTGCAGTTCAAGTAAACGACACGTGGCTGTGGGCCCTTGCTGTCTGCTGCCTCCGGCCAACACTGCGGTTAGCGGGGATCACAATTCAGATCGAGTCGCGACTGCAGATGACGCAGTCCAGTAGGCAACAGACATTGCTCCCAGTGCGGCCCGCCCACACCATGCATCATCGCTGGCTGTGCACATGCTGAATGCTTCAGATGCCACTAACTCAGTGCACCAAAAGTCACCGCCACGTGGCCTTATTGACACAGAATTCATTAGGCAAAAGACATTGCTCCCATTGCGGCCCGCCCGAAACACGCCATCATCGCTGGCTGCGCACACGCTGAGCTCTTCAGGTGCCACTAACTCTGTGCATCACAATTCATGGACTCTTTATGATTGACTTTCGTGCTTTAGACACCGGACGCAACAATGTCACCTCATGCAGCAGGAATATCACAAAGGGACATTAACAATTTCTTCACATCAGCACGCTCATCTCTGGTGCCCCTGCCTCAGTGCACCACAAGTCAAGGACCCTTTACGATACAATCTTTTCTGTGTGATTTAGGATCTGGTCCCCTTACCTTAGTGCACCACAAGTCATGGACCCTTTATGATTGAATCTCTGTGTGTGATCTGATTATCACTGTTGCAGTTGTTGCCAGCACAAACCATTCCCTGAGGGCTGGCTTACACTCACCCCACACACATCCAGCACAGATATCACTGGACATGTGACCCTGGTAATAAAAAGGGGCCGAGCGCACGTGCCCGTTGCCAGTTCCACTATCTAACTGTGTGCGTGTGCTCATTATGTATGCATGATGGCTCTGGTCCCTACCACATTACATTGTGCTGTTGACTGCGCACGCAACCATGTTACCTCTGGCAGTGGCGATTTCGGAGTGGGCAGAGCCGGTGTATGCCAGTCAAGGGCGCAACTAGTGCCAAATTTCAGGTGAGTCTGAAAACAATTTCAGTGGGGGGGCTAATTCTTCCAGTCATAGGCAGAGTGGAGATGCAGGGGCTCTAAGAAGAGGTGAAATCACCACAAAGCCTCATTTACAGGTAAATGGTCTTTTAAAGACCTGTCAATTACTCGGGTGCCGCGCTGAGAGCTGTGCACCCAGCGTGTTCACACTAGGGGGATGTGCTGAGAGCCGCGCACCCAGCACGTTCACACTAGGGGGTCACGCTGAGAGCCGTGCACCCAGCGCGTTCACACTAGGCGGCCGTGCTGAGCGCCGCATTAGGATCGTCACTCCAAACTTTTCTAAAAAAAAACCCAGTCCACTACCAGTAATTTATATTCGCCCCGAGGACCCCATCCCCCAGGGCATGCCCAGTTCTTGAATGTATTTATTAATCATTAGGCCGCGTGGTCCCCCTTCCCTTGTCCACTTCTGGACCCGGGGATCCCATCCTCCGAGGCCTGGTCTCTTCGTTGGGGACCGTGGGGGGAGCCCCAATTCCCCCACGGTCCCAGCCAGCTCCCCGCCTCCTGTGGGAGCCGGCATTGCTTTTGGGCAAGAGGAGCTGCTAACATACAGCTCCCCTTTCCCAAAAGCAATCCCGCAATATAATTATAGGATTACCCCTGGAATCTAGGCCACCTAGGGGCTCATTTAAATGAAGTGGGCAAGCCCCCGCCTCATTTTAAAAAAAATATGTGTCCTTGTGGGACCCCCTGAGCAGGCCTAGGGGGTCAGGGTATATCTACCCTGCCCCCTTTTTTTCTTTTTTAATCTTTTTTTCGACTGTTTTCTTGTGACTTGGTTTTACCGAGTCACAAGATGGCTGCCAACACTTCCTGGTTTTGAGTGTTGGAAGCCAATCACAGTGAAGCTCGTGGTCGTGGCAGTCAATCACAGTGAAGCACGTGGTCGGGAGGGTGCGCGAACCCACCGCTGCCCCAGATATCGAAACTTTTATTTTTTTAATTTCTCAGCAACTACTGAACGGATTTACACCATTTGAAAAAAAGTTGCTTTCTTAATCAAGCACTACCTTTTTGCCAAATTTGGTGTAATTCCATTCAGCAGTTCAGGCTGTAGCGTTGGCTAAAGTCTCCTATGGGAAATTGATTTTATGACTTTTATTTTTTGAATTTCTCAGCAACTACTGACGGGTTTACACCATTTAAAAAAAAGTCCCTTTCTGAACCAAGCTCTACCTTTTTGCCACATTTCGTATAATTCCGTTCAGCAGTTCGGGCTGTAGCCTGTAATAAAATTTCCTATGGAGAAAACACTTTTTGGGACCCCCCTTTTTTCTCAGCCCCCGCTTGATGAATAACCCCCAAACATTTAGAATAGGAGCTGACCTGACATAGACCTTCTTTTTGGAGGATTTCGCGAACATTCATCAAACAATGCCAAAGTTATTAGCAAATCAATAAATGTTTTTCCTATGGAAACTAGGTTCTAACTATAACTACCTACTGGTGACCGCCAGTAGGTAATATATATATCTATATACGCAAAACAAACACGCGGGTGCAATTCTCAATCCAAAATCCATTATTTATTTTTAGCAAGACCCATTTCGGTTTCAATGCCTTTATCAATTGCTGCTAAAAAAATGAAAAATACATGGTTGGATAATGCATTTAAAATATCCAAAGAACACTCCTATTGGCAGGTGGCAGGGAGTCAGAGAGAGAACTACGCCATCTAGATCAAATACGATATTCTGGCCGCCATTGTGGGTGTAATATCTCAGGACCCGATTCACAGAACTAACTTAAGACAAAATCCTAAACTTACTACCATTTTGGTATTCACAGAAGGCACTTACTCATTTTGGTATTCACAGAAGGCACTTACTCATTTCGATATTCACAGAAGTTAGGAGTCCTAACTTTAGGACACCTAAATGCCTTCTGTGAATACCGAAAACCTTAAAATTTTGATTTTTCTCATTTTAGTAGTAGTATAGTTAGGACTCCTAACTTTAGGACTCCTAAATGCCTTCTGTGAATACCGAAAGTCTTAAAATTAGGATTTTTCTCAATTTAGTAGTAGGAAAGTTAGGACTCCTAACTTTAGGACTCCTAAATGCCTTCTGTGAATACCGAAAGCCTTAAAATTTGGATTTTTCTCAGTTTAGTAGTAGTAAAGTTAGGACTCCTAACTTTAGGACTCCTAAACTGAGAAAAATCCTAATTTTAAGACTTTCGGTATTCACAGAAGGCATTTAGGAGTCCTAAAGTTAGGACTCCTAACTTCTGTGAATACCGAAGTGAGTAAGTGTCTTCTGTGAATACCAAAATGAGTAAGTGCCTTCTGTGAATACGAAAATGGTAGTAAGTTTAGGATTTTGTCTTAAGTTAGTTCTGTGAATCGGGCCCTCAATGTTTAGTATATCACCATACCATCTTCATTGATGTATGCATATTGACATTTTGCCATCACATCAATGCAAACCCTTAATGGGTGGTAACACAAAGAGCCAGTACTGTACCATAATTCCACCATTCGACTGTGTGCTCATGAGCTGTCGGCTCATACAGAGCGTAATTGTTATTGAGTAAACCTTTGCATTAAGCCAGTCGAATAAGTCATATATGAATATAAAGTATATATATATATATATATATATATGATATGTTATTTTTTAAACTGTAAATTGTAGCATAAATTATAATTATTATTTTAATATTAGTTTTAAATTATATATGTTTAAATAAACATACACACACATGAGTTTAAAAAAAGTAAGTATAACATTTATATATTATTTTAAAATATTTAAATATATTTAATTTACATTATATTACTGTTAGAGGTTAATATTTTTGAGGTTTACTATATTTAACATTGTTTATATAAAAAATGATATTTTTGTCATCGATATTTGTGTTATTTACATTATAAGTATAGGTTAACAATATTTTTGTGCTCAATCTTATTGACAAGATATATGTCCCAAGATATCTGTGGTTTCAATATTTTGTCATGAACCCTAGAATGCTAACACCTGGCATGGCTTCCAGCAGAATGAGATCATGTGGCATGCCTTCCAGTAGATTGAGAGCACCTGGCATGCCTTCCAGTAGAATTAGATCCCCTGGCATGGCTTCCAGTAGATTGAGTGCACGTGGCATGGCTTCCAGTGGAATGAAATCACCTGGCATGCCTTCCAGTAGATTGAGAGCACGTGGCATGGCTTCCAGTGGAATGAGATCACCTGGCATGCCTTCAGTAGAATGAGAGCACCTGGCATGCCTTCCATTAGATTGAGAGCACGTGACATGGCTTCCAGTAGAATGAGATCACCTGGCATGCCTTCCAGTAGATTGAGAGCACGTAGCATGGCTTCCAGTAGAATGAGATCACCTGACATGCCTTCCAGTAGATTGAGAGCACGTGGCATGGCTTCCAGTAGAATGAGAGCATGTGACATGGCTTCCAGTAGATTGAGAGCACATGGCATGGCTTCCAGTGGAATGAGAGCACCTGGCATGGCTTCCAGTGGAATGAGAGCACCTGACATGCCTTCAGTAGTTTGAGAGCACCTGGCATGGCTTCCAGTAGAATGAGATCACCTGGCATGCCTTCCAGTAGATTGAGAGCACGTGGCATGGCTTCCAGTGGAATGAGATTACCTGGCATGCCTTCAGTAGATTGAGAGCACTTGGCATGGCTTCCAGTGGAATGAGAGCACCTGACATGCCTTCCAGTAGATTGAGAGCACGTGGCATGGCTTCCAGTAGATTGAGAGCACCTGGCATGGCCTCCAGTAGAATGAGAGCACCTGACATGCCTTCCAGTAGATTGAGGTTTTGGGAGACAAGGGTACCCCGATATGTGAACCTGGGATGATAAGGGATATTTAAAGAACAATGGTTCAGGTGTGGCCTAAAAGGTCCAAAAGCAAGAGGGGTGACCCCTTGAGGGGCATTTTTTTATACAAATGAAATTAATTCAATAGGGAGTAAGAAACAGAGTCTGTAAAGGGTCATGTAGGTCAAAAGATGACAGATATTTATTTGCAAAAATTTCAATTTTAGGGTGTTCACACAATGAGTAAAAGAAAGCGTGATGTGAAATAGTGATGGTGAATTTTAAAAAGACATCGCATTGACAACAATATAGTTGAACTCCATAAATGATTTATACAAGTTATGAGGAGTTCATGTTGTGGGGTGGTCAACGGCGTTTCGAATCCAATTATTAAGGTTCATCTTCAGGACAATGGTGAGCTAGTTGGATATCGTAGGCGCTGGCGGTAAGTCAGAAACAAGTGAAAGAAGGGCGATTGGTCCGAAGCAATTTGTATTTAAGGAAAAACAACCCAAGATTAGCTGGGTAGTTCCAAGGGACAGTGCTCCAAAGCAGGAATCAGGGGCTCCACGCAGGCAGTATTAATTAACAGTCAGATAATTTAACTAGAAAAAATCAATCAGTAATTGGCTGAGCAGCTGGGCAGTGCATAGATCCACCTGGGCAGTATCAATTTCTTTGGTGGGGCAACAGGGCATTGAATGGGTGCCTGAAGCTGAGCAGCTGGAGACGTCCTGCTGCTGCTGTTGCTGGCTAATGATTCATAAGCAACAGCCCCTGACTCCCGCTTTGGAGCACTGTCCCTTGGATCTACCCAGCTAATCACGGGTTGTGTTTCCTTTGGTTGATGTTTTTTTAAAATTCACTATCACTATTTCACACCACGCTTTCTTTTGCTTATTGTGTGAGCACCCTAAAATTGAAATTTTTGCAAATAAATATCTGTCATCTTTTGACCTACATGACCCTTTACAGACTCTGTTTCTTGCTCCCTATTGAATTAATTTCATTTGTAGAAAACAGTGCCCCTCTCTGGGTCACCACTCTTGCTTTTGGACCTTTTAGGCCACATCTGAACCATTGTTCTTTAAATATTCCAGTAGATTGAGAGCACGTGGCATGGCTTCCAGTAGAATGAGAGCACGTGGCATGGCTTCCAGTAGATAAGTAACATAAGGCAAGCCTTC
This sequence comes from Triturus cristatus, assembly GCF_964204655.1. Taxonomy (NCBI): domain Eukaryota; kingdom Metazoa; phylum Chordata; class Amphibia; order Caudata; family Salamandridae; genus Triturus; species Triturus cristatus. The sequence goes on from NC_140580.1 coordinate 1,120,083,107, forward strand.
CAGTAGAATGAGAGCCAGTGGCAGGCGATTCCGTAGAATTGGAGCATGTGACATGCGAGCTGGTAGAAAAGGAGCATGTCACATGCCATCCAATAGAATGGTCACACATAGGATGTTATTCAGTACAGTAGGGCTGAAAGCAGGGTGTGGTGTACTACCCTCAGATGTAATGTATGGAATTTGGATGGAAAATTCCCAATAAAGAGGCCCTTATTTATATTCTTTGTAGCATTTACTGTGTGTTGAAGTAAAGAGTCATGACAGGCAAAACTGGTATGACACATTGAAGCTAATTATTTGAACTTGGACAGCAGTTTTAATGATCCTTGTTCTGACTATGAATTTAGGGAGTTTTACAATGTTAACTAATGGCATGTTTTCTGAGGTAAAGATTAAAGCATTCCAGATGTTTCCACACATATAAAGAGAGATATGAGCTTGCTTTACAGAGCAAAGAACAAATGTCTGAAAATATATCACCAGCATGAAACAATTTCGTGGCACGGATGCTATAGGCCCTAATGGAACCAAGAGAAAGTCCACTGTGCCATGGTTTGGTATTGAAAAAGTACCATAATAAGGGAGCAGAATGCCACTTACCGATCTGGGTCCTGATGCCATCGCATCTACTGCTCTATTGATAATTACACTCCTAACTAATAAATTCCAAGGGGCTTAAGTCAGGTGATGGTGATGGCCAGGACCCCCCACTCTGAAAATTGTTCCAGCACCACTGATCCAGTAGAAAGTTGGCATGCCTTCCAGTGGGACATTATCATGTGGCATGCCTTCAAGGAGAATGAGGGTATGTGGCATGCTGTCCGGTGGAACAGGAACATGTGGCATACAATCAGGTAACATGGAAGCACTTGGAATGCCATCCAGTAGAGCAAATGGGAGTGTGTGGCTTGCATCAAGTAGAGAAAAGGGTACCACGTTGCATACCATTCAGGGAAACAGGAGCATGCCCTATGCCTGCGGATAAAATAGGGGCATTTGGCATGCCCTCTTATGGAAGGGGAACATTTGGCACACCACTCAGTAGAATGGTAAAATGTAGCATGCCATCCAGTAGAATGGGTAAACAAAACAAGCACTGGCAATGCCAATCGGTCCCGGCAATCCAAGAGCTATTGGCGTAGCCAATGTCAATGTGCTTTAGCCATGCTGAATAGCAGCATGGCTGCTGTTCTATGACCCAGCCTGAGATGTTTTCTGAACCATTATATTTGAAATCGCTTTCATGTGCAATAATGGAGAAAAAAAGACATGCGCCATAATGAAGAAAAATATTTTGGTGAAATAAGATATTTGGACAAGAGCACACTACACTGTATTCTGAACTTACATTTTTGAAAGAGCTTTCATGCATGATAATCAAGTAAAAATTTAAGAACCCTTTCCTCACGGTGTATAAACTGGCAACCATGACCCCACCTCCATGAAGGAAAAACTCCCTTTCAGACCATGACCTTCTGCAAGAATTATTTGAACAGACATAAAGAGCATTTTAAAGGAGAAGGATTTAGCAAGTGAAGTCCTCAAGCCTTTCCACAGAAACAACAGACAGGACTCAACGCGAAATGTTGTTGTGTCTCACTCTGCTTGCTTTAAATACTGACCTAACATTTGGATTTTCTGGTCGTTTGCACCCTTTCCCGAAAGCACTATGCTGACAATATTTCACGACCAAAGAAAAAGTGAAAGCTGGCTGCTGGACTACACATCTCTCCCGTCTCCTCTCTGGTTAGTAGTGACATCAGACAACGCGCATCCCTCCAGCAGCAGCAAGCACAAGTAGTACTACAGGGGCACGGAAACATGGCTTCTTTGACTAGACACGTCAATCTTTTCTCTGCAGAGGCCTGGTTTACAATAAATAGAAACTGCAAGTACGGTAGTGGGTGGGGCTGAGCCCCAACAAGGCGGGGTAGAGGGGAGGAGTAGGAGATGGCAGGTGTGATAAGAGTATCACCAGCAGCTATTAACGTTCATCAAAACTTAAGCCATCTTGGAAAGACTACAATGGCAGAAAAAGGTCTGGAGAAACAAAGAGACAAATTCTCTTGAGAACCAAACATAAAATTGACATTTACTTTAAATGTATAGGTTATTTTATTGGTTAATAGTGAGCATTTGTTTTTGAAGAAAGTAGCTTGATTTTTAAAAACATTTCGCAATTTTGTTTCGCGTCCGAAAAAACACTTGATATATCCCCAGCCAAATCATCATTTATTTTACTCTGTTCACCCCCTAGCTTGAACTTCATTGTATGAGAAAGGGGAATAATGAAATGACCATCCACGGCTATGCTGGTCTGACGAAGCATTTTCATGTCTCTGTGACTTAAGACGAGGGTTGAGCCAGAGGGGCCTCTAAAAAGTAAAGTAAACAGGTGCACTCGGAAAATAGCGTATGACATTTGATTTAGGTCTTTGAATGCACCACAAATGTGAGGCGATAAGAACAAGATTTGCAGGCCTATTCAAATTGGATCTTGGAACAAAACACAAGTGCTCGTGGGAAATGCTCTTGACAAAGAAAAAATGTGTGCCTAAATCAGATGCTAAAATGAGACCTGTGGATTGATGTAGTTATTAGTTTATGCTTTTGGGGAGCGCTAAACACAGGAAGAGCCATGATGCATGCATGCTATGGACAAATTGGAAGAAAGAATATGAGAGTGGCGATGGAGCCAGCAGATGGGAAGCCTATGGGAAGGCTGAAGCCCACAAAGTATATACAACATGTCTCGAAGAGACAGCGCAAGCGCTGTCTAGCCAAGACCTAAAAAGGGGCCATCCTATTATTCTACTAGGCACCAGGATTAATAGCATAAGGACACCGGTTCGTAACAACAGCAATGACAGATGTCAAAAAAACAGAATGTCACAACATCAAATAAACAATTCACAAAGACGGAGTACTATGATGAAAAATGTGATTTAATTCAGGCTAGACAATAATGAAAAGTGTACTCAGTGCTAAGGTGAATCACACAGTTGAAGGAGAGATACACCGTGTAAAAATAGGAAAAGAGAAGACACAGAACAGTAAATAAACCGTCTGCAGGGCACTCTCCTTCAGGATAAGTAGGTAAAGCTTGGATCAATATTCTAAAACCATTTCATATGTTGGTTGTTGATGATGTGTCGACCCAGTTAGATAATGGGGTCATCCACAGGACGAGGGATAAAGTGGAAGTCAGAGAAGGCGAGAAAGAGAAAATATGTGAAAGACTGGTAGAATAAAATCCAGAGATAGAAAATTACTCTAAAATTGAAGACTGGACCAAAAAGTGTGAAGAAAAAAATGGGCAAACCATGTACTTCTTAACAGTATGGCGTAAACAAGAACCAAAGTGGTGGCCCCATTCATGAGAGTGAGAACAAATGCAAAGGCACTCACAGAATGATGCCATGATGCCGATGGATCAGGAGAAGAGTGAAATAATTAATTATAAGTTACCCTTCCGAAAACCAAAAGAGTTGAAAAGAGAAGGCAATATGGCAGGGCTTACCAAAATGTTACTCCAACAAGTTCTAAACAGTATCTTGATGGTATCTGAATACTAGTAACCAAGGATGGTGCTACAAAAAGATTCCAAATGTATAACTATTAGGGGTAAACAAAACACATTAAAGAGAAAAGTATTTAAAACAGTGGTGGATTATAGGTTCATATAATTTAGGGACTGAGGACTAAAAAGTTCCCAAAGACGCGATATGTGATCGCATGAGTGAACAAACTAGAAGGTCCCATACAAAAAATGTGCACCTCATTCACACAGTCGCTAGTAAAGCTGGGGACTGATCAAGGGCCGACAAAAATGGAGTCAAACAAAAAACAGCAAATTTGTCTTGTGCTACATGCACCCTCTGGTTGCGAGATAACTGCTGTGACCACAGGGGACTTGCTCCCCAGCTAGCAGACTCAAAGCTACTGTCCAGTAGAGAGTTGTCATCGTGGGTATTAATGGCTCTCACAGAACGGACGCTCCCCGCCACTGCTCTGCCACTTACCTGCCTCCGCTGCCTGACGCCTGATCTCCGCATCTTCTTCCCGCCGCTTCTTTTTCCTGCCACTTACCTGACGCCGCTGCCTGCCTCCGGTTACCGCCTCCCGCCTCCCAGGTAACGCCTGCTGCCTCCTGGCCGCTCCTCACGCCGCTGCCTTCACTCCTCCTACCTGCTGACCTCCGCTGGGCACCGGGTGACTTCCTGCCTGCTCCGCCGCTTCCCGCCGATTTTCCCGCCGCCGCTGCCCCAGGCGCCTCCTCCCACTCCCGCCTCCACCTCCGGCCCGCCCCCCCCTCCCTGGCCATTGGCCACCCCGCTCCCGCCTCCCGCTGACCCTCCCTCCCGGCTCCTTATTTAAGGGGGACCCCGCGGACTGTCCAGTGCGACCTCCTGTGCCTCACAGAACGGACGCTCCCCGCCACTGCTCTGCCACTTACCTGCCTCCGCTGCCTGACGCCTGATCTCCGCATCTTCTTCCCGCCACTTCTTTTTCCCGCCACTTACCTGACGCCGCTGCCTGCCTCCGGTTACCGCCTCCCGCCTCCCAGGTAACGCCTGCTGCCTCCTGGCCGCTCCTCACGCCGCTGCCTTCACTCCTCCTACCTGCTGACCTCCGCTGGGCACCTGGTGACTTCCTGCCTGCTCCGCCGCTTCCCGCCGTTTTTCCCGCCGCCGCTGCCCCAGGCGCATCCTCCCACTCCCGCCTCCACTTCCGGCCCGTCCCCCCTCCCTGCCCATTGGCCACCCCGCTCCCGCCTCCCGCTGACCCTCCCTCCCGGCTCCTTATTTAAGGGGGACCCCGCGGACTGTCCAGTGTGACCTCATGTGCCTCACAGAACGGACGCTCCCCGCCACTGCTCTGCCACTTACCTGCCTCCGCTGCCTGACGCCTGATCTCCGCATCTTCTTCCCGCCGCTTCTTTTTCCCGCCACTTACCTGACGCCGCTGCCTGCCTCCGGTTACCGCCTCCCGCCTCCCAGGTAACGCCTGCTGCCTCCTGGCCGCTCCTCACGCCGCTGCCTTCACTCCTCCTACCTGCTGACCTCCGCTGGGCACCGGGTGACTTCCTGCCTGCTCCGCCGCTTCCCGCCGTTTTTCCCGCCGCCGCTGCCCCAGGCGCCTCCTCCCACTCCCGCCTCCACCTCCGGCCCGCCCCCCCTCCCTGCCCATTGGCCACCCCGCTCCCGCCTCCCGCTGACCCTCCCTCCCGGCTCCTTATTTAAGGGGGACCCCGCGGACTGTCCAGTGCGACCTCCTGTGCCTCACAGAACGGACGCTCCCCGCCACTGCTCTGCCACTTACCTGCCTCCGCTGCCTGACGCCTGATCTCCGCATCTTCTTCCCGCCGCTTCTTTTTCCCGCCACTTACCTGACGCCGCTGCCTGCCTCCGGTTACCGCCTCCCGCCTCCCAGGTAACGCCTGCTGCCTCCTGGCCGCTCCTCACGCCGCTGCCTTCACTCCTCCTACCTGCTGACCTCCGCTGGGCACCGGGTGACTTCCTGCCTGCTCCGCCGCTTCCCGCCGTTTTTCCCGCCGCCGCTGCCCCAAGCGCCTCCTCCCACTCCCGCCTCCACCTCCGGCCCGCACCCCCTCCCTGCCCATTGGCCACCCCGCTCCCGCCTCCCGCTTACCCTCCCTCCCGGCTCCTTATTTATGTCGCCCCCTCCGCGACCGCGCAGCGGACGCGCGCAGCGGGCGCGCCTTATGTGCGCCGAAGGTGCGCCAAAGGTAAGCCCGTCTGCGCCTGGACCGCGCCCAGCGCCAGACCCCCTGGCCCCCGTGCCCGCCAGCCCCCCGCAGGACCTACGACTTCGCTACGCTCATCGCACTCAAAACTGCCCGAGCCCCCGGATGCTACCAAGCGTCCCCGCGACGCACCCATGGACCCTTCGTCTGCCGATCCTGCAACTTCTCCTGCCTCCGAACAAGCACCACGCCCACCAAGACGGACAACAGCAACCACCTCAAGTGCATCCTGATCAACACCCGCTCCATCCAGAGACACGCCGTGGAACTCTGGAACCTCCTCGACACCGCATCTCCAGACGTCGCCTTCCTCACGGAAACCTGGATGAACGACTCCTCAGCCCCCGACATCGCCATAGCCATCCCGGACGGCTACAAGATCATCAGGAGGGATCGCAACAACCAGACCGGAGGGGGCATCGCCATCGCTCACAAAAGCACCATTCGCATCTCGACTGACTCCACCGACGCATTCAACACCGCCGAATACCTGCACTTCCAGATCCACACCGACCCCAAGACTACCCTCAGAGGCACCCTCATCTACAGACCCCCAGGACCACGTGCACAGTTCTGCGAAGACATCACGGACTTCATCAGCCCTCTCGCCCTCCCCTCCACCGACTACATCCTCCTCGGAGACCTCAACTTCCACCTGGAGAACAACAACGACCGCAACACGACCACCCTGCTGGACAACCTCGCCAACCTCGGACTCCAGCAACTGGTCAACACCCCCACCCACTACGCCGGCCACACGCTCAACCCCCTCTTCTCATCCAGCAAGCACATCACCTTCAGCCACTGCACCGGACTCCACTGGACTGACCACAGCTGCGTCCACTTCAGCTTCAAGAAGAACACGGTCCAGCACCACCCGAAGCAGGTTCCCCACAGAAACTGGAGCAAGATCACCGTCGACCAGCTCACCACCTCCCTCAGCCAGAACCCACCGGTCAGGACAACGGACCCTAACACAGCAGCCCTCGACCTCACGCAATGGCTGACCTCCTGTGCCAACGACCTCGCCCCACTGAAGAACCCACTCACCAGGCCCAGAAGCAAGAAGGCCCCCTGGTTCACCGACAAACTCAAGGACTCCAAGAAGGCCTGCCGCACCCTCGAGAAGGCCTGGCTCCTCGACAAGACCACCGACAACATGACCGCCCTCAAACTCGCCACCCGCAGACATCACCAGCTCATCCGCACCACCAAGAAGAAATCTTTGAAGGAACGACTGGACAAGAACGCCCATGACAGCAAGGAGCTCTTCAACATCGTCAAGGAGTTCTCCAACCCCAGCACCGGCAACAACGACATCACTGCCTCGCAGGACCTCTGCGACTCCCTCGCCTCTTACTTCCACCGCAAGATCGCCGACATCCACAACAGTTTCGGCGCTCCACCCCCGCACCCATCGACCGAACCTACGCACCCCGCTGCTATCCTCCAGACATGGACCAAAGTGACCCTCGAAGACACGACACACATGATGAACACCATCCACTCCGGATCTCCGACCGACCCATGCCCCCACCATGTCTTCAACAAGGCCGCCTCTACCATCGCACCCCACCTCCGAGACATCATCAACGCCTCCTTCGACACAGCCACCTTCCCGGAGAGCTGGAAGCACGCCGAGCTCAGCGCACTACTGAAGAAACCAACTGCGGACCAGACCGACCTCAAGAACTTCCGCCCTATCTCGCTCCTTCCATTCCCTGCCAAAGTCATCGAGAAGGTCGTCAACAAGCAGTTGGCCGCCTTCCACGAGACGAACGGATCCCTCGACCCATCGCAATCCGGATTCAGAGCCAACCACAGCACCGAGACCGCCCTCATCGCAGCCACCGACGACATCCGAGCCCTGCTCGACAAAGGTGAAACAGCGGCACTCATCCTCCTTGACCTCTCCGCAGCATTTGACACTGTCTGCCACCGCACCCTAGTCCAACGCCTCAACGACACCGGCATCCAGGGGATTGCTCTGGAATGGATCATCTCATACCTCTCCGGCAGAACACAGAGAGTACGCCTCCCTCCGTTCCGCTCTGAGGCCACCGAAGTCATCTGCGGCGTCCCGCAAGGATCATCGCTCAGCCCCACTCTCTTCAACATCTACATGAAACCCCTCGCTGCCATCGCACGCCAACACAACCTCAACATCATTTCCTACGCCGATGACACCCAGCTGATTCTCTCCCTCACCAGAGACCCCGACACCGCCAAAGCCGACCTACACGAAGGGATGAAAGATGTCGCCGAATGGATGAACATCAGCCGCCTGAAGTTGAACACGGACAAGACAGAAGGCCTCATCCTGGGACCGTCGCCCTCCGCATGGGACGACTCCTGGTGGCCCCCGGCCCTGGGCACCGCACCCAAGCCAACGGACCACGCACGCAACTTGGGCGTCATCCTGGACTCCTCCCTATCGATGACCAGACAAGTCAACGCCATCTCCTCATCTTGCTTCCACAACCTCCGCATGCTCCGCAAGATCTTCAGATGGATCCCGACCGAGACCAGGAAGACTGTCACCCAGGCCCTCGTCACCAGCAGACTAGACTACGGAAACACCCTCTACGCCGGTACAACAGCCAAGCTTCAGAAAAGACTTCAGCGTATCCAGAACGCCTCCGCCCGTCTCATCCTGGACGCCCCCCGACGCAGCCACATCTCGAGCCACCTGAGAGACCTGCACTGGCTCCCTGTCAACAAGAGCATCATGTTCAGACTCCTCACCCACGCACACAAATCCCTCCACGACCTGGGCCCAAGGTACCTCAACGACCACCTGACCTTCTACACGCCCACCCGACAGCTACGATCCGCGAACCTCGCCCTCGCCGTCGTCCCTCGCATCCAGAGAGCCACCGCCGGAGGAAGATCCTTCTCCTACCTGGCGGCTAAGACATGGAACTCCCTGCCCGTCCACCTGCGGCTGACCCAGGACCACCTCGCCTTCAGGAAACAGCTCAAGACCTGGCTGTTCGAGCAGTAGCAGACCCCCTCCCCCAAGCGCCTTGAGACCCTTCCGGGTGAGTAGTGCGCGATACAAATTCCTTGATTGATTGATTGATTGATTGGCTCTGTGGTTTTCCTGGAAAAGGCGATTGCAAAATATAAACACAGCAGACAAACTGGGAGCTGATGGCGAACCCAGCTAATCTGGAGAGCAGGATTTGAAAACAAAAGAAGGAAAACAGCTCTCAAAAGAGAAGGGAAAGACCACACTCGAAAAAGTAGAAAGTGCTGCTCAAAAAGAAATGCATATGTGTTGATCAAAAATTCAATAGGAAAAGGGAGGTATATTTTAAATAGCTGAGAAACAAATAATAATATATACGGACAGGAACAACTGCAAATTAGAATTGGTAAAGAAAGAATAGAAATGAGAAAACTACTACTCAGTCAGTGGTACCAGTAGCCCTAATGAGCATCAACAGAACTTAATTTAGGAGAAAATTTGTGGGAGACAAAGGTCGAGTAAAAGAGAATTCTTATTGCAGAAAAAAACAGAATAGAAATAAATAATAATAATCAGAGTAAAAGTTAATGGGGGTGTGGCTTGATGCTAAGGAAGATGGCCGCTAGATAGTGTGGCTCCGCGGCTGCTGGGCGATGTTGCCAGCCACTAGGTTCTATTTGTTCCTTCCACCATGCACCAATAATTCACTTCAACCATAAAATAAAGATCTCTGGTTGATACTTGGAGACTTTGTAACCATTAATGAGAGAATATACCTTTTTCTCCTCTATGCACCTATCTCTGTCTAGAATTGACTATCTGTTCATCTCTAAACCTGTATCACAACATATTTTACACAATGACATAGGTTCTATTTTAACTCAGATCATGCTCTAGTTATTTTGGACTTAAACCTACTTCCAGTTACTAATAGTAATAAAAGATGGTGTTTTAATACTTCCCTACTGCTAAACACTACCTTCACCGCAAATTTCGAATCCTTAATTACTGAATTCTTTGCACTTAACACCATTCCTGAAGTTTTGCCTCACATTGTTTGGGACTCCTTTAAAGCTAGAGCAAGAGTTTTCATTATTTCCTATGTTTTTAAAAAGAAAAAAATGTACTTCCCAAAATTCAGTTGAGATACTAAATCGCATTAAATACCTAGGGGCAGATTTACAAGCCCCTTGAGTCACTTTTGCACCGTTGTTGCGTCACTTTTGTGACGCAGCGGCAGCGTAAAAATTGCGGCCCATTTACAACGTGATGCACCTACGGAGATGCATCATGTTGTGAAGACCTGCGCCACATTAAACCTGCGTCAGGTTTTATGTATGCAGGGTGGGCGTTCCGTCGCAGGAAGCCCCGTAAAGGTGACGCAGTGAAATCTACAAGATTTCACTGAGTCACTTTTATGTCCATGCTGCGTCAAACCCTGCGCCTGCTTGAAGCAGGCGTAAGGAGTGACGCAGCATGTTAGGCATAGGGTGCCCCTGAGCATTGCTGGAGTTGCGTCGTGCTTGCGACACAACTCCAGCAATGCGTGACTTTTCTGTCAACAGATGCGTCAGTCCTTGCGCCGTGGTGTGCCGTATTGTAAATACGGCGCATCCATGGTGACGCAAGGGTTTTGCATGTTGGCGCAGGGAAAGGGACACATCTCTACAGATGCGTCACTTTCTTGTAAATCTGCCACAAAGAGTGCCTTTGCATCAATACCAAGTCCAAAGTTCACTTGGATGTCTTAATCAAGGAAAAGTTCCAATTTAACCCCTTGGCTGCGGCGGGAATTCCGCCGCAGCGCTGGGGGGGTTTGGGGGCAGCGCAGTGGCGCTGTGCTCATGACGGAGCCACTCCGTCATGAGCCACGGTTGAGCTGTGCTCATGACGGAGTGGTTCCGTCATGACTCCGCCCACTGCGCTAATCGCCCGCACAGGCGGGGAATCAGCGCAGCGTGGGAGGAGCGGCGGCCAACGGCCCCAGCATGACGGAACCACTCCGTCATGAGCACACGGCACCCGTGGCTCATGACGGAGTGGTTCCGTCATGAGCGCTGAAGGGGTTAATAAACTTTCCACGGACAACACGACACCTTATCCCCTTAAAGCTATCACTAAATATTATAGCGACCAATATAAATCAGGTAGGTTATCAACTAATTACTTGAAGATCAAAAAGGAATGCATTAAAATAGAATCTATTCTAAAAGATTATTCCTATCTTGTATTTAAAGATGCAGAAATATAAACTGAATTTACAAAGTTTTATCAAACTCTCTAAACTCCTGAGTTAACCACTAGTTCAGATGATACACAACATTATCTTTCATCCATTCATAAAGAATTTAATACACAGATGGACTTTCCTCACTGGAAGAGGATATAGCTTCGAAGCATATTCTTTTGGCAATTAAATTGATTACAACTGGGAAGGCCGTTGGTCCAGATGGTTTTCTCATTGAATTTTATCTTCATTTTCCACATTTTTGGGCCCTAAACTTCAAGATTTAAACTCACAGTTTATCACAAATAAATCAGCTTGTGGTACATTTCAGGATGCTTTGACTTGTCTCATACATAAACAAGGTCAACATCGTAAGAATTATAGTCCGATTTTTTTTGTTAATACTGACTATAAACATTTTGCAAAAATTCTCGCCTTTCATCTTGAAACTTTCCTTCTACTTCTAATCAGCATAGAACAAGCTGCCTTTATCAAAGGTAAAAATATTTCAGACAATACTAGATTGTTCTTTAATGTTCTAGCTAAATCCAAAAGATGTAAACATCCTTTGGCTGCTATATAACTTGATGATGAAAAAGCATTTGATCGCATGGACTGGAACTTTCTTCTCCATTCTCTTTCCTGGTTTGGCTTTGGACCCACATTTATTAACTTAGTTTCCCTCCTTTTTAACTCTCCTAAGACCTCTATTTTCGTGATTGGATTAATTTCTGCTCCTTTTTTACTATATGGGGAGCCCGACAATGTTGCCCCCTTTCTTCTGTACTTTTCATCCTCGTATTGGAACAATTTCTTGCGAGAATAAAACAACAGCCTGACAGAGAATTTTTTCAATATGGTGATAAATAAATAAAACTTTCTGTGAATGCCGATGATATCCTTTTATTTCTCTCTAAACCTGAATCCTCCTTTTTAAGTGAGGTATCCTCCTTTGTTGCCCTTTCTGGATACAAACTTAGAGCCCAATTATGATGGCATATGAAAAAGTCCTCCGACCGCCATGGTTTGGGGAAAAATCCCCCCGCATAATCCACGGCATTTCCGTTGGTCAAATTACCATGCAATGTATGCAAAATCATGCCTTGGCATACGGATGTCACAAAAGACCATCCGCCCTGGTCGTAAAAGCTATAAATGCGACTGCGGCGGACTGGGAAAGCTGTTCAACTGTTTGAAAAGTCTGCTCCTGCCGCAGCATGACCGCATGGTGGATTACGATGAAAATGCGGAGCTGGCGGACCAAGCACTGTGTCCGACTGCCGCGCACGCACATAGGTCAAATGAATGGCGGATGGAACCAACTTCACAACTATGCCCGAAGTGTGCCTGTACTCCCTGCCGCCCTCTATCACAACACACACACCACAATGATACACCCCAATTTGCTCCTGGTAAGGAAAGCCATGTGCAGCATGGAAGAGACAACTGGAGGTCATTACTCATGTGGATACACCCACATACCACAGTATAAAATCAACCCCTTCCTGGACCAGCATCCTTTGCACACCACAAGCCGAGGCAGTGAGACAGGACACCATTGACTCACACTGCACAACATCACACCCACTTATCTCCACACAACACCACTTTCGCCCACACACTTCACATATCTCCACCACTACCCTGCACCCCTCATTCATTTGCACCATGCCCCCAAGACAATGCCCAAATCCACGAGTCAGAGTTGAAAGTGATTGTAGACAAGATAATCAGGGTAGAACCACATTTGTTTGGGCCCCTGGTCCAGCACACCCCACTTGCATGCAAGAATCAGATGTGGGCAAGGATCCACAGCAAAGACAATGCTGTAGGGACCACCCTACGCACTGTGCGTGACATCAGGACGCGGTGGGTCTACCTCAAGGGCCGGGTCAAGCATCGGGCCCAGAGGAACCACACGGCGGCCCAGAGAACTGGTAGCGGCCCTCCCATTCCACCACTAACCAACACTGAATGTGAGGAGAAGGTGCTTGCCATAATGCATCCAGAGAGTCTCATGGGGAACAACCTTTACAACGCAACTTTTACAACGCACTACCTTTACAACGCATTTTTTACAACGCATAATCCATTACAACGCATGACATTACAACGCATGACACTACAACGCATTTTTAAAAACTACCTTTACAACGCATTCCATTACAACGCATACTACCATTACAACGCATACCATTACAACGCATAATATTACACTACACTATCCAACACTTACCCTACTGTTGCACCCCCTGGAGTTAGAATAGTAATTTTTACCCCTATACTATCCAACACTTACCCTACTGTTGCACCCCCTGGAGTTAGAATAGTAATTTTTACCCCTATACTATCCAACACTTACCCTACTGTTGCACCCCCTGGAGTTAGAATAGTAATTTTTACCCCTATACTATCCAACACTTACCCTACTGTTGCACCTCCTGGAGTTAGAATAGTAATTTTTACCCCTATACTATCCAACACTTACCCTACTGTTGCACCCCCTGGAGTTAGAATAGTAATTTTTACCCCTATACTATCCAACACTTACCCCACTGTTGCACCCCCTGGAGTTAGAATAGTAATTTTTACCCCTATACTATCCAACACTTACCCTACTGTTGCACCCCCTGGAGTTAGAATAGTAATTTTTACCCCTATTCTATCCAACACTTACCCTACTGTTGCACCCCCTGGAGTTAGAATAGTAATTTTTACCCCTATACTATCTAACACTTACCTACCCTACTGTTGCACCCCCTGGAGTTAGAATAGTAATTTTTACCCCTATACTATCCAACACTTACCCTACTGTTGCACCCCCTGGAGTTAGAATAGTAATTTTTACCCCTATACTATCCAACACTTACCCTACTGTTGCACCCCCTGGAGTTAGAAAAGTAACTTTTACCCCTATACTATCTAATACTTACCTTAAATGCAATTTAATATTATGCGTTGTAATGGTATGCGTTGTAAAGGTATTATGCGTTGTAATGGAAATGCGTTGTAAAGGTAGTTTTTAAAAATGCGTTGTAGTGTCATGCGTTGTCATGTCATGCGTTGTAATGGATTATGCGTTGTAAAAAATGCGTTGTAAGTGCATGCGTTGTAAAAGTGTGCGTTGTAACGTCATACATCCAGTCTCATAGGAATCGATAGGGGAGTGGAGGCTAGTAAGTACTAACAAATGTCTCCCATCACACTGCAATGTACTGTTGTGCACAACAAGTGAGCCTCAATCTCCAGCCCACATCAAACTCTTGTGGAATGCATGCTTTCAATATGAATGGATCACAAGGTGAGCATTTCCTCACTCAGCCACACCTCACAGGTAGGTAGTCATCTCATGCACCCTGACCTCCCTCCCAAACAGCATGGCCCACCCTCCCCACCCCACAGCCATGTGTCAGCTAACTCCATCGACAGTGCCTCCTAACTGGTAGGTAGCCATCTCACTGGCGAGGGGGTTGTTGAGCCCTGACAGCAAGACTATAACTCCCACAAGGCCCTCTGTCTTCCCTCATAGACAGCATGGAGCCAAATGACCCCCACGTCCCGCACTTGGTAGCCAACTCTGGAACTCCCCATAAGTTGCAGGCAGTGCACATACAGCCAATACCATTGAGAGGCCACATGATTCACAGTGTCAGTGATGAAGTCACATCTAACTGCAAAGCAAAATACAAGAACGCGATCACAAAAAGCCAATGTGCAAGTACCAATGCTTCAAAGCACAAAGACTCGGGTCAACACAACACATGCATGGAAACTCTGTCAAACCTCAAAAACCACAGAAGGTAAGTACAAAAAGCATAACACAAATCATGAAGTTGCGGCATAGTAGTCAGATACTCATAGAAAATGTCCAAGCATAAACTGAATCGGATGAGCAACAATTTGATACCAGAGGACATGTCCTTGGAAATACACTATCTACAGTGAGGGAGTGCTGCGGGCGGTGGGCGGGGGAGGGGGCAGGGTGGGGGGTAGTAAACTCCGGCATACGGCACAACGAAGTTAAGTAAATAAATAAATAAATAATACAATTTACATTGTGCGTGCTGCAAAGCCAACTCGGCGATGCAGGGCTGCAATGTGAATTGTTTTAATTATTTATTTAGTTACTTAACTCTGTTGCGCCGTATGCCGGAGTTTACAACCTTCCACCCTGCCCCTCCCCCGCCCTGCCCCACTGCCCCGCAGCACTCCCTCGGCGAGCCGATACTGAATATCTGTACAAATGATTTTGTATCTTCAGCCATGACACATAGCTAACGATCAATGTATGTACCTCCACATCACGTTCGACTGCTGACAAACTGTTATGAATGCATATGTTAAGGTTAATGTTAATATAATTTAGAAAGCGCAAACAGATACCTAAGGGTGTCCTGGCGCTGCGTACAGTCCTCCAGATGAAGCGTACAAGTGAGACCAGGGTTACACGGCTCTCCTAAATGCCAGTAAGTCAGTACTGTTTATAAGGTGAAAGGGGAGGTCATTCCAGGGCGCTGGCTGCACCAGCCCCAAAACTCCTGCCTCCCCAGCTGGCTTATTTCGAAGTAGGGACTATAACCAACATTGCTCCAAGGGAGCGCAGTGGTCTTTTGGGGACATACCACTGAAACTGCCGCTTCAGGTGGTCAGGACCTATACCCTGAGGGCTTTGTAGACAGTACAGAGTGATTTAAACTGCACACGTTTTTTAACGGGTAGCCAGTGAAGTCTTCTAATATCCCTGGCTAGAGAAGCAAATATAGCAGTCCCAGTGAGCAGTCTGGCAGCCGCGTTCTGTAAGAGTTGGAGTCTATGCAGAAGCCGCTCCTGTATGTTAAGGTATAGACCATTACAATAGTCCAGCCTTGACATTATTAGTGCAGTGATTACTGTGCGTTGACTATCCTTATGTAGAAAAGGTAAAATGTTCTTACATGTTCTAAGAACAAATGACTTGGCTGATGCTACCGTTTTTACTTGGTCACCAAAATTGGGTTTATTGTCGATAAGGACTCCCAAATGTTTTAATTTTTTAGTGGGGGTCAGGAGAGAGCCCAAGGAATCCTGCCACAAGCTTGGGGTCCAAAACTTGGGGTCATTACCAAACAAGATAACCTCCGTTTTGCCGGAGTGAAGCTTTAGACAATTTTGGGACATCCAATTGCCCACCGCTTCCATACAGTCATGGAACCATTTTTCCATCCCCATCTCCTTCCCCGGTAGCAGTGACACCACAATTTGAGTGTCATCTTCATACGAAGTCAAACAAAACCCAAAGGATTCAATAAAAGGGGCATAGGAGGACACATAGACATTAAAAAGCGTAGGGCTAAGGGAAGACCCCTGAGGGACTCCACATGGCAGTGAGAAGAGTTTAGAGCAGAATTCACCAAGTGAGACTGTTTGCACTCTACCTGAGAGGAAAAACTTCAGGAGTTCCCATGCTTTACCCTGGACTCCACACCCTCGCAACCGATCCATCAACAAATCATGATGGACCATATCGAAGGCGGCAGACAAGTCCAGCATAATAATAGCGGCCTTACCTCCACGGTCAAGCACAGCCGTAATATCTTCTGTGGATTTTAAGAGAGCGGACTCCGTGCTATGTCCCTCTCTGAACCCATATTGCGAGGGATCCAGCACTTGCGCTTCTTGAAAATAAGCACTTAATTGTGTAGTCATTCTTTTCTCTACCAGTTTAGCTGGAAGAGGGAGACGCGAGATTGGCCGAAAGCTACTTGGATTTTTAGGATCTATATTGGGCTTTTTAAGCAGTGGTAATATTGATTCAGTTTTCCAGGCTGTAGGGAAGTATCCTTCTGCAAACATTGCATTCATCATAGAGGTGAGCGTCAATACAATAGGTTCTGGGGCCTGTTTTATTACCGTAACCAGACACGGATCATAAGGGGAGCCTGATTTAGCCGATATGAGAAGCTCATGTGTGTCCATAGTGGATAAAGAAGCAAACTCCTCAAGGACAGGGTGGGGGCTTGTATTCCTCCTTTGCGTCCAATGTCCCATCCTTTGTTAGACCTTTGAACGTGGAGTAAATGGCCTCCACTTTATCAAAGAAAAAAGTAGCTATTTCATCACATAAATCCTGACTCGTGGAAATGCTAGGTGCCCCTGGGTGTGCCAAGCTCATTACCGTTTTAAAGAGTTCCTTAGCCAAGTTTTTAGCAGAGTTAATTTGGTTAGTAAAGAACTCTTGCTTGGTCTTAAGGAGTAGCTGTTTGTAGACCATCAGGCTTTGTTTATACACATCTTTTTCAGCATCCTTATACTTTGTCCTTCAATTCCTCTCTAAGTGTTTACAGATCAGTTTTTGGTCTTTCAGTTTCCTGCGAATACCATGGTGCGGAGGGCCGAGTCCTATTAGAGTATAGGACTTTCTTAGGAGCTAGCTTGCTACCGGCAGCCTCCAACCATTTAGTGTATAGAGTAGTCGCCTCTTCTATATCTGTGGGCATTTGGTATGACGTGGAACTCAACATTTCTTCCAACTCATTAGCCTCTATTTTATTCCATGCTCTACCTCATGCTTATGCTCATGTTTTAGCTTGGCATAGTAAGGCCATCTCAAATGAAATGGGCTAAACATGAACATCAAAGTTGTGCTGTGTACTGGACATGCTGACAAAATAACCTCTCATCTACAGGTGACTTGCCAGCAACAGCAGGCGCCCATGCCATGGATGAGCCCAGCCAGTCTCCCCCCCAGGAAGGTGAACCCTCGGATGCAGACTCCCTGGTCTTTTCAGATGTGGAGGACTGACCTGGCCCCTCCGGCGTGCCCAGGACAGCTCAGTCTCTGGCCCTCACTGTCCCCACCACCATGACTCTCACAACAGCTGCACCGCAACGCAGACCCCTGCAGCAACAAACTGTGTGGCAGCCACCTCCACCATCACCACCGCTCCCTCCAACACTGTCCCTTTGCCAGCAGTTGCGAATACCACCAGGCAGACCGGGGATGCTGGGGACGGTGTGCGGTGGCAGCGCCTGGCATCGCCACAGGTCCTATGCAGCAGAACAGGTGGGAGGCCAACTGGGGGACAGCCACAGGAGGACAATGAGACTGAGGCCCTGGACACCAAGCTAACTGTCCTTGGTGCTTACTAGCAGAACCATGGACAGATGGGCCAGGTCCATGGAGTACTGTGGGAACTCCACCGGCTGCAGAGCCCCATGGACACTCGCTTGGGACAACATGTGGAGTACATGGGCCAGTTTGTGGGTGTCCTGAGGAACATGCATGTTGCTGAAAATGCTGCCAACCCCCCCCCCCCTGTGGCCAGCCGGATGATAGTCACACCACCTCAGCAGTAGCCACAGGGAGAGGTGAGTCACACCAAGGTGAATCCTCAGACATCTGAGCATGCAGCAGGTTCCCCCCCGGCCAAACGGCAGAGGAGGTGTCCGAAAAAGACCACGGGAGGATCACGTGGCACAGCACCGTGCCGTCCCAATTCTTGGAGCAACCACTGGTATCACCACTGTAACACCGAGCATTGACTTTGTTGTAAATGCAAAACCACATTGCCACAAGGATGGGAGTGTTTGGTTGGACTTTGGAACTCTACCATTGTGTGTTCTACCCTAACTATCCGTGTACCATCACTTTCTACTTCACCCCTCACCTGTCACACATTAAAAAAGAAACACAACTCACAACAGTATGCCTTCATGTCAAGAGCATTCTCATCACAGTAAGTAGCATGTTGACCCACATTGCAATGTATCCGAATATGTAAAAGCAAAAATCCATTGAGAGAGTTGAGGAACCTGGAAAGACACAAGGAAACAACAGTGCATTGCCATATTATGGAATAACCACAAAAGCACACCACAAGGAAACACTGTACAATATGCATTACGGATAACACCGGCAAACACCATCAACATGGACAGCAGGGGGACTGGAGCACCAACTGCACCTCCCATCACAGTTTAGCCCTTAGCATCCTGGTAAATGCAGTTCAGTTGAAAAGCTTACTTCTGTTACCTTTGTCGTGTGTCACCAAGGTTGGTGCAGGTCAGTGCTGTGACTCTCTAGACACATGTATGTCGCGTTATCCTTCCACATCAGTAGCGGTAAGATACATTGTGATCGGTGTCTGCTGAGGAAGCTGCCACAATCTACTCGGGTCTCTGTACCTCTCCCTTCCCAACTCAGGTGAAACACCTCAGTCACTTGACAAGTAAGCATCATGATGGAACTGCATTTTTCAAAATGGCGATGGGTGAACTGTGCTGGGAGGTGAAGCAGTGTGCTCCCATCCCCCCTAATAACATCATCACGGGCATGACGGAAGTTGTCACAGATCACACAGCGCAGAACAATGAAATCCTAAGCAGTGTGCCCACAAGAGCCAGCATCACAACACATCCGGTCATGTGGACGATGGTGACATTTTCGCATTCACACATTCAAGTACTGTTGCCCAGGGATTTTCAAGTGACATGTACGATCTATGCATGTTTACCTACATGAACAACAGTCCCTGACAACATACCCACGCTAAATCTGTTTTACAACTAAAGTTATCTTCTCCTGAATGTTCACAACTGCTGTGGTCACAGGGCAGGCATCGCGTGTATAGGAACTGTTGCACGCCGTGTTCCTTACTCCCCCATATGTGATTGTGGATATTCATATGTGGCCTCACATTCCCACAGCTAAGCATACTTCAATAAGTGTGCAGGCACAATGGGCTTCTGTTTCAACAAGTAGTCGCTCACACACCAGCCCCGAGACTTTCGAGTTCCAGGTGCCTTGACCGTCCCACACGATTCAGTCACTGCTGAACACGGCACTCCCACTTTATTCCGGGGGACTGACACAGAAATCATCGAAAGCCTCTGATACTGAAGGCCGTTGCACACTTTTTTCAAACTTGTGGACTCTGGCCTTGTCCCTTTGTTTCATGCTATTTTTGGAGTACTACCGGGTGTCATTCCTCCAATTTTCAGACTGAATGTAGTGGTTTGATATCACTACTTGTGGCTGTACAGCTGAGCGCTGTTTCTAAGATTGCTCTCACGCCATGTCTAACGATTCAGTTACAGCTGAACACGGCACTCCCACTACCGGGTGTCATTCCTCCAATTTTCAGACTGAATTTAGTGGTTTGATATCACTACTTGTGGCTGCACACTTTTTTCAAACTTGTGGGCTCTGGCCTCGTCCCTGTGTTTCATGCTATTTTTGGAGTACTAGCCTGCATATTCAGCGTGCCATCACTGCCTATTCGGGTCAGCCCATTGTTTGCTCCTGGGTGGCATTTCACTCCTCTTCACACATAAATACTGGCTGCGAGAAGCTAGAGAGAGCCAATGCAAATTAGCCTCCAGGAACTGCAGGCAGGAAAAAGGTAACTTTCTCAAAGTTAATTTTCCTTAATATATAAATTAAAAATCTGACTTCACCATTAAATTGGATTTTTATTAACTATAATAAATAGTTGTATGATTATTTTCTAGCTGATCCAATTCCAGATATACAGTATTATTATTTTCATCTGTACTCTGGCATTCTACATAGAACATCTAGGCGCGCCATAGTGATAATAGCTTTTCGGTGCTAGTCCTTGTAACATTAAATTTCCACATGTGCTACTTTTAAATATTATGCACCATGTCTTGTGGGCTACAACCCTACACATGTGTGCCTTATTAATACTTAAAAGGGGGATCTTCTCGTCAAAAGAATTTATTTTGACAGGTTCCGGTGCATGTTTAGCACTTATTACATTCAGTCTACAGTGGTAGGCCTGAAGCCATGCTACTATAGTGAATGACACAATAGGTGGTGCTGTCCCCTAGACTAGTGGCATTTAACTGCCAGACCCTGGGTATACTTTGTCCCATATAATATGGACTTAAATGCAAGTTAAATATGCCAATTAGGAACATGCTAATTTGACCATGTTTAAAGGGGGAACACAGACATTTTACTACTGGTTAGCAGGAGTAAAGTGCCCATAGTTCTAAAACCATCAAACATATAGGGTCCAGCCAAAGCAAAAAATCCAGGGTGACCGAGCAGAAAAGGAAGATTTTCTGCAATGGGTATGTAGATGAGGTTTATCTGGGTATGTAGATACGGTTGTCTATATACATGTCTCTATGCACATGGGATTATGGGGCCTGAGTCACAAAAGTAATCTGAGACAAAATCGTAACTTTACGACTTTCGGTATTCACAAAAGGCATTTAGGAGTAGTAAAGTTAGGATTCCTAAATTTACTACTCCTAAATGACTTTTGTGAATACCGAAAGTCGTAAATTTAGGATTTTGTCTCAGATTACTTTTGTGAATCAGGCCCATACTTCTTCTTATTAGGAGTTACATAAATATAGAAGAAAAAAATCCATTATTTAAAAGTCTATGTATAGTTATGGACAAATCACCTGCAAATTTCTGGCCTTATAAATGTTACTACATGTATGCACACATGGGTGTGAATTGAATATATATATATGGGTGTGTGTGCGCCTTGTACTGAAAATTTAATGTGTATAATGTGTATATGCATATATGTACATATATATATATACATGTTACTGTATATTTAGATGTATGTGTATGTCTGTTTACATGTATATATACATTGTTTGTTATTGAAAAAATTCCCTTCATCCTCAGTCTCATTCCAAACCATTGTAAAATCGTTGACGCCCCCAAACGTCCTTTCCAAACTCTTCCCTCCTTTATCCAGTTTATCCAATCCAACTAACAGGCACACATGTCCACCTCTCCCGATAACCTCTCACATCTTCTCTTTACAAATCCACTTCAATTAATCTATCCCTTTAAAACACTGCAGTAAATGCATTAGATCTCAGGGTTTCAAATGTAACAAACTTACCACGACTAACCCACCAGGTAAAAAGAAGCACATGTCACTAATCTACTAGCTCTTTAACTCTAAACTTGGGTTCCGGAGCCACAAAGCACATCAATATCTCATCAGGGGGTAGTAAGCGCTACATCAATTTAAGATACAATTACAAGTTCACATGTAGAGTGAAAGTATGTGACGTGATGACTCCCTAACATGAGACCGAAGAGCACATGAGGCTGGGAACATGCAGCACAAGAACTTACACTATAACACAGGTCCATAAACATGGTGGGCTAAACACAATGGAGTCAGCACTTTTGACACCGCAATGCCTTGTGGGTGCACATAAAGTGCTGAGTGCTGCTTTGTTTCCTGTCCCAGGGCATTGGCTGTTCCAAAATAGGAAGCAGGTTAAAGGGGCAAAAGGACTCTTGGCAGCACCTGCGATTCTGCCGTGCGCACACTTTGTGTCCGGGGATCCCGGCGCACTCTATCACTGCTCGGAATGGGGTTAGCCTGTGCCAGCATGGACCGCAGATAAAGCCTGCAGAGAGGGACGCTAAATATAACTGTACGGCAAACCTGGCCCTGCTTCCACACTCTCTTCCCATCTGTGGGTGCATCACATTAGGAGAGGAGCAGGTCATCAGAGAGGATGAGGGACTAAGCTGTGAGTGTAAGGTGGGCCTACGCCACATGATCCGGCTAGCAAAGCCTGAGCTGTACTGAGGTCGGGTGTGTTATAGCATGTTATGTTATGGTATGCTGCTCTCTGCTTTCCCATTGCATTGTGCGCATGTTGTTGCTTTATTTCTGCCTCTGAGGCAGCTACCAGTCCGGTGCTGCACTAAGTTACTACATCTACTGATTGTGCTCTGAGATCTTTCAGCAGTTTTTGACACAGTTCACAATAGCAAACAAAAGGAGATGATGGACGGAGCGCTGAAACTTTTAAGACGCTCAACCCCAGTCACAGATATGGGTTGAATCCATCATTATTCTTTAGCTCACTTCGCCACCTCAGTTCAGACCCAGCTATATGCAAATCAGTCTAGACCCTGTGCCTCATGGGAACAGTCCAGCCCGAACTGCCAAGCCAGGTCTTCCCTGAACCGGAAACAAGCATCCTGGGACCGGTTTCTGGGTAACACAATTCATCAGCCAGGCTAGCTTGAATCCAGTGGCGAAGTGAGCAAGGGACCCACGTCTGGGCATACCCTGCAAACTTAGGGCGAACAAAGCAAACACAAGGAGATGATGGACGGAGCGCTGAAACCTTTCAGGCACTCACCCCCAGTTCCAGATCTGGGTTGAATCCATCATCATTCTTTAGTTCACTTTGCCACCTCAGTTCAGACCCAGCTATATGCAAATCAGTCATGACCCTGTGCCTCATGGGAACAATCCAGCCCGAAGTGCCAAGGAGGTCTTCCCTGAACTGGAAGCAAGCATCCTGGGACCGGTTTCTGGGTAACAGCCTTCATCAACCGGGCTAGCTTGAATCCAGTGGCAAAGTGAGCAAGGGACCCACGTCTGGGCATACCCTGCCAACTTAGGGCGAACAAAGCAAACACAAGGAGATGATGGACGGAGCGCTGAAACCTTTCAGACACTCACCCTCAGTCACAGATCTGGGTTGAATCCATAATTATTTTTTAGCTCACTTCGGCACCTCAGTTTAGACCCAGCTATATGCAAATCAGTCTTGACCCTGTGCCTCATGGGAACAGTCCAGCCTGAACTGCCAAGCCAGGTCTTCCCTGAACCGGAAACAAACATCCTGGGACCGGTTTCTGGGTAACACCCTTCATCAGCCAGGCTAGCTTGAATCCAGTGACAAAGTGAGCAAGGGACCACGTCTGGGCATACCACGCCAAATTAGGGTGAACAAAGCAAACAAAAGGAGATGATGGACAGAGCGCTGAAACTTTTCAGACACTCACCCCCAGTCACAGATCTGGGTTGAATCCATCATCATTCCTTAGCCCACTTCGTCACCTCAGTTCAGACCTAGCTATATGCAAATCAGTCTTGACCCTGTGCCTCATGGGAACTGTCCAGCCCGAACTGTCAAGCCAGGTCATCCCTGAACCGCAATCAAGCATCCTGGGACCGGTTTCTGGGTAGCACCCTTCATCAGCCAGGTTAGCTTGAATCCAGTGGCAAATTGAGCAGGGACCCACGTCTGGGCATACCCTGCCAATTTAGGGCAAACAAAGCAAACACAAGGAGATGATGGACGGAGCGCTGAAACCTTTCAGAGACTCACTCCCAATCACAGATCCGTGTTGAATCCATCATCATTCTTTAGCTCACTTTGCCACCTCGGTTCAGACCAAGCTGTATGCAAATCAGTCTTGACCCTGTGCCTCATGGGACCAGTCCAGCCCGAACTGCCAAGCCAGGCCTTCCCTGAACCGGAACAAAGCATCCTGGGACCGGTTTCTGAGTAACACCCTTCATCAGCCAGGCTGGCTTGGATCCAGTGGCAAAGTGAGCAAGGGACCCACGTCTGGGCATACCCTCCAACTTAGGGTGAACAAAGCAAACACAAGGAGATGATGGACGAAGCGCTGAAACCCTTCAGACACTCACCCCCAGTTACAGATCTGGGTTGAATCCATCATCATTCTTTAGCTCACTTCGCCTCCTCAGTTCAGACCGAGCTTTATGCAAATCAGTCTTGACCCTGTGCCTCATCGGAACAGTCCAGCCCGAACTGCCAAGCCAGGTCTTCCCTGAAGCGGAAATAAACATCCTGGGACCGGTTTCTGGGTAGCACCCTTCATCAGCCTGGCTAGCTTGAATCCAGTGGCAAAGTGAGCAAGGGACCCACGTCTGGGCATACCCTGCCAACTTAGGGTGAACAAAGCAAACAAAAGGAGATGATGGACGGAGCGCTGAAACTTTTCAGACACTCACCCCCAGTCGCAGATCTAGGTTGAATCCATCATCATTCTTTAGCTCACTTCGCCACCTCAGTTCAGACTTAGCTATATGCAAATCAGTCTTGACCATGTGCCTCATGGGAACAGTCCAGCCCGAACTGTCAAGCCAGGTCTTCCCTGAACCGGAAACAAGCATCCTGGGACCGGTTTCTGGGTAACACCCTTCATCAGCCAGGCCAGCTTGCATCCAGTGGCAAAGTGAGCAAGGGCCCCATGTCTGGGAATACCCTGCCAGCTTAGGGCGAATAAAGCAAACACAAGGAGATGATGGATAGAGCGCTGAAACTTTTCAGACACTCACCCCCAGTCACAGTTCTGGGTTGAATTCATCATCATTCTTTAGCTCACTTCGCCACCTCAGTTCGGAGCCAGCTATATGCAAATTAGTATTGACCCTGTACCTCATGGAAACAGTCCAACCCGAATACCAAGCCAGGTCTTCCCTGAACCAGAAACAACATCCTGGGACCGGTTTCTGGGTAACACCCTTCATCAGCCAGGCTAGCTTAAATCCAGTGGCAAAGTGAGCAAGGGACCTACATGTGGGCATACCCTGCCAACCTAGGACAAACACAGCAAACACAAGGAGATGATGGACGGAGCGTTGAAACTTTTCAGACACTCACCCCCGTCACAGATCTGGTTTGAATCCATCATCATTCTTAAGCTCCCTTCGCCACCTCAGTTCAGACCCAGCTATATGCAAATCAGTCTTGACCCTGTGCCTCATGGGAACAGTCCAGCCCGAACTGCCAAGCCAGGTCTTCCCTGAATCGGAAACAATCATCCTGGGACCGGTTTCTGGGTAGCACCCTTCATCAGCCAGGCTAGCTTGAATCCAGTGGCAAAGTGAGCAAGGGACCCTAGTCTGGGCATACCCTGCCAACTTAGGGCGAACAAAGCAAACACAAGGAGATGATGGACGAAGCGCTGAAACCTTTCAGACACTCACCCCCACTCAGAGATCTGGGTTGAATCCATCATCATTCTTTAGCTCACTTTGCCACCTCAGTTCAGACCCAGCTATATGCAAATTAGTCTTGACGCTGTACCTCATGAGAACAGTCCAGCCCGAACTGCCAAGCCAGGTCTTCCCTGAACCGGAAACAAGCATCCTGGGACCGGTTTCTGGATAACACCCTTCATCAGCCAGGCTAGCTTGAATCCAGTGGCAAAGTGAGCAAGGGACCCAAGTCTGGGCATACCCTGCCAACTTAGGGCGAACAAAGCAAACACAAGGAGATGATGGACGGAGCGCTGAAACTTTTCAAACACTCACCCCTTGTCACAGATCCGGTTTGAATCCATCATCATTCTTTAGCTCAGTTCGCCACCTCAGTTCAGACCCAGCTATATGCAAATCAGTCTTGACCCTGTGCCTCATGGGAACAGTCCAGCCCGAACTGCCAAGCCAAGTCTTCCCTGAACCGGAACCAAGTATCCTGGGACCGGTTTCTGGGTAACACCCTTCATCAGCCAGGCTAGGTTGAATCCAGTGGCAAAGTGAGCAACGGACCAATGCCTGGGCATACCCTGCCAACTTAGGGTGAACAAGCTAAACACAAGGAGATGATGGACGGAGCGCTGAAACCTTTCAGACACTCACTCCCAGTCACAGATCTGGGTTGAATCCATCATCATTCTTTAGCTCACTTCGCCACCTCAGTTCGGACCCTGCTATATGCAAATCAGTCTTGACCCTGTGCCTCATGGGAACAGTCCAGCCCGAACTGCCAAGCAAGGTCTTCCCTGAACTAGAAACAAACATCCTGGGACCGGTTTCTGGGTAACACCCTTCATCAGCCAGGCTAGCTTGAATCCAGTGAGAAAGTGAGCAAGTGACCACGTCTGGGCATACAATGCCAAATTAGGGTGAACAAAGCAAACAAAAGGAGATGATGGACGGAGCGCTGAAACTTTTCAGACACTAACCCCCAGTCACAGATCTGGGTTGAATCCATCATCATTCCTTAGCCCACTTCGTCACCTCAGTTCAGACCTAGCTATATGTAAATCAGTCTTGACCCTGTGCCTCATGGGAACTGTCCAGCCCGAACTGTCAAGCCAGGTCTTCCCTGAACCGCAATCAAGCATCCTGGGACCGGTTTCTGGGTAGCACCCTTCATCAGCCAGGCTAGCTTGAATCCAGTGGCAAATTGAGCAAGGGACCCACGTCTGGGCATACCCTGCCAACTTAGGGTGAACAAAGCAAACACAAGGAGATGATGGACGAAGCGCTGAAACCTTTCAGACACTCACCCCCAGTTACAGATCTGGGTTGAATCCATCATCATTCTTTAGCTCACTTCGCCTCCTCTGTTCAGACCGAGCTTTATGCAAATCAGTCTTGACCCTGTGCCTCATGTGAACAGTCCAGCCCAAACTGCCAAGCCAGGTCTTCCCTGAAGCGGAAACAAACATCCTGGGACCAGTTTCTGAGTAACACCCTTCATCAGCCTGGCTAGCTTGAATCCAGTGGCAAAGTGATCAAGGGACCCACGTCTGGGCATATCCTGCCAACTTAGGGTGAACAAAGCAAACAAAATGAGATGATGGACGGAGCGCTGAAACTTTTCAGACACTCACCCCCAGTCGCAGATCTGGGTTAAATCCATCATCATTCTTTAGCTCACTTCGCCACCTCAGTGCAGACTTAGCTATATGCAAATCAGTCTTGACCATGTGCCTCATGGGAACAGTCCAGCCCAAACTGTCAAGCCAGGTCTTCCCTGAACCGGAAACAATCATCCTGGGACCGGTTTCTGGGTAACACCCTTCATCAGCCAGGCTAGCTTGAATCCACTGGCAAAGTGAGCAAGGGACCCACGTCTGGGCATACCCTGCCAGCTTAGGGCGAATAAAGCAAACACAAGGAGATGATGGATGGAGCGCTGAAACTTTTCAGACACTCACCCCCAGTCACAGTTCTGGGTTGAATTCATCATCATTCTTTAGCTCACTTCGCCACCTCAGTTCAGACCCAGCTGTATGCAAATCAGTCTTGACCCTGTGCCTCATGGGAACAGTCCAGGCCGAACTGCCAAGCCAGGTCTTCCCTGAATCGGAAACAAGCATCCTGGGACCGGTTTCTGGGTAGCACCCTTCATCAGCCAGGCTAGCTTGAATCCAGTGGCAAAGTTAACAAGGGACCCACGTCTAGGCATACCCTGCCAACTTAGGGCGAACAAAGCAAACACAAGGAGATGATGGATGGAGCGCTGAAACCTTTCAGAAACTCACCCCCAGTCACAGATCTGGTTTGAATCCATCATCATTCTTTAGCTCACTTCGCCACCTCAGTTCGGACCCAGCTATATGCAAATTAGTATCGTCCCTGTACCTCATGGGAACAGTCCAACCCGAATACCAAGCCAGGTCTTCCCTGAACCGGAAACAACATCCTGGGACCGGTTTCTGGGTAACACCCTTCATCAGCCAGGCTAACTTAAATCCAGTGGCAAAGTGAGCAAGGGACCAACATCTGGGCATACCCTGCCAACCTAGGGCAAATACAGCAAACACAAGGAGATGATGGACGGAGTGTTGAAACTTTTCAGACACTCACCCCCAGTCACAGATCTGGTTTGAATCCATCATCATTCTTTAGCTAACTTCGCCACCTTAGTTCAGACCCAACTATATGCAAATCAGTCTTGACCCTGTGCCTCATGGGAACAGTCCAACCCGAACTGCCAAGCCAGGTCTTCCCTGAATCAGAAACAAGCATCCTGGGACCGGTTTCTGGGTAGCACCCTTCATCAGCCAGGCTAGCTTGAATCCAGTGGCAAAGTGAGCAAGGGACCCAAGTCTGGGCATACCCTGCCAACTTAGGGCGAACAAAGCAAACACAAGGAGATGATGGACGTAGCGCTGAAACCTTTCAGACACTCACCCCCAGTCAGAGATCTGGGTTGTATCCATCATCATTCTTTAGCTCACTTCGTCACCTCAGTTCAGACCCAGCTATATGCAAATTAGTCTTGAACCTGTACCTCATGAGAACAGTCCAGCCCGAACTGCCAAGCCAGGTCTTCCCTGAACCGGAAACAAGCATCCTGGGACCGGTTTCTGGATAACACCCTTCATCAGCCAGGTTAGCTTGAATCCAGTGGCAAAGTGAACAAGGGACCCACATCTGGGCATACCCTGCCAACCTAGAGCAAACACAGCAAACACAAAGAGATGATGGACGGAGCGCTGAAACTTTTCAAACACTCACCCCCAGTCACAGATCCGGTTTGAATCCATCATCATTCTTTAGCTCACTTCGCCACCTCAGTTCAGACACAGCTATATGCAAATCAGTCTTGACCCTGTGCCTCATGGGAACAGTCCAGCCCGAACTGCCAAGCCAAGTCTTCCCTGAATCGGAACCAAGTATCCTGGGACCGGTTTCTGGGTAACACCCTTCATCAGCCAGGCTAGCTTGAATCCAGTGGCAAAGTGAGCAAGGGACCCATGCCTGGGCATACCCTACCAACTTAGGGTGAACAAGCTAAACACAAGGAGATGATGGACGGAGCGCTGAAACCTTTCAGACACTCACTCCCAGTCACAGATCTGGGTTGAATCCATCATCATTCTTTAGCTCACTTCGCTACCTCAGTTCAGACCCAGCTATATGCAAATCAGTCTTGACCCTGTAGCTCATGGGAACAGTGCAGCCCGAACTGACGAGCCAGGTCTTCCCTGGACCAGAAACAAGCATTCTAGGAACCAGTTTCTGGGTAACACCCGTCATCAGCCAAGCTAGCTTGAATCCAGTGGCAAAGTGAGCAAGGGACCCACATCTGGGCATACCCTGACAACTTAGGGCAAACACAGCAAACACAAGGAGATGATGGAAGAAGCGCTGGAACTTTTCAGACACTCACCCCCAGTCGCAGATCTGGGTTGAATCCATCATCATTCTTTAGCTCACTTCGCCACCTCAGTTCAGACAGAGCTTTATGCAAATCAGTCTTGACCCTGTGCCTCATGGGAACAGTCCAGCCCGAACTGCCAAGCCAGGTCTTCCCTGAACCGGAAACAAACATCCTGGGACCGGTTTCTGAGTAACACCCTTCATCAGCCTGGCTAGCTTGAATCCAGTGGCAAAGTAAGCAAGGGACCCATGTCTGGGCATACCCTGCCAACTTAGGGTGAACAAAGCAAACAAAAGGAGATGATGGACGGAGCGCTGAAACTTTTCAGACACTCACCCCCAGTCGCAGATCTGGGTTGAATCCATCATCATTCTTTAGCTCACTTCGCCACCTCAGTTCAGACTTAGCTATATGCAAATCAGTCTTGACCATGTGCCTCTTGGGAACAGTCCAGCCCGAACTGTCAAGCCAGGTCTTCCCTGAACCGGAAACAAACATCCTGGGACCGGTTTCTGGGTAACACCCTTCATCAGCCAGGCTAGCTTGAATCCAGTGGCAAAGTGAGCAAGGGACCCACGTCTGGGCATACCCTGCCAGCTTAGGGCGAATAAAGCAAACACAAGGAGATGATGGATGGAGTGCTGAAACTTTTCAGACACTCACCCCCAGTCACAGTTCTGGGTTGAATTCATCATCATTCTTTAGCTCACTTCGCCACCTCAGTTCGGAGCCAGCTATATGCAAATTAGTATTGACCCTGTACCTCATGGGAACAGTCCAACCCGAATACCAAGCCAGGTCTTCCCTGAACCGGAAACAACATCCTGGGACCGGTTTCTGGGTAACACCCTTCATCAGCCAGGCTAGCCTAAATCCAGTGGCAAAGTGAGCAAGGGACCTACATGTGGGCATACCCTGCCAACCTAGGACAAACACAGCAAACACAAGGAGATGATGGACGGAGCGTTGAAACTTTTCAGACACTCACCCCCGTCACAGATCTGGTTTGAATCCATCATCATTCTTTAGCTCCCTTCGCCACCTCAGTTCAGACCCAGCTATATGCAAATCAGTCTTGACCCTGTGCCTCATGGGAGCAGTCCAACCAGAACTGCCAAGCCAGGTCTTCCCTGAATCGGAAACAATCATCCTGGGACCGGTTTCTGGGTAGCACCCTTCATCAGCCAGGCTAGCTTGAATCCAGTGGCAAAGTGAGCAAGGGACCCAAGTCTCGGCATACCCTGCCAACTTAGGGCGAACAAAGCAAACACAAGGAGATGATGGACGAAGCGCTGAAACCTTTCAGACACTCACCCCCACTCAGAGATCTGGGTTGAATCCATCATCATTCTTTAGCTCACTTCGCCACCTCAGTTCAGACCCAGCTATATGCAAATTAGTCTTGACGCTGTACCTCATGAGAACAGTCCAGCCCGAACTGCCAAGCCAGGTCTTCCCTGAACCGGAAACAAGCATCCTGGGACCGGTTTCTGGATAACACCCTTCATCAGCCAGGCTAGCTTGAATCCAGTGGCAAAGTGAGCAAGGGACCCACATCTGGGCATACACTGCCAACCTAGGGCAAACGCAGCAAACACAAAGAGATGATGGACGGAGCGCTGAAACTTTTCAAACACTCACCCCTTGTCACAGATCCGGTTTGAATCCATCATCATTCTTTAGCTCAGTTCGCCACCTCAGTTTAGACCCAGCTATATGCAAATCAGTCTTGACCCTGTGCCTCATGGGAACAGTCCAGCCCGAACTGCCAAGCCAAGTCTTCCCTGAACCGGAAACATGTATCCTGGGACCGGTTTCTGGGTAACACCCTTCATCAGCCAGGCTAGGTTGAATCCAGTGGCAAAGTGAGCAACGGACCAATGCCTGGGCATACCCTGCCAACTTAGGGTGAACAAGCTAAACACAAGGAGATGATGGACGGAGCGCTGAAACCTTTCAGACACTCACTCCCAGTCACAGATCTGGGTTGAATCCATCATCATTCTTTAGCTCACTTCGCCACCTCAGTTCGGACACTGCTATATGCAAATCATTCTTGACCCTGTGCCTCATGGGAACAGTCCAGCCCGAACTGCCAAGCAAGGTCTTCCCTGAACTATAAACAAACATCCTGGGACCGGTTTCTGGGTAACACCCTTCATCAGCCAGGCTAGCTTGAATCCAGTGAGAAAGTGAGCAAGTGACCACGTCTGGGCATACAATGCCAAATTAGGGTGAACAAAGCAAACAAAAGGAGATGATGGACGGAGCGCTGAAACTTTTCAGACACTAACCCCCAGTCACAGATCTGGGTTGAATCCATCATCATTCCTTAGCCCACTTCGTCACCTCAGTTCAGACCTAGCTATATGCAAATCAGTCTTGACCCTGTGCCTCATGGGAACTGTCCAGCCCGAACTGTCAAGCCAGGTCTTCCCTGAACCGTAATCAAGCATCCTGGGACCGGTTTCTGGGTAGCACCCTTCATCAGCCAGGCTAGCTTGAATCCAGTGGCAAATTGAGCAAGGGACCCACGTCTGGGCATACCCTGCCAACTTAGGGCGAACAAAGCAAACACAAGGAGATGATGGACGAAGCGCTGAAACCTTTCAGACACACACCCTCAGTTACAGATCTGGGTTGAATCCATCATCATTCTTTAGCTCACTTCGCCTCCTCTGTTCAGACCGAGCTTTATGCAAATCAGTCTTGACCCTGTGCCTCATGTGAACAGTCCAGCCCGAACTGCCAAGCCAGGTCTTCCCTGAAGCGGAAACAAACATCCTGGGACCAGTTTCTGAGTAACACCCTTCATCAGCCTGGCTAGCTTGAATCCAGTGGCAAAGTGATCAAGGGACCCACGTCTGGGCATATCCTGCCAACTTAGGGTGAACAAAGCAAACAAAATGAGATGATGGACGGAGCGCTGAAACTTTTCAGACACTCACCCCCAGTCGCAGATCTGGGTTGAATCCATCATCATTATTTAGCTCACTTCGCCACCTCAGTGCAGACTTAGCTATATGCAAATCAGTCTTGACCATGTGCCTCATGGGAACAGTCCAGCCCAAACTGTCAAGCCAGGTCTTCCCTGAACCGGAAGCAAGCATCCTGGGACCGGTTTCTGGGTAACACCCTTCATCAGCCAGGCTAGCTTGAATCCACTGGCAAAGTGAGCAAGGGACCCACATCTGGGCATACACTGCCAACCTAGGGCAAATAAAGCAAACACAAGGAGATGATGGATGGAGCGCTGAAACTTTTCAGACACTCACCCCCAGTCACAGTTCTGGGTTGAATTCATCATCATTCTTTAGCTCACTTCGCCACCTCAGTTCAGACCCAGATGTATGCAATTCAGTCTTGACCCTGTGCCTCATGGGAACAGTCCAGGCCGAACTGCCAAGCCAGGTCTTCCCTGAATCGGAAACAAGCATCCAGGGACCGGTTTCTGGTAGCACCCTTCATCAGCCAGGCTAGCTTGAATCCAGTGGCAAAGTGAACAAGGGACCCACGTCTAGGCATACCCTGCCAACTTAGGGCGAACAAAGCAAACACAAGGAGATGATGGATGGAGCGCTGAAACCTTTCAGAAACTCACCCCCAGTCACAGATCTGGGTTGAATCCATCATCATTCTTTAGCTCACTTCGCCACCTCAGTTCGGACCCAGCTATATGCAAATTAGTATCGTCCCTGTACCTCATGGGAACAGTCCAACCCGAATACCAAGCCAGGTCTTCCCTGAACCGGAAACAACATCCTGGGACCAGTTTCTGGGTAACACCCTTCATCAGCCAGGCTAACTTAAATCCAGTGGCAAAGCGAGCAAGGGACCAACATCTGGGCATACCCTGCCAACCTAGAGCAAACACAGCAAACACAAAGAGATGATGGACGGAGCACTGAAACTTTTCAAACACTCACCCCCAGTCACAGATCCGGTTTGAATCCATCATCATTCTTTAGCTCACTTCGCCACATCAGTTCAGACACAGCTATATGCAAATCAGTCTTGACCCTGTGCCTCATGGGAACAGTCCAGCCCGAACTGCCAAGCCAAGTCTTCCCTGAATCGGAACCAAGTATCCTGGGACCGGTTTCTGGGTAACACCCTTCAGCAGCCAGGCTAGCTTGAATCCAGTGGCAAAGTGAGCAAGGGACCCATGCCTGGGCATACCCTACCAACTTAGGGTGAACAAGCTAAACGCAAGGAGATGATGGACGGAGCGCTGAAACCTTTCAGACACTCACTCCCAGTCACAGATCTGGGTTGAATCCATCATCATTCTTTAGCTCACTTCGCTACCTCAGTTCAGACCCAGCTATATGCAAATCAGTCTTGACCCTGGACCTCATGGGAACAGTGCAGCCCGAACTGACGAGCCAGGTCTTCCCTGGACCAGAAACAAGCATTCTAGGAACCAGTTTCTGGGTAACACCCGTCATCAGCCAAGCTAGCTTGAATCCAGTGGCAAAGTGAGCAAGGGACCCACATCTGGGCATACCCTGCCAACTTAGGGCGAACACAGCAAACACAAGGAGATGATGGATGGAGCGCTGAAACTTTTCAGACACTCACCCCCAGTCACAGATCTGGTTTGAATCCATCATCATTCTTTAGCTCACTTCGCCACCTCAGTTCAGACTTAGCTATATGCAAATCAGTCTTGACCATGTGCCTCATGGGAACAGTCCAGCCCGAACTGTCAAGCCAGGTCTTCCCTGAACCGGAAACAAGCATCCTGGGACCGGTTTCTGGGTAACACCCTTCATCAGCCAGGCTAGCTTGAATCCAGTGGCAAAGTGAGCAAGGGACCCACGTCTGGGCATACCCTGCCAGCTTAGGGCGAATAAAGCAAACACAAGGAGATGATGGATGGAGCGCTGAAACTTTTCAGACACTCACCCCCAGTCACAGTTCTGGGTTGAATTCATCATCATTCTTTAGCTCACTTCGCCACCTCAGTTCGGACCCAGCTATATGCAAATTAGTATTGACCCTGTACCTCATGGGAACAGTTCAACCCGAATACCAAGCCAGGTCTTCCCTGAACCGGAAACAACATCCTGGGACCGGTTTCTGGGTAACACCCTTCATCAGCCAGGCTAGCTTAAATCCAGTGGCAAAGTGAGCAAGGGACCTACATCTGGGCATACCCTGCCAACCTAGGACAAACACAGCAAACACAAGGAGATGATGGACGGAGCGTTGAAACTTTTCAGACACTCACCCCCGTCACAGATCTGGTTTGAATCCATCATCATTCTTTAGCTCACTTCGCCACCTCAGTTCAGACCCAGCTATATGCAAATCAGTCTTGACCCTGTGCCTCATGGGAACAGTCCAACCCGAACTGGCAAGCCAGGTCTTCCCTGAATCGGAAACAAGCATCCTGGGACCGGTTTCTGGGTAGCACCCTTCATCAGCCAGGCTAGCTTGAATCCAGTGGCAAAGTGAGCAAGGGACCCATGTCTGGGCATACCCTGCCAACTTACGGCGAACAAAGCAAACACAAGGAGATGATGGACGAAGCGCTGAAACCTTTCAGACACTCACCCCCAGTCAGAGATCTGGGTTGAATCCATCATCATTCTTTAGCTCACTTCGCCACCTCAGTTCAGACCCAGCTATATGCAAATTAGTCTTGACCCTGTACCTCATGAGAACAGTCCAGCCCGAACAGCCAAGCCAGGTCTTCCCTGAACCGGAAACAAGCATCCTGAGACCGGTTTCTGGATAACACCCTTCATCAGTCAGGCTAGCTTGAATCCAGTGGCAAAGTGAGCAAGGGACCCACACCTGGGCATACACTGCCAACCTAGGGCAAACACAGCAAACACAAAGAGATGATGGACGGAGCGCTGAAACTTTTCAAACACTCACCCCTTGTCACAGATCCGGTTTGAATCCATCATCATTCTTTAGCTCAGTTCGCCACCTCAGTTCAGACCCAGCTATATGCAAATCAGTCTTGACCCTGTGCCTAATGGGAACAGTCCAGCCCGAACTGCCAAGCCAAGTCTTCCCTGAACCGGAACCAAGTATCCTGGGACCGTTTTCTGGGTAACACCCTTCATCAGCCAGGCTAGGTTGAATCCAGTGGCAAAGTGAGCAAGGGACCAATGCCTGGGCATACCCTGCCAACTTAGGGTGAACAAGCTAAACACAAGATGATGGACGGAGCGCTGAAACTTTTCAGACACTCACTCCCAGTCACAGATCTGGGTTGAATCCATCATCATTCTTTAGCTCACTTCGCCACCTCAGTTCGGACACTGCTATATGCAAATCAGTCTTGACCCTGTGCCTCATGGGAACAGTCCAGCCCGAACTGCCAAGCCAGGTCTTCCCTGAACTAGAAACAAACATCCTGGGACCGGTTTCTGAGTAACACCCTTCATCAGCCTGGCTAGCTTGAATCCAGTGAGAAAGTGAGCAAGTGACCACGTCTGGGCATACAATGCCAAATTAGGGTGAGCAAAGCAAACAAAATGAGATGATGGATGGAGCGCTGAAACTTTTCAGACACTCACCCCCAGTCACAGATCTGGGTTGAATCCATCATCATTCCTTAGCCCACTTCGTCACCTCAGTTCAGACCTAGCTATATGCAAATCAGTCTTGACCCTGTGCCTCATGGGAACTGTCCAGCCCGAACTGTCAAGCCAGGTCTTCCCTGAACCGCAATCAAGCATCCTGGGACCGGTTTCTGGGAAGCACCCTTCATCAGCCAGGCTAGCTTGAATCCAGTGGCAAAGTGAGCAAGGGACCCACGTCTGGGCATACCCTGCCAACTTAGGGTGAACAAAGCAAACACAAGGAGATGATGGACGAAGCGCTGAAACTTTTCAGACACTCACCCCCAGTCACAGTTCTGGGTTGAATTCATCATCATTCTTTAGCTCACTTCGCCACCTCATTTCAGACCCAGCTGTATGCAAATCAGTCTTGACCCTGTGCCTCATGGGAACAGTCCAGGCCGAACTGCCAAGCCAGGTCTTCCCTGAATCGCAAACAAGCATCCTGGGACCGGTTTCTGGATAGCACCCTTCATCAGCCAGGCTAGCTTGAATCCAGTGGCAAAGTGAACAAGGGACCCACGTCTAGGCATACCCTGCCAACTTAGGGCGAACAAAGCAAACACAAGGAGATGATGGATGGAGCACTGAAACCTTTCAGAAACTCACCCCCAGTCACAGATCTGGGTTGAATCCATCATCATTCTTTAGCTCACTTCGCCACCTCAGTTTGGACCAAGCTATATGCAAATTAGTATCGACCCTGTACCTCATGGGAACAGTCCAACCCGAATACCAAGCCAGGTCTTCCCTGAACCGGAAACAACATCCTGGGACCGGTTTCTGGGTAACACCCTTCATCAGCCAGGCTAGCTTAATTCCAGTGGCAAAGTGAGCAAGGGACCCACATCTGGGCATACCCTGCCAACCTAGGGCAAATACAGCAAACACAAGGAGATGATGGACGGAGTGTTGAAACTTTTCAGACACTCACCCCCAGTCACAGATCTGGTTTGAATCCATCATCATTCTTTGGCTCACTTCGCCACCTCAGTTCAGACCCAGCTATATGCAAATCAGTCTTGACCCTGTGCCTCATGGAAAAAGTCCAACCCGAACTGCCAAGCCAGGTCTTCCCTGAATCGGAAACAAGCATCCTGGGACCGGTTTCTGGGTAGCACCCTTCATCAGCCAGGCTAGCTTGAATCCAGTGGCAAAGTGAACAAGGGACCCACATCTGGGCATACCCTGCCAACCTAGGGCAAACACAGCAAACACAAAGAGATGATGGACGGAGCGCTGAAACTTTTCAAACACTCACCCCCAGTCACAGATCCGGTTTGAATCCATCATCATTCTTTAACTCACTTCGCCACCTCAGTTCAGACCCAGCTATATGCAAATCAGTCTTGACCCTGTGCCTCATGGGAACAGTCCAGCCCGAACTGCCAAGCCAAGTCTTCCCTGAATCGGAACCAAGTATCCTGGGACCGGTTTCTGGGTAACACCCTTCATCAGCCAGGCTAGCTTGAATCCAGTGGCAAAGTGAGCAAGGGACCCATGCCTGGGCATACCCTACCAACTTAGGGTGAACAAGCTAAACACAAGGAGATGATGGACGGAGCACTGAAACCTTTCAGACACTCACTCCCAGTCACAGATCTGGGTTGACTCCATCATCATTCTTTAGCTCACTTCGCTACCTCATTTCGGACCCAGCTATATGCAAATCAGTCTTGACCCTGTACCTCATGGGAACAGTGCAGCCCGAACTGACGAGCCAGGTCTTCCCTGGACCAGAAACAAGCATTCTGGGAACCGGTTTCTGGGTAACACCCGTCATCAGCCAAGCTAGCTTGAATCCAGTGGCAAAGTGAGCAAGGGACCCACATCTGGGCATACCCTGCCAACTTAGGGCGAACACAGCAAACACAAGGAGATGATGGATGGAGCGCTGAAACCTTTCAGACACTCACCCCCAATTCACAGATCTGGGTTGAATCCATCATCATTCTTTAGCTCACTTCGCCACCTCAGTTCGGACCAAGCTATATGCAAATTAGTATCGACCCTGTACCTCATGGGAACAGTCCAACCCGAATACCAAGCCAGGTCTTCCCTGAACCGGAAACAACATCCTGGGACCGGTTTCTGGGTAACACCCTTCATCAGCCAGGCTAGCTTAACTCCAGTGGCAAAGTGAGCAAGGGACCCACATCTGGGCATACCCTGCCAACCTAGGGCAAATACAGCAAACACAAGGAGATGATGGACGGAGTGTTGAAACTTTTCAGACACTCACCCCCAGTCACAGATCTGGTTTGAATCCATCATCATTCTTTGGCTCACTTCGCCACCTCAGTTCAGACCCAGCTATATGCAAATCAGTCTTGACCCTGTGCCTCATGGAAAAAGTCCAACCCGAACTGCCAAGCCAGGTCTTCCCTGAATCGGAAACAAGCATCCTGGGACCGGTTTCTGGGTAGCACCCTTCATCAGCCAGGCTAGCTTGAATCCAGTGGCAAAGTGAACAAGGGACCCACATCTGGGCATACCCTGCCAACCTAGGGCAAACACAGCAAACACAAAGAGATGATGGACGGAGCGCTGAAACTTTTCAAACACTCACCCCCAGTCACAGATCCGGTTTGAATCCATCATCATTCTTTAACTCACTTCGCCACCTCAGTTCAGACCCAGCTATATGCAAATCAGTCTTGACCCTGTGCCTCATGGGAACAGTCCAGCCCGAACTGCCAAGCCAAGTCTTCCCTGAATCGGAACCAAGTATCCTGGGACCGGTTTCTGGGTAACACCGTTCATCAGCCAGGCTAGCTTGAATCCAGTGGCAAAGTGAGCAAGGGACCCATGCCTGGGCATACCCTACCAACTTAGGGTGAACAAGCTAAACACAAGGAGATGATGGACGGAGTGCTGAAACCTTTCAGACACTCACTCCCAGTCACAGATCTGGGTTGAATCCATCATCATTCTTTAGCTCACTTCGCTACCTCATTTCGGACCCAGCTATATGCAAATCAGTCTTGACCCTGTACCTCATGGGAACAGTGCAGCCCGAACTGACGAGCCAGGTCTTCCCTGGACCCAGAAACAAGCATTCTGGGAACCGGTTTCTGGGTAACACCCGTCATCAGCCAAGCTAGCTTGAATCCAGTGGCAAAGTGAGGAAGGGACCCACATCTGGGCATACCCTGCCAACTTAGGGTGAACACAACAAACACAAGGAGATGATGGATGGAGCGCTGAAACCTTTCAGACACTCACCCCCAATTCACAGATCTGGGTTGAATCCATCATCATTCTTTAGCTCACTTCGCCACCTCATTTCAGACCCAGCTATATGAAATCAGTCTTGACCCTGTGCCTCATGGGAACAGTCCTCCCCGAAATGCCAAGCCAGGTCTTCCCTGAACCGGAACCAAGCATCCTGGGACCGGTTTCTGGGTAACACCCTTCATCAGCCAGGCTAGCTTGGATCCAGTGCCAAAGTGAGCAAGGGACCCACATCTGGGCATACCCTGCCAACTTAGGACGAATAAAGCAAACACAAGGAGATGATGGACGGAGCGCTGAAACTTTTCAGACACTCACCCCCAGTCACAGTTCTGGGTTGAATCCATCATCATTCTTTAGCTCACATAGCCACCTCAATTCAGACCCCGCTGTATGCAAATCAGTCTTGACCCTGTGCCTCATGGGAACAGTCCAGCCTGAACTGCCAAGCCAGGTCTTCCCTGAACCGGAAATAAGCATCCTGGGACCGGCTTCTGGGTAACACCCTTCATCAGCCAGGCTAGCTTGAATCCAGTGGCAAAGTGAGCAAGGGACCTACGTCTGGGCATACCCTGCCAGCTTAGGGCAAACAAAGCATACACGAGGAGATGATGGACACAGCGCTGAAACTTTTCAGACACTCACCCCAGGTCACAGTTCTGGGTTGAATCCATCATCATTCTTTAGCTCACTTCGCCACCTCAGTTCGGACCAAGCTATATGCAAATTAGTATCGACCCTGTACCTCATGGGAACAGTCCAACCCGAATACCAAGCCAGGTCTTCCCTGAACCGGAAACAACATCCTGGGACCGGTTTCTGGGTAACACCCTTCATCAGCCAGGCTAGCTTAACTCCAGTGGCAAAGTGAGCAAGGGACCCACATCTGGGCATACCCTGCCAACCTAGGGCAAATACAGCAAACACAAGGAGATGATGGACGGAGTGTTGAAACTTTTCAGACACTCACCCCCAGTCACAGATCTGGTTTGAATCCATCATCATTCTTTGGCTCACTTCGCCACCTCATTTCGGACCCAGCTATATGCAAATCAGTCTTGACCCTGTACCTCATGGGAACAGTGCAGCCCGAACTGACGAGCCAGGTCTTCCCTGGACCAGAAACAAGCATTCTGGGAACCGGTTTCTGGGTAACACCCGTCATCAGCCAAGCTAGCTTGAATCCAGTGGCAAAGTGAGCAAGGGACCCACATCTGGGCATACCCTGCCAACTTAGGGCGAACACAGCAAACACAAGGAGATGATGGATGGAGCGCTGAAACCTTTCAGACACTCACCCCCAATTCACAGATCTGGGTTGAATCCATCATCATTCTTTAGCTCACTTCGCACCTCAGTTCGGACCAAGCTATATGCAAATTAGTATCGACCCTGTACCTCATGGGAACAGTCCAACCCGAATACCAAGCCAGGTCTTCCCTGAACCGGAAACAACATCCTGGG
Organism: Triturus cristatus; assembly: GCF_964204655.1. Lineage (NCBI taxonomy): Eukaryota > Metazoa > Chordata > Amphibia > Caudata > Salamandridae > Triturus > Triturus cristatus. The sequence continues at coordinate 1,120,124,017 of NC_140580.1, forward strand.
ACCGGTTTCTGGGTAACACCCTTCATCAGCCAGGCTAGCTTGAATCCAGTGGCAAAGTGAACAAGGGACCCACATCTGGGCATACCCTGCCAACCTAGGGCAAACACAGCAAACACAAAGAGATGATGGACGGACCGCTGAAACTTTTCAAACACTCACCCCCAGTCACAGATCCGGTTTGAATCCATCATCATTCTTTAACTCACTTCGCCACCTCAGTTCAGACCCAGCTATATGCAAATCAGTCTTGACCCTGTGCCTCATGGGAACAGTCCAGCCCGAACTGCCAAGCCAAGTCTTCCCTGAATCGGAACCAAGTATCCTGGGACCGGTTTCTGGGTAACACCGTTCATCAGCCAGGCTAGCTTGAATCCAGTGGCAAAGTGAGCAAGGGACCCATGCCTGGGCATACCCTACCAACTTAGGGTGAACAAGCTAAACACAAGGAGATGATGGACGGAGCGCTGAAACCTTTCAGACACTCACTCCCATTCACAGATCTGGGTTGAATCCATCATCATTCTTTAGCTCACTTCGCTACCTCATTTCGGACCCAGCTATATGCAAATCAGTCTTGACCCTGTACCTCATGGGAACAGTGCAGCCCGAACTGACGAGCCAGGTCTTCCCTGGACCCAGAAACAAGCATTCTGGGAACCGGTTTCTGGGTAACACCCGTCATCAGCCAAGCTAGCTTGAATCCAGTGGCAAAGTGAGCAAGGGACCCACATCTGGGCATACCCTGCCAACTTAGGGCGAACACAACAAACACAAGGAGATGATGGATGGAGCGCTGAAACCTTTCAGACACTCACCCCCAATTCACAGATCTGGGTTGAATCCATCATCATTCTTTAGCTCACTTCGCCACCTCATTTCAGACCCAGCTATATGAAATCAGTCTTGACCCTGTGCCTCATGGGAACAGTCCTCCCCGAACTGCCAAGCCAGGTCTTCCCTGAACCGGAACCAAGCATCCTGGGACCGGTTTCTGGGTAACACCCTTCATCAGCCAGGCTAGCTTGGATCCAGTGCCAAAGTGAGCAAGGGACCCACATCTGGGCATACCCTGCCAACTTAGGACGAATAAAGCAAACACAAGGAGATGATGGACGGAGCGCTGAAACTTTTCAGACACTCACCCCCAGTCACAGTTCTGGGTTGAATCCATCATCATTCTTTAGCTCACATAGCCACCTCAATTCAGACCCCGCTGTATGCAAATCAGTCTTGACCCTGTGCCTCATGGGAACAGTCCAGCCTGAACTGCCAAGCCAGGTCTTCCCTGAACCGGAAATAAACATCCTGGGACCGGCTTCTGGGTAGCACCCTTCATCAGCCAGGCTAGCTTGAATCCAGTGGCAAAGTCAGCAAGGGACCTACGTCTGGGCATACCCTGCCAGCTTAGGGCAAACAAAGCATACACGAGGAGATGATGGACACAGCGCTGAAACTTTTCAGACACTCACCCCCAGTCACAGTTCTGGGTTGAATCCATCATCATTCTTTAGCTCACTTCGCCACCTCAATTCAGACCCCGCTGTATGCAAATCAGTCTTGACCCTGTGCCTCATGGGAACAGTCCAGCCTGAACTGCCAAGCCAGGTCTTCCTAGAACTGGAAATAAGCATCCTGGGACCGGCTTCTGGGTAACACCCTTCATCAGCCAGGCTAGCTTGAATCCAGTGGCAAAGTGAGCAAGGGACCCACGTCTGGGCACACCCTGCCAACTTAGGGCGAACAAAGCAAACACAAGGAGATGATGGATGGAGGGCTGAAACCTTTCAGAAACTCACCCCCAGTCACAGAGCTGGGTTGAATCAATCTTCATTCTTTAGCTCACTTCGCCACCTCAGTTCGGACCCAGCTATATGCAAATTAGTCTTGACCCTGTACCTCATGGGAACAGTCCAGCCCAAATACCAAGCCAGGTCTTCCCTGAACCGGAAACAAGCATCCTGGGACCGGTATCTGGGTAAAACCCTTCATCAGCCAGGCTAGCTTAAATCCAGTGGCAAAGTGAGCAAGGGACCCACATCTGGGCATACCCTGCCAACCTAGGGCAAACACAGCAAACACAAGTAGATGATGGACGGAGCGTTGAAACTTTTCAGACACTCACCCCCATTCACAGATCTGGTTTGAATCCATCATCATTCTTTAGCTCACTTCGCCACCTCAGTTCAGACCCAGCTATATGCAAATCAGTCTTGACTCTGTGCCTCATGGGAACAGTCCAGCCCAAACTGCCAAGCCAGGTCTTCCCTGAATCGGAAACAAGCATCCTGGGACCGGTTTCTGGGAAGCACCCTTCATCAGCCAGGCTAGCTTGAATCCAGTGGCAAAGTGAACAAGAGACCCAACTCTGGGCATACCCTGCCAACTTAGGGTGAACAAAGCAAACACAAGGAGATGATGGACGGAGCGCTGAAACCTTTCAGACACTCACTCCCAGTCACAGATATAGGTTGAATCCATCATCATTCTTTAGCTCACTTCGCCACCTCAGTTCGCACCCAGCTATATGCAAATCAGTCTTGACCCTGTACCTCATGGGAACAGTGCAGCCCGAACTGCCGAGCCAGGTCTTCCCTGGACCGGAAACAAGCATTCTGGGAACCGGTTTCTGGGTAACACCCTTCATCAGCCAAGCTAGCTTGAATCCAGTGGCAAAGTGAGCACGGGACCCACATCTGGGCATACCCTGCCAACTTAGGGCGAACACAGCAAACACAAGGAGATGATGGACGGAGCGCTGAAACTTTTCAGACACTCACCCCCAGTCACAGATCTTGGTTAAATCCATCATCATTCTTTAGCTCACTTCGCCACCTCAGTTCAGACCCAGCTATATGAAATCAGTCTTGACCCTGTGCCTCATGGGAACAGTCCAGCCCGAACTGCCAAGCCAGGTATTCCCTGAACCGGAACCAAGCATCCTGGGACAGGTTTCTGGGTAACACCCTTCATCAGCCAGGCTAGCTTGAATCCAGTGGCAAAGTGAGTAAGGGACCCACGTCTGGGCATACCCTGCCAACTTAGGGCGACAAAGCAAACACAAGGAGATGATGGACGGAGCGCTGAAACCTTTCAGACACTCACCCCCAGTTACAGATCTGGGTTGAATCCATCATCATTCTTTAGCTCACTTCGCCACCTCAGTTCAGACCCAGCTATATGAAAATCAGTCGTGACCCTGTGCCTCATGGGAACAGTCCAGCCCGAACTGCCAAGCCAGGTCTCCCCTGAACCGGAAATAAGCATCCTGGGACCGGCTTCTGGGTAACACCCTTTATCAGCCAGGCTAGCTTGAATCCAGTGGCAAAGTGAGCAAGGGACCCACGTCTGGGCATACCCTGCCAGCTTAGGGCGAACAAAGCAAACACAAGGAGATAATGGACGGAGCGCTGAAACTTTTCAGACACTCACCCCCAGTCACAGATCTGGGTTGAATCCATCATCATTCTTTAGCTCACTTCACCACCTCAGTTCAGACCCAGCTGTATGCAAATCAGTCTTGACCCTGTGCCTCATGGGAACAGTCCAGCCCGAACTGCCAAGCCAGGTCTTCCCTTAATCGGAAACAAGCATCCTGGGACCGGTTTCTTGGAAGCACCCTTCATCAGCCAGGCTAGCTTGAATCCAGTGGCAAAGTGAGCAACGGGCCCAAGTCTGGGCATACCCTGCCAACTTTGGGAGAACAAAGCAAACACAAGAAGATGATGGATGGAGCGCTGAAACCTTTCAGAAACTCACCCCCAGTCACAGATCTGGGTTGAATCTATCATCATTCTTTAGCTCACTTCGCCACCTCAGTTCGGACCCAGCTATATGCAAATTAGTCTTGACCCTGCACCTCATGGGAACAGTCCAGCCCGAATACCAAGCCAGGTCTTCCCTGAAGCAGAAACAAGCATCTTGTGACCGTTTTCTGGGTAACACCCTTCATCAGCCAGGCTAGCTTAAATCCAGTGCCAAAGTGAGCAAGGGACCCACGTCTGGGCATACCCTGCCAACTTAGGGCGAATAAAGCAAACACAAGGACATGATGGACGGAGCGCTGAAATTTTTCAGACACTCACCCCCAGTCACAGTTCTGGGTTGAATCCATCATCATTCTTTAGCTCACTTCGCCACCACAATTCAGACCCCGCTGTATGCAAATCAGTCTTGACCCTGTGCCTCATGGGAACAGTCCAGCCCGAACTGCCAAGCCAGGTCTTCCCTGAACCGGAAATATGATCCTGGGACCGGCTTCTGGGTAACACCCTTCATCAGCCAGGCTAGCTTGAATCCAGTGGCAAAGTGAGCAAGGGACCCACGTCTGGGCATACCCTGCCAGCTTAGGGCGATCAAAGCATACACAAGGAGATGATGGACGGAGTGCTGAAACTTTTCAGACACTCACCCCCAGTCACAGATCTGGGTTGAATCCATCATCATTCTTTAGCTCACTTCACCACCTCAGTTCAGACCAAGCTGTATGCAAATCAGTCTTGACCCTGTGCCTCATGGGAACAGTCCAGCCCGAACTACCAAGCCAGGTCTTCCCTGAATCGGAAACAAGCATCCTGGGACCGGTTTCTGGGTAGCACCCTTCATCAGCCAGGCTAGCTTGAATCCAGTGGCAAAGTGAACAAGGGACCCACGTCTAGGCATACCCTGCCAACTTAGGGCGAACAAAGCAAACACAAGGAGATGATGGATGGAGTGCTGAAACCTTTCAGAAACTCACCCCCAGTCACAGATCTGGGTTGAATCCATCATCATTCTTTAGCTCACTTCGCCACCTCAGTTCGGACCAAGCTATATGCAAATTAGTATCGACCCTGTACCTCATGGGAACAGTCCAACCCGAATACCAAGCCAGGTCTTCCCTGAACCGGAAACAACATCCTGGGACTGGTTTCTGGGTAACACCCTTCATCAGCCAGGCTAGCTTAATTCCAGTGGCAAAGTGAGCAAGGGACCCACATCTGGGCATACCCTGCCAACCTAGGGCAAATACAGCAAACACAAGGAGATGATGGACGGAGTGTTGAAACTTTTCAGACACTCACCCCCAGTCACAGATCTGGTTTGAATCCATCATCATTCTTTGGCTCACTTCGCCACCTCAGTTCAGACCCAGCTATATGCAAATCAGTCTTGACCCTGTGCCTCATGGAAAAAGTCCAACCCGAACTGCCAAGCCAGGTCTTCCCTGAATCGGAAACAAGCATCCTGGGACCGGTTTCTGGGTAGCACCCTTCATCAGCCAGGCTAGCTTGAATCCAGTGGCAAAGTGAACAAGGGACCCACATCTGGGCATACCCTGCCAACCTAGGGCAAACACAGCAAACACAAAGAGATGATGGACGGAGCGCTGAAACTTTTCAAACACTCACCCCCAGTCACAGATCCGGTTTGAATCCATCATCATTCTTTAACTCACTTCGCCACCTCAGTTCAGACCCAGCTATATGCAAATCAGTCTTGACCCTGTGCCTCATGGGAACAGTCCAGCCCGAACTGCCAAGCCAAGTCTTCCCTAAATCGGAACCAAGTATCCTGGGACCGGTTTCTGGGTAACACCCTTTATCAGCCAGGCTAGCTTGAATCCAGTGGCAAAGTGAGCAAGGGACCCATGCCTGGGCATACCCTACCAACTTAGGGTGAACAAGCTAAACACAAGGAGATGATGGACGGAGCGCTGAAACCTTTCAGACACTCACTCCCAGTCACAGATCTGGGTTGAATCCATCATCATTCTTTAGCTCACTTCGCTACCTCATTTCGGACCCAGCTATATGCAAATCAGTCTTGACCCTGTACCTCATGGGAACAGTGCAGCCCGAACTGACGAGCCAGGTCTTCCCTGGACCAGAAACAAGCATTCTGGGAACCGGTTTCTGGGTAACACCCGTCATCAGCCAAGCTAGCTTGAATCCAGTGGCAAAGTGAGCAAGGGACCCACATCTGGGCATACCCTGCCAACTTAGGGCGAACACATCAAACACAAGGAGATGATGGATGGAGCGCTGAAACCTTTCAGACACTCACCCCCAATTCACAGATCTGGGTTGAATCCATCATCATTCTTTAGCTCACTTCGCCACCTCAGTTCGGACCAAGCTATATGCAAATTAGTATCGACCCTGTACCTCATGGGAACAGTCCAACCCGAATACCAAGCCAGGTCTTCCCTGAACCGGAAACAACATCCTGGGACCGGTTTCTGGGTAACACCCTTCATCAGCCAGGCTAGCTTAACTCCAGTGGCAAAGTGAGCAAGGGACCCACATCTGGGCATACCCTGCCAACCTAGGGCAAATACAGCAAACACAAGGAGATGATGGACGGAGTGTTGAAACTTTTCAGACACTCACCCCCAGTCACAGATCTGGTTTGAATCCATCATCATTCTTTGGCTCACTTCGCCACCTCAGTTCAGACCCAGCTATATGCAAATCAGTCTTGACCCTGTGCCTCATGGAAAAAGTCCAACCCGAACTGCCAAGCCAGGTCTTCCCTGAATCGGAAACAAGCATCCTGGGACCGGTTTCTGGGTAGCACCCTTCATCAGCCAGGCTAGCTTGAATCCAGTGGCAAAGTGAACAAGGGACCCACATCTGGGCATACCCTGCCAACCTAGGGCAAACACAGCAAACACAAAGAGATGATGGACGGAGCGCTGAAACTTTTCAAACACTCACCCCCAGTCACAGATCCGGTTTGAATCCATCATCATTCTTTAACTCACTTCGCCACCTCAGTTCAGACCCAGCTATATGCAAATCAGTCTTGACCCTGTGCCTCATGGGAACAGTCCAGCCCGAACTGCCAAGCCAAGTCTTCCCTGAATCGGAACCAAGTATCCTGGGACCGGTTTCTGGGTAACACCGTTCATCAGCCAGGCTAGCTTGAATCCAGTGGCAAAGTGAGCAAGGGACCCATGCCTGGGCATACCCTACCAACTTAGGGTGAACAAGCTAAACACAAGGAGATGATGGACGGAGCGCTGAAACCTTTCAGACACTCACTCCCAGTCACAGATCTGGGTTGAATCCATCATCATTCTTTAGCTCACTTCGCTACCTCATTTCGGACCCAGCTATATGCAAATCAGTCTTGACCCTGTACCTCATGGGAACAGTGCAGCCCGAACTGACGAGCCAGGTCTTCCCTGGACCCAGAAACAAGCATTCTGGGAACCGGTTTCTGGGTAACACCCGTCATCAGCCAAGCTAGCTTGAATCCAGTGGCAAAGTGAGGAAGGGACCCACATCTGGGCATACCCTGCCAACTTAGGGTGAACACAACAAACACAAGGAGATGATGGATGGAGCGCTGAAACCTTTCAGACACTCACCCCCAATTCACAGATCTGGGTTGAATCCATCATCATTCTTTAGCTCACTTCGCCACCTCATTTCAGACCCAGCTATATGAAATCAGTCTTGACCCTGTGCCTCATGGGAACAGTCCTCCCCGAAATGCCAAGCCAGGTCTTCCCTGAACCGGAACCAAGCATCCTGGGACCGGTTTCTGGGTAACACCCTTCATCAGCCAGGCTAGCTTGGATCCAGTGCCAAACTGAGCAAGGGACCCACATCTGGGCATACCCTGCCAACTTAGGACGAATAAAGCAAACACAAGGAGATGATGGACGGAGCGCTGAAACTTTTCAGACACTCACCCCCAGTCACAGTTCTGGGTTGAATCCATCATCATTCTTTAGCTCACATAGCCACCTCAATTCAGACCCCGCTGTATGCAAATCAGTCTTGACCCTGTGCCTCATGGGAACAGTCCAGCCTGAACTGCCAAGCCAGGTCTTCCCTGAACCGGAAATAAGCATCCTGGGACCGGCTTCTGGGTAACACCCTTCATCAGCCAGGCTAGCTTGAATCCAGTGGCAAAGTGAGCAAGGGACCTACGTCTGGGCATACCCTGCCAGCTTAGGGCAAACAAAGCATACACGAGGAGATGATGGACACAGCGCTGAAACTTTTCAGACACTCACCCCCAGTCACAGTTCTGGGTTGAATCCATCATCATTCTTTAGCTCACTTCGCCACCTCAGTTCGGACCAAGCTATATGCAAATTAGTATCGACCCTGTACCTCATGGGAACAGTCCAACCCGAATACCAAGCCAGGTCTTCCCTGAACCGGAAACAACATCCTGGGACCGGTTTCTGGGTAACACCCTTCATCAGCCAGGCTAGCTTAACTCCAGTGGCAAAGTGAGCAAGGGACCCACATCTGGGCATACCCTGCCAACCTAGGGAAAATACAGCAAACACAAGGAGATGATGGACGGAGTGTTGAAACTTTTCAGACACTCACCCCCAGTCACAGATCTGGTTTGAATCCATCATCATTCTTTGGCTCACTTCGCCACCTCATTTCGGACCCAGCTATATGCAAATCAGTCTTGACCCTGTACCTCATGGGAACAGTGCAGCCCGAACTGACGAGCCAGGTCTTCCCTGGACCAGAAACAAGCATTCTGGGAACCGGTTTCTGGGTAACACCCGTCATCAGCCAAGCTAGCTTGAATCCAGTGGCAAAGTGAGCAAGGGACCCACATCTGGGCATACCCTGCCAACTTAGGGCGAACACAGCAAACACAAGGAGATGATGGATGGAGCGCTGAAACCTTTCAGACACTCACCCCCAATTCACAGATCTGGGTTGAATCCATCATCATTCTTTAGCTCACTTCGCCACCTCAGTTCGGACCAAGCTATATGCAAATTAGTATCGACCCTGTACCTCATGGGAACAGTCCAACCCGAATACCAAGCCAGGTCTTCCCTGAACCGGAAACAACATCCTGGGACCGGTTTCTGGGTAACACCCTTCATCAGCCAGGCTAGCTTGAATCCAGTGGCAAAGTGAACAAGGGACCCACATCTGGGCATACCCTGCCAACCTAGGGCAAACACAGCAAACACAAAGAGATGATGGACGGACCGCTGAAACTTTTTAAACACTCACCCCCAGTCACAGATCCGGTTTGAATCCATCATCATTCTTTAACTCACTTCGCCACCTCAGTTCAGACCCAGCTATATGCAAATCAGTCTTGACCCTGTGCCTCATGGGAACAGTCCAGCCCGAACTGCCAAGCCAAGTCTTCCCTGAATCGGAACCAAGTATCCTGGGACCGGTTTCTGGGTAACACCGTTCATCAGCCAGGCTAGCTTGAATCCAGTGGCAAAGTGAGCAAGGGACCCATGCCTGGGCATACCCTACCAACTTAGGGTGAACAAGCTAAACACAAGGAGATGATGGACGGAGCGCTGAAACCTTTCAGACACTCACTCCCATTCACAGATCTGGGTTGAATCCATCATCATTCTTTAGCTCACTTCGCTACCTCATTTCGGACCCAGCTATATGCAAATCAGTCTTGACCCTGTACCTCATGGGAACAGTGCAGCCCGAACTGACGAGCCAGGTCTTCCCTGGACCCAGAAACAAGCATTCTGGGAACCGGTTTCTGGGTAACACCCGTCATCAGCCAAGCTAGCTTGAATCCAGTGGCAAAGTGAGCAAGGGACCCACATCTGGGCATACCCTGCCAACTTAGGGCGAACACAACAAACACAAGGAGATGATGGATGGAGCGCTGAAACCTTTCAGACACTCACCCCCAATTCACAGATCTGGGTTGAATCCATCATCATTCTTTAGCTCACTTCGCCACCTCATTTCAGACCCAGCTATATGAAATCAGTCTTGACCCTGTGCCTCATGGGAACAGTCCTCCCCGAACTGCCAAGCCAGGTCTTCCCTGAACCGGAACCAAGCATCCTGGGACCGGTTTCTGGGTAACACCCTTCATCAGCCAGGCTAGCTTGGATCCAGTGCCAAAGTGAGCAAGGGACCCACATCTGGGCATACCCTGCCAACTTAGGACGAATAAAGCAAACACAAGGAGATGATGGACGGAGCGCTGAAACTTTTCAGACACTCACCCCCAGTCACAGTTCTGGGTTGAATCCATCATCATTCTTTAGCTCACATAGCCACCTCAATTCAGACCCCGCTGTATGCAAATCAGTCTTGACCCTGTGCCTCATGGGAACAGTCCAGCCTGAACTGCCAAGCCAGGTCTTCCCTGAACCGGAAATAAACATCCTGGGACCGGCTTCTGGGTAGCACCCTTCATCAGCCAGGCTAGCTTGAATCCAGTGGCAAAGTCAGCAAGGGACCTACGTCTGGGCATACCCTGCCAGCTTAGGGCAAACAAAGCATACACGAGGAGATGATGGACACAGCGCTGAAACTTTTCAGACACTCACCCCCAGTCACAGTTCTGGGTTGAATCCATCATCATTCTTTAGCTCACTTCGCCACCTCAATTCAGACCCCGCTGTATGCAAATCAGTCTTGACCCTGTGCCTCATGGGAACAGTCCAGCCTGAACTGCCAAGCCAGGTCTTCCTAGAACTGGAAATAAGCATCCTGGGACCGGCTTCTGGGTAACACCCTTCATCAGCCAGGCTAGCTTGAATCCAGTGGCAAAGTGAGCAAGGGACCCACGTCTGGGCACACCCTGCCAACTTAGGGCGAACAAAGCAAACACAAGGAGATGATGGATGGAGGGCTGAAACCTTTCAGAAACTCACCCCCAGTCACAGAGCTGGGTTGAATCAATCTTCATTCTTTAGCTCACTTCGCCACCTCAGTTCGGACCCAGCTATATGCAAATTAGTCTTGACCCTGTACCTCATGGGAACAGTCCAGCCCAAATACCAAGCCAGGTCTTCCCTGAACCGGAAACAAGCATCCTGGGACCGGTATCTGGGTAAAACCCTTCATCAGCCAGGCTAGCTTAAATCCAGTGGCAAAGTGAGCAAGGGACCCACATCTGGGCATACCCTGCCAACCTAGGGCAAACACAGCAAACACAAGTAGATGATGAACGGAGCGTTGAAACTTTTCAGACACTCACCCCCATTCACAGATCTGGTTTGAATCCATCATCATTCTTTAGCTCACTTCGCCACCTCAGTTCAGACCCAGCTATATGCAAATCAGTCTTGACTCTGTGCCTCATGGGAACAGTCCAGCCCAAACTGCCAAGCCAGGTCTTCCCTGAATCGGAAACAAGCATCCTGGGACCGGTTTCTGGGAAGCACCCTTCATCAGCCAGGCTAGCTTGAATCCAGTGGCAAAGTGAACAAGAGACCCAACTCTGGGCATACCCTGCCAACTTAGGGTGAACAAAGCAAACACAAGGAGATGATGGACGGAGCGCTGAAACCTTTCAGACACTCACTCCCAGTCACAGATATAGGTTGAATCCATCATCATTCTTTAGCTCACTTCGCCACCTCAGTTCGCACCCAGCTATATGCAAATCAGTCTTGACCCTGTACCTCATGGGAACAGTGCAGCCCGAACTGCCGAGCCAGGTCTTCCCTGGACCGGAAACAAGCATTCTGGGAACCGGTTTCTGGGTAACACCCTTCATCAGCCAAGCTAGCTTGAATCCAGTGGCAAAGTGAGCACGGGACCCACATCTGGGCATACCCTGCCAACTTAGGGCGAACACAGCAAACACAAGGAGATGATGGACGGAGCGCTGAAACTTTTCAGACACTCACCCCCAGTCACAGATCTTGGTTAAATCCATCATCATTCTTTAGCTCACTTCGCCACCTCAGTTCAGACCCAGCTATATGAAATCAGTCTTGACCCTGTGCCTCATGGGAACAGTCCAGCCCGAACTGCCAAGCCAGGTATTCCCTGAACCGGAACCAAGCATCCTGGGACAGGTTTCTGGGTAACACCCTTCATCAGCCAGGCTAGCTTGAATCCAGTGGCAAAGTGAGTAAGGGACCCACGTCTGGGCATACCCTGCCAACTTAGGGCGACAAAGCAAACACAAGGAGATGATGGACCGAGCGCTGAAACCTTTCAGACACTCACCCCCAGTTACAGATCTGGGTTGAATCCATCATCATTCTTTAGCTCACTTCGCCACCTCAGTTCAGACCCAGCTATATGAAAATCAGTCGTGACCCTGTGCCTCATGGGAACAGTCCAGCCCGAACTGCCAAGCCAGGTCTCCCCTGAACCGGAAATAAGCATCCTGGGACCGGCTTCTGGGTAACACCCTTTATCAGCCAGGCTAGCTTGAATCCAGTGGCAAAGTGAGCAAGGGACCCACGTCTGGGCATACCCTGCCAGCTTAGGGCGAACAAAGCAAACACAAGGAGATAATGGACGGAGCGCTGAAACTTTTCAGACACTCACCCCCAGTCACAGATCTGGGTTGAATCCATCATCATTCTTTAGCTCACTTCACCACCTCAGTTCAGACCCAGCTGTATGCAAATCAGTCTTGACCCTGTGCCTCATGGGAACAGTCCAGCCCGAACTGCCAAGCCAGGTCTTCCCTTAATCGGAAACAAGCATCCTGGGACCGGTTTCTTGGAAGCACCCTTCATCAGCCAGGCTAGCTTGAATCCAGTGGCAAAGTGAGCAACGGGCCCAAGTCTGGGCATACCCTGCCAACTTTGGGAGAACAAAGCAAACACAAGAAGATGATGGATGGAGCGCTGAAACCTTTCAGAAACTCACCCCCAGTCACAGATCTGGGTTGAATCTATCATCATTCTTTAGCTCACTTCGCCACCTCAGTTCGGACCCAGCTATATGCAAATTAGTCTTGACCCTGCACCTCATGGGAACAGTCCAGCCCGAATACCAAGCCAGGTCTTCCCTGAAGCAGAAACAAGCATCTTGTGACCGTTTTCTGGGTAACACCCTTCATCAGCCAGGCTAGCTTAAATCCAGTGCCAAAGTGAGCAAGGGACCCACGTCTGGGCATACCCTGCCAACTTAGGGCGAATAAAGCAAACACAAGGACATGATGGACGGAGCGCTGAAATTTTTCAGACACTCACCCCCAGTCACAGTTCTGGGTTGAATCCATCATCATTCTTTAGCTCACTTCGCCACCACAATTCAGACCCCGCTGTATGCAAATCAGTCTTGACCCTGTGCCTCATGGGAACAGTCCAGCCCGAACTGCCAAGCCAGGTCTTCCCTGAACCGGAAATATGATCCTGGGACCGGCTTCTGGGTAACACCCTTCATCAGCCAGGCTAGCTTGAATCCAGTGGCAAAGTGAGCAAGGGACCCACGTCTGGGCATACCCTGCCAGCTTAGGGCGATCAAAGCATACACAAGGAGATGATGGACGGAGTGCTGAAACTTTTCAGACACTCACCCCCAGTCACAGATCTGGGTTGAATCCATCATCATTCTTTAGCTCACTTCACCACCTCAGTTCAGACCAAGCTGTATGCAAATCAGTCTTGACCCTGTGCCTCATGGGAACAGTCCAGCCCGAACTACCAAGCCAGGTCTTCCCTGAATCGGAAACAAGCATCCTGGGACCGGTTTCTGGGTAGCACCCTTCATCAGCCAGGCTAGCTTGAATCCAGTGGCAAAGTGAACAAGGGACCCACGTCTAGGCATACCCTGCCAACTTAGGGCGAACAAAGCAAACACAAGGAGATGATGGATGGAGTGCTGAAACCTTTCAGAAACTCACCCCCAGTCACAGATCTGGGTTGAATCCATCATCATTCTTTAGCTCACTTCGCCACCTCAGTTCGGACCAAGCTATATGCAAATTAGTATCGACCCTGTACCTCATGGGAACAGTCCAACCCGAATACCAAGCCAGGTCTTCCCTGAACCGGAAACAACATCCTGGGACTGGTTTCTGGGTAACACCCTTCATCAGCCAGGCTAGCTTAATTCCAGTGGCAAAGTGAGCAAGGGACCCACATCTGGGCATACCCTGCCAACCTAGGGCAAATACAGCAAACACAAGGAGATGATGGACGGAGTGTTGAAACTTTTCAGACACTCACCCCCAGTCACAGATCTGGTTTGAATCCATCATCATTCTTTGGCTCACTTCGCCACCTCAGTTCAGACCCAGCTATATGCAAATCAGTCTTGACCCTGTGCCTCATGGAAAAAGTCCAACCCGAACTGCCAAGCCAGGTCTTCCCTGAATCGGAAACAAGCATCCTGGGACCGGTTTCTGGGTAGCACCCTTCATCAGCCAGGCTAGCTTGAATCCAGTGGCAAAGTGAACAAGGGACCCACATCTGGGCATACCCTGCCAACCTAGGGCAAACACAGCAAACACAAAGAGATGATGGACGGAGCGCTGAAACTTTTCAAACACTCACCCCCAGTCACAGATCCGGTTTGAATCCATCATCATTCTTTAACTCACTTCGCCACCTCAGTTCAGACCCAGCTATATGCAAATCAGTCTTGACCCTGTGCCTCATGGGAACAGTCCAGCCCGAACTGCCAAGCCAAGTCTTCCCTGAATCGGAACCAAGTATCCTGGGACCGGTTTCTGGGTAACACCCTTTATCAGCCAGGCTAGCTTGAATCCAGTGGCAAAGTGAGCAAGGGACCCATGCCTGGGCATACCCTACCAACTTAGGGTGAACAAGCTAAACACAAGGAGATGATGGACGGAGCGCTGAAACCTTTCAGACACTCACTCCCAGTCACAGATCTGGGTTGAATCCATCATCATTCTTTAGCTCACTTCGCTACCTCATTTCGGACCCAGCTATATGCAAATCAGTCTTGACCCTGTACCTCATGGGAACAGTGCAGCCCGAACTGACGAGCCAGGTCTTCCCTGGACCAGAAACAAGCATTCTGGGAACCGGTTTCTGGGTAACACCCGTCATCAGCCAAGCTAGCTTGAATCCAGTGGCAAAGTGAGCAAGGGACCCACATCTGGGCATACCCTGCCAACTTAGGGCGAACACATCAAACACAAGGAGATGATGGATGGAGCGCTGAAACCTTTCAGACACTCACCCCCAATTCACAGATCTGGGTTGAATCCATCATCATTCTTTAGCTCACTTCGCCACCTCAGTTCGGACCAAGCTATATGCAAATTAGTATCGACCCTGTACCTCATGGGAACAGTCCAACCCGAATACCAAGCCAGGTCTTCCCTGAACCGGAAACAACATCCTGGGACCGGTTTCTGGGTAACACCCTTCATCAGCCAGGCTAGCTTAATTCCAGTGGCAAAGTGAGCAAGGGACCCACATCTGGGCATACCCTGCCAACCTAGGGCAAATACAGCAAACACAAGGAGATGATGGACGGAGTGTTGAAACTTTTCAGACACTCACCCCCAGTCACAGATCTGGTTTGAATCCATCATCATTCTTTGGCTCACTTCGCCACCTCAGTTCAGACCCAGCTATATGCAAATCAGTCTTGACCCTGTGCCTCATGGAAAAAGTCCAACCCGAACTGCCAAGCCAGGTCTTCCCTGAATCGGAAACAAGCATCCTGGGACCGGTTTCTGGGTAGCACCCTTCATCAGCCAGGCTAGCTTGAATCCAGTGGCAAAGTGAACAAGGGACCCACATCTGGGCATACCCTGCCAACCTAGGGCAAACACAGCAAACACATAGAGATGATGGACGGAGCGCTGAAACTTTTCAAACACTCACCCCCAGTCACAGATCCGGTTTGAATCCATCATCATTCTTTAACTCACTTCGCCACCTCAGTTCAGACCCAGCTATATGCAAATCAGTCTTGACCCTGTGCCTCATGGGAACAGTCCAGCCCGAACTGCCAAGCCAAGTCTTCCCTGAATCGGAACCAAGTATCCTGGGACCGGTTTCTGGGTAACACCGTTCATCAGCCAGGCTAGCTTGAATCCAGTGGCAAAGTGAGCAAGGGACCCATGCCTGGGCATACCCTACCAACTTAGGGTGAACAAGCTAAACACAAGGAGATGATGGACGGAGCGCTGAAACCTTTCAGACACTCACTCCCAGTCACAGATCTGGGTTGAATCCATCATCATTCTTTAGCTCACTTCGCTACCTCATTTCGGACCCAGCTATATGCAAATCAGTCTTGACCCTGTACCTCATGGGAACAGTGCAGCCCAAACTGACGAGCCAGGTCTTCCCTGGACCCAGAAACAAGCATTCTGGGAACCGGTTTCTGGGTAACACCCGTCATCAGCCAAGCTAGCTTGAATCCAGTGGCAAAGTGAGCAAGGGACCCACATCTGGGCATACCCTGCCAACTTAGGGCGAACACAACAAACACAAGGAGATGATGGATGGAGCGCTGAAACCTTTAAGACACTCACCCCCAATTCACAGATCTGGGTTGAATCCATCATCATTCTTTAGCTCACTTCGCCACCTCATTTCAGACCCAGCTATATGAAATCAGTCTTGACCCTGTGCCTCATGGAAACAGTCCTCCCCGAACTGCCAAGCCAGATCTTCCCTGAACCGGAACCAAGCATCCTGGGACCGGTTTCTGGGTAACACCCTTCATCAGCCAGGCTAGCTTGGATCCAGTGCCAAAGTGAGCAAGGGACCCACATCTGGGCATACCCTGCCAACTTAGGACGAATAAAGCAAACACAAGGAGATGATGGACGGAGCGCTGAAACTTTTCAGACACTCACCCCCAGTCACAGTTCTGGGTTGAATCCATCATCATTCTTTAGCTCACATAGCCACCTCAATTCAGACCCCGCTGTATGCAAATCAGTCTTGACCCTGTGCCTCATGGGAACAGTCCAGCCTGAACTGCCAAGCCAGGTCTTCCCTGAACCGGAAATAAGCATCCTGGGACCGGCTTCTGGGTAGCACCCTTCATCAGCCAGGCTAGCTTGAATCCAGTGGCAAAGTGAGCAAGGGACCTACGTCTGGGCATACCCTGCCAGCTTAGGGCAAACAAAGCATACACGAGGAGATGATGGACACAGTGCTGAAACTTTTCAGACACTCACCCCCAGTCACAGTTCTGGGTTGAATCTATCATCATTCTTTAGCTCACTTCGCCACCTCAATTCAGACCCCGCTGTATGCAAATCAGTCTTGACCCTGTGCCTCATGGGAACAGTCCAGCCTGAACTGCCAAGCCAGGTCTTCCTAGAACTGGAAATAAGCATCCTGGGACCGGCTTCTGGGTAACACCCTTCATCAGCCAGGCTAGCTTGAATCCAGTGGCAAAGTGAGCAAGGGACCCACGTCTGGGCACACCCTGCCAACTTAGGGCGAACAAAGCAAACACAAGGAGATGATGGATGGAGGGCTGAAACCTTTCAGAAACTCACCCCCAGTCACAGAGCTGGGTTGAATCAATCTTCATTCTTTAGCTCACTTCGCCACCTCAGTTCGGACCCAGCTATATGCAAATTAGTCTTGACCCTGTACCTCATGGGAACAGTCCAGCCCAAATACCAAGCCAGGTCTTCCCTGAACCGGAAACAAGCATCCTGGGACCGGTTTCTGGGTAACACCCTTCATCAGCCAAGCTAGCTTGAATCCAGTGGCAAAGTGAGCACGGGACCCACATCTGGGCATACCCTGCCAACTTAGGGCGAACACAGCAAACACAAGGAGATGATGGACGGAGCGCTGAAACTTTTCAGACACTCACCCCCAGTCACAGATCTTGGTTAAATCCATCATCATTCTTTAGCTCACTTCGCCACCTCAGTTCAGACCCAGCTATATGAAATCAGTCTTGACCCTGTGCCTCATGGGAACAGTCCAGCCCGAACTGCCAAGCCAGGTATTCCCTGAACCGGAACCAAGCATCCTGGGACCGGTTTCTGGGTAACACCCTTCATCAGCCAGGCTAGCTTGAATCCAGTGGCAAAGTGAGTAAGGGACCCACGTCTGGGCATACCCTGCCAACTTAGGGCGACAAAGCAAACACAAGGAGATGATGGACGGAGCGCTGAAACCTTTCAGACACTCACCCCCAGTTACAGATCTGGGTTGAATCCATCATCATTCTTTAGCTCACTTCGCCACCTCAGTTCAGACCCAGCTATATGAAAATCAGTCGTGACCCTGTGCCTCATGCGAACAGTCCAGCCCGAACTGCCAAGCCAGGTATTCCCTGAACCGGAACCAAGCATCCTGGGACCGGTTTCTGGGTAACACCCTTCATCAGCCAGGCTAGCTTGAATCCAGTGGCAAAGTGAGTAAGGGACCCACGTCTGGGCATACCCTGCCAACTTAGGGCGACAAAGCAAACACAAGGAGATGATGGACGGAGCGCTGAAACCTTTCAGACACTCACCCCCAGTTACAGATCTGGGTTGAATCCATCATCATTCTTTAGCTCACTTCGCCACCTCAGTTCAGACCCAGCTATATGAAAATCAGTCGTGACCCTGTGCCTCATGCGAACAGTCCAGCCCGAACTGCCAAGCCAGGTCTCCCCTGAACCGGAAATAAGCATCCTGGGACCGGCTTCTGGGTAACTCCCTTTATCAGCCAGGCTAGCTTGAATCCAGTGGCAAAGTGAGCAAGGGACCCACGTCTGCGCATACCCTGCCAGCTTAGGGCGAACAAAGCAAACACAAGGAGATAATGGACGGAGCGCTGAAACTTTTCAGACACTCACCCCCAGTCACAGATCTGGGTTGAATCCATCACCATTCTTTAGCTCACTTCACCACCTCAGTTCAGACCCAGCTGTATGCAAATCAGTCTTGACCCTGTGCCTCATGGGAACAGTCCAGCCCGAACTGCCAAGCCAGGTCTTCCCTTAATCGGAAACAAGCATCCTGGGACCGGTTTCTTGGTAGCACCCTTCATCAGCCAGGCTAGCTTGAATCCAGTGGCAAAGTGAGCAACGGACCCAAGTCTGGGCATACCCTGCCAACTTTGGGAGAACAAAGCAAACACAAGGAGATGATGGATGGAGCGCTGAAACCTTTCAGAAACTCACCCCCAGTCACAGATCTGGGTTGAATCTATCATCATTCTTTAGCTCACTTCGCCACCTCAGTTCGGACCCAGCTATATGCAAATTAGTCTTGACCCTGCACCTCATGGGAACAGTCCAGCCCGAATACCAAGCCAGGTCTTCCCTGAAGCGGAAACAAGCATCTTGTGACCATTTTCTGGGTAACACCCTTCATCAGCCAGGCTAGCTTAAATCCAGTGCCAAAGTGAGCAAGGGACCCACGTATGGGCATACCCTGCCAACTTAGGGCGAATAAAGCAAACACAAGGACATGATGGACGGAGCGCTGAAATTTTTCAGACACTCACCCCCAGTCACAGTTCTGGGTTGAATCCATCATCATTCTTTAGCTCACTTCGCCACCACAATTCAGACCCCGCTGTATGCAAATCAGTCTTGACCCTGTGCCTCATGGGAACAGTCCAGCCCGAACTGCCAAGCCAGGTCTTCCCTGAACCGGAAATATGATCCTGGGACCGGCTTCTGGGTAACACCCTTCATCAGCCAGGCTAGCTTGAATCCAGTGGCAAAGTGAGCAAGGGACCCACGTCTGGGCATACCCTGCCAGCTTAGGGCGATCAAAGCATACACAAGGAGATGATGGACGGAGTGCTGAAACTTTTCAGACACTCACCCCCAGTCACAGATCTGGGTTGAATCCATCATCATTCTTTAGCTCACTTCACCACCTCAGTTCAGACCAAGCTGTATGCAAATCAGTCTTCACCCTGTGCCTCATGGGAACAGTCCAGCCCGAACTACCAAGCCAGGTCTTCCCTGAATCAGAAACAAGCATCCTGGGACCGGTTTCTGGGTAGCACCCTTCATCAGCCAGGCTAGCTTGAATCCAGTGGCAAAGTGAGCAAGGGACCCACGTCTGGGCATACCCTGCCAACTTAGGACGAACAAAGCAAACACAAGGAGATGATGGATGGAGCGCTGAAACCTTTCAGAAACTTACCCCCAGTCACAGATCTGGGTTGAATCAATCTTCATTCTTTAGCTCACTTCGCCACCTCAGTTCGGACCCAGCTATATGCAAATTAGTCTTGACCCTGTACCTCATGGGAACAGTCCAGCCCGAATACCAAGCCAGGTCTTCCCTGAACCGGAAACAAGCATCCTGGGACCAGTTTCTGGGTAACACCCTTCATCAGCCAGGCTAGCTTAAATCCAGTGGCAAAGTGAGCAAGGGACCCACATCTGGGCATACCCTGCCAACCTAGGGCAAACACAGCAAACACAAGGAGATGATGGACGGAGCGCTGAAACTTTTCAAACACTCACCCCCAGTCACAGATCCGGTTTGAATCCATCATCATTCTTTAGCTCACTTCGCCACCGCAGTTCAGACCCAGCTATATGCAAATCAGTCTTGACCCTGTGCCTCATGGGAACAGTCCAGTCCGAACTGCCAAGCCAAGTCTTCCCTGAACCGGAACCAAGTGTCCTGGGACCGGTTTCTGGGTAACACCCTTCATCAGCCAAGCTAGCTTGAATCCAGTGGCAAAGTGAGCAAGGGACCCACGTCTGGGCATACCCTGCCAACTTAGGGCGAACAAAGCAAACACAAGGAGATGATGGATGGAGCGCTGAAACCTTTCAGAAACTCACCCCCAGTCACAGATCTGGGTTGAATACATCATCATTCTTTATCTCACTTCGCCACCTCAGTTCGGACCCAGCTATATGCAAATTAGTCTTGACCCTGTACCTCATGGGAACAGTCCAGCCCGAATACCAAGCCAGGTCTTCCCTGACCCAGAAACAAGCATCCTGGGGCCGGTTTCTGTGTAACACCCTTCATCAGCCAGGCTAGCTTAAATCCAGTGGCAAGGTGAGCAGGGGACCCTCATCTGGGCATACCCTGCCAACCTAGGGCAAACACAGCAAACCCAAGGAGATGATGGACGGAGCGTTGAAACTTTTCAGACACTCACCCCCAGTCACAGATCTGGGTTGAATCCATCATCATTCTTTAGCTCACTTCGCCACCACAATTCAGACCCCGCTGTATGCAAATCAGTCTTGACCCTGTGCCTCATGGGAACAGTCCAGCCCGAACTGCCAAGCCAGGTCTTCCCTGAACCGGAAATATGATCCTGGGACCGGCTTCTGGGTAACACCCTTCATCAGCCAGGCTAGCTTGAATCCAGTGGCAAAGTGAGCAAGGGACCCACGTCTGGGCATACCCTGCCAGCTTAGGGCGATCAAAGCATACACAAGGAGATGATGGACGGAGTGCTGAAACTTTTCAGACACTCACCCCCAGTCACAGATCTGGGTTGAATCCATCATCATTCTTTAGCTCACTTCACCACCTCAGTTCAGACCAAGCTGTATGCAAATCAGTCTTCACCCTGTGCCTCATGGGAACAGTCCAGCCCGAACTACCAAGCCAGGCCTTCCCTGAATCAGAAACAAGCATCCTGGGACCGGTTTCTGGGTAGCACCCTTCATCAGCCAGGCTAGCTTGAATCCAGTGGCAAAGTGAGCAAGGGACCCACGTCTGGGCATACCCTGCCAACTTAGGACGAACAAAGCAAACACAAGGAGATGATGGATGGAGCGCTGAAACCTTTCAGAAACTTACCCCCAGTCACAGATCTGGGTTGAATCAATCTTCATTCTTTAGCTCACTTCGCCACCTCAGTTCGGACCCAGCTATATGCAAATTAGTCTTGACCCTGCACCTCATGGGAACAGTCCAGCCCGAATACCAAGCCAGGTCTTCCCTGAACCGGAAACAAGCATCCTGGGACCAGTTTCTGGGTAACACCCTTCATCAGCCAGGCTAGCTTAAATCCAGTGGCAAAGTGAGCAAGGGACCCACATCTGGGCATACCCTGCCAACCTAGGGCAAACACAGCAAACACAAGGAGATGATGGACGGAGCGCTGAAACTTTTCAAACACTCACCCCCAGTCACAGATCCGGTTTGAATCCATCATCATTCTTTAGCTCACTTCGCCACCGCAGTTCAGACCCAGCTATATGCAAATCAGTCTTGACCCTGTGCCTCATGGGAACAGTCCAGTCCGAACTGCCAAGCCAAGTCTTCCCTGAACCGGAACCAAGTATCCTGGGACCGGTTTCTGGGTAACACCCTTCATCAGCCAAGCTAGCTTGAATCCAGTGGCAAAGTGAGCAAGGGACCCACGTCTGGGCATACCCTGCCAACTTAGGGCGAACAAAGCAAACACAAGGAGATGATGGATGGAGCGCTGAAACCTTTCAGAAACTCACCCCCAGTCACAGATCTGGGTTGAATACATCATCATTCTTTATCTCACTTCGCCACCTCAGTTCGGACCCAGCTATATGCAAATTAGTCTTGACCCTGTACCTCATGGGAACAGTCCAGCCCGAATACCAAGCCAGGTCTTCCCTGACCCAGAAACAAGCATCCTGGGGCCGGTTTCTGTGTAACACCCTTCATCAGCCAGGCTAGCTTAAATCCAGTGGCAAGGTGAGCAGGGGACCCTCATCTGGGCATACCCTGCCAACCTAGGGCAAACACAGCAAACCCAAGGAGATGATGGACGGAGCGTTGAAACTTTTCAGACACTCACCCCCAGTCACAGATCTGGGTTGAATCCATCATCATTCCTTAGCTCACTTCGCCACCTCAGTTCAGACCCAGCTATATGCAAATTAGTCTTGACCCTGTACCTCATGAGAACAGTCCAGCCCGAACTGCCAAGCCAGGTCTTCCCTGAACCGGAAACAAGCATCCTGGGACCGGTTTCTGGGTAACACCCTTCATCAGCCAGGCTAGCTTGAAACCATTGGCAAAGTGAGCAAGGGACCCACATCTGTGCATACCCTGCCAACCTAGGGCAAACACAAAGAGATGATGGACGGAGCGCTGAAACCTTTCAGACACTCACCCCCAGTCACAGATCGGGGTTGAATCCATCATCATTCTTTAGCTCACTTCGCCACCTCATTTCAGACCCAGCTATATGCAAATTAGTCTTGACCCTGTACCTCATGAGAACAGTCCAGCCCGAACTGCCAAGACAGGTCTTCCCTGAACCGGAAACAAGCATCCTGGGACCGGTTTCTAGGTAACACCCTTCATCAGCCAGACTAGCTTGAATCCAGTGGCAAAGTGAGCAAGGGACCCACATCTGGGCATACCCTGCCAACCTATGGCAAACAAAGCAAACACAAGGAGATGGACGGAGCGCTGAAACCTTTCAGACACTCACTCCCAGTCACAGATCTGGGTGTAATCCATCATCATTCTTTAGCTCACTTCGCCACCTCAGTTCGGACCCAGCTATATGCAGATCAGTCTTGACCCTGTACCTCATGGGAACAGTCCACCCAAACTGCCAAGCCAGGTCTTCCCTGAACCGGAAACAAGCATCCTGGGACCCGTTTCTGGGTAACACCCTTCATCAGCCAGGCTAGCTTGAATCCAGTGGCAAAGTGAGCAAGGGACCCACATCTGGGCATACCCTGGCAACTTAGGGCGACAAAGCAAACACAAGGAGATGATGGACGGAGCGCTGAAACCTTTCAGACACTCACCCCCATTTACAGATCTGGGTTGAATCCATCATCATTATTTAGCTCACTTCGCCTCCTCAGTTCAGACCGAGCTATATGCAAATCAGTCTTGACCCTGTGCCTCATGGGAACAGTCCAGCCCGAACTGCCAAGCCAGGTCTTCCCTTAACCGGAAGCAAGTATCTTGGGACCGGTTTCTGGGTAACACCCTTCATCAGCCAGGCTAGCTTGGATCCAGTGCCAAAGTGAGCAAGGGACCCACGTCTGGGCATACCCTGCCAACTGAGGGCGACAAAGCAAACACAAGGAGATGATGGACGGAGTGCTGAAACCTTTCAGACACTCACCCCCAGTTACAGATCTGGGTTGAATCCATCATCATTATTTAGCTCACTTCGCCTCCTCAGTTCAGACCGAGCTATATGCAAATCAGTCTTGACCCTGTGCCTCATGGGAACAGTCCAGCCCGAACTGCCAAGCCAGGTCTTCCCTGAACTAGAAACAAACAGCCTGGGACCGGTTTCTGGGTAACACCCTTCATCAGCCAGGCTAGCTTGAATCCAGTGGCAAAGTGAGCAAGAGATCCACATCTGGGCATACCCTGCCAACCTAGGGCAAACAAAGCAAACACAAGGAGATGGACGGAGCGCTGAAACCTTTCAGACACTCACTCCCAGTCACAGATCTGGGTGTAATCCATCATCATTCTTTAGCTCACTTCGCCACCTCAGTTCGGACCCAGCTGTATGCAGATCAGTCTTGACCCTGTACCTCATGGGAACAGTCCACCCAAACTGCCAAGCCAGGTCTTCCCTGAACCGGAAACAAGCATCCTGGGACCCGTTTCTGCGTAACACCCTTCATCAGCCAGGCTAGCTTGAATCCAGTGGCAAAGTGAGCAAGGGACCCACATCTGGGCATACCCTGGCAACTTAGGGCGACAAAGGAAACACAAGGAGATGATGGACGGAGCGCTGAAACCTTTCAGACACTCACCCCCAGTTACAGATCTGGGTTGAATCCATCATCATTATTTAGCTCACTTCGCCTAATCAGTTCAGACCGAGCTATATGCAAATCAGTCTTGACCCTGTGCCTCATGGGAACAGTCCAGCCGGAACTGCCAAGCCAGGTCTTCCCTTAACCGGAAGCAAGTATCTTGGGACCGGTTTCTGGGTAACACTCTTCATCAGCCAGGCTAGCTTGGATCCAGTGCCAAAGTGAGCAAGGGACCCACGTCTGGGCATACCATGTCAACTGAGGGCGACAAAGCAAACACAAGGAGACGATGGACGGAGCGCTGAAACCTTTCAGACACTCACCCCCAGTTACAGATCTGGGTTGAATCCATCATCATTATTTAGCTCACTTCGCCTCCTCAGTTCAGACCGAGCTATATGCAAATCAGTCTTGACCCTGTGCCTCATGGGAACTGTCCAGCCCGAACTGTCAAGCTAGGTCTTCCCTGAACCGGAAACAAGCATCCTGGGACCGGTTTCTGGGTAACACCCTTCATCAGCCAGGCTAGCTTGAATCCAGTGGCAAAGTGAGCAAGGGACCCACGTCTGGGCACACCCTGCCAGCTTAGGGCGAACAAAGCAAACACACAGAGATGATGGACGGAGCGCCCAAAACTATTCAGACACTCACCCCCAGTCACAGATCTGGGTTGAATCCATCATCATTCTTTAGTTCACTTCGCCACCTCAATTCAGACCAAGCTGTATGCAAATCAGTCTTTACCCTGTGCCGCATGGGAACAGTCCAGCCCGAACTGTCAAGCCAGGTCTTCCCTGAACCGGAAACAAGCATCCTGGGACCGATTTCTGGGTAACACCCTTCATCAGCCAGGCTAGCTTGAATCCAGTGGCAAAGTGAGCAAGGGACCCACGTCTGGGCATACCCTGCCAGCTTAGGGCGAACAAAGCAAACACAAGGAGATGATGGACGGAGCGCTGAAACTTTTCAGACACTCACCCCCAGTCACAGATCTGGGTTGAATCCATCATCATTCTTTAGCTCACTTCGCCATCTCAGTTCAGACCCCGCTGTATGCAAATCAGTCTTGACCCTGTGCCTCATGGGAACAGTCCAGCCCGAACTGCCAAGCCAGGTCTTCCCTGAACTGGAAACAAACATCCTGGGACCGGTTTCTGGGTAACACCCTTCATCAACCAGGCTAGCTTGAATCCAGTGACAAAGTGAGCAAGGGACCCACGTCTGGGCATACCCTGCCAACTTAGGGCAAACAAAGCAACCACAAGGAGATGGTGCTCTCCATGCCACTGGAGTCAAGCTATCCTGGCTGATGAGGGCTGAAAGCCCGAAACCGGTCCTAGGATGCTTGTTTCCAGTCCAGGGAGGACCTAGCCTGGCAGTTCGGGCTAGACCGTTCCCATTGGGTGCAGGGACAAGACTGATTTGCATATGGATGGGTCCAAACTGGAATGGCATGGTGAGCAAAGAAACAATGCATTTAGGCCCAGATCTCTGTACTGGGGTGAATGTATGTAGTAATCTGCTTTTAATGTAGTGCATTTCCCTTGCCCTGCTGTTCTCCCCAGCTATGTGATGTCATGTAGAATGTTGGGAATGTTGGGACTTGTAAAGTGGCAGTTGTGGAAGATGGGCTGAGTGGCCAGGAGGCTGCTCCTGGTGGGGCTTACTTAAGACTTACTAAAGAACCTGTAAGGATACAACTAAGAAATAAACTACGACTACGAGACCCTGTCTACTGGACTTCCTTATATTTCTACAGTATGCCATTGTTTTGCATTCTGTCCTTCAATTGTTGTTTTTGCATTTGTCACCCCGAGAGAGACGGGTATGCCCAGACGTGGGTCGTGTGCTCTCCATGCCACTGGAGTCAAGCTATCCTGGCTGAGGAGGGCTGAAAGCCCGAACTGGTGCTAGGATGCTTGTTTTCAGTCCACGGAGGACCTGGCCTGGCAGTTTGGGCTGGACTGTTCCCATTGGGTGCAGGGTCAAGACTGATTTGCATATGGCTGGGTCCAAACTGGAATGGCATGGTGAGCAAGAAATCGATGGCTTTAGGCCCAGATCTCTGTACTTTGGGGAATGTATGACATTATTCTGCATTCTGTCTATCAATTGTTGTTTTTACAGTTCACAATAGGTCATTCTCTTGATAATTCTTTATGGATTTATTGAATGATTTAGTCAGGAGTTCTATGAAGCGCTACACCGCACCTAAGCTTCTTCAGAGTGCAGGAAAAGAAACGCAATAAAGAATGGCATGGAGTTTTAGAAAGACAAATAAGTAGATTTCAGCAATATTCTGAGGCTGAGACAAGCTTTTGGCGCCCTCATGATAATTAATGTTAGACTTAATGTAAACCTGCTTGAAGAGTTTGGTTTTGAAGTGTGTACCGTAGTAAAGGTAAGAGGTTTTCCTTTGAAGTCCAGGGCTGATGATGTTCCAGCGCTGCAGACCCTGGATCTCCCAGGATCTTCTGCCATACTTTAGTCTTGCAGCCGGTGATGATGACTGGTTCCTGCCTCTAAGATTGTGGCCTGCTGGGGGCGTGGCCGAGCCGAGCTGCAAGATGGCCGCCGTGTAACGGGGCTCTGCCGGCCGAACAATCAATCCGTTAGCCCATCCGTTCTCTGCCTGACTTTCCGTGCAGGGAAGCTACGGCGGGAGGTGCCCTGACGCCGAGGATCCCGGCGGTGCTTCTGCGACAGAAATCGGCTGCGGCAATCCGGGGCTACGAGCCCACGTGACTCCGGCTGCTGGGGCGATCCGCGCTGGGCGGCGCCGTCTGCTGCGCGAGGCCCTGGTCGGAGGCCGCTGCCCGGCTGGCGAGCTGGGACCAGCGGGGACGCCTGCGGAGTGCTTGATGCCCGACGACTGCAACCATAGAGGTAGCTGCGGGCCCCTGCTGGGCTGAGTGCGGCCTTCGCGGCGGCTCCGGGGCACATAGTGTGCTGGCCTGACGGTCTGGCTGCCTGGGCCTTGCCGTTGGAGACGTGGCCTGGCGCTACTGGCGGAGCCGGGGATCCTGCTGACCTAGGGCGACGGGAGGTGGTCACCGCGGAGCCTGATCCATACCTACGATGTGGCGGCCCCAGCGGGCTGGACTATGCTGATCCGTGCTCAGGCCTTTGACTGCCATGAGGCACTGCGAGTTAGTGGCACGTGGAGCGTGGAGCGAGAACGGCTGGGTGCCCCTCCAGATTGCTACCTGACCGCGGTGAGTCCCCGATTGATGAATAGCTGCTGCTGACCCGCCGCCTGGGCGAGGCGAAGACCGGCTGGGCCTAGCCTGCCTGGAGAGGTTCCCGGGGACACGTGTTGGCCGCTCGGCGAAGAGGCTGCGGGGCCCCGGCGGTCTGGTGCTGGCTAGTGCCCAAGGCCTACGGAGTGCCGGCTACCCCCTTTTCCTTGGTGTAGGGGTGTATAGGGCCCGGAGGGCGACATGGGGAAATCCGACGCCAAACAGCGGAAGCTCTACTTTGAGAAACAGGCTTCCCGCGGCGCTGTGGCGGCTCCGCCATCGCCAACGGTGGTCCCTGAAACGCAGCTAGACCCACCACCGGAGGACGATGTTAGAAGTATGTTTCGCGACCTTAAAGGGTGCCTCAAGGAAATCGATGGCAAGCTCGACTCCATGGCCCAGCGGCTTGATGGCATATCTCATAAAGTTGACCAGCACGAGGAGAAGATCGCGGCGGCGGAGGCGCGGATCACCGACTGCGAGGAGAGCATTGGAGACACCCAGGAGAGGCTACTTCGCATGGACAAAGTCCTGGAGGTGATTAGAGGGCGTAATGAGGATTTGGAGGCCCGCTCCCGAAGAAACAATGTTCGTATTATTGGCATTGCAGAATCCACGAATATTGGTAACATGGAACAATTTATTGAAGGAATGTTCCGCGAACTGTTTGGGGCGGACCTGTCAGCCATGTTCCTGATCGAGCGGGCACACCGCACACTGGGGCCGCGGCCCGTGCCCGGGGCACCGCCGCGGCCGATCCTGGCACGGGTTCTGAACTACCGGGACAGGGACACTATCCTGCGGTTGGCGCGTGAAAAAGGTGAGCTCCGATTCCAAAACATGGCCATCTCCTTATTTCCGGATTTTACACAGACGGTACAGGCCGCAAGGCGAGAATTTATACCGGCTAAAAAAATATTCCAAAAGGTGGGGACTAAATATGCCATGTTATACCCGGCCAAGCTGCGGATACACCACAAAGGGAAGCCAATGTTCTTTACGGCTGCAGCGGATGCCCTTAAATTTGCCAGGCAGGCGGAGCGCTCGCAACGTGGGCGAGACGATGAACACGGCGCTTCGCCGCTGGGCCAGTTGAGCGACACGGAGTGACACAGCGCGCTATCCCTCTGAGATGTGAAGTGATGCTGGACATCGTGACTGTAAGGTACATGACCTGTAGCCGCAGATCGTAGTCCATGGGGCCCTTGGGGGCCGCGGGATGTATCCCGATCCTGTGCGGACTGGCTCGACTTGTCGCGGCCCGCGCCGCTCAGCCCTTAAGGAGCGCTGCTGGGGGAGGACTGTCGGGCGCCTTACGCTGTGGCTGATTGTACTGTATTTACCTACGGCAGCACTGTTCGGCCACCCTGTCGCCTTTTAGACGGGGGTGTGAGCCGGTGACCCCACGCCCTGTGGGATGATTCCCGAGACATTGTTATATGGCAGTTCTTGTTGGGTGGGGAGGTGGGGGGGGACTGTTTCTCAACCTGTTTGGGGGGTTGGAGTGGGTGGGGTAGGGTTTTGGTTATTGTTGGTTGTTGCTTTCTCACTGCGATTTCTTAGTACAACACGAAATGGCGTCGCACCCTTGCAGCAGGCTGACTGTATAATACTGCCTTTCCCAGGGACTGGGTGGTGGGGGGTTCCCCGATGGCCCCTGGTCTATGGGACGTTGATATCCTTGACACCGTATGGGACACACACATATAAACCTCCCTGACCGAGTTACGATGCCTTACGTGGAATATCCGCGGTCTTAACGACCACCGCAAGATACACCTGACGCAGGCTTATCTGTCACGCCACCACATCGACATATGTTTCCTGCAGGAAACTCATTTGCCTCGAAGCGCCGGAGACAAACTGCGAGGCGCTAGATGGGGCGAGATACACACTTCAGGCTGCTCCAGCTATTCCCGGGGAGTGGCCATTCTTATCCGTAAAGGCCTTACCTGGCAAACGTTTAAGGTACATGCCGACACAGATGGGCGCTACATCATACTGAGCGGGAAACTATTTCACATGCTGCTGACGTTAGTTAACACATATGGGCCCAACTCTGATGACCCTGGGTTTTTCCGCCACATCTGGCACTTGACACAATCACTGGGGGGAGGGGATTGCGTGTGGGGAGGGGATTTCAATGCCGTGCTGTCACTAGACTTGGACAGGGAAGGAGCAGCCCGCACTCATCACCCACAAGCTGCTGGCCTTATACGCGGCATAATGGCTGACTATAACCTACTGGATTCATGGAGGATATTGCATCCCGCGGTTAGGGAAGGCACATGCTTCACCCCGCACAAAGGAGCCTGGTCCCGCCTAGACTTCTGGCTCTTGACCCCGCAGGCCCATGCATGGGTGTCTTCAGTTGCTCATAAGGCGCGCACCCTCTCAGACCACTCCCCTGTTGAGCTGACTTTGCGAGTCCCCAAGCCATACATCACGCCCTTCACGTGGCGCCTGCCGCCACAGGCCCTGTCGGACTAGGTGTTTCGAGAGGATATTCACCAACACATACTTGACTATTTTGAACATAATGAGGGCTCCGTGACGTCGTTAGGCACCCTGTGGGACTCATTTAAGGTGGTGATAAGGGGCCACTGCATCGCGGGACAGGCCAAAGTCCTAAAGACCATAAGGGCTGCGCTCGGTAAATTAGAAGACCGGCTGCACTCATTGGAGGTGCAGTACTGCTCGGACCCCTCGGCTGCCACGTTGGCGGCCACTCGCACCACGCTCACTGAATATGACTAAATACGCGACGGCCCGCCGGTATGGGGAGGGGGACCGCCCTGGCAAGACGCTTGCCCTCCTGCTGCGCTCACAGCGGCCCTCGACATTTGTTTCCGCAGTGATGACTGAGGGAGGTGATACCGTATATACCCCCCCGGAAATACTAGATACCTTCCGGACTTTTTATAAGGGTCTATACAGGTCTCGGGCGGCCCACACTCAGGCGGAGTTGTCTGAATATTTTGATACCATACAGCTTATATGGTTTAATGCTCACCAGAAGGGTTATTTCGATCGACCATTTGAGGCAGAGGATGTGCGTGAGGCCATAGGGTCCTTGGCTGCTGGTAAGGCGCCGGGGCCGGACGGCCTCCCGGCGCAGTTCTACAAGGAATATATGGATCTCCTGGCCCCCCGCCTGCTGGCGGTTTATGCGGAGGCGGTTGAGACGGGTGTGCTCCCGGACTCCATGAGGGAGGCTGTCATCATCACCCTCCTGAAACCAGATAAAGATGCCCAGCAGTGCGACTCTTATAGACCACTATCATTAATAAACACTGACGCCAAGATTTTTGCGAAAATGCTTGCAACTCGCCTGCAGCCGGTGTTACCCCTGATGATCCGTCCGGATCAGTCGGGCTTTATACCGGGCCGCTCAACGTCCCATAACCTCCGCACCCTCTTCAGAGTACTGCACTATTTGGCCCCGCATGTTAAGGCTGCGGCTGTGCTACTGGACGCCACCAAAGCGTTTGACTCCCTGGAATGGGGATTCCTGTTCCCTCTGCTGCAGCGCATGGGGGTGAGCGAGGCCTTTATCGGTTACATACGACTACGTTATAACGACATTACCGCCAGGGTAAGGGTCAATGGGTTGATCTCTGAGCCTTTTGCCATTCGGAGAGGCACGAGACAGGGCTGCCCCCTGTCACCTCTGCTTTTTGCCATCGCCACAGAACCTCTGGCTGCTCGTATTAGACAACATCATGCGGCCAGAGGCATTGGCTTCTCGTCAAGGGCGCTGACCATATCGCTATATGCTGATGATGTTACACTGTATGTTTCTGATCCTCATGTCAACCTCTCCCCTTTGACACAGGAATTACTGGACTATGGACGGTTGTCGGGTGTCAATATCAATTGGGAGAAATCAGTCATTCTGCCCTTAACCACCGGGACTCCCCGCTTTACCCCGGACTGCCCGCTGAAATGGGCGACTGGGCCGGTGCGATACCTGGGGATCTGGGTGAGCACAGATATGCAGCAGATCTGGACAGAAAACTATGGGCGGGTGATCGGCTGGGTGGAGGAGAGAGTTGGTCGCTGGAAGCATTTGCCCCTTTCACTGGCTGGTAGGATTGCTGTGGCTAAAATGGTGATCCTGCCTAAACTCCTCTACTTATTTGTGAATATCCCGCTGCCCCTGACCGCACACTTTATGCGACGACTGCGATCATTGATGGTAGAGCTGGCCTGGGGGGTAAGCAGCCGAGGGTGTCCTGGGAGACCCTCACTCTCCCACAGAGACAGGGTGGTCTGGCAGCGCCGGACTTCTCCTTATATGCATACTGTGCACAGGCACAGTTCCTACACTACTGGGCACACCCCACACCGTTTCAACCGCATGTGGCGATCGAGACCGACAGGGCTGCACCGTTGCCGCTGACTGTCGCCCTGTATGCGCCGCACGTCCGAAGGTGCACAGAAATCGACCCGGTGCACGCGCTCAGGTGGGCCTGGAATGGTTTGCGAAGCAGGGCCGGATTAGATATGCTTTATACCCGCTCGGTGCCACTGCGTGGGAACCCGATGTGGCCGTCGTTGCGGGCTATGCGAACTGGGGGGCGTGCTGTGGAGCTGGGCCTCCACACTGGCGGCGATCTATTTCCGGGTGACACCTTCCTAACGCTGGAGCAGATGTGTGGATCAGAGGCACCTACGCTGCTAGACACCCTTCTGTATTACCAGCTCCGCCATTCAAGCCGGAGGCTATTCCCCACTTTCCCGGCGCCACCGCCGGACCTGCTTGCTTTGGAGAACGTGTTGTCGGTGGATTCTGGCCGCAAGCTGGTCTCCCGATTGTATGTGCGAATGCAGGCTAATCATCCCGTGATGCTTCCGGCGGCGCGGGGCATGTGGGCGGCGGAATTGGGAGCGGAAATTTCTGATACACACTGGGATCTGCGCTGCAGGCAGCTTGAGCTTCTATCCCCCAACTACAGGCTGCGCCTGATCCACTTCAAATACATACACATGCTCTACCGCACACCAAGACGGCTGCACCGCATGGGACTAAGGGATACCGATGAATGCTGGCGCTGTCATGCACCAGGGGCCACCTTTATACATATGGCGTGGGGCTGTACTGCAATAGCGTTGTTCTGGACAAGGGTGCTGGAGATAATATGCACTATCACAGGCCTACTGATCCCCTGCACACCCCAGGTTGCATTGCTGGGGATTTTACACATGATGGAGCCTAAACACCGTAAACTGCCAGCAATGCTATTACTATTGGCTAAGAGACAGGTTGCTCTACACTGGGGGGCGGGCACGTCACCTAACATTAAGGTATGGGTTCAAAGCGTTGTTTACTGCCAAACCCAGTTAGCCCTGTATTGGGAGCTTATGCCGACGCGGTCCAGACCCAGAGACATATGGGAGCCCTTCGTACACTGGCTGGAGCAAAACCCGCTACAAATGCTGTAACACGTTGCTCTCCCCCCGGATGGGAGGGGAACGTTAAGATTTGCTGCTGCTCGTGGGGCGGGTCAGTGGCTGTCGAGGTGGAAAACCCGGATGGGCATATGTGGCAGATTGCCGGTTGGTTGAAGCGTAGATTGCGATGTAATACTGACTTGATGTCCTTTACATTCCGTACCCAGTGCCTTGTTGGGGGGGGGGCTTGTCGTCATTGTCTGCGATGCGTACATAGCAGTGTGAAGCAATGTTTTACGTTTGTTATTGAAAATGTCAATAAAAAGAATTTAAAAAAAAAAAAAAAAAAAGATTGTGGCCTGCTGGTTTCTAGAGGTGACTGGGGGCTGTAGTGTAAGAGTGTTTGTAGAGTCAGATGCCACCTCACCACAGGGCACTGAAGAGTGATAGAGCTGTACTCAAGCCTGTCTTCCTGGGCTTGGCTTGAAACCCAGACGTTGTGACTGGTCCCCAGGAAGTATACTTGGTCATCTTTCCATGTTTCCTGGACCCTTGTCCCATGAATGATTGTGCAGAAGGCCATGTTTTGAATTTTGAATTGATTGTTCGTTTATGTGACCTTTGGTGCACTTAATGATCCAATGTTTTTTCATGCCTTTACAGGATTCAAATCTATTTGTGGCAAAAAATAAAAAATCTGTGATTTTGAAAGGACGTAGTTTACAGTTTGCATAATAAGGCATTATGTGCAATGTGGTCCTGTGAACTTGATGAATCAAAAACAGTGACTTATGAGCGAGGATGCAAGTACTAACAAATATGAACTTACTAAACAGAGCATGAAATCATTTGAAATCAAATCCCAGAGCCTGGTATTCAGATCACTGTTCAAACTTTCACACTATTCTCCTGCAGCCCAGATCCGACTGGAATTTATGCTGTGCAATCGAGTTTTGGCACAGAAAGCGTGCACGCTTACATTTCTACATTCAACACGTGCTGCAAAGAAAGGTACACTTAAAAATTTAATCTTGCTGGAAGTATCCTCAACGAACAGTCCCGAACCCCAAAATCCCTGGAATCTTGTCTTTCAAGGAGCATTGAAAATCAAAACCGCTACAGCTCTCTCAAATCAAAACTATCTTCATCAGAACTTCAAAATAATGTTAAACAAAGCCCTTCATAAGGAATTATTTGAACAGGATCACCAGGCCCTCATGGCCAGAAAGCAGGCACACCTCAAACTGAGAAGTTACAACAAAAGAGAGGTGTAAAATATCTCACATACACTTTCTCCATGCACCGCAAGATCAAGTACTGCCTCATCAGGATGGGAAAGTTCACATCATTTGACCTTCTTCTACCCGGGTCGACTAGCCCTCCCACCAGTGAGTGTCGCTTTTGTGGTCAATTTCAGGAGTGCTTACCCCACCTTCTCCGCACTTGCCCAGCACTAACTGACAATCGCAGAAAATTCCTTCATCATTAATTGATTAAGCAAGGAGCTGAACATTTCAGGCAGCGGTTGAGTTCCTCCTGAACGACTCTTACCCCCAAGAAATCTCTGGGCTGACCAAAGCCAATAAAATGCTAAGAGCTTCAATTTCACCTTTAACCTCCTTGGGTTGCAAGTTGCTATATACAGCATCTCTTACAACATGTACCTATTAATTAATTAGTGCATAGAAATGTACACTCCTGACCAAGAGCAAATGCATGCAGCACCCTTTTAACTGATTTATCGGAACTGACCCACAGCCTTCTTACTTGCATGTTGGTATCACTCTTTCTCTTCCATCTATAGCTCGCCCGGCCTATGGATCTGTTTCCTCATTCCAGTGAGGAATTCTTCTTACGCACCAACAACATTTTTTATAAATTCTATTGGCCTCATTTATAAGAAAGAGCTGCAGTGCGTCAGCGCAATCCCTTTGGCTGCGCCATGCTGCGGCACTTTCAAAGCACAGGGATGCATCATGCCTACAAGTATATGATGGATCCCTTTGGTCTCCCCTGCGCTGGCGCACAATTTGTTGCTATGCACCGACGTAGGCACCCTTGCACCATGGTGCAAGGATGCCTGCGTCACAGGGATGATGGTTTATGTGCAGGAAGGTATCCCTTCCTGCACAAAACAATGTGTGCAGGAAGGTGTCCCTCCTGCACATAAACAATCTGAAACGGCGATTTTCAACTTCTATGTGTGCTGCATTAGCACATATATAACTTGCAAAACTTCATTTTTTTAATGATTGTTAATGTGCAGGAAGGGACACTTTCCTGCACATAAACAATAACCAGAGGTGATTTCCTCATTCTATGTTTGCTGCAGAATGCAGCACTCATAGAAAGAGGGGAAAAAATGAGGAGAAATAAATACATTTCTCCTCGCTATGCCTCCCCTGGGAGGCGTATCTTTCAGACGCATTTCCAGGTTTACGATTTCTTGTAAATCTGGAAATGTGTCAGGTTCCATGGGTGTTGGGTGGGAACACCCATGGAACGCCCCTTTCACGCAAAGTGCTGCGTGTAAAGGGGCCATACTTACAAGGACAGGAAAAGCTACGCAGGGTGGCATTTCCTGTCCTTGTAAATAAGGGGCAGAAAAATGCGCCGCCGGTGCGTCACAAAAAGTAATGCACCTGCGGCACTAGGGGCTTGTAAATAGGCCCTTTTAAATCTTAAGCAATGTTTGTTACTCTTCTGGCCCTAGAACTGCACAAATCAACTATCGTCAAATTTAACTTAAACCTGACAGACCTTACTCTCTGGGGTATTGCACATCCCCCTTCCAATTCCCCCGCACATTTGACCTTTTTAGCCCTCCTGGTCAAATACCAGGTTTAATATTCAGACCGGGTTCAGAACACACTCTATGCACTTTCATAGGACTTCCCGGTGCCTTTACCGGCATTGACCCTGCACGCCTCCTAACACAAACGACTGAGCCCCCGCTCCCCAACCGTAACTGCTCCAAGAGCATAATCACTTTCTTGTATGGGTTACGCACGCATGGGACTCCTAAACGTATATTACCCTATCAGGGGAAGGGTTGATTGTAAATATCAACCATTAAATTTTTAACAATAAAACACAGTTCGAACGCTTTTCTGAAAGGGATGATTCCCAACTGAATCAAACAAAGCATGCCAGGAACCAGCCTCCTACTCCTCACAATTACATTTTGAAGAAGACTTGAGCGATATCTTGCGCTATGGTAGAATTTGGTACTGTATTAAGTCATGTTGTTTTATGTATTTTAATCGTTTGGAAGGGCTTTAATTAGCCGCACAAGAATAAATAAACTTGAAACTATATTTATTTATTTATATATATATATTCACTTAAAAAACCATAGGTTTCAGGGACGTTATAGTTATAAATTAGCATTTAAAAAACCTTTGAAATTCCCTGAAAAAAAACATAGGTTTCAGGGACTTTATAGTTAGAAATTAGCATTTAAAAAACATCCCTGAAACCCGTGGTTTATTTCAGGGAATTTCTAGGGGTTTTTAAATGCTCATTTCTAACTATAAAGTCACTGAAACCTATGGGTTTATATATATATATATATATATATATATATATATATATATATATATATATATATATATATATATATATATATATATATATGCAAGGATTTCTGTATTTCTGCCCAATTAACCTAAATACCGGGATGCGGCACACCAGAAGAAGAAGCACAAAGTTTATTGTGCACAAACCAAAGGGTGACGCGTTTCGGCGTTAAGCCTTGTCAAGCCTTTGACAAAGGCTTAACGCCAAAACGCATCGCTCTTTGGTTTGTGCACAATAAACTTTGTGCTTCTTCTTCTGGTGTGCTGCATCCCGTTATTTAGGTCAATTGGGCAGAAATACTGAAATCATTGCATCTTACACGGCTGCTGCCGCCGTCTGCAGGCACCAACGCCAGAGGCGGGGAACCACGAAGCGCGGCATCTGTTAACTCTCAATATATATATATATATATATATATATATATATATATATATATATATATATATTCATAAACATGGGAAGTCCAAAACGAGATGCACTCGAACACAGATGTGCTTTCCCCACAGCTGTATTTGATAAAAACAGTTGCACTCGACAGTCAATGTAGCATCAGACTGTATTCCGGACATGTTTCGGGCAAATCCCTTCTTCGGCGGTTTATCAGTCTAAAAAGCGCATGTCAGGCCCCACCTTCCTATTTGGCTCCATCGTCTGCCAATGATTGGCTGCTCTGAATGAGGCAAAACGTTGCCTTATGGTAGATGAGGTCCGTACTTTCATCTTGAATAGATGCGCTCTTCCATTCATGCTGTAAGCTCTTCATGAGCCCTGAGAAGTGCAGTTGTTTAAAATACATCATCTGTGCCCCACAGTCGGAGCTCCGTGCTCATGGCTCCGTGGTCCCCTGCTTCTGAGGCGGTGCAAACTCAGCGGCAGGACGGCCGCTCATAGATTCATAAACATGGGAAATCCAAAACGAGATGCACTCGAACACAGATGCGCTTTCCCCACAGCTTTATTTGATAAAAACAGTTGCACTCGACAGTCAATGTAGCATCAGACTGTATTCCGGACATGTTTCGGGCAAATCCCTTCTTCGGCGGTTTATCAGTCTAAAAAGCGTATGTCAGGCCCCACCTTCCTATTTGGCTCCATTGTCTGCCAATGATTGGCTGCTCTGAATGAGGCAAAACGTTGCCTTATGGGAGATGAGGTCCGTACTTTCATCTTGAATAGATGCGCTCTTCCATTCATGCTGTAAGCTCTTCATGAGCCCTGAGAAGTGCAGTTGTTTAAAATACATCATCTGTGCCCCACAGTCGGAGTCGGAAGGTGGGGCCTGACATGCGCTTTTTAGACTGATAAACCGCCGAAGAAGGGATTTGCCCAAAACATGTCCGGAATACAGTCTGATGCTACATTGACTGTCGAGTGCAACTGTTTTTATCAAATAAAGCTGTGGGGAAAGCGCATCTGTGTTCGAGTGCATCTCGTTTTGGACTTCCCATGTTTATGAATCTATGAGCGGCCGTCCTGCCGCTGAGTTTGCACCGCCTCAGAAGCAGGGGACCATGGAGCCATGAGCACGGAGCTCCGACTGTGGGGCACAGATGATGTATTTTAAACAACTGCACTTCTCAGGGCTCATGAAGAGCTTACAGCATGAATGGAAGAGCGCATCTATTCAAGATGAAAGTACGGACCTCATCTCCCATAAGGCAACGTTTTGCCTCATTCAGAGCAGCCAATCATTGGCAGACGATGGAGCCAAATAGGAAGGTGGGGCCTGACATGCGCTTTTTAGACTGATAAACCGCCGAAGAAGGGATTTGCCCGAAACATGTCCGGAATACAGTCTGATACTACATTGACTGTCGAGTGCAACTGTTTTTATCAAATAAAGCTGTGGGGAAAGCGCATCTGTGTTCGAGTGCATCTCGTTTTGGACTTCCCATGTTTATGAATATATATATATATATATATATATATATATATATATATATATATATATATATAACCTACTGGCAGTCGCCAGTAGGTAGTTATAGTTAGGACCTATTTTCCATAGGAAATCTGCAACATTCTATTTGGAATAACGTTGGCGCCGATTGACGAATTATTGCGAAATTTTCGAAACTTTTGGCCAGCTCCGGTCCGCTCCTATCCTGAAAATTTCACTGTGACTCGTCAAGCGGGGACCGAGAAAAAAGGGGGGGTCCCAAAACGCGTTTTCCCCATGCATTTTCCCATAGGACATGTTGACGCAGCTACAGCCCGAACTGCTGAACGGAATTATACCAAATTTGGCAAAGAGGTAGTCCTCAGTTCAGACTCGTGCCTTTTGCTTAAATGGTGTAAATCCGTTCAGTAGTTCCTGAGAAAATTAGATTCAAAAAGATAGATATATCTCGGTGGAGCCTAACCACACATCTCATCGTGAGATCTGATTGGCTGTCAGTACTTCATCCAAAAAGTGTTGGCAGCCATCTTGGGACCAATATACATGATAGCACCTCATTAAAAAGCATTGCAGTTATTAGCAGGTTTTAAGACTTTAGTTACGTTATAAATCATTTGTTGATGGTACCATACTCATTTTAGGAATTGTGGTGTGTTCTAAGGTGATTTTACCATGTGAAAAAGCCTTCTGCTGGGATATCATGAATCATGCTTGAGGGAAAACTATTTTCTCATGCTTTTCCCACAGAGGTTTGGAAGGTGATCTATAAGCTAAACTGAGAGCATATTTTCTGTAAATTCACATTATCTTTCTCAGTCATGTGAGAATGAAGTCTGACATTCTCAGTAAAATGTACATCCAACAAGGGCAGAGACTGTCAGTTGATTCCTTTGTGTTCTACTGAAGCTTCCCAGAGTGTTCTAAAGAACAACTAGAGCGCTAACAGTCCTACTTATGACAAACGTATTGCACACCTGAAGCCATCTTGATTGGAATAAAGTGGTAACTCTTAAAACATTTAATTTAAAAAGGAACAAAATGAGGGGGTTCATTTTGCCATAGAAAGTATGATTAGTGCTGCAGAAAGAAAAATTACGGCACATTTTTAGTGACTTCTCAAATCCTCTTCTATTTCATTAAAAAATTCTGACATGCAGACTGAAACATGCACTTTCAATACCAGCAGCAGACTTCCCTGGTGAGCAGTAGCTTTACTACAGTGATCTAATAAGCAACTAGAGTGCTAACATTCTGAATTTAAGGCAAATGTGTGACACATCTGAATGCCTTCTTGATGGAATCAAAGTAAAAAACTGAAAGTATTTCCTACTGAGGAGACTGTAGCAAATGAGGAAATTAGGAAACTTCATAACAAATAAGTCTCCCAAAATGGCCACCAGAGACAAAAGAGCCCAAATGTAGCCCAAATATCACCCAGATGTAGCCCAAGTATAGCCCAATGACAGAAAGTCCCAGAGTGTTCTAACGAACAACTAGAGCGCTAACAGTCTTACTTATGACAAAAGTATGGCACACCTGAAGCCATCTTGATTGGAATAAAGTGGTAACACTTAAAACATTTAATTTACAAAGGAAAAAAATGAGGGGGTTCATTTTGCCATAGAAATTATGATTAGTGATACAGATAGAAAAATTAGGGCACATTTTGACTTCTCAAATCCTCTTCTATTTCAGAAAAAAATTCTGACATGCAGACTGAAACATGCACTTTGAATACCAGCAGCAGACTTCCCTGGTGAGCAGTAGCTTTCCTACAGTGATCTAATGAGCAACTAGAGTGCTAACATTCAGAATTTATGGCAAATGTGTGACATATCTGAATACCTTCTTGATGGAATCAAAGTAAAAAACTGAAAGCATTTCCTACTGAGGAGACTGCAGTAAATGAGGAAATTAGGAAACTTCATAACAAATAAATCTCCCAAGATGGCCACCAGAGACAAAAGAGCCCAAATGCAGCACACATATCACCCAGATGTAGCCCACATGTAGCCCAATGACAGATGTGTGCAAAACACTTATTTTTTGTGTATTTGCAGTTTTATATAGTGCAGACTTGTCAGGTATTGGAGTGCTTTACATGAGCATTGGTTACATCACACAAGATCAAATTCATTGTGGTTGTAGTCATGGGGAGATTAAGTGATTTGACCAGAATCACAGAATGTTGAGCTGAAGCAGAAACTCCAACCTGGTTCCCCAGTTGCAAAGTCTGCAGCTCTGGAAGTAACACCACATCCTCTCCCCTAGGTGCAACATTTAATCAAGTGGCCAACTGGATAAAAAAACATAAAGATTACAAATTCTTTGTCGCTATTTGAAAACTCAGAAAATATGTCCTGTTTTTAGAACACTAACCATAATTTTGATGCAAATAAGACCCTCTCATATATGTAATTTCTAAAGGAAATGCTCTAGGTATTACAGTTTTGATTACATCAAGATGACGTCAGGCGTTCCACACTTTTGTAATAAATATAGAATGTTAGCAATCTAGTTGTTCATTCGGATACTGTTGAGAGGCAGAGGTCAGGGGCACGGACTCTGAAAATTGAAGGCAGGTAGGAGAGTGCAGAGGCAGCAATTTGACCACACTGGGCAGGCAGGAAGGGCAGTGGCAGAACAACAGACTATGGAGGGCAGTGGAAAGGGGGGCAGGGGCAACAAAACAACAATACAGGACTGGCAAGAGAGGCTGTGGCAATATAATAGACCATTGTTGGCAGAAGGAAGAGGCAGTGGTAGTACAACCATACATGCCAACAGACCCGTTTCAGCCAGGAAACGTCCAATGTTTTTAAGCTCAAATGGGCTTTATTTGATCTGTCTCCTGTCTACAATCTCCTCTTTTTCAATGTAACTCAAAGGGGAAAATCAATACCCCAGTTTTTTTTCAAAATCTCCCTCTTACCAAGTTCAAAATGTTCGCAAGTATGGTACATTGGATCATGGTAGGCAGGAGGAATTGGGGTAGGGACATGGACTCGGATAACAGAGGACAGGAGGGACATGGAGAGGTGCACCAAACTGACCCTACAGGGCAGGCATCAGGTTTTGCAGCAGCACAATACACCACACAGGGCATGTGGGACAGGAGTGAAGCACAACAATCCATAGATAGCAATAGGGAGGGGACAGGACCATGCACATGGACAACAGAGAACAGAGGGGAAAGAGGCAATGGTAGCTAGCTGACCATAATGGGCAGACAGGAGAGAAAGCTGCAGCATAACAGACCATAAAGGGCAGGAGGGACAGATCAGGGGCATTACAATGGAACAGACAAGCCAGGAGGGAGGGAATAGGGGTCTGCACATGGAAACAGAGGGCTGGGGGCAAGGGGGCAGGGCAGGAGCAGCAAGATGACCATGGAGGTCAGGCAGGATGGGCACTAGAAACAAGACACACCATGGAGAGCAATAATAAGACTATGATGGCATACACACAGACCATGGAGGGAAGGTGGGAGGGGGTCAGGGGCAACTAGCTGACCACACAGGGAAGGTGGGAGGGGCCATGGCAGCACAGAAGACCATGCATGGCAAGCGGGAGGGTTAATGGCAGCACAATGGCTATGATGGGCAAGAAGGAGGGCGCAGGGGCATGCACAAAGGACCATGGAGGATAGCAGGGAGGGTCAGGACCTGGGCACAGACAAGAGAGTTTAGGGGAAGGGGCCTCACAACAGACAGCGTGGGGCAGGCAGGAGGAGCAGTTGCACCACAACAGACCAGGGAGGGCAGAAGGGTGTGGCAGTAAAATGGACCATGGAGGACAGGAGGAAGGGGATAAGGGCATGGCATGTGGACAGGCAGGGTGGAGGTAGCAGGGATAGGTTACAGTCATCTGACAATGCTAGGCAGGTGGGAGGGGAGTGGCAGCTCAACAGAACACTCAGAGTAGATAGGAGTGTCAGGTCCATGGAACATGGTGGGCAAAAAGGATGGAGCAGAGGCATGCACAAAGACATCGGAGGGCAGGGGGAAGGAGAATAGGGGCAGCAAGCTAAGCACAGAGGCTAAGCAGGAGGTCAATGCTAGGCCACATAATTGGGCAATGGAGGGCAGGAGGAGTGGACTGGTACATCATGTAAATGGAGGGCAGTGGCAGCACATCAGACCATGCATGGCAGGAGGGAGGAGGCTAGTCCATGGATTCAGACAACAGAGGATAGGCAGGAGGTGGATGGGGCAGCAAGCTAACTGTTCAGAGAAAGTGGGTATTAGGAACTTTCTTTTTTTCTAAATGTGTGTCTGTGCGAACTACTTAAAATATGAACACTTTTATTCAGGAAGAAGAGGACGTTTGTGACTGTGACTCCGGGCTCACTTGGCAGAAACACCCCCTGACCCTCCACCCCCCCATCGCAAAATGTAATGCCCGTGAAAAGGGTAGGTGGACGCAGTGTTATATAGAACATAGTCCTGAGAGCACGATTGAAAATGAAAACTAGATATAGTATATGGTATAAACTATGCACCAAAAAGTGTGATATAAGATGAACCGGGGCGTGAAATATAATATGCAATACATTGTGCGCAATGACAGATTCATTGGAGAGCGCGAGATAGCACAGGCACTAGCGCGTGCTATGCTATATGCGCCTTGGAGTGTAATATACACAGGGCAGTGTTGTGTAACCTAACTAGTCTCTAAAGTTGTAATATAAAATATTTGCTGGGGAGTGTAACGTTGCATATGCACTGTGACAAAGATATGGATCCCAGATTGTAATATGTATGGCATAGCGCTGTGCATTATAACATAGGCATCGAGGAAGGCTCGTTAAATGGGGCAATATAACCCGTGCGAAGGCAATTGTGGCATGACATATTCATGGGGTGGTGTTACAGCGCACATGGGCTAGAGAGTGTCATGGCATACGCACTAGCTGGTGGAATACAACACAGAGGTGTGTGGCACTCGGTGGGCACTGGTGGGTGTAACACAGCATTGGGCTCAGCCAGGAGCATGCTGTGACTCTCAAGTGAGGTTCGTCTCCTTTCCAGAGAGTAAAATAAAAAGTATTACACATCCGGCAGTGGATGTGTGTTTTATTAACCGTGAGGGGGGTTTCTTGCATAGTTTGGTCGAATTTTTGCCGAATCCATTTTAAATGGCTTGGTGTGCGTGTGTATTAAATGTGCCCGTCAATAGCTACCCATGTTTGTATAAATAAACGACAAGGGTGTCTACTTGGAGAGTACCCACCGGTGGGGGCGCCGGGATTAGGCACGGTAGGGCGTCAGACACGTCAGAGCTTCACTAGTGGTGTAAATACATTCCACGTGGATTCATTGTATGCATAGTCACCTTTTAATGAATATCACGCAAATCGTCATGATGATAGGTACATACAGTTTGTCCAGCATGTCCTAGGTGTTTCTATAAAGATATATATATTTTTAAATATTAAAAAACAAAGGCCGGCCCCGGGGGATGGGGTCCCCGGGGCCATAAGTGGCCTGAGGAGGTGGGCAACGCAGCCCCCCTCCTAAAGATTTTTTTTTTTAAAAGGCCATGACCCGGGGGTTGGGGTCCCCGGGGCCTTGGGAGGGCCAAATTAATTTTTTTTCAACAAAAGAAATTAGGGTGCAGGCCCTGAGGGATAGGGTCCCCAGGGCCAATAAATTAGAAAAAGAAGGGGGCCACACAGCCCTCCTTCTTAAAAAAATAAAATAAATAAAAGACCGGCATCGCGCCGGAGGCCACGTCCCCTCCTTGCAGCACTCTGCAAACGTGCCCCCTGGCCAGTTTTAAGTTGGGGAATTAATTCCCCTTCAATACTGAGGGTCCCTGAGGGCCAACTAGCCCAACAGGTATCTCCAGTATGCGCCAGGGAGCTGCGTTGCAGACAGGTGTTCTGAGGCCACACCCCTTTTTACACCTCTATGCAATGCAGCTCTGTGGCGCTTACTGGAGGTACCTAGTGGGCTAGTTTGACCTGAGGGACCCTTAGGATTCAAGGGGACTTAATCTCTCAACTTAGAACGGCCACAGGGCGCGTTTACACAGTGGTGAAGGGAGGGGACGGGGCCTGAGGTGACGTGTGCAAACACGCCCTGTGGCACATTTTAAGTTGGGGAAATAATTCCCTTTCAATCCTGAGGGACCCTGGGGGCCAACTAGCCCACCAGGTGCTTCCAGTAAGCGCCACTGCTCTGCGTTGCAGAGAGGTGGTGCAGGCCGTGCCCCTTTTTACACCTCTCTGCAATGGCGCTTACTGGACATACCTAGTGGGCTATTTTGCCCCTAGGGACCCTTAGGATTCAAGGGGACTTAATCTCCCAACTTAAAAAACGGCCACAGGGCGTGTTTACACAGTGGTGAAGGGAGGGGATGGGGCCTGAGGTGACGTGTGCAAACACGCCCCATGGCGCGTTTTAAGTTGGGGAAATAATTCCCCTTCAATCCTAAGAGCCCCTGGGGGCTAACTAGCCCACCAGGTGCTT
Organism: Triturus cristatus; assembly: GCF_964204655.1. Lineage (NCBI taxonomy): Eukaryota > Metazoa > Chordata > Amphibia > Caudata > Salamandridae > Triturus > Triturus cristatus. Next base: position 1,120,168,925 of record NC_140580.1, read on the forward strand.
CCAGTAAGCGCCACTGAGCTGCGTTGCATAGAGGTGGTCCAGGCAGTGCCACTTTTTACACCTCTCTGCAACGCAGCTCTGTGGCGCTTACTGGAGGTACCCAGTGGGCTAGTTGGACTCTAGGGACCCTCAGGATTCAAATGAACTTAATCTCCCAACTAAAAACGGCCACAGGGCGTGTTTACACAGTGGTGAAGGGAGGGGACGGGGCCTGAGTTAACGTGTGCAAACAAGCCCTGTGGCGCGTTTTAAGTTGGGGAAATAATTCCCCTTCAATCCTGAGGGACCCTGGGGGCCAACTAGCCCACCAAGTGCTTCCAGTAAGCGCCACTGCGCTGCGTTGCAGAGAGGTGGTCTAGGCCGTGCCCCTTTTTACATCTCTCTGCAACGCAGCTCTGTGGCGCTTACTGGAGGTACCTAGTGGTCTAATTGGACCCTAGGGACCTTCAGGATTCAAGGGGACTTAATCTCCCAACTTAAAACAGCCACAGGGCGTGTTTACACAGTGGGGAAGGGAGGGGACAGGGACTGAGGTGACGTGTGCAAACACGCCCTGTGGCACGTTTTAAGAGGTAGTTTTAATCCCCTGTCCTATTATATACTAGGGGCTTACAGAGGAGGTCATGCTAATCACAGGGGGACCCCAACGCATAGTGGTCCCTAGTGTATGTAGGTGTTTTTACTGTATTCTAAGTGTCTTTTAACATAGCACTGGCTCTAGGACTGGTTAGTCAGACTCAGTTACCACTAGTATCCGTCTGAAAAAGTTGAGGGTACAGGAGGATTTTGCAACAAGGCTTCTTTCTGCTCTTCTGTTTGTTCTTTCTGCACGTTATCCTTCTTCCTGCACTTTTCTTCGTCTTTGAGGACTTCTGTTGCTTCTTTCTGCATTTCTTTTTTTTACTTTCTGTGCGTTTTTTCTTCTTTCTTCACATGTCCTATCTCTGTAGGTATAGTTAGAAATTAGTATTTAAAAAACCTTTGAAATTCACTAAAAAAACCATAGGTTTCAGGCACGTTATAGTTAGGAATTATCATTTAAAAAACCTTAGAAATTCACTGAAAAAACCATAGGTTTCAGGGGTGTTATAGTTAGCTGCACCTTTCACTCGTACAAAACCATTGAAATTCCCCCGTTATAGTTAGTTCAGCTAACTATAACTTGCGCGCAGGCAATGCACTGCTGATGACGTCACATATTACATCACTCATGACATGGTCAGTGATATCACTCATGACATCACTGATGACATCTCAAATGACATCACTGATGACATCACTGATGACATCATCCTTGTGATAGAGTGGCAGACATCCTCTCCCCCTAATATAACCTTTGATACACACATTCAAAAATAGAAACTAAAATTTTCAAAACAATGGACATACCAATACCAGTTACAAGAACCTATTCAGTAATTCTAAGATCCACATACACATCCACTCATTCACCAACAGTCCTATACAATCACTCATACATGTACTCACTCATCATATGTACTCATACACCTATACATCCTGTTACACAACGCCACTCATCCATAGAGTTACTCACACACATAGTCACTCATACTAATAAAGAATCAAACATCCATTTACTTGCATATACAGTTATACACACACCACCACACTTACTTCTACAGAAACGTACACATACTTAGTCTTTTAAACAATCACTTATAGAAACACATACTTATTCATACAGGAACTCTTTCAATCTCTCACTCTCACATATACTCACTTATATACACCAATAGTCATATATACTAGTTTAAAACATATGTAGTTACTCATAAAGACACTATTGAGACAGTCATTCACTCACTAACACACCCATGTACACACTCATCCACCCATACAGTCCTGCACACATGCTGTCTTCAACACATACAAACAGTGAGTCACTCATTCATGCACCTATGCACTACGTAATACCCCCCACCGAACCATACAGACACTCAGACACTCATACTGATACTCAAAAAACCAACTAATAACCTATATAGACACTCATGTAGCTACTCACCAACCCATGCAGCCACTTATACACAAAGTGAGAGGCTGATACAGATATTTACATATTTAAACATTACTCACTAAGCCATGTATTCACTAAGATACACTTAATCAGTCAGTTATACAATCAATTTTTCAAAAACAAATCATCCATTGAGACACTTATATACCCATTTATTCTTCCATCGACTTTGAGATATACATATATAAAACATATGTAATTTTCCGAAAAACACACATTCACTGGATGATGTCATCAGTGATGTCATCAGTGATGTCATTTGAGATGTCATCAGTGATGTCATGAGTGATGTCACTGACCATGTCATGAGTGATGTAATATGTGACGTCATCAGCAGTGCATTGCGGGTGCGCAAGTTATAGTTTGCTGAACTAACTATAACGGGGGAATTTCAGTGGTTTTGTACGAGTGAAATGTCCAGCTAACTATAACGCCCCTGAAACCTATGTTTTTTTCTGTGAATTTCAAAGGTTTTTTAAATGCTAATTTCTAACGATAACGTCTCTGACACCTATGTTTTTTTCAGTGAATATATATATATATATATATATATATATATATATATATATATATATACATATGTGGTTTAGTTTGAAATTTAAATATGTATTATATATATACCAATCTGTATTGAAGATTGAGTGGATATATAACTGTCTGGGTGGAGGATTTAGTAGCTGTCTGACTGTCTGTTTAAGTGAGTAATAAAAGTGTCTCACTTAATACATGGATTAGTAACTAAACTATGTGAAAGTGTGCATCACTGTCTCTGTTGTTGTATAACATGCTGCATCAGTTGGTCACTAAATACATGAGTGTGTATATTAGTTATTGATTAGTTGGGTGAGTATTTGTATGGGACACTGAGTTTGTGTGTGGTTGGATGGGGTGTGTGGAACTCATAGATGTGTGAATGGTTGATTGACTAGGTGTATAGGTTTAAGAGTGCATGTGGAAACAGTTGTTTGGGTGAATGAGGGTATTTATTTGTGTGTTGTGAGCAAATATATGTTTTAGTTGTACATCTTCAACAAAGTAAAAAAATAAAAGGCATTGTATGTGAGAGTTGGTGTATATAAATAAGTATGTGTAAGAGTCAGTGATTGTGAGAGTAACTATATGAATGAGTGTACAATTGTAATGGTGATTTTTAACATATTAACTATGAGTTACTATGTGTGAATAAATGAGGTGTTGTTGGATAATTGTGAGAGAACTAGGTGAGCAGAGCTGCTTTAGAGCCAGAGAACCAGGTCAGCAGAGCTGCTCTAGAGCCAGAGAACCAGGTCAGCAGAGCTGCTTTAGAGTCAGAGAACCAGGTCAACAGAGCTGCTCTAGAGGCAGAGAACCACGTCAGCAGAGCTGCTTTAGAGGGAGAGAACCAGGTCAGCAGAGCTGCTTTAGAGCCAGAGAACCAGGTCAGCAGAGCTGCTCTAGAGCCAGAGAAACCAGGTCAGCAGAGCTGCTTTAGAGGGAGAGAACCAGGTCAGCAGAGCTGCTTTAGAGCCAGAGAACCAGGTCAGCAGAGCTGCTCTAGAGCCAGAGAACCAGGTCAGCAGAGCTGCTTTACAGCCATAGAATCACGTCAGCAGAGCTGCTCTAGAGGCAGAGAAACCAGGTCAGCAGAGCTACTTTAGAGGCAGAGAACCAGGTCAGCAGAGCTGCTTTAGAGCCAGAGAGCCAGGCCAGCAGAGCTGCTTTAGAGCCAGAGAACCAGTTCAGCAGAGCTGCTTTAGAGCCAGAGAACCAGGTCAGCAGAGCTGCTTTAGAGCCAGAGAACCAAGTCAGCAGAGCTACTTTAGAGCCATAGAACTAGGTCAGCAGAGCTGCTTTAGAGCTAGAGAACCAGGTCAGCAGAGCTGCTCTAGAGCCTAAGAACCAGGTCAGCAGAGCTGCTCTAGAGCCAGAGAACCAGGTCAGCAGAGCTGCTGTAGAGCCAGAGAAACCATGTCAGTAGAGCTGCTTTAGAGGGAGAGAACCAGGTCAGCAGAACTGCTCTAGAGGGAGAGAACCAGGTCAGCAGAGCTGCTCTAGAGCCAGAGAACCATGTCAGCAGAACTGCTTTAGAGCCATAGAACCGGGTCAGCAGAGCTGCTTTAGAGCCAGAGAACCAGGTCAGCAGAGCTGTTGTAGAGCCAGAGAACCAGATCAGCAGAGCTGCTCTGTAGCCTAAGAACTAGGTCAGCAGAGCTGCTCTAGAGCCAGAGAACCAGGTCAGCAGACCTGCTGTAGAGCCAGAGAAACCAGGTCAGCAGAGCTACTTTAGAGTGAGAGAACCAGGTCAGCAGAGTGTCTTTAGAGCCAGAGAACCAGGTCAACAGAGCTGCTTTAGAGCCAGAGAACCAGGTCAGCAGAGCTGCTCTAGCTGACACTGACTGACTGACACTGACTGATTGACACTGACTGACACTGATTGACTGACACTGACTGACTGACACTGACCGACACTAATTGACTGACACTGACTGACTGACTGCCACTGACTGACTGACACTGACTGACACTGACTGACTACTCTCTACTACTCTACTACTCACTCTCTACTACTCTCTCTTCTACTCACTCTCTACTACTCACTCTCTACTACTCTCTGCTACTTACGCTCTACTACTCTACTACTCTCTACTACTCACTCTCTACTACTCACTCTCTACTACTCACTCTCTACTACTCTCTCTCTACAATTCACTCTCTACTACACTCTACTACTCTCTCTCTACTACTCACTCTCTACTACTCACTCTCTACTACTCTCTACTATTCACTCTACTACTCTCTACTACTCTCTACCACTCACTCTCTACTACTCTACTACTCACTCTCTACTACTCTCTACTACTCTCTATCTGCTACTCACTCTCTACTACTCACTCTCTACTACTCACTCTCTACTACTCGCTCTCTACTACTCTCTACTACTCACTCTCCACTACTCACTCTCTACTACTTGCTCTCTACTACTCACTCTCTACTACTCTCTACTACTCTCTCTACTACTCACTCTCTACTACTCACTCTCTACTACTCTCTCTACTACTCATTCTCTACTACTCACTCTACTACTCTCTACTTCTCTCTACAACTCACTCTCTACTACTCTACTACTCACTCTCTACTACTCTCTCTCTCTCTGCTACTCACTCTCTTCTACTCAATCTACTACTCTCTACTACTCACTCTCTACTACTCTCTCTACTACTCACTCTCTACTACTCACTCTCTACTACTCTCTACTACCCACTCTCTACTACTCACTCTCTACTACTCACTCTCTACTACTCTCTACTACTCACTCTCCACTACTCACTCTCTACTACATGCTCTCAACTACTCTCTACTACTCACTCAACTACTCACTCTCTACTACTCTCCTACTCTCTACCCATATCTCTACTACTCACTCTCCACTACTCACTCTCTACTACTCTCTCTCTCTTCTACTCACTCTACTACTCTCTACTACTCACTCTCTACTACTCTCTCTCTACTACTCCCTCTCTACTACTCTCTCTCTACTACACACTCTCTACTACTCTCTACTACCCACTCTCTACTACTCACTCTCTACTACTCACTCTCTACTACTCTCTACTACTCACTCTCCACTACTCACTCTCTACTACTCGCTCTCAACTACTCTCTACTACTCACTCAACTACTCACTCTCTACTACTCTACTACTCTCTACTACTCTCTCTACTTCTCACTCTCTACTACTATCTCTACTACTCACTCTCTACTACTCACTCTCTACTACTCTACTACTCTCTACTACTCTCTCTCTACTACTCACTCTACTACTCACTCTCTACTACTCACTCTCTACTACTCTCTTCTACTCACTCTCTTCTACTCTCTCTCTACTACTCTACTACTCACTCAACTACTCACTCTCTACTACTCTCTCTCTGCTACTCACTCTCTACTACTCACTCTCTAGTACTCTCTGCTACTCAATCTCTAATACTCACTCTCTACGACTCTCTACTACTCACTCTACTACTCACTTTCTATTACTCTCTACTACTCTCTACTACTCACTCTCTACTATTCACTCTACTACTCTCTACTACTCACTCTCTGCTACTCTCTACCTCTCTACCTCTCTCTACCTCTCTCTCTACTACTCTCTACCGCTACCCCTCTGCATCTACCTCTCTACCTCTACACCTCTACCTCTACACCTCTAGCTCTCTACCTCTCTCTACCTCTCTCTACACGCACACATATGCACATATATATGCATTTATATATATGTATGTGTATATATATATACTTACATATATAAACATATATATAATCTGCATATCTATGTAAATACAAATATAAATGCATGCATACATATACATATACATATATGCATACATATGCATGCTATGTACATGAACGTTTGAAAAACACTCATACAAGCAAAGCTAAAAAGCCACCTAATTACAAACAGAATTGCTTTAACTTAAACGAGGGCGAGACCTATTGTATTTTCAATGCTTGTTTACTTTGGTTCCATCAAGAAGGCATTCAGATGTGTCACACATTTGCCATAAATTCTGAATAGTAGCAGTCTAGTTGCTCATTGGATCACTATAGTAAAGCTACTGCTCACCAGGGAAGTCTGCTGCTGGTATTCAAAGTGCATGTTTCAGTCTGCATGTCAGAATTTTTTTAGAAGTCAAAATGTGCCCTAATTTTTCTTTCTGCAGCACTAATCATAATTTCTATGGCAAAATGAACCCCTCATTTTGTTCCTTTGCAAATTAAATGTTTTAAGTGTTACCACTTTATTCCAATCAAGATGGCTTCAGGTGTGCCATACTTTTGTCATAAGCAAGACTGTTAGCGCTCTAGTTGTTCTTTAGAACATTCTGGGACATTCTGTCATTGGGCTATACTTGGGCAACATCTGGGTGATATTTGTGCTACATTGGGGCTCTTTTGTCTCTGGTGGCCATCTTGGGAGACTTATTTGTTCTGAAGTTCCCTAATTTCCTCATTTACTACAGTCTCCTCAGTAGGAAACACTTTCAGTTTTTTACTTTGATTCCATCAAGAAGGCATTCAGATGTGTCACACATTTGCCATAAATTCGGAATGTTAGCACTCTAGTTGCTTATTAGATCATTGTAGTAAACCTACTGCTCACCAGGGAAGTCTGCTGCTGGTATTGAAAGTGCATGTTTCAATCTGCATGTCAGAATTTTTTAATAAAATAGAAGAGGATTTGAGAAGTCACTCAAATTGTGCCCTAATTTTTCTTTCTGCCGCACTAATCATACTTTCTATGGCAAAATGAACCCCCTCATTTTGTTCCTTTTTAAATTAAATGTTTTACCACTTTATTCCAATCAAGATGGCTTTTGGTGTGCCATACGTTTGTCATAAGTAGGACTCTTAGCGCTCTAGTTGTTCTTTAGAACAATCTGGGAAGCTGCAGTAGAACACAAAGGAATCAACTGACAGTCTCTGCACTTGTTGGATGTACATGTATTACTGAGAATGTCAGACTTCATTCTCACATGACTGAGAAAGATAATGTGAATTTACAGAAAATATGCTCTCAGTTTAGCTTATAGATCACCTTCCAAACCTCTGTGGGAAAAGCATGAGAAAATAGTTTTCTCTCAAGCATGATTCATGATATCCCAGCAGAAGGCTTTTTCACATGGTAAAATCACCTTAGAACACACCACAATTCCTAAAATGAGTATGGTACCATCAACAAATGATTTATAATGTAACTAAAGTCTTAAAACCTTCTATTAACTGCAATGCTTTTTAATGAGGTACTATCATGTATATTGGTCCCAAGATGGCTGCCAAAACTTGAGATGTGTGGTTAGGCTCCGCCCAGATATATATGTGATTTTACTTTTGATTTTCTCAGGAACTACTGCAGCAACCTTCATGAGGTAAAAGCCGGATAGGCAGGCGGATCCAGTTTACAGCATGCCTGTTGATTCACGCCTGACACGTTTGGTGCTCACTGCACTCTTCAGAGACGCCACAGTCATTTTGGCACAGAGGCCACACCTCCCACTTAAAAATATGAGCCCTCCAATGGGCGACTCGAATGAGTCTGCGTTGGTTTGTGGGTCTTGTAGTGTGTGCCTCAGTTGTGTGCTGCTATCTGAGGCGTTTCAAGCCCACCAATGGGCCTCCACTCGCACATCCGGCTTGTCAATCCTCCATGGATGCCTCCACATTGAGACTCCATGATTCAGAGCTCCGTGGCCCCAAATTTCCGGGTGGTGCATCTCCTGTGGCTGGGAGGCCGCGTAGAAATCAAAGCTCCAAGGTTCCCACCTGTGGAGATGCACTCGGACATCCACTACAGCAACCTTCATGAGGTAAAAGCCGGATAGGCGGGTGGATCCAGTTTCCAGCATGCCTGTCGATTCACGCCTGGTGCGTTTCGTGCTCACTGCACTCTTTAGAGGCGTGACAGTCATTTTGGCATAGAGGCCACACCTCCCACTTAAAAATATGAGCCCTCGAATGGGCGACTCGAATGAGTCCGCGTTGGTTTGTGGGTCTTGTAGTGTGTGCCTCAGTTGTGTGCCGCTGTCTGAGGCATTTCAAGCACACCAATGGGCCTCCACTCGCACATCCGGCTTGTCAAGCCTCGTGAAATTTTCAAAACTCGTGGGGTGCTCCGGTTCGCTCCTATCTTGAAAGTTTCGGGGTGATTCGTCAAGCGGGGGCCGAGAAAAAAGGGGGTACCAAAACGTGTTTTCCCCATGCAATTTTCCATAGAAAACTTTAGACACGGCTACTACCCGAACTGCGGAACGGAATTACATCAAATTTGGCAAAAAGGTAGCCCTTGGTTCAGAAAGATCCCTTTTTGTTAAATGGTGTAAATTCATTCAGTAGTTGCTGATAAAATCAAAAAAAGTTTCGATATCTATGGCTGCGGAGGATCCGCGGTCCCTGCAGATTAGGATCCGCGCACCGTGTAGATTAGGAACCGGGCACCCTGCCGATCACGAGCTGCATTCTAATTGGTTGTGAACACTCTAAACCAGGAACTGTTGGCAGCCATCTTGTGCCTCGGTAGAAGCGAGGCACAAAATGGCAGTAAAATGAATTCGGAAACCAAGAAGAGGACCCCGTAGGTCTGCTTATGGGGTCGTACAAGGAATTTCCAGGGCTAAAAAAAGATATATAGTTTTTATTTAAACGCCGTGATGCGCGCATGGTGCGCGGATCCAGCCGCGAAAATGAAAAAAACGAAGCACGGACGCTTCATTTAAATAAAGCCCCATGGGTGGGCCAGGTCCCGGGGGCAGAAAAGCAATCCCCCCCCCAAATTGCCCCGGGAACCGCCACCCCCTGGGGCATTGATTTTTAAGTTGGGGGTGCATCCAAACCCCCTCAAGCCCCGGGGACCACCACCCCGGGGCTTTTATATAAATATTTTTGGGGGGCCACACTGCCCCCCCGCTGCCCCAGGGACCACCACCCTCCGTGGCTTTGTAATTGTTGGGAGGGGGGCCTGAGCCCTCGATGGCCCTGGGGACCACCACCCCCCAGGGCCGGCTCCTGCAGTGTCCTGGGGTGCCTACGCCCAGGACACTGCTGTTTGCTATGGGAGGGTGGGAGCCTCGCGGCTCCCGCTCTCTCATAGCAAACTCTGCTTTGGTATTTGGAAGAGAGAGCAGGAAACCTGCTCTCTCTTTGAAATACCAAAGCTGATTTGCATTTCCACACGGGGAGCTGCATGTCAGCAGCTCCCTATGTGGAAAAGCAATGCCGGCTCCCGAAGGACGCGGGGAGCCGGTGGGACCGTGGGGGCTTTGGGGCTCCCCCCATGGTCCCCATCATAGTATATAGGCCCCGGGGGATGGGGTCCCCGGGGAGAATAGAAATTAGTGGTAGGAGCCAATTTTTTAACTGAAAAATTTGTAGTCGCGACTACAGCACGGTGCTCAGTGGGGCCCCCTGGTGTGAACGCGCTGGGTGCGTGACTCCCAGCGCGGCCCCATGCTGTGCATGCACTGGGTGCGCGACTCCCAGCGCAGCCCCCTGGTGTAAACACGCTGGGTGCGAGACTCCCAGCGCAGCCTCCCGGTGTAAACGCGCTGGGTGCGCAACTCCAAAAGCGCTGGGTGCGCGACTCCTACCAAATAAAAATCTAATATTTTTTTAATATAAATCTATGTTATATGTTTGGATCTTGGGTGGCTCTAAAAAGAGCCCTTGTGTTTATTGTGACATTTTGGTACCTACAAGTAAGTACCTATGCAGAGTCTAAAGTTGTTGAGAAAGACTCTGTTACCCTCTTCTGTGAAATGTACACCATCTCTCCTATAGATGCCATCCATATTAAAACGCAGATTGTTGTTGTAAATGGACCCCATCCTATAATCTCTGAGATAAGCAGAAACAGCTTTATTGACATGTTTCCTAGCTTTCTCAATCTGTGGACAAAAATGATTGGACCAGTTCCATTTCTGTCTTTGGCATATGTTAGAACAGACAAAGGCAGTTTGTGGGAAAAGTAACATCAATTCTGCAAAGGTGCCCTTCATTAGCATTTCCAGACCTACCCCAGTCAATGTGCCTAGGTCATTGCCACCACAGTGCACAATTAAGAGGTCAGGGTGTTGGAGATGTAAAAAGGATTTAACCAATGGCATTAATTGGTGCCACGTTAATCCTCTCTGTCCAATCCATTTAATGTCTACATTTAGCAAACCTAGGTCTTTGACAATATCTCTGTTTTCAGCATAACTTTTGAACCAGAAAATATAGCTGTGTCCCACAATCCACACTCTAAGCATCTTGAAGGGAAGTCTGGATGCACTCAGAAGATGTCTGTTTGTGAAGTAGGCGTTTGTATAATAAGATCTTTCTAAAATGGTGGACAAGATGCAGTTTTAAAAAAAGAAGAGAAATGATTGGCTGTTTGAGAGCATTATACACTGAGAAATAGGGTGCATGTTTCTGGTTTTAAAAGCATGTTTCTTATTGGTTAGTAAAACGTTTTTGAAAGGTACATTAGATAAGATAAGCTGATATTTTGAAAAGTCAAGCACACCTGCTGTTTGAATTTGCAATATTGTGTGCTGAACTTGTGACCTTGTGGTAAATAATTTAATTACCGGGACTTAATTTGATACGGAAACATAATAAAAATAGCTCAGTAAATAAGAGGCAGGATCCGTGGTATTAGAGGTTCTAAATGGGCTTTATTCCAATGGTCGATTATAATCGGTTGCTCCAGGTTCCATCACCACGAAGGTTCAGGAAGTGAAGTACATACGTTATTGACAATCAATTACTTTTATACAATAGGCATTACAGTGAGGCCAATACAAGAGGCGTAACAATTGATAGTGGTGATAATATATTCATACGTAGCAAAAATAGGCGTAACTGGGAGTGATGAAAGAACGTCATCAGATGTGATGTCATAAGAGGGTGGTTACATGAAAGAATTTCGCAATGTCAGCAGAAATATTTGGCAGATATGCGCGCGCAGCAGTATGACGTGTGATTGACGTGCAACTAGGGGGTGAAGGGGACTTGATATTTAGCTCTACATGTGGCGACAGAAGTCTGGAGGGTCAAGTCAACCTAATCCCAAATCATATCTAACATCCTATGTTTAAAGAACTATGTTATCCAAAAGAGAGGTCTCTTAGAGTAGAATCTTATTCTATACTGACTATACTGACGGTTAGTGCGTGTACAAGCGTCTAAGTGTCTACACTAGATGCGAGGGCGGAATCTTCCATAGTAACAGGGCTATGAATTACTTGTATGAAGACAGAGAAGTCGGGCCTTTGCTTGGTAGCTGGAAGAATGTTTACTTAAGCTACTAGACAGGAATGCATTGGGCAGGGAGCGGAGCAGATAATTTTCGAAGGTGAAATACAGTTCTTGGCATGCAGCAAGCTGATGTCAGGCTTCGTGAGCCGCGCAGAGAATGAGACAAAGTTCATGGTCACAGATGCAGGCTCGGACTGGAGCTTCAAAGACAGAAAGCAAGAAGAGTTCGATGACAGAATCAGGGCCTACTTGCCTGGACTGTAAAAATGGCATAAGTGAACCATATAAAGGCAGTGGCCTTTCGTACTTAGGAATGGAATATCCGGCCCATTCATGGCGGATCAACAGAGGACATGTTAACGGTGGACGCACATGTATTTGCGTCTTCATAACTGGAACTGGAGGGAACATACATGTACTTGTAACATGCACATAGAACCGTTGGGGTCCAAGATAGGGGACATAACTGACCAGAAAAATCCATATTTCCACATTCCCTCCTTGTCCCCTACTTGCCCGTCAAGAGATATCAATCTTCATTAATCCATTGATCTGTTCATATAGCATCATTTGTTCTTCTTTCTTCTTCCGGGATCTTGAATGAAAATCTTGATGTGGAATGCACGATGTGGCACACAGACCACAAATCGCTGGTCCACATTGCAGGCATAAGCAGCAACTGAATAATATGAGAAGGCCAATACCTAGGAAGGATAGAACTCTCCATCCCCAGGCTGATATCACGCTCCAAAACCAACCGGACCAAGTCCAGGTGCCTGGATTCTGGTGTATCTGGCTTACAATCTTATGAAGGCGGGTTATGGCCTTATATACAGATGGCGAATTTTCTGGTATGAATATGCAACAGCTTGATCCGATGACCCTACAAGCTCCGCCCCTATCGGCCAGGATGACGTCAAGGACAAGACGATTTTGAAGCACAACAATCCGCATAGCAGACTGCTCTTCTGTTAAATTGCCTAAGGCGGAAATAGTTTCGTTCACTACTGCTTCAAGGGTTCTAGTCAATCTACGTATCAGCTTACTATTAGTAACGGTACCTATATAGGGAAAGAGACCTTTATTGAAATCTGTGTATTTTTCCCATGCCGTTTCAGTGTAATCGACTATTGGGAGATCTCTCCTTTCTCTATTGTGTACTAAATGAGTATTTCTGTGATAATCAGGAGGAGCTAGGAAAACAGGTGGCAAAAGGAATCCAATGTAGCAGGTACCATCCCAATCTAGAGGCAAACGTACATATGCCGTCTGACCACATATAAAATAGGAATGGCGGGAAGCTCTAAATGTAGACTTGCCTTGATCACTAAATTCTACTACAGTGGTGCATCTACTATGGCCCATATGTATGGAACCATTCTTTCTTACACATAATTCACCTTTTACTGGAAATATTGACATAGCGGGCAAAATTGGAGTAGCTTCGGATTCGACATTTAGGATCATAAGATTAAGCGTAAAATTACCTAATCCATATACTTCATTTTCTAGATCAGTTCCTGTTCTTTTGGGAAGTCCCTCCTTGTTAGGATAGCAGACCTTAAGTAAAACTAAATTCAAATGTCCCCATACCCAGTTATCTTGATAAACTGCAGAATTCGAATCCAGAGAATTAATTAGGCTAAACCATGCTCCACAGGAGCCGTTGTGTGTGAACGGGTATGGAAAAAGAGGTAGAATTCCTTTATAGTTCTGATGGGGAGGGAGTCGGCCACATATCCAACAATTTGTAGCATTGCTAACCTGATGGGAATGATGTAATAATAAAAGTGTTATTGCGCAGCGCAAATCTGTATGACAATTCAAGCGGAGGTAATTCACTAAAAGAATGTTCAGCAGTAACATTGTAAACATGTCTAGAAATAGGATAATATATGTGCAACAATATACTTGCAGTAATTATTAAAAGACTTGAGAAAAACAAAATTAATAACGTCACTATGCAATGACTACGCAGTGATTTACAGTACGCCTGTCGTTTCAACATTTTTCGGGTGCTTTCTCTATTCAGGTCCAAGGGATACATGTCAGAGACAATTCAACCGCTTCACCTTGGAGAGGACTTAAACAATCAAATTGCTCGACTGATTGGGCCTGAGCTTTAATTTATAAAGTTCGGAGTCACTTTTTTTCACAAAAGGAAGTTTTGAGTCAATGGGTGAAGACACACAAGGTGTGCTATTCACATCTGATTTCAGTCCATGAAATTTCTTGATATGACTTGAATGAATCCATCCTTTTCTGCCTTCGATCTTCACGGCTGTTCTTGTTGTGAGCAACACCAGCTGAGGTGACCTCCACCTAGGTTCCAGCTGCGTCTTTCGATCAAAGTTCCTCACGAGGACTAAGTCTCCCGGAACCACGTCATGGGGTTTCACCTCAGTGTTGTCAGGAAAAGCTGCAGCTACCTGTGAACGACAAGATTGTAGTGCAGACATCAAGGAAGCCAAGTAATCTGTCAGCATGTTACAGTCAATATCAGTTATTTTGCGTGGTATAGGCGTCCCCCACATATTTGGTGGTCTGCCGAAGATCACTTCATACGGGGATAGCCCTGTTCGAGAGTGTGCTACCATTCTTGTGTAAAAGAGTGCAACTGGTAATGCTACTACCCAGTCGACACCTTTTTCTCTGCATATTTTGGATAATCTTATTTTCAGAGTCTGATTATGTCTTTCTACGAGACCCGCTGCTTCGGGGTGTCGGACACAGTGGAATTTCCACTGATAGCCTAACAAAAGTGAAACGTGTTTCATTAATTCAGGTGAGAACGGCTGGCCGTTATCTGAGTGAACAACACGTGGTAAACCGTATCGTGGGAAGAATTCTCGAACCAACTGTTTGGCAGTAGTCGGGGCAGTGTAATCTGAAACCGGGTATGCCTCCGTCCAACGGGAAAGAGCACACACAACTACGAGAACATATTTGAATCCTCTGCATCGTTCCATCTGGATATAATCCATCTGGAGGACTTCAAAAGGGTGATCAGGGGGCTGAAATCCACCCTGTTCTACGGGAACGCTTTTTCCTGGGTTGAACTGGCAACAGATCAGACAGGTACGAACCTTTTGTTTGGCTGCAGCTCGTAAATGCTTGTTGAACCAAATATGTTGAATGCTGTCTAGCATAGCTTTCTCTCCTAGATGCGCTGGACTATGGATAGTGTTAATAATGACTTGGACCATTGAATCAGGAAGGAACCACACAGACTTTTCCTTCATCAACCATCCTTGATCCGTTTGGATCCCTCCTAATTCCGTCCATTTCTTTATTTCTTCTGGTGTAGCATGTGTCTGTATATCAATTACGTCAAGAGTAGGATCTTTAACCGTCATACAATGTGTTGGCGTCGGGACTATTGTCTTTGTCATATCGGATGTTTGAGTTTGAGCAGTCTGTTTAGCTGTTCTATCAGCTAGATCATTGCCTTGAGAAATGATATCAGTAACTTTCGTATGTGCTTTGCATTTCATAATCGATATTGCAATGGGTAAATGTATTGCATCTAATAAGGCATGAATGAGGGGTCCGTGCTGAATGTGGGCACCGTGAGAAGTTAAATAACCTCTCTCTCGCCACAGCACGCCGAAGTCATGTACGACTCCGAATGCATAACGTGAATCAGTGTATATGTTGACTTTTTTATTTGTGGCTCGAATACAGGCTTGTGTCAGAGCGACGAGCTCTGCTGCTTGAGCGGACAAGGTATTTATGCAATTTGTTTCAATGATTTCAGTATCTGTTGTGACTGCGTAAGCGGCCACTAACTCTCCTGTACTTGTTCTCATACATGAACCATCTACATACAACGTCAGGTCTGGGTCTGACAATGGGACATCTGTCAAGTCTTGTCTGGGTTTCGTTGTGATTGTAATAACATCAATACAGTCATGGGCTAGTGGGTCTGTTCCATTTACAGGTAAAAGTGTGGCAGGATTCAATGTGTTACAACGTCTGATTTCTATATGTGGCTGAAACAGTGTTAGTTCATACCCTGTAAGTCTTGCTATAGTCAAATGTTGTGTTTGCGTTCGATTCACAAGAACCTCCACTGCATGTGGTACTTGTACTGTCAATGGATGTCCTAACACTATGGCATCGCTTTGTCTGATTGCTAAAGCTGTCGCTGCCACTGATTTTAGGCACGCAGGCAGAGCCTGAGCTACGGGATCTAATGTACTAGAAAAATAAGCACATGGTTTGTGTGATCCTGCTTGTTCCTGTGTGAGTACTGACAAGGCAGTACCTTCGCGTTCTGTAATAAAGAGTGTAAACTGTTTACTGTAACATGGTGTTGCTAAAACAGGTGCTTGGCATAGAGCTTTCTTTAAGCTTTCAAAAACTTGTGTATGTTCCTGAGTCCAAGGGAGAACAGTCGATGTGGCTGCCTCCTGTGTTGTCAACTGAATGAGTGGTTTTGCTAGAAATGCATACTGAGGGATCCACTGTCTACAATATGAAGTGAGGCCTATAAAAGCCCGCACCTCCTTTTGTGTCTTGGGTATTGGCATGTTAGCTATTAACTGAATGCGGTCTGGTGTAAGCTGCCTTCCCTCCTTGGACAGCGAGTGACCAAGGTAAATAACTCGCTGGACACAGAATTGCAGCTTAGAAGGGGACACCTTGTGCCCCTTTTCGGCTATAAATTGTAAAACTGTCAGTGATGCTTTTTCACATTCAGGTTCGCTTCGGGCGGTGATCAGCAGATCATCGACATATTGAAGCAGGGCAGTGTTAACTGGCATGTGGATGCTGTCGAGTTCTCGTTTCAGTGCTTGGCTATAGATGCTGGGGCTTTCTGTAAATCCTTGAGGTGCGCGTGAGAATTTGAAGCTACGTCCATTTAAACTAAATCCGAACAAATATTGGCTTTCCGGATCTATTGGGACGCTGAAAAAGGCATTTTTGAGATCAATTACAGTAAAGAATGTTGCTTCGGAATCAATAGCTGTCAGTAATGATGAGATATCGGGGACCACAGGGAATTGTGGCACAATACACTTATTTAATTCGCGCAGATCAACAACCAATCGATATACTGGCGGGGCCTTCGGATCTGTTCGTTTGAGAATCGGAATTATCGGTGAATTACATATATTGGAGTCGGTTTCTACAACCACTCCTTGGGCAATAAGTTCGTCAATGATTTGCAGTAAAGCCACTACAGCATCTGGTGGTAACTTGTATTGTCGCATTCGTGGTAGTACCACTCCTGCCTTTAGTGTGACTCGATATGGTGTAATATTCATACAACCAACATCAGTAGGGCCTTGTGCCCATAAATGTGTAGGTAAAGTCTGCAATCGGGGATCCATGTCTCTAGACACATAATGACCTTTAAAATCACGTAAAAACAATCTTACTCCTTCCGGAGAACAACATATTATAGCTCCTAGAGCCTTCAGTGTTTTTATTCCTAACAGGTTTTCTGGACATGATTTAGTAAGCAATAAATCTGTAGTTCGGGTCAAAGGTCCTATCGTAAGTGGAAGAGGTTGTGACACTTCATTAACAATAGGTTTTCCTGAAAAACCAAGGGAAATATTCTGTGAGCCTGAGAGGGGTGCCCCTGGAACTTCACTACGTTTTATGGTTGTTCGACTTGCCCCTGTATCGAGTAAAAATTTCCTGTCTTGGCCTAATAATTCACTATGTACATAAGGTCCTTCTTGATCTACAGGGATCTCGATAAGGGGTAAGTCAACTTCCCTCTCTAGGCTGGTTCATGCATATCGTTGATAATCAGGATAGTCATACTGTGCGGTCTGGTACAGTTGTCGTGTCGTGGTTTGCGTGGCAGCAACAGGCAGCGCTGGTGCAGCTGGCACAAACTGTATAGTCTGTTGTGGAGCTGGCATGGACTGTGCATGCTGCAAGGCTCCTTGTTCATTCTGATCCTGTCTAAGTGGCCGTGGTCTTTCTTTTGTAATGCCCGTGGCGATATTACGCTTCAGGACTGGACAATCGTGTACATGATGACCTAGTTGTTTACAATAGTTGCATGTCCCTTTTACAGGTCCCGCTAAATCGCCAGAATGTGTCGTACCCTTTTTATGTCCTTCAACTGGAACTGTCTGGGAGACTAGCATTTTCATTTTCGTGTCTTTCATGCGTCTTTGTTCATGATCTTGTTCCTCTCTAATTCTATTGTGATGATACTGTAACATTTGTAACATTTGTGATGGAGTGTTACCTTGCCAGGTACTCTCGAATTTTAATACTCTGTTCTTCACTTGGGGCAAGGAGTTTTCAACTAATTTTGTCACAAACAGATGTGGGTATGATTCGCTACTTGCTTTTATACCACTATTTATACCAAAACATTTTTCAAATCGTGCATAGAAATCACTAGTGTCTTCATCTTGCTTTTGTTTACAGGCTGAAATTGCACCCCAGTCTTCCTTTTTCGTGGTTAATAAACGTGGCAGTACCTGTACTAGTAGACCTGGTAGTGCTTTAGTTTTGTCCCCAAGCCCCGAACCTGGACCTCGGGCCTTTTCTTCTGCTTCTAATGCTGTCCAATCTATCTTTTGGTCTCCTACCTCCCACTCTTTTTCCTTGAGTTTTTCATAAATGCCAGCAGGCATCAATACCTTTAATATTGTCATAATGTCGGGATAGGTATACTCTCCCATGAGTAACATGTCTTTAATTTCTCGGTGGAAACCCGCTGGGTCTTTGTCATGACTGGGTACCACTTTCTTCATTTCCAACAATTCTATTTTCGATATGGGCGTATATACATATACACGTTTAAACTCATTGTCCTCGCCCTTTATTGGGTGCACTTCTCGTAAGGGATTCTGTCTGTCCATGTAATACGTGGTTCTTTCCTTGATGGGCAGTGAGACATGTTCTGGGCATATAAAAAGAATGTACTGCTTTCTTGATTCTAGTATTTCTTTAATTAGCTTAGTACCTGAACCTCTCCATCTATTCGTGAGTAATTCGGTCAATATATCAGGTAAGGGACCAGGATCTGAATGTTGGCTTTTATATAGTATAAGAAGTTGTTGAATCATATAAATCCCAGCTAAACGCTGTTCATCTGGGGTGAGATTCAAAAATGTGTGTGCTACTGTGTCATCACTATACTTCCCGGGACTGTCAACCCAATGGACAGCTGACCTGGCTAATTCTTGTTCATCCATAGAATCGAGAAAATGATAACCCCTTCGTTCTCGGAGTAATTTATCTGCTGCTTGGAATGAATGCTCGTTAGACCTTATATTTATTATTGGTGTTTGAAATTTCCTGTTATTTTCTAGACACATCGGACGTATCGGATCAGTAAGACATCTAGTACTATTACAAGATCCTCTTCTACCTACATAGGCTATAGTTTCTGACTGTCCTGTGGGCAGTCCTGATGCTTCTTCCTCGCTTTGTTCGAACTGGTCTACCGCTAATCTTTCTTCGTGTAGGCGTTCTATTTCTTTACGGATCTTTCGGCACATGGCTATTATACAGTTTTGCTTATCATGTCTCCCTTCTGATATATTCTGGCTCCATCTGGTAAGAATCTGCATTGCTTCCGGGTCTACCCCCGGTCGGTCTTGATTTCTGATCACACAATTTATGAGGAAACGCAACAGTTCCCCCTGTATTTCCACTTTCTGGTATTCCATAGCTCTGTTAATACATTCAGAATCTCGCCCGGTTTGGACAAAATGATATATATTATCTAGATGTGCAGTCATTCCTGGTAATTTCCCTAAATACACTGCGGCTCGTCTGATACGTAATGATGCTAGGGTCATTTCGTCCTCTTTTCCGGGCACAGGGTCATATCTACAATCTATAAGAAGTTCCTTAAGCGTACGGGCATTTATGAGTTTGGGGGTACGTGAATGTGCTGACTCTTGAAAAGTAAGTTTATTTATTCTAGGTGGCGTAGAAAAGATATTGGTAGCACCTCCGGTAGCCCCATCTGGGGTATCGGGTGTGAAAGGATTCGTTGAACGTGATACAGCAACTATAGGCGTGGATACAGCTATAGAAGTAGCTGTAGGAACAGATGCAGAAACAGATGTGCTTGCCGGAACTTGTGTCAGAACTTGTTGCTGTAGCGATACGGGTACTGGATCTTGGCGTTGAACCTCCCTGGCAGGCGGTCTATGTGGGGCGGGATGAGCATACTCGGGAGCTGCGTCATCTAAATATGAGGAAAGAAAAACATCTTCTGCGGTTCTAGGATGCCCCTTAGGATGTACCTTTATTGGAAATAATAGGGTTGGCAAGTCTTTTGGTATCCCTGGGGTAGCCTTAGGTAATCCTTCGGCCAGAAGGGGATACATACCATTCATAAGGGCATTTCTTTGTCTGTCTACTTGTTCTGATTTCACTCGTGCACCTTCTTCAATTAATAGATTTTCTCGGACTTCATTGGAATTCTCTTTACTCTTCTCTTCCTGTCTACGTGCTTTTTCTGTACGTCTATATGATTCTTTACGCCATAATTCAATGGCGTCTTTCTGTGATTGTCTAGCTTTCTTTTTCCATAATTCTTCCTCTACTTTCACGATGCACTCTGCATCCCAGGTCCCCGCTGCGGGCCACCTCTGACTTTCTGGTAATTCCTTAGTGTAGTCTACCCATAGATCAAGAAATAATATGGCGTCTAGGCCATGTTTATGATACATGAAGTACCCTGGAGTGTCCCTAGGAGGAATAGGAACAGCTTCTTCGAGTACCCCTTTTCTAGTTGTGATCTGTCTTAATTTCGAAAAGAGTGGCATATTGAGAACTGATCTGATACTTGATCTTGAACAAACTTAATACAGTAATCACAATAATGAACAGTCATTCATACCACAATATGCAGAACGTACTAAAAAACATTTAACATTTAACATTTTAACTGAGCAACAATAATGATGACGATCTAAAGAAAACTTAATCACTAAACATAATACTCGACTTGAACTGAATTATTCTGAATTTATATACTTGATATACTAGATATACTGCTAAACAGTACAGATACACTGCTGAAACAGTGCAGACCGGGTTTGTGTACCCAAACCCGTCTGGACCGGCACAACTTATGTGCACGCCAGAACGCCTCCCCAGTAATGGTACTCACCGGGTAGCTCGGAACGGAAGGCCTCGGAACGGATCTGAACTGAACTTGAACCGGACTGGACTCGATTTGAACACTTCGGAAACCGGACTTGACTTGGGACTTCACAACTGGTGGGCCTCTGTATACCTCGGATCTTGCTCTTTCAGCTAGGCTCTGGTCGGGATACTTCGCACTTCTCACCGCCTCGTCTGGGTGTTGATCGCAGCCTCAGTCGCCCCCGCTTGACCGGAGGGAGACACAGGAAATCCTGCTGGTACGCGTTATTGTCCGTCCAGCTGTGGCAGGAGACCGGGCCTGCAACGCACCGCCGGCGCGTGAGATGAGAAAGTGTCCCTGTTCGGGCGCCATTCCTGTGGTAAATAATTTAATTACCGGGACTTAATTTGATACGGAAACATAATAAAAATAGCTCAGTAAATAAGAGGCAGGATCCGTGGTATTAGAGGTTCTAAATGGGCTTTATTCCAATGGTCGATTATAATCGGTTGCTCCAGGTTCCATCACCACGAAGGTTCAGGAAGTGAAGTACATACGTTATTGACAATCAATTACTTTTATACAATAGGCATTACAGTGAGGCCAATACAAGAGGCGTAACAATTGATAGTGGTGATAATATATTCATACGTAGCAAAAATAGGCGTAACTGGGAGTGATGAAAGAACGTCATCAGATGTGATGTCATAAGAGGGTGGTTACATGAAAGAATTTCGCAATGTCAGCAGAAATATTTGGCAGATATGCGCGCGCAGCAGTATGACGTGTGATTGACGTGCAACTAGGGGGTGAAGGGGACTTGATATTTAGCTCTACATGTGGCGACAGAAGTCTGGAGGGTCAAGTCAACCTAATCCCAAATCATATCTAACATCCTATGTTTAAAGAACTATGTTATCCAAAAGAGAGGTCTCTTAGAGTAGAATCTTATTCTATACTGACTATACTGACGGTTAGTGCGTGTACAAGCGTCTAAGTGTCTACACTAGATGCGAGGGCGGAATCTTCCATAGTAACAGGGCTATGAATTACTTGTATGAAGACAGAGAAGTCGGGCCTTTGCTTGGTAGCTGGAAGAATGTTTACTTAAGCTACTAGACAGGAATGCATTGGGCAGGGAGCGGAGCAGATAATTTTCGAAGGTGAAATACAGTTCTTGGCAGGCAGCAAGCTGATGTCAGGCTTCGTGAGCCGCGCAGAGAATGAGACAAAGTTCATGGTCACAGATGCAGGCTCGGACTGGAGCTTCAAAGACAGAAAGCAAGAAGAGTTCGATGACAGAATCAGGGCCTACTTGCCTGGACTGTAAAAATGGCATAAGTGAACCATATAAAGGCAGTGGCCTTTCGTACTTAGGAATGGAATATCCGGCCCATTCATGGCGGATCAACAGAGGACATGTTAACGGTGGACGCACATGTATTTGCGTCTTCATAACTGGAACTGGAGGGAACATACATGTACTTGTAACATGCACATAGAACCGTTGGGGTCCAAGATAGGGGACATAACTGACCAGAAAAATCCATATTTCCACAACCTGTGTGTTCAGTTGAGTGTTCCATGAACTGTTACTAAGGACAACCAGTATTTAAAACACTTGTGCATGAAGACACCAGAAAGTCTTTGGGAAGTGTTGGAAACGTTAACATTTGGTCATATTTTGAATACAAAGAACTCATTAAAAATATGCGACAGGCAAATGATGCTGATTATGGAACTATTCTTCATGATATAAGAATTGGAGTACTGACAGAACATGGCAAACAAGCTTGTTTCCAAATGAAAATATAGTTCCTGAAAAAATATATAAAAATTGCAGAAAATAAATCTATAATCTTAATGGCAACAGTGCGCGAGTGTTCTATTTTCAATGAAGAACTTTTGAAGCTAGAAAATGAACAAATAATAAACATGGAAGCCATTGATAAAATAGAGCATGAAGGAATCACTATTATTTTGATGGAAAAATTGAAAACAAAATTGGATTCTTTGGAAAAATCTATATCTAAAACTGCAGGGTTCGAAAATAATTTTTATGTATGTATAAACTGTTGGGTTATTTTACGGCGTAATTTGGATGTGGAAAAAGGTTTAGTAAATGGAGCAATGGGAAAAGTTGTGGATTTTGTTAATTATCAAAAAAAAGATGGAATAGAATGTTTGAAAATCAAATTTGATCACATTGAAGAAGTAAAACAAATTGCTTGTTGTTCTGCTCGTTTTTTGCTTTTTTTTGTAAGTTCGTAGAAAACAGTTGCCTCTTTCTTTGGCATATGCAGTGACTATTCATAAATCTCAAGGTTTAAGTGTAGACATTGCTTTGGTGAACATTGGAAGTACCGTATTTAAAGAGGGTATGGCATATGTTGCTTTGTCCCGAGTCAGAACTTTATCTGGATTGTATTTGATTGATTTTGATGAGGGAAAGATTAGTGCAGATGCAAACTGTGTAAAAGAGTATAATCGGTTAAGAAGAGTGTATGCTCCCAATTTAGGTGAATATCCTGTATTTGAAAAGCGTGTAGTAGGTCGAAAAAGAAGAGATGAGAATATCTGTAGTGAAGTTATAGAGAAGGAAAAAAATCAAGATAATGTTGACATTGCAAGGAAAAAGAAAAAGGACACTATTGAAGAGATTGTTGGGTATCAGTTAGAAAATAGTTCAGGTATCAACTGCTATGCTAATGTAGTGGTCAATGTTGTTTTTTTCTAGAAAGTTTGCAACAGCAAATTATGGAGAATCGTGAAAAAAGATTTTGTTGCTTGTTGCATTGTATTTATGAAAAATTGAGAACTGATAAAAGGAAAATACAAAGTGTTTCTGATATTCGGAATCTTTTGGATATATATTCTGGTTCTACACAATTTACGCAGCATGTCCAACAAGATACTCAGGGATTTATAATGTATATGCTTGCAGTATTGGAAAATGAAGGAATAGAAATTGAAAATCTTTTTAGCCTTTGTTATAAATGGGAACATCAATGTGAAAATTGTATGTTTGCATGTAGCACTAACATAGACATTGAAAGATTTATATATTTGACATTGCCAGATTGTAAAACAGTGTCTATCAACGAACTAGTTAATGCAGCAAATCAAAACATGGAGTGTAGCCAATGCAAATCAGAAATGTTATCAACATTATTTATACGAAGATTTGGACAATATATAATTTTAATGATACAACGTTGTACAGCTGATGGAAGAAAATTGGAAGCTTTAATTAAAGATTTTGTAGCAAATCAACTATCAATATCAGGAAGAACTTTAGCAGCAGTAGCAATTATTTTCCATGATGGTCCTTCTACAACATCGGGACATTACACTGTCTATTTAAAACGCAATAAAGGATGGACATATTGTAATGATGCTCAATCGGTTTTTAAACAACGTTTGCCTAACGAATTACCAAATTCCTACCTAATATTTTTAAAGCCAAAGTTTTAAGAACATAATTCAGTCTATTAGGAATATCTTAAAATGTATTAATTCAATTACTATAGGACAATTTCAGTATAAAGGATTTCAGGAATACCATTTGGCCTAGAGGAAAGGTATAAATTTGAATTCAGGACTTTTTCTTGGACTTTCTCACAGCATATATTTATAAAGAACATAATTTAAAGAATATGGAAATTAAAAAGAATTATTCATTGAATTATTATTTCAGTTCTTTCATATTGTAGTAAGAAAAATCTCTTAGAAAGAAGCATTTTATAAATGTGTGATTTGTATTATATGGTATGTTATTGAGTATGTTGTTTTTATGGAATGTTGAGAAATAGCTCAGTATATTGATAATATTTTTCACACAGATTTGTTTTTTTTTAAACAATCTTATTGATTGGGGGTTTTTTTGCCCGCTGTTATGTGATGAGTAACATTGAAATCACTGTTAGTAGTGAAATTCAATATATTCTGAGAACAGCAAAAATGGCAAACAAAATAATTCATATAATGTTAAAATGATGTTATGTTATAAAGAGTATAATATTATATATTATAACTGTATTTTTTCTTCTCTTTCACAGATTCTAATTGTAAAGTACAACTTTTTCAGAAATTTCAAGTATAAAAAACAAGTAAAAAATTGTTAAGCATTTTTTGAAATATACTACTATCAAGGTAAGATTAAGTAATGCAAACACTATCAATGCACTACCACATCCAGCTCTGCACTATGTGTATAAACCTCTAACTAACTACTATGTCAAGTAGTACCCATGCAATATAGAAATCCTCGTGTCTATCCCATGCATTTCTTCAATTACCCAACCAGCACTATCTATGTATGCTATCAGTCTGCCAAAACCTAAGCGCTTATAAATTCAGCATGTATTTTCTTTACAACAGTGAAATTAAACAGAAGGATTAAAACTAACTATTAAAACACATAATAGGCTGCATTTGCACACTGTTGAAGAAAGGGGGGGACTGAGGTGACATGAGGTGACATGTGTGCAAGCACACTCTGTAGGCGTTAGGGGATAAAGTCCCCTTCAATCCTGAGGGTCCCTGGGGGACGACTAACCCACCAGGTATGTCCAGTAAGTGCCACAGAGTTGCATTGCAGAGAGCTGTAAAATGGGCCATGGCCTCGGACCACCTCTCTGCAACGTAGCTATGTGGTGTTTACTAGGGGTACATGATGGACAAGTAGAACTCAGGGACTTTCAGAATTAAAGGAGACTAAATTCCTACACTTAAAACATGTGACGGGGTGTGTTTGCACATGTCACATCGGGCCCCATCCCCTCCCTTCACAACTGTGTAAACACGCCCTATAGCCTTTTAATCTTGGGAGATTAAGTCACCTTGAATCCGGAGGGTCCCTAGAGTCCAACTAGCCCACTAGGTATGTCCAGTAAGCGCCACAGAGCTGTGTTGCAGAGAGATTTAAAAAGGGGCACAGCCTAGTCCACCTCTCTGCAACATAGCACAGTCGTGCTTACTGGAAGCATGTATTCTCTTTAGAACAGTGACATTATTTTATTAACTAGTCAAGTATCAAAACAATGCCTTAAACAAAAAAACTAGTACAGCTTCAATATTCTGTGCAGACTTCTAATCACTTACATAGAATTGATACACTCATTTAAATACTCAGTTAGGAACTTTGCCAAAACCTAACCATTTAGAAATGTATCTTGCACTCTCTTTGCAGTACTGAAATTATTCTAGTTATTTCTTATATACTTAAGGTTTGGCCTAGCCACTAACCCAAGTACAAGTGAATTTCTTTATATACTATGCATGCAACCTCAAACAAGCTTCAAAGTATTAATACACTCTTCAAAATACTCAGTTAATACCTATGTAGTGTTGGAATCCCTCTGTCATAGGATCCCAAGTGACCTGAAAAAAAAAGATTTGATTGGTTCATAACATCACCATTATACCTATTGAAGGAGCGCAAACATTTCAATCATTGTTTCTGGAGCATCTTTGGAGAGATATCTCTGTGCTTACCTCTTGTCACTCTAATGCAATTCTTCAACCAACCAACCAGCAATATGTTCTTATTCTATCAGTCTGCCAAAAACTAAGCAGTTAGGGCGCAGATTTAGAAGCACCCTGTACCAAAAATACGTCACTTTTTGTAACATACTGATGGCGCCAGACACTCCTTCATGTTTACAAGGAGAGCAAAAGGCACCCTGCGTAGCTTTTTTTCTCCTTGTAAATATGACCTCTTCATACATAGCACTTTGCATTAAAAGGGCGTTTCATAGGTGTTTCTGTGGATGTTCCCAGGCAACACTCATAGAACAAGACACATCTCCAGATTTATCAGAAATCATAAATCTGGAGATGTGTGTGAATGCTGCACCATCCTCCAGTTGGTGTAGCTAGGCACAACAAGGAAAATTGTTTTCATTTCTCCTCATTTTTTCTCTTTCAATGTATGCTACATTGCACAGCATACATTGAAAGAGGAAAATGCCTTTACTGATTGTTTTTGTGAAGGAAGGTGTCCCTTCCTGCACAAAACCAATCTCCCCACGACACAGACATGCTTGCACCATGGTGCAAGGATGCCTGTGTCGCTGTATCTCTGCAGTTTGTGCAGCAGTGCAGAGGGAAGCATAGAGTTGCAACATATTTATGTACATATGTTGCATCCCTGTGCTTCGGAAGTACCACAGCACAGTGCAGCTAAAGAGCTTACACAGTCACGCTGCAACACTTCCTTATAGTTCTGCACTTATACATTCACCATACACCACTAATACATTCTTTCAGTCAATTATGCTGTACACATACATTCAAATATAGTTTTTTTTTTAACCAGAGAAGTTAGTTCTGAAAAGAACTTTTTTTCTTCTTTTTTCTGTTCTAATTTTTTTGTATTTTTCTGAACAATTTTGTAATTTTTTGGGTGTTTTTTCAAAAAAATGTTTTTAGTAAAAGAATGAAAAAAATAGGAAACTTCAGGAATTATGTGGCATTCCAAAAAAACAAAGCAAACAAAAAACTAGCATCGATGGTTCCGCTGCGCAGCGCAAACTGCTTCGACAGACTGCTCCCCAAAAGAAATACGTTTGTTGTACTTCACGCAGTGCTGTTTAAGAAAAGCAAATTCAAGGCGTATGTCGGGTGGTGATGCAGCTGTTGATGCTCCAGGAGTACTAGGTACTGCAGGTGGAGGGTTGCTTTTTGCTCTTCTAAACTCTCCCGAGCCAGATTTATCGGATGTGTGGCCCTTAGGTGTTTATACATAGAAGCAGTACCACAAGAATATTTATTTTCGGCACTACCTCTAGATAAGACTTGCTGACAAATCCGGCAGGTGATCTTAGTGGCATTTACTTTCTCCTACCCTTCTGGAAAAGTGAAGAATTTCCATACCACCGACTCTGGCCTTTGAGGACGTGGAGCTTCTGGCACAAATTCTTCTTCAGAGGAATGTTCCTCTTCCTCTTGCTGCTGTCCTGAAGCCATGTTCTTTTTTTTTTTAAAACACCACAAAAAAATGGTGAAATTAGGGTTCTTCAATGCACAGAGATGACTCTCCAAAGATGCTCAAAGAAGAATGATTGAAATGGGTGAGGTCCTTCAATAGTTACAATGGGAAATGTTATGAACCAATCAAATCTTTTTTTTTCAGGTCACATGGGAGTCGCGCACCCTGCGCTCACGAAGAACGCACCCGACGCGACTCCGCGAAAATATATTTTAAAGTAATATAACTTTATTACAAATAGAAATATATTATTTTTATGCATACCTTAGATAATCTCTAGCCCTAATATGTATATTAAAGACACATATATCATTTTAGAACATAAAAATATTTTACGGGAGTCGTGCACACAGCGCGCCCCACATATGACGTCACGTGGGGCCCGCCACCACGCAAGTGTCGCGTATCGTAATGCGCATGTGTCGCGAATTAGAGGGAGCAGGAGTCGCAAATTAGTCGCATACCTATCGCGCACAACACATAATATTATACGTATATCAGGTAACTGGAAAACACGCACCCGTCGCACACCATATGCGGATCATTCTCAACATTTCCAATATGGCGGCTGTAATACGCATACCCATATTAGGAACGCTTAGGGTGCGCGACTCTATCTTTAAAAAAAAAATAATAATAATATAAATATATTAAAATTAAAAAATACAAAAACATTACAGTATATTTCAGTTTTAATAAAAAAAATGTAAACCATTTTCAGAAAAGTATATAATATTGTTTAATAAGTAATATATTAACACATTAAGAGTTTTAAAAAATCTTCAAATTGTGTAAAAAAACATAGGTATAACTAATTTTATAATTAAAAATTAGCATTTAAAAAAACCTTTGAAATTCACTGAAAACACCATAGGTTTCAGACACGTTATAGTTAGGAATTAGCAGTTAAAAAACCTTAGAAATTCACTGAAAAACCATAGGTTTCAGACACGTTATAGTTAGGAATTAGCGTTTTAAAAACCTTAGAAATTCACTGAAAAAACCATAGGTTTCAGAAACGTTATAGTTAGGAATTAGCATTTAAAAAACCTTAGAAATTCACAGAAAAAACCATAGGTTTCAGGGGTGTTATAGTTAGCTGGACATTTCACTTGTACAAAACCATAGAAATTCCTCCGTTATAGTTAGTTCAGCTAACTATAACTCACGCACCCGCAATGCACTGCTGATGACGTCACATATTACATCATTCATGACATGGTCAGTGACATCACTGATGACATCACTGATGACATCTCAAATGACATCACTGATGACATCACTGATGACATCATCCATGGGAAAATCTGATTCACCTCTTCACACTCTAATATAACCTTTGGTACACTCACTGTAAAATACAGACTACCATTTTCGAAACCATTGACACATCAATACCAGTTTCTATATACGTACTCACTGATTCCTAGGTCTACACACACATCCACTCATTCACCTATACATTCACACATACATGCAGTCACTCATCAATACAACACTATCATAAGCACTCATACACCTATACATGCACTCACACACCACCACTCATCCTGAGTTACTCACACATGTAGTCAGTCATGCAAAGAATCAATCACACTTCAATTTACTGACCTATACAGTTATACACACACCACATCACTTATTCAAAGAGAAACAAACGCATACTTACTCTCTAATACAATCACTCATACAAGTACACACTCATCCATAGAGCCACTCTCACAATCACTGTCTCTCACGTATAGTCATTTATATACTTCAACTCTCCCATACTCTGCCTTTTACATATGTAGTTACTTGGACATGTACCTTTGAGACATCCATTCACTTACCAACACACACATACACACACTCACCCACCCATACAGCTGTTTCCACATGCACTCTTTAACCCATACACACAGTGAATCAACCACTCAAACATCTATGCACAGTGTCACACACCTTCCACCCTCCCACACACACACACTCAGGCACCCATACAAATAGTCAGGCAACCAATCGATAACCCATATAGACACTCATGTAGCTACTGAGCAACCCATGCAGCAGCTTACACAACAGACAGACTAATACAGACATTCACACAGTTTAGTCACTAACCCATGCATTCAGTAAGACTCACTTAAACAGTCAGTCACGCACCTACTAAATCCTCCATCCAGATACTTATACACCCACTCATTCTTCAATACACCTTGGCATATATATAATACATGTTTACACTTTAAAGAAAAACACTGCCACTGGATGATGTCATCAGTGATGTCATCAGTGACGTCACTGACCATTTCATGAATGATGTAATATGTGACGTCATCAGCAGTGCATTGCGGGTGCGCGAGTTATAGTTAGCTGAACTAACTATAACGGAGGAATTTCTATGGTTTTGTACGAGTGAAATGTCCAGCTAACTATAACACCCCTGAAACCTATGATTTTTTCAGTGAATTTCTAAGGTTTTTTAAATGCTAATTCCTAACTATAACGTGTCTGAAACCTATGGTTTTTTCAGTGAATATATATATACATACACACACACACACATATATATACATACATACATAAGTAGGTGATCATTTTGGAATAAATACTTTTCTTTGACAAAACTTCCCACGGAGTCAGCGCCTGCTTTGTATCTGTGATCAGGACTGGTTCAATATATATAGATATATACACATAAGCACACTTAGGCGGATTAGTCCTT
Organism: Triturus cristatus; assembly: GCF_964204655.1. Classification (NCBI taxonomy): domain Eukaryota; kingdom Metazoa; phylum Chordata; class Amphibia; order Caudata; family Salamandridae; genus Triturus; species Triturus cristatus. The sequence goes on from NC_140580.1 coordinate 1,120,199,514, forward strand.
CCATAGGAAAATCTTTTTTTTGGGTGACCATTTGATGAATATGCACAAAACATTTTTTTTTTAAACGTTCATCCATCTCAGCTCCTTCATAGAAGTTTTCTCACTGATCCAGAAAGTGGAGGCTTAGAAAAAAGGGGTCTAAAAACTTTGATTTCCCATAGGAAACTTCTCTGTCTGATTCAGAAAACAATGATTGAACGGATTTACACCAAATTTGGCAAAAAGTTAGAACTTTACTTAGAGAGCATTCATTTTATTATTTGGTGTAAATCTATTTGGGCGTTTTAGATAAATTTGCATTTAAGGTTGGGCTTGAAGGGGGGTACAAAGTGAAGTATATCTGGATGGTTGACTTTGCAGTAGCAAAAATGAAAAAAATTACGGCCTTTGATTGGGTGAGGGAGCTTTTTCTCCTGTCTGCCATTTGGGTATCGAAATAGGGCCTTCTGATTGGGTCAGGGAGCTTTTCCTCCTGTCTGCCATTTTCATATCGCTGGACCAGATCTGCAGTACCTAGCGATCTGATTGACTGGCCACAACTCAACAAAATGTTGCAGCCGCCATTACAAGACTCAGGAACTTAGTCCCCATGTCATGAAAAAGTTGAAAAAAGAATCTATTGGGGGCGGAGGGGGGGGGGGCAGGTTAGGAACAATCTGTTGACCAGGCACTTTTTTGGGAAGTTTCGGAAGGACCCCCAAGTGGCCCCATTCCCAAGGTACCACTGTATCCACACACAAAAATCAAAATATATAAAGACAACAAAATAGGGGTTGGCCACCTGAAGCGAGTTTGGGTGCAGGGCCTGACCGGAAGCCAGGCTTTGTGGCTTTACCCTCCTCCGCACAAGGCCAAAGGCTGGGCATAGCTAGAGGTTGGTTCCCTACAGGTGTTGGGTGCAGGGCCTAGACAGAGGCCACGCACTGCAGCCAAACACACCGCTGCGCGCAGTAAACTTACTATAAAGACTAAGGGCCTCATTTACAACAAAATTACGCAGCGTGGCGCCACAAGCCATTTTGCTGTGCAGAGCTGCGTCATTTTAAATGTGGAGGGATGCATCATATTCACAACAATATGAAGCATCCCTGTGCTTTCCCATGTGCTGGCGCACAATTGGCTGCTATGCACCAACGCAGGCACCCTTGCACCATGTTCACCTTCCTGCACAAAACAATAATTGATGGTGTTTTCCTCTTTCTGTGCGTGCCTCAGAATGCAGCACACATAGAAAGAGGAAAAAACGTGGAGAAATAAAAGTAGTTCTCCTTGTTGCGCCTCCTTATGCCTTCCCTGGAGAGGCGTAGGATTTTGACGCAGTCCCAGGTTTACGAAATGTTGTAAATCTGGGAATGTGGCAAAATCCATGGGTGTTGCGTGGGAACACTCACAGCAACACCAGTGGCACGCTGCTTTCACGCAAAGTGATGCATGAAAAGGGGCCGTATTTACAAGACTATGAAAAGCCACACAGGGTGGCTTTGTGTGGTCTTGTAAATATCCACGAGCAGACTGCACCACCAGAGCATCAAAAAAAGTGGATGCATTGGCGGCACAAGGGGCTTGTAAATAAGCCCCTATAGGTTAAAGTGTTATTGTATTCAGAGGTTGAAATAGTATAAAACTGTTTAAAAAAACAAAAGACTAAAATTCACCAGTTATAGTTTATTGTCCTAATTATAACTTGCACCTCCGCCTTGCACTGCTTATAACCTCACATATTACATCACTTATGACATATGAAGTGACATAATTAATGACATCACTGATGACATTTCAAATTACATCATTGATTGAGGACTAGCTCTGTGGACGTTCCTCTAAACAAATACAAAATACCTAACATACATTATCATAAAATATCACAACACAGCCTGATTTAAGGACGCTGTGCCCCAGCTGAGAAGTGCAAAAAAAAAATGAATCAGCCTTCATATTGGGATGTAATGCCGCTCCCTGCTGCTACAAAAGCAGAATAAACTGATATATTCGAGATGAAATGACTGCCACCCTTCCACAGGAGTTTCCCACTTGTTAATTTTGCGCTTTTGCCAGCTCAGCACTCGCCGGGCTTGTCCGCCTCACCTAATCAGAAGTGGCACTAAAACACTCCCGCCTGACAGCCTCAGATCAGGAGCATCCTCGGTACCTAACTCAGGTGGATGGCGCGCATCCCTTCTGCGCCAATCAGCAACATGCCAGCGAGAAGGGATGATGTCAGATGACAGGCGAGACATGAGGTACATATCGCAGCACGAGCGCCGCCAGACCTGCCGTAACAAATTATGGTTAGGTGCTGTTCGTGCCACTGCTTTTTAGGTCTGGCTTGACAGCGTAGTTGTCTCCGACCTTATGTGATCAACAGAAAAAGAACGTTCAGAAGCAAGTCCTGAGAGAGGGCTTTGGTCCACCCACATGTTGGTGTCCCTGACTACAGCAGCGGTCCATGCAGGTAACCGCGGTGGGCGGTGGGGCCGTGTAAGGGGGGATTTCGCGGTGGGGCCGTGTAAGGGGGGATTTCGAGGGATGATGCCGAGCGAAAACTAATCATTTATTTAATCTTCCCTTGGCATCGTCCCTTGAAATCCCCCCATACACGGCCCCACCGCCCCACTGCTGTTACCTGCATGGACCACGGCTGCCTGACTATGTTCAGTTGGACAGACAAATATAGATATCATTGCATTTCTATATATATAAACCTTCACAAATGTTTCTCAGTTAGGGACCGTTGTTCCTTTAAACATTGTGTACCCAAGGTCCCTGATCACCATTTGGGTCCCTCGTCTTTGTGAAATAGGTGTCCCTGAGTACAGCACTTGATTGGCCACAAGTTGTGAGCACAGCATTTGATTGGGCACAAGTTGTGAGCCCAGCATTTGATTGGGCACAAGTTGTGAGCCCAGCATTTGATTGGGCACAAGTTGTGAGCCCAGCATTTCATTGGGCACAAGTTGTGAGCCCAGCACTTGATTGGGCACACGTTGTGAGCACAGCATTTCATTGGGCACAAGTTGTGCGCTCCCGCTAAAAAATAGTGCTTGTATTGGAGTTTTTGCCTTGTGGGAAAGTTTGTACTCAGTATAGCAGAACGTAGGTGGTTATGGTGCAATTTCAAAGATCAAGGCTACAGCCCGGCTTTGTTTAGTATTTTAAGTTACAAAAAAGGCCGCAGGTCTGGCATATTTATTGTGAAAAGCACACATGAGCATTTGAGGGTGGATCGCTATTACCATGTTTTAAAGATTGTATTTTGTTGACAAAATCTAGGGGTGAAAGGTTTGCATTATGATGATCCTTGTTAGGCCCTGTTAGGAGGGTTGTATTTCATTTTTCTAATAATAATTTTGTATATATCTGTAATTTGATGACTGTATACCTAATAGTTGCCTTGTGGAAACGCTTATGCTCAATACAGTGGGCCTGAGGTGGTTATGGTAACAAGTCGAGACTAGAAAAAGAAATAGGCTAGGGGCCTTCCAAGCTCAGAGGTAAAAGTACATCCGATTCTATAGGTCTGATCTTTTTTTTATGAAAGGTTATGACAAAAGCAAAACCTCTCGCCACCTTCTTTGTTAAAAAGGTGGAGAATATTTACAAGACCTTCCCTCATGATGTCATGCGTCTTGACCATGTGCCTGGACCACTCCCTACACACTCATTGGCCGCATTTCCGCTGGTCTCCCTGGATGAGTTACGGCTGCTATGTAACAAGATTAAATCTGGCTCCCCTGTTGACCCCCCTCAAGCCTGACCAATTCATGAAATTGTTACCTTTGCTCCTTACACCTTTGAGCCAGGTGATCAATCTATCCTTGTCCAGGGCAGTTGTTCCCAGCACTTGGAAGCAAGCCAGGGTGGTTTCTCTGCTTAAGAAGCCTACCCTGGATGCAGCCAAACTGGAATATTTTCGCCCTATTCCTCTCCTGCCGTGGGTCGCTAAGATTACTGAGACCTACATTAATTCTATTCTCACTAGATTTCTAGAGGAAAATAATCGCCTTGATATCTCACAGAATGGTTTTCGCCCAGGTCACAGCACTGAGTCTGCCCTCCTAGCTGTCATGGAGCATCTTAGGCTTGTTCTAGATGAGGGTCGTATGTCGGCTCTGATTCTCTTAGACCTCAGTGCCGCATTTGATACGGTTTCTCATCAGATCCTGCTGCTAAGGCTGGAGGAGGCGGGTATGGTGGGCTCTGCCCTGGATTGGTTTGCCTCTTTCTCTCTAATAGGACCTTCCAGGTTATGGCCCCTCCATTCTCCTCCACAATCCATTCCAACAAACAAGGGGTTCCTCAGGACTCTGCCTTAAGCCCTACGCTTTTTAACCTCTATGTTCAACCTTTTGCAGCCCGGCCAGGAGCAGAGGGCTCACAATTGTATCATATGCTGATGATACACAATTGGCAGTCGCACTCTCGGACGATTCCGTGGGGGAGGCCTCTAAGTTTCGGGACGATCTTACAGCCATCACCGAGTGGATGACTGCCAACTGAACTCCAGCAAGTCGAAGGTTCTGCTGGTAGGGAGAGACCTGGTGCTGTGGGGCGAACATTGGTGGCCGGCCATACTGGGCTGTGCACCCACCCCTAAGCAGGTGGTGAAAGATCTAGGTGTCTGGGTTGACTCGGCCCTCAGCTTTCAGTTTCAAACTAAGAAAGTTGCAGGGACTTGTTTTGGCATATTACGGGGGCTCAAACTGCTGCTGTTTTTTTTTGACCCGCCCATTAGGCAGATGATTATTCAGGCCTCCATCTTGTCAAGACTGGACTATGCCAATGTACTCTATCTAGGGGTCAACAACGCTGCGGCCAGAACTCTTCTGGGCCTCCCTAGAACCTGTCCCACTTCCAGTGCTATTCGGTCGGCTACACTGGCTGCCTGTTGCCAACCGAGTGGAATTCAAAGCCCTCTGTACCGCGTTTAAAATTCTGAACTTCTCCTTTCCTGGCATTCTGTCGAACCTGCTCTCATTCTATTCTCCCTCGCGTCAACTTCGTTTGATGGGACCACACCTGGAGGCCATGCCCCGGGTGAGGAGGGCTCAGGCGGGCAGGCGCTCTTTTCGTTTATTGGCTGCCAAACTCTGGAACGCTTTGCCACTATTCATCCGTGCCATGAATAACTACCTGGCTTTCCGTAAGGCTATCAAAACTCACCTTTTACCCCTGCTTTAGTGTTTCTCTTCTGTCTTCAGCCTCTATGTTTCTGCTTTAGTGCGGGGACGTCTCTTTGCTGGGGCGGCTGTGTGCTCCATAAAACAGGCTAACATTACATATATTGCTAAAACATTTGTTAAAGTCAATAGGCATTTATAAGTGGATGTTACTACATTGTTTTAAGGGCTCTAGACATGCACTTTATAACACGGAAGGCCACTATTTACTTTAGCAGGCAAGGGTTTTAGTGGTGATTGCCCCATTTTGAAAAACATGGTTGTGGAATCTGTACTTTGATAATCCTCACTAGACTGTCTTAGGAGGATTTGGATAGAGATTTAGTAGAGTGGCACTCTTTTGTAATAAAAATAAACCAATAAAAATGTATATATACTTATAAATACACACATGTACAAATATAGAGGTGCTTTTGCTATTGTGTCTTCGAGTGTCATTCTCACTCTGCCTCCATCAATGATACTATACAGCATGGCTCAATGGGTCAACCCACTTCCGCCACTGACTCTATTGCTTTATGAGTGGCAACATTTTGCCTCATTACATCACAGATAGCTATGATGTGCTCATACACACAATAACGCCAGACCTTCAACAAGACACATCTGAAAACAAATTCCACAGACCTGCAGATCGTCAACAACAGCCAGTTCCTTAACAACTGGGGTGACCAGAGAAATGTCAGTGCACACCCAGAACAAGTATACACCTATTCAAATACCCACTATCCGTTAAGTCAATACTGAGCGATCAGCAAAGGAGATGAGCAGCCATATCGAAAACTTTAAATGTAGATGCAAGTGCAGAAAATTAGACACCAGGTTATCTTCTTAGTCCATCAAAACAAGTCTTCTCTTACTCTGGATTTCTCAAATACATCCTGTCACAGCCATCCAACATGTGTTGTGTTAAATGAGCAAAACCCAATGGCATAAGCAAAGCTTGTCTGGGTATACAGTGTACATGAACATTGTTCCAATGATAGTAATTCAGGATTGTGTTAACAGTGACAAATGCATTTTAGGAAGCCATTTAACTGTCCCCCAACAAGTTTTCTGATGGTGGAAAGAGCAGGGTGGTCTTCCCCCAGACTTTGTGCCTTCATCTACCTGTTTTTCTGAATTCATTTTTGCTGGCTGTAAAACGATGCCCCCTTTACCACTGCTAACCAGTGCTAAAGTACTCTTGCTCACTCCCTAAAACATGGAAAATTGTCTCACACCTGATTGGCATATTTAATTTACTTATAAGTCCATAGTAAAGTGGTATACCATATACAGAGGGTTGGGAAATTAAATGCTACTAGTGGACCTGCAGCACATATTGTGCCACCCACTTAAGTAACCCATTAAAACATGTCTCAGGCTTGCCAGTTTGACTTGGCAAAATAACCCCCTTGCTAAGCCTTAAACCCCTCTTTTATTACATATAAGTCAACCCTAAGGTAGGCCCTAGGCAGCCCATAGCGCAGAGTGCATTGTAATTAAAAGCTTGGACATGTACTTTCAAGTTTTACATGTCCTTGTAGTGAAAAACTCCTAAATTCGTTTTTCACTACTGTGAGGCCTACCTCCCCCTTGGGATAACATTGGGCCGGCTAATAACATTTAATAAGTGCTAACTTTTGATTGAGAGCAAGTCGGTAATTCATACTTGGTGTCTAAGAAATTGTAATTTAAAATCCTCTTTAATGGTGAAGATCAGATCTTAAGAAGCCACTCTTAGAAAGTTGTCATTTTCCTGCTCTAGCTATTTTGTACCTGCAGCCTGTTCTGGGTCACCTGGCTGTGTGTAGTTTTCTGTTGGACTTTGATTATTCCTCCCCGTGAGCCATACAATAAAAGTATGAGGTGTGCTTGGATGGGTCATCTCTGGCAGGATGGAGGCGGGGAGGGCGAAGCTGAGTACAGCCCCGCTTACAAGTCAATAGGCTTTGCCCTATCTTCACACAGAGGACTTCACACCAGATCATTGTGCCAGAAGCCAGGTTGGAGCCTGGGAAAGGGAGGCAAGAAATTCTGAGCACTTCAAAGGGAATGTCTAGAAAGTTCTCCTACTTCAAAGAAGGAACCAGGTATAAAAGTAGGACCCTCAGACCCACTCTTCAGTTCACTTTCTGGACCTGCAGAAGGACTCTCAGAGGAATGCCTGCTGCTGTGTGCTGTGGCCTGCTGTATAGCTCAGAAGACTGCTTTGCTGCACCTGGAAGGACTACTCTGCTGCCTGTAGCCTGCCTTGAACCCTCAGGGGTCTGCCCTGCTGCTTCAGCCCTGTGATTGCCTTTTCCCCACTTGTGCAGAAAATGTACTCACACAAACACCTGTTAATAAATCAATTGATGATTATAAACCAATTTTGGGGTGTTAAAAATGTAGGGGGAGATTTATCAAAAAGTCACGCAACACAATGAGACAAGTTGCTGCGCTGCTTTGCATGACAGAGAGAGAGCAGAAATAAGCCTTATCTGCTAAGCTATGACGCATTCCTGCTTTCTCCCTGTGCTGGTGCACTGAATGCTAGCTAGCACGAATCCAGACACTTGTGTGCCATGGTTCAATAGTGCCTGCATTACAGGCAGTTTTGTTTTTGTGCAGAAAGGGACACATACCTGCAGAAAAACAATCCTTTGAGACATTTTCCTCTTTCTACGTGTGTTGCAAATAAGGGGGAGAAATAATGATATTTCTCCTCATTACGCCTCTGTTGGGAAGGCGTACTAGGACTGTGTCAAAATCCATGGATGGATGCATGGAATGCCCGTGCTCCAGCACAGAAAGCCTTCCTAATGCAGAGTATTACATTATTACATCTGCAGGAAGCAAGGGCAACTCAAGCCCTTTTTAACTCTGGACCAGCTTAAGGTCCACTAGTAACAGCGCGAATTACACCAGGAAATCTCGAACCTCTCATCCCCATATTGACGCACCTGTAGAGACTCCCACAACTGAAAGTACCAAACAGCTTAGGGTAACAAAGACACCACATAATACAGTCATGCCGTCTCACACAGTCTCTAATAGTCACTCCTCTTCTGCTATTAATCCAACATCTGTAAAGGCGTCTCATCCTTTACATCTTGATCTTCCTCCAGCATGTACTCCTTATACAGTGATTTTGGGCAATGTTCCCCATCTAGGCCTAAACGATCAGGAGAGCAACGAATCATTAAGGAACAAAGCACTACATTGGTTGGGAGACAGAGTGGGTGACACTAACATCCTGTTCGAAGAGTTCAAGATGATACGCAGAATAGGATGGATAGGAAGATCAAGGAAATCCTTTATGGGCGACTGCCTGATACTGACTTTTAGATCCCCCTGGTTAGTTAGAAAAATTTTGGGGTCCGCGCCAAAAAATATATTCGACAAAGGGATTAAGATTCTTCCCCTAGGCTTTTTCTATCGCCCTCCCTCCGAACAAATGAATTCGGTTCATCATCAATTTTCGTTGAACCAAAAATTTAACATCCCTGTCCGTAATCGTTTTGGTGTACGCACCTCTCTAGACGATCAAGATTGACTCTCCCTAAAGCCATTAAATAGAGCTAGGAGTCTAGCTGGGAACTCCGACATCTGCTTGCTTCCCCATCCTCGAAGGAGCTCTCCTGAGATTGAGATTGATTTAGTAGCAACAGTCGCTGACACCGAAAGGCAGCCACGGCATAAGTCAATGCAGGAGGATATACAAGCTATAGCTTGCAATAATAAAATCAACCTGAATCCTACTTTAGAGGAAACAGAGGCCCCAAGACTAGCTGACCTTCCACTTATAATATCTAGGAAAGAGGAAGGTTATATTAATATCACATATATGGGGCCTATACTCAAAAATTCACAACGACCTTTTCACTGATTTTGTTAAAAACTCGGACATTTTATGTCTGCAGGAGACTTGGTCGGTAAGCGCAATTAATATCAATGGCTTCAAAACTTTCCATATTCCAGCCTCTCCCTCCCCTTATGGAAGACCAAAGGGAGGCCTATGTATATACTTATCCAATCTTGTGGTACTAAAAAAAGTCAAACTAGAATGTTCAAATTCTTATTTTCAAATACTCACCCTCACATTAGATAGGAAAGACGTTTTAATACTCGTCAATTTTTACAACAACATCCCAAAAGAGAACGAACTTAAAGTTATTGATCACCTCAGACAAGCTGTTCATGACATTCAGCTGGTCAACTCAGGTGACGCCCAAATCATCTGGGGAGGGGATTTTAACGTTAAGTTGTGCCCCAAAAATAATAATAGGATTTGTGGTATGACTGACGAGGACAATTATAATCTTACACACTTTCCTCATAATATTTTGGGGGGTGCTCTGAATGAATCTCTATTTATGCTGAACCTGAGATTCGCAAATGAACTAGTGATCCCTCCAACTGCATTCTTACCCACTTATAATGGGAGAGGAACAGGCTCTGTAATAGATTTTATTCTTGCATCAAATAATCTTGAAAACAGGGTAAAGCAATTTACCACCCATAAGATCGCTATTAGCGACCACTTCCCACAGACCGTAGATATCATGAGGAAAAGTTCCAATTCCCTCACTAAACGCAAAACGAATATATTCCGTCACAATTGTCCCAATCTTGCTATTGATAGTCTGAATGGTTTCTCTTTAAAATGGGAACTAGCAGACCCAGAAACCATTACTTCTTCAGTTGTGACTAAGGCCCTACCCCATATAATGTCCTGCTTGGAAGAGAATACCCCTTCATCGACTATCATAGACAGTTTTATTTCCATTACAACTACTATAAAAAACACACTGATTGTAAACAAGAAAAATACAGACCCTAAGAAAACAAAATGGTTCGATAAAACCTGCACAAATGCCCATCGCACCCTAAAAAGAGCCATCCATAATAGGGACAAAGACGGACTAGCAGTCCAGCAAGCAAGGAAAAGTTACAATCAGGCTATCGCGACCAGGAAAAAGGTATTAAAAGAATCATTGTGGGAGGATCTACATAGGGCAAGCAACCAGAATGATATCAAAAAATTCTGGAAAGTAATTAGGTCCCCGTTTCTTTCAACGGATAATCAACCATCAATAGAAATAGCTATTGACAAGGCCCAATGGGTGAATCACTTCACAAGAATTTTTGGCGACTCAGAGTCGCGAAATAGTTTTGCCTCAAATTCACCACCGCAATATGAAGTTCCTATCCCCCTTACCACTGAGTTATCTTTCTCACTTGAGGAAGTCCTAATTGCACTAAATGAAAGTAAAGGCTCCAAGGCCCCTGGTCCTGACGGGGTCCCGGTAGACATCTATAAATATAACACAGATCTCTGGGCACCAATATTAACCCGCGTTCTCAATGCTACCTCCTCTCAGGGCCTCATTAACAGTTGGACGGAATCCATCATGGTCCCTATTTACAAAAAGGGCAATAGACAGGATCCTTCCTGCTACAGACCAATCTCACTCCTGGATTCACTAGGAAAAGTAGCAGGAAGGATCCTTCTGACGCGGCTGCAAACCTGGGCTGCAGACAAGAACATACTGTCTGACTTACAGTTCGGTTTCAGAGAAGGCCTGGGGACAATAGACCAGGGACTTAATCTAGCCATTCTGTTGGGCAAATACACGAGGGCGAAGAGAGGGAAACTATACCTTGCGTTTGTTGACCTCTCTTCAGCCTTCGATTGTGTTGCTCACGATAAACTGTGGCATATTTTAAAGGAAATGAAAGTAGAAGAACCTTTAATAGATTTTTTAAAAGCCCTCTACAGCAATGCCTCAGCGAGAGTTCGATACGGAAAAGCGGGAGAATGTACTTCGTCATTTAAAGTACTTAGAGGGGTTAGACAGGGGTGCGTCCTGGCCCCATTCCTTTTCACTCTTTATACAAACGGCCTTGAGAAGGCTTTACTGGATGGAACCCAGGACGTCCCCCAGGTTCAGCAAATCTCGACCCCTAGACGTATACCAGCATTATTGTATGCTGACGACGCTGTGATCCTAGCTAGGACCCCCATAGCTCTCCAGAAGGCATTAGTATTGTATAACAAATATATGCAAGGCATCGACTTAAATATCAATATTTCAAAAACTTTTGTGATGAACTGTGGCAATGGTAGCAAAAAGAGTAAAGATATCTACCTAAACGGGAATAAATTGGCCAGTACACCTACTTACTCTTACTTGGGAATACTTATAGATGATAAGGGCACATGGAACCAAGCAATCATACAAAGAAAACTCCTTTTTACGAGAGCCACCACTGCCCTTGTCAATTTTTCACAAAAACTGGGGAAAAGACCACCATCAGAACTGATCAAAATCTATAAAGCAAAATGTATAAGCGTGGCAACATACGGGGCAGGGATCTGGGGACATAGGAATGTATTTGAATTGCAGAAAGTGGAAAACGCATTTCTAAGATATCTATTAGCGGTTCCAGCTTCAACTTCCACTTTCGTTTGCCATGCTGAGCTGGGAGTCCCTTACATCACGGACATTATAAAAATTCAACCCGTAACTTTATGGCACCGTATTTGGAAGTCAGAAACAAACCACTTTAATCAGTTGGTGCTTCAAGATGTTCTCAAACTGGACCACTGCCTCGAAATTAAATGGATTAAGTATGTGAAGGATTTTATGACGGACATTGGTAATCCCGATTATTTTAACAATCCCTTTTCCATGACAGCTATTGCAAGGAAAGACTTTAAGAAACGTTGTATGAATCATATGGAGAGTTTGAGACTAACCAATGAAGCCACAAAACTATCAGTGAGCCATAACCTAATGATATCTACTTCACTAGGCATGCAATTATATCTTCAAAACACAGATAAAAGTTATGATAGATTTGTGCTCACTCGCTTCCGTCTAAATGTTTTCCATAGGCTGGTGACTTTTCCAACTGTCAATAACTGGTCTAACGAACTTTTACCCTGTCCATGTGATTCCATTTCTGTGCAATCAACAATTCATGTCATTTTATTTTGTAAATTTTATGATGAACACAGAAAGAGATGGTTGAAACCAATTTTTAAACTTTGGGGAATTCGTCAATGTCGACCAGCATTTTTGGCCCTACAATGTCTTGATAACAACAGTATAAATTACAATGTTGCCGTCTTTTTAAAACATTTGATTAAACACAGAAATAGTATTGTTCTAGATTCTTTGTGAATAGAGCAAATTTTTAGAAGAATAGCAGACATCAGTTACCAAACGTTGTTTTGGATTTATCCCCCAATGCATCCTAAAAAAGCAGTAGGGGGCATACGTTTCTTCTATTTTGCCCTAAAAAACTGTTAACTCATTTTTAGCACCTTTGTATATATGGACTTTTAAAGTTGTTAATATTGTATTATATATTTGCTGGGTGGATTCTCTTTATCGCCTTCACATGACATATAAATGTTTCCCAGTTAGGTTCTAGGTGAACAGATGGACAAACAGTATTATTGATATAAAGACATAGCTCCAAACGTTGTTTTGGTTTTATCCCCCCAACTGCATCCTAATAACGCAGTAGGGGGCGCACATTACATTGTTTTTGGTCTCCAGTTTCACAAAATTTTTAACCAATTTAATAACAGGGCAGATAAATTTGAAATAACGACTTGTATATTTTCGAGCTGTAAAGTTGCTTTCGCTTTTTCCAATTTTGTACCGATAATTTCCTTGCACTACATCTTGTACATATAGGATTTTATAAACCTTTTTATGTGTATATGTATTCAGTATGATATGTTATAATGTAAACGCTTTTATGGATTGAAATCAACTTTCCGAATAAAGCTTATTTTTGATTTGATTTGAACTCTGGACCATAGTTTCCAACTCGTAAATAAGTTACTTTGCATGTAAGTCTCCCTAAAGGAACTGAGGTGCATATTTATCAAGGTTTTGCATCGCCCTTGCACCACGCATCCACCCATGGATTTTGGGGCATTCCCAGAGTTACCATTAGTGGTAGACCTGGGAATGCGTCAAAATGCTATGCCGCCTCAGGTGAGGCGTAACAAGCAGAATTCTCTTCATTTCTCCTCGTTTTTAGCTCTTTCTACATGTGCTGCATTGTGCAGCACACGTAGAAAGAGGAATATGCCACCCAGGATTGTTCTTGTGCAGGAAGGTGTCCCTTCCTGCACAAGAACAATCCTGCCTACAATGCAGGCACTCTTGCAACATGGCGCCAAGGTACTTGTGTTGGAACTAGGCAGTCAAAAGTGCGCCAGCACTAGGATAGGACAGGAATACTCAATATAATGGTAAATATAGTGCTTTCCTGCCCTTTCCCTTTCACGCAGCGCAGCAAGGTGGCTTGCTGCGTTGCGTGAAAGATTCTAAATCTGTCCCTAAATCTCTAGCTTTTAGCGATACCGTTCAACTCACCTTCATTCGGAGGGCGTCACTCTACTTTTATTCATACTCAACCGTCAAACAAGCGAAACGCCTTTCTTTGGATCACCTGCCCTGAAATCTTCCCTCACCCGGCTCAAAGGCTCCATGACTCTTCAGTTTCACCCTCTTTGAAGAGAAGTATGTTTTAGCACTGACGACACCACCCGACAGATAAAAGGCACAAGTACACATAGCACTGTGCATACAGTCCCTCGCACCGTCCTCAAAATTCTGCACACATAAAAGCTGGAATACTTTCTCTAAGAGATGTCCTTGGGGCCGAGATTGGAAAGAGATTGCATGGCCATTCAACATAAGAAAACAGGTGTATTAGAATGGACGTCATTTAGAGGTCGCCAGGGGTCGCAGCTGCGGCTAATGACTTGTCCTTTGCGACCCTTGGCACTACCTCAGTGACCCATGCCCTCAGAGGTGGCAAAATAGTGACTGCTTGGTCTTATGCCCACATTTTATCATAATAACACCGAATAATGGTCTATTATTCACTATTTGTACAATAAAAAATGGAGCTCCCGGATCCAAAGCTTTTAAATGTAAGTTGTGTGTGTGCTTGCAGGTGAGAGTTTGTATGTGAGGGGCACCACATGCATACGTGTGAGCATATGTGAGTAAAAGTGAGTGAGGGTCAGTGGCAGCCAGTGAGTGAGAAAGAATGAGATTGAGTGTGAGTTTGTGAGTATAAGTGAGTCAGAGTGAGTGAGAATGAGTGAGTGGGTGAGAGCAAGACTAACTGCAAGTTAGTGAAACTGGGTCAGTGAAAATGAAAAAGAATGAGGTTGAGGGAGTGTTAGAGAGTATGAGTGTAACTGTGACTGAGAATGAGTAGGGCTGAGCGAGTATAATTTAAAATGAGTGAGTGTGAGTTAGAAAATATGAGTGAGTTAGTCTAAGAGTGAATGTAAATGAATACCAGTGTAAGTGAGTGAAAGAATAAGTGAGTGTGAGAGAGAGCACCAGAGTGAGTGTAAGAGTGAGTTCAAGTGAGTGTAAGTGAGTAGGAATGTATAAGTGAGTTTTCTTAAGAGTGAGAGTGAGAGAGAATGAATGTGTGAAAGTGAATGAGTGAGTAAGAGTGAGTGTAAGTGAGTGAATGTGAGTGTGAAGAACAATGTGGTGTTATACTTGTGAGTCTGCCACCGGCCATGCTATACTGGAGATAATTCTCGATATATAGAGACACCCAGGGCAAAAAGTGTGTACTAGCATACTGTAGTCAAATCTTAGCATGACAGGCACATGGGATAAAATGATGGCAGTCGCATACTCGAGGTAATTTGTTATCATAACGGGCACCCATGGTAGAATCGTGGCACTGGAATATTGAAAGAAATTCTTGGCATATGCGTCGCCCATGGAAAAATGCTGGTGTTGGCATACTTATAGAAATTCTTGGCATAGGAGGCAACTTTGGCAAAATGTTGGTAGCACATTGGAGGCAATTCTTGTTATAAGGGAGTACAACAAAGAGCGTGCAACCGTGACATCATACTGGCCCTGACATAGAGGTAATGTTTGGCAGTGTGGCCCACTGGGTCACCTGTGGTTTTTGGATAGTATTATTTGCCAAATTCTGGCACAGTCATATTATATGCAGATTTTAGGTCTCGCCTGACCCAGCACATGCGCTGGTCTGGTGAGACTTATTGGAAGGGCTCCAAAAAGTGCTACCAGGCCAGCCTAGAGCTACAGTGCATGTGCGCGGGCGCGCGCACCACTTTTACCGCGATTACTTTCACTTTAGCAGCCGCTTTGATGTTTGATCGCGATCACTTTCGCGGCCGCACGACCGCTTGGCATAGCCAATAGGTCTCGCTTTTGGGACCTTATAAGTGTTTACTTATGCAACTGTTGCATGGCTAAACACTTATAAGTAGGGGTGGGCGGAATTTGCGAAAGTGACTTTCGCAAATTATCGCGAAAATGTTAAAAATCTCCGCAAACACGCGGAAATATCGCGAAGATGCGGAAGTTTTTTTCCCGCCCGTTCGCGGTATTTTCTGCGTGGTCGCGGCTCACCAACTTACCCATGCGGTTGCTCGCGGGCACAGCCATCTTGTTTTCATGCACCGCGAGAAGAAAGACGTGATCGCGCGACCAATGACATTACTGCAGGCGCGAAATGTCGCGAGACAGCGCAAATGGCTACCAACAATCCAACATCTCGTGGAGAATGCGACCGGATCGGGAAAACTTGTCGGCGAACGCGGGGATTCAGGTAAGGCGATCGCGCGCGCGCGAGAATGTATTATTTTACAGCGCGAGCAAGAAACAAATTATCGCTAAGCTGCGGAATGCGGTAATTTTGACATTTTCGTGCTCTCCGTGGAACGTGAAAATGTCAAATTATCGCAATTTCCACGAGCGGAACGGAAATTTAGCCCAGGCCTACTCATAAGGTCCCAAAGGCGAGACCTATTGGCTATGCCAATGCTTGTTAGCTTAAGTGTCCCCCATAGCAGATGAGGGGCACCCATAGCAAAATGCTGGCCCCAACACAGTGGCGGTAATTTTAAAAAAATGGGGGCACCCCTAGCACATTTTGAAAATAATTTATCAACTCCTTGGTAGTTGGATGGGTGCACTAAGTATTTAAGATGAGTTCTCATGGATGAGTTGATAATTTACCTGGCTGGTGACTTAAAAGCTTTAGCTCTTTTACAGGCAATGGTCTTGTGATGTTTTCTCGAAAAGACATCTTCGCCGCTGAACAGCAAACCTGTCCAAGATAGCATCCATGACAGCTGAGAATGGTGGCGTCTTCCTATGAGACATTGCCAGCTGTAATTTCTATCTTTCGGAATTATCTTCCTCGCCGCCACGGGGTTAAAGACCCAACATGAGAATAGGTTGTGTCATTCACAAAAATGTTCAACACCAAATAGAGTACTCCTATTGGCATGGACAATGATAGAATTACATATTGAGATGCATAGGCAGAAATATGTAACCAGATAGATGGCATTCCATATTGATATAAGCAGCGTTATATAACAAGATGGACTATATTACATAGTGTACTGACACGCACAGCATTAGAGAACTCAGTTGGCAGCATTATATAACAAGATATATGACATTAGATATTGATATAGGCAGCATTATATAAGAAGCTGATGACATTGCATGTTGTACTGACACACAGAACTAGATAGTAACGCAGGCAGCATTATATAAGCAGATAAATGGCATTACATTTTGATATAGGTAGCATTATACAACAAGATAGACTATATTACATATTGTACTGACATACGCAGCATTATATAGTAACGTAGGCAGCATTATAAAATGAGATAGATGGCAGTAGATATTGGTATAGGTAGCATTATATAGCAAGCAGATGACATTACATATTGTACTGACATACACAGCATTGACCGAAATAACAGGACATACACAGCACTACATATTGGCATAGGCGTCATTGTGTAACATGATAGATGTCATTACATATTGTATTGGCATAAGCAGAATTACATATTGACGTTGGCAGAATTATATGAGATAGACAGCTTTGAGTATTGACATAGTCAGCATTATATAATGTGATAGCATTACCTGTTGATATGGACATTGACATAGAATGCATTACGTGTTGGCAGACGTATTGGCATTGACATGGGCACATTACATAGTTACTTATGAAGCAGTATACAATGAGGAAGACAGTATTGCATACTGGCATTGACATCGGTAGCATTATATAACAATAACAAGGTAGAGGGCAGTGATGGTGACAGTACTACATATTAGTATAGACATTTGTATATAATAGCAGAGAGAGCACGGTGGTGACAGCTTTACATATAAGTCTAGACGTATAGACATCTGTATGTAATGACAGAGAGAGCATGGTGGTGACAGCACTATATATATTAGTACAGACATCTGTATATAACAACAGAGAGAGCGTGGTGGTGACAGCACTACATATTAGTATCGACAGCTGTATATAATGGCAGAGAGAGCACGGTGGTGACAGCATTACAGTGGCATGGAGAGCACGGGCCTCACGTCTGAGCATACCCGTCCCACTCGGGGTGACAAATGCAAAAAGAAAGGGAGGAGCTGGCTTGGCAGTTCGGGCTGGACTGTTCCCATGAGGCACAGGGTCAAGACTGATTTGCATATTTTGCATATGGCCAGGTCTAAACTGGGGTGGCATGGTGAGCAAAAGAATGATGGATTTAACCCAGATCTCTTGACTGGGGGAGAAAGTTTTGATTTGTTCTGCATTCCGTCCATCAATTGTGTGTCTTTTGCTTTCTCGCCCTAAATGCGCTGGGTATGCCCAGATGTGGGTCCCGTGCTCACTGTGCCACTGGATTCAACCTATCCTGGCTGAAGAGGGGTGAAACCCCGAAACCGGTCCTAGGATGCTTGTTTCCGGTCCAGGGAGAAGCTGGCATGGCAGTTCGGGCTGGACTGTTCCCATGAGGCACAGGGTCAAGACTGATTTGCATATGGCCAGGTCTAAACTGGGGTGGCATGGTGATGATGGATTTAACCCAGATCTCTTGACTGGGGGAGAATGTTTTGATTTGTTCTGCATTCTGTCCATCAATTGTGTGTCTTATACTATAGAAAACAGCACCTACTTTTACCTCGCACTACACTTAGGTTAGGTACACCGGGGTAGGACTATTTTAGAAGCATCAGACGAATATTCACTTCTTAGCCTGTGTTATTTATGTATGTATATATGATTATATATCTTAGCTAAAAGACAATGCTATTGCAGTATTATTTCTTCTTACTGCTTACGCTGTGCGTATTATATCTTGATTACTGTCTAATGATTGTAACAGCTCATATCTCTTACACGAGAAACAAGACTGGTCAATAAACTCTTTTATTGAAACGCCCACCTTTCTATTTCTGTGTAACTCTGGAGAAACTAAACATGCACGATTGACTGAGTGAAACTGTTATCTATTGTTTCCACGATTCTGAGATGCGTTCCGATTCTAAGGGAAACAAAGTTGTCATGTTTATGCGTTGTCAGAAACGAATCCCTTCTTGTTCATTCGAGAAGTTTCTAGTGACCTCTGAGTTAGCTGGCACACACAAGTAATTACGTTTAATGTACTCGATAGAGACATACTGACCTTAGTCCTATGCAACAACTATAGTGTATATTATTCCAATGCGCAGAGCCTATAAGGGAAATAGGAACTACACTACAGTCCCAGCGTGGGAAACGCTGTGCAAGTGTTTTGTGAATAGCTACAAAGTTCTTGCTTCGTCCAGGGTGCGATGAATTGTGTTTGTCACCCGCCCCAAGAACACTTCTGTCCTCTGATTCTCTCATCCCTAAAACGTACCTGTTTGGGGGGGGGGGGGGCAACGCCCACCAAACAAGCAAACTCTTCTAATTCAGTGAGTTTATTTCTGGCAGCAATGTCTGATTCTGCAAATCAGAGGGTCTCTGTTGTGTGTGGAAAATCAGTGTTTCAAGGCTACAGGTTAAACTTCAGTCGTAAAAAGAAGGCGAACTGAGTCGATTAACTGTGGCATATGCAGCAGCACACATTACATATCACCACGCGTTGCTTTTCGTGTCACTGTCAGTATGGAAAGTCTGTGGCAGGTTCTGTGAGTGAGGGAGTCTATTTGTATGTCAGCAGCATTGTTTAATGCTGTCTGCTTGGCTGACAACACAGAGTGCTGTGATTTGCTGCCTTTGAACATTTCTATGCAAACACCACCCTGTGACTTGGAAATGTGAAATGTCCTATGAGTCTGTCTGTCGGCATCATGTTCGGGAGGATGAATACACTAATTTCCCTCTCACTCGGGCCAGCTCTGAAAGTGAAACGCTCTGCAGCAGCGCGAGGTTCTTCTCACTGACTGCCAGGGGCAGCCGATCTGCTCATGGGGTGGGGGAGCAATAGTTCAGTCCCCTTTTACATACCCTCCTTACAGTAGCGGTCCGTGGAGGGAGTTCCGTAGGGCGGTGGGGCGGGGGAGGGGCAGGGTGGGGAAATGTAAACACCGGAATATGGATGAACGGAGGTAAGTACACATTTAAATAAATAAAACGAATTCCTTTGCGCGTGCTGCATCGCAAAATGCGATGCAGCGCGCGCAACGAAATTCGTATTATTTATTTAAATGTGTACTTACCTCCGTTCATCCATATTCCGGTGTTTACATTTCCCCGCCCTGGCTCACCGCCCCACGGAACTCCCTCCACGGACCGCTACTGCCTCCTTACCATCTCGTCTCAAACTTCCGCCCGCGTGCCAGTGTGTAAATTGTATTAGTGGTTCTGTGTGGCAGACACACCAGCCTCCGGGCAATATACGGATGGTATCAATCCATATCAGAAAGACAATAGATAAATCAGAAGGTGGGAATATATTTTGCCTTTGAAAGAGCACAGTACATGTTAAAGGGTCTGTACCATTGCTCCAAACCAGTAACCATTCAATCTGTCTGGTTATGCTGTAGTGCTTAATTTGAGCCAGTGCTTTCCGGTGCGTGGCACCAGCACTTAATTGTCATCACTGGCGCTTGTGGCAGTCTGCCACAAGGTGGGGCTTTCTGAGATGACCACAACAACAGTCTGGTATTAATTCAATATACATTAAAAATGACTATTACCTGCCACCCAAACCATTCTTATAGCTTTGGGGGCCTGGAATAATCTGAATTGTCGCACTTGTCGGAGTGTGACGGTTAGTAGTTGTGTTGTTACTATCATTGGCAGCATGCCAGGGGCAATGTGTGGTGCAAGCTGCAGTGGCCTCCCATTTACTTATGCACTTGACTCATTATGCACCTTGCTTGTTACGCTCTCATTCAGATATGCATTCACTCATTGGGCACCTGAGTGGTTATGCGCCCTTTTAGTTATGCACCTGACTCACACCTGACTCATTAGGCACCCGACTGGTTCTGAAGCCAATTAGTTATGCACTTAATTGGTTATACACACAATTGGTTATGCACCCAACACATATTGCACCCGATTTATTATGCATTGTTTCCTCAAGTGGGGTATAGGAGAGAGAGGGCCAGGCATAGGCGCTGGAACTAGGGGTTCCGCAGCACCCCCAAAATAAACATGCTGAAGTTCAGAAGGTGAATGAGCAATCAAGATGTCTTCACATTTTGTTTTTATCTTGTCACTTTTGCTGGGCATTCAAAGCCAGTGGGCAAATCTCAGGCTTATTCATTTAACATATAGATTGGTCTTTACTTTTCTTTCTCTGACTATAAGGCTAGAGGATTTTGTAAAGTGAACTCACAATCCTGCTGGGGTACAGGGAGTGTGAAAGGAAAGGCTGTAGGATGTCAGTGTTTTGTAACACACAACGACATGTAAATACATGTGAATGAACTGGACAGATATTTCAAACTATACCAGCGACTAGGAACGCAATAATGAAGGGCGAAGTTTGATGGAACAACGATTTTAATAGGATCAAAACAAAAAAGACGCTGGGCGATGAGCAAATGAAAAATTTGATGAAACCCGATTCCCACACATTACTGTTTGTACGCTACATAGTTTTATCAGTAAAACTACTTGTCGGTGCAAACTTTGAGGATGCTTAGATGGAAAATGTTGTGTCTGTAAATGACAGTGCGCTGCAGCACCGGGCTTTAGTAATATATTGGCAGAAGCACCGGCTGCATCCCACACCCTTCCCACTCCCCTGGTGAACGGGCCGGGCTCATTTGCTACACTTGCTCTTTGTGAAACTCTTGGATTGTTCACAATCCCTATCACTTCAGTGATGTAACACATTGATGGCAGAACATTGGTCGTCCACCACGGGGGCAGATTCAGAGGAGTGCGGAGGTACCACTACACTCTGCCGGCAGAGTATTCGTGTATGGGGGGCATCCCGGTGCATGTGCCGGAACAGCTGCAAAAATGCAAGCAGGAAATTCAGACCCCCAGGACCAATTTCGAGAAAGGTGTTACGTTTATTTCTATAATAAGCAATGGTGACAATAGTTCCCTCATATGTGTAACTCGAACCGGGGACTTTTCCACTCGAGGAAATACCATTGAATTGTGTTGGGAAGGCAGTGCGGGGTGGTGCAGCGGGGAGGCCGGGACTGACTCCCTCGGCCTGCGAGCTGGCCATGCTGTGGCATACCCGAAGAGAACAAGGAGACCCTGAGAAGCTCTGCAGGCACTATGGGGGTCTGCACTACCACACTTGCCCCCCACCCGTGATCTGTTCTACATTCTAACCAGGCCAACAGGCAGGGAACAAGCCATCCAACAACCAGGTAGCCCCATAGAGGCATTGAACCCCAAACATGACAGTTTCAACCCATTAAAGTTCTATGGGAAGAGAGATGCCCACAGTCACAATGCAGGGAGAGGAGGCGTGGCCCCCCCATCTGCTATGGAACCGCATGCCTCCAAAGCCAAGAGCAGCTCTGGCAAGTGTCACTCATCAGGGGTTGGACTAAAGCAAACAGGGTACTTTTACCGCATTGAAATATTTTGTCAAATACATCAGTTCACCCAGAATCACGAGCAGCACTCTGCATACATCATTGCACGCATTGAACACAGAGGCTGAGGTGTGAGTGCAGCCAGAGTATTTACCTATCGCAGACTGTGCCCTCCTGCCAGGGTGGGGGGGGAGGTCAGGTGGATGCACAGGGCTGAGCCCACTTTTGCTCCTGAGATGTGGCCACACTCTTGAGATCTGACTTTGCTAGCGCTGTGCAGCTGCTCCTGGGGTCAAGCACTGCACTGGTGATTAAAATACCCAGCCAGTGCTTAAATTACAAAAGAATGAATGCCGGGCCCAAAGCTTTGCTGAAAAGCCTGTGACTGCGCTATCAAATGTCGGAGTACCAAATTCCAAGGTTGCGTAGTCTTGATTCCACCTTGTGCCTCTTTCATCCATCGCTAGACATTCCCTGCCCCTTTATTTCACTCTTTCAGGTGGTTCTTTTGTTCATTGATTTCTCTCTTTGTCGCCGTTTTTACATCTTTTTCTTCTTCCTTATGTATTTTTCTCTCTCTTGCTCTGGATCAAAGCCCGTTGAGGAAAACAAGTGCCGGTCCCTAAAAAATAAGGGGCATATTATCAACGGCCAGCGATAATTATCGCTGGCCGTTC
Source organism: Triturus cristatus (assembly GCF_964204655.1). Lineage (NCBI taxonomy): Eukaryota > Metazoa > Chordata > Amphibia > Caudata > Salamandridae > Triturus > Triturus cristatus. Next base: position 1,120,222,185 of record NC_140580.1, read on the forward strand.
ATAGCGATAGAAAAATTATCGCCAGCTATCGCTGAATATTATCGCCATGATAACGCTATATTTACAACGCATAGCACTATGGCGATAATATTTCTGCGATAGCGGTGTTTTCAATGGAACATCGCTGGTTTTCCAGCGATGTTCTATTGAAAACAGCGATAACATTGCTGATAGGACCCTGTGGTCCTATCAGCATAATCCATATCCCATTAAAAGTATGCCTTAGTCAGGAATTTAATAGGTGTTAAATTCCTGAGTTAAGGCTGAGGTAGCGCGATTTTTTTTATCGCTGCACCTCCTTGTTAATATCGCGAAGCTGCCTTCACGATATTAACATGTGTTGTTTTCACAGCCACGCCTCTTTTGCATCTCATTAGCGATGCGAGGCGAGGCTGTGAAAAAACGGGCTCTACATCAAGGAAACACGCGCTAGCGTGTCCTTGATGATATTGCGATATAATTATCGCCGCTTTTCGCCCAAAAACGGACGCTAAAGCGGCGATAATTATATCACCAGCCCTTGATAATATGCCCCTAAATGAGGTGGGTCCAACCGACAACCATCGACTCAAATTAAACGGGCTGTGGCATGCACCTCACAGGATACTCAGATAGGTCTAGTAGGACCGGTGAGGACCCCCCAAACATCCCTGCTCACTGCAAATAATATGAAGCCGGCCAAACCGGATCAGCGGATGGTGGGTGAACCCCTGGCTACAGCCAAGGTACCACCTCCCTTGTTGATGCTCTGTGCTTAGAACCAGACAATGCTGCTTCGGCGGTGACGTATCACCTCACTGACCAGGCATGAGACACATGCAGTAGCCAGTCCACCCTCCATGAACACTTGGCAGCACTCGCTTACCGCATTAAGCATCGTCAATCAGTGGGGTGTTGGGGAGAGGAAATATATCTTGGCTCGTGAAGGGGCTTGGCAAGCCAAGTTAGCACATCTTCATAATTTTTCATTTAAATTAAAAAAAAATCCATGCAAATTTATTCCAGCAGCGTGAAAAACTTCAAGGAGCCTGATTATGTATAATTTTAGCTCTCCCGCTTTCACGCGAAGACTGGGCAATTCCTTATTGCGTCTTCGTTAAAAGTGGAATTAATGGGTTGCAGGCAGCTCTTCGCTTATAATTACTTCATTATGGTGTTTCGTGCTCTAGACAATTATGACTTTCTGTTATTTTACAGCTACCCCCTCCTGCTCATCCTCCCCTCCGGAGGATGCTATATGTCAATGTATAATAAAGGAAAATAAGGTAATTCAGAATTAAAAACCCGGGTCTTTCATGCTTGGATGCCAGACCGAAAATACAAATGTTTGTCAATTTATTTGAATTTATTAGATTGTTTTCACTGGAAACAAAAAGAGAAACGATACTAAAAAGTATGACGTGGAAGGTATAAAAGGAATAAATTCTCTTCAAACCAATGATTGATATGCCATACTTAGTAAAACCTCCAGTAAGTTTTTTTTTTTTTAAATATCCAGTAAGGAATATAGTTGTATTTGTGATTTCAAACTTTTGCAGTTAAGAGACTGAAGGAAAAAAAGGTTGGATGCACGAGGTGGAAAAGAAACCAATATCAGGACACTCTTTCGTGATGTCACTTCCGAGAGTTGAATTGAAAACACTCTGTCCTCAATTCAGAAAACTATTTGAGCAGCTAATTTAATGTGGGTGTGAAACTAAAAGCAATTTCAAGACCAAAAACGTAATCCCTATTGCAGAATCAAGGACACTGGAATTTTGCCATCACATATGGGATTTAAAAATATAAAATTCTACCAATATTGTGGAATTTCGACATTCCCAAATTTATGATTTGGTAGTGGGTGAGCATTCGTAGGTAGCCCTGACGTAATAGTGTATGAAAACTCACAAAGTTGTAAATTATTCGGTATTCAAATAAACCTTGAAAAGCCTGCAAATGTGCAGCGGCCAAATGCGGCTCCAGGATGGGAAGGAACAATCTCATACGTGAAGGAGACCTAAGAAAGGGACTCCCCAGAAGTAGGCAGATTTTCAATAGAAAAGGGAAAAAATAAACAAGCTAATGCATCCATGCATTATAGTCGAGAATTTCTCGAAAACGTCGACAATCAAAACATTGTAGAAACACTCCTGGAATTTATTGTGAATTACATAAAAGTCAGAAATGTGTTCCAAACAGAGAAATAATAGTAGAAACGCAAATGTCAGACTTTTTAGTTTATCTACATTTTGTAAATCGAACCCAGTTTCTTACACACAAAGGGCCCCATTACGAGGTCGGGCTGACTAAAGGCAAACGGGACCGACCGCCAGAGGTGCAGCGGTCCCGCTAGGCCAATTAGGATGCGCATATTTTACATTGCGGCGGGCGGTGCTGTAAGCAGCACCCGCTGCAATGCAAAAGATGCATGTTGTGCATTGGCATGCACAACGTGACAGGCACCGCGCAGTTCCTGCCACCTTGTGTATGCCAATGTAGGGGGTACCATGGGTACCCCCCAAGTGCAGCCCCCGACTCCCCTGGGGGCCCGCAACGGGCCCCAAAGTGTTCACCGCATCCCTTTCCATGGCGGAGTCTCCACCATGGAATGGCATCCCACCGCAGGCATAGTAATATGGATGGCGGTGCCATTGTATGCCTTTTCCGCCCGGCCGGAAATCCGACTGGCAGAGAAGCGGCGGACGGTCTTTCCATCTGCCGCGGTACCCCTCGCCATACTAATATAGCGGGGGGTGCAACAGGGACATTTGGTGGGCGGATCGCCACTGCCGGGCAGCCGATGGCCACCGCCGGCGCGGCGCTGGTGATCCGCCCGTTATCCTAATGGGCCCCAAAGTTCTGCACAGCTCTTCCTTGGATTACCTGATAAAACTCAGCTGCTCCCCCCCCCCCCCCCCCCCAGTTCCTTGAGACCCTCACGGGTGAGTAACCGTGCTTTATAAGCCCCTGATTGATTCTCAAAGCTTGGGGTCAGCCCCTATCTAACAGGCTGTTGACACTGGTCCCTGCGGTGTTAACTTTGGGAGGTGGTCCCTTAATGTTCAATGTCATTCCCTACCTTCTCTCCTGGTCTTCTGCCTCGAGAGTGGCTTGGGAGTTTCATAAAAGGCCCTAATAGATGTTTCCTATGTTAGTGGCGCAGCTCAAGGGCGAGCTAACATCTCCTCTGCCTTGGTCACTCTTTCAGCCTGAAGAGCACTGAAGCTTTCCTCTGGCGATCCAAGTACTGGCAAAGCCAACACTTCAGTGGTTAATATGCTAACTCATGCACCCATAACACATTAGAGCGAAAGAGACAGCAAGGGGCCGGCGGAAGAGCTGCAGTTGTATCGTAGGCCCTCAGGCAATTGAAGGCAAGCATGCGAGTACTCTTCATAGTTTGGACTTTCGAGGAGTGTTTTTTAACTTATCCTTATTTTGTTATATAAGATGTGCGAATTTCTGTAACCGCAGCTACCACACAAGTGTTGAAGTGACTGCACAAGGATACACTCAAACGGCCAATAGTATTAGGTGAGAGATATATACCCTTGACTGGATTGAGCCAAGATGTGAAGTCTCAAGCCAATGGCTGAAAGAGGCTGGCTGGAGAAATCCTATTTTATCCAAAGCCCACTCCATGCATATGTATAAGTAAAAGGTCTGTAAAAACCTGGATATAAAAATTAATTAAAATAATCATGATGTCCCACTCTTCATGCTACTTAGGCATGTAAGCATTAAAAAGGGAAGATCTCAAGATGACCAAAAGTGGTTCCATGGATGTTAGTGTATGTGTTGCTTGAAAAAAGTTAAATTAGGTTATAAAATATCAATTTATTTTATGTACACCCAATGTGCTGAAATGAATCTGTTTTTTTGTTTAAATATGTTCCTGATGAAATAATAGTGGGTAAAGCATTGTCGCACTGTCATAGTGAACACGCACACCCACAACATGTCGCAACATGACTGCAATATGCTGGAGTGAATTGGGCATGTATATGTCACCCAATCATTGTCTATGCATAAGGCTGCGAAAGAGGAAGAGTCCTGGTTGTGCAAAAGATGGATGTACGGTTTTGAACTCTATGGGATATATTTACAAGGGGTTATTGCTACCAGAATGTCACTTTTGTTTTGACGTTCTGGTGGTGATAACCCTGTCTCCTTATTTACAAGGCAGCGTTAACGTGGCATAACGCCACCTTGTAAATATGGCCCCTAATCACACAGCACTTAGCATGAAAGGGGCGTGCAATGGGTGTTGCAGTGGGCCTTCCACCGCAACACCGATTGATTTTTGACAGTGCCCGGCTTTACCAATTGTGGTGTAACACCCTGCGCCGCCATTCTGTTGTGAATATGCCCCTATGTTTTGAGCAAGAGTCGTCCTGGTTTGCATGTGCAAAACTAATGGAATTGCTTCTGCCACCATGGTGTGAAGCAAAATATGGACTATAAGCCCCGCCCACAGGGCAGTGTGCACCCCTTTACAGCACTTTAAGTTCCAAAAGTTGGTCCATACCCAGACTTTTACAATCCACTTTTACAACATTCTTGAGATAGAGGAACTATGTTCAAAGCACTTATCATCACTCATGCACTGGCTGCATACAACACTGTATTCACCCTGGCTGAGAGACTGTCCGAGCTGGCCGCAAGAACATTCAAATCGGTGAACTTCCATTTATTCTCAGTTTCCCACCAGAAGGGCACTGAGCCGAGAGCTATTACACCAGCTATATCAACTGGCCTAGTGGATATAGTGAGAGATGGCCTACGGGGATTCACCTGGTGCAGGTGTGTTTGTTGGCCGCAATCCTTGAGCCCTCGTTTGGAGTAAATCCAACCCTTTGCAATAACACCTGGATTCTGATAAATGCACTAACTGTGACATTACCCAAAATTTAGAGTTTAATGGGGAATAACAATGGAATATATCGTTTGCCTATTTTGTTCTGCATTTAGTGGTGCAAATTTACCATAAGCATTTTGTTGTTGATAGCTGGCACACACATAGGTGCCGATCACGATCCGGTAAAAAAATTCCCCGTGCGACTCGTATCCGGTCTTTTTACCGTACGAATCGTACAAGTGCCGTACGAACTGGCAATCACGATTCGCATGGGAAAAAGACCATACGAATGGCATTGGGAATAATTCCCCACACGTCCTCGGGTCGGAAAAAGTGTCCGACACGTCCTCATACGATTTACCGTACAAACGTGAAAAGCGAAGTCCGACCGGGGAATCACGATCCGTCCCGGGCGTCCGAATGTACAACCGTATGGTTAAAAGACCGTCCGCACCGAACTCCTATAACAACCATGGAGACGTCCAAACAGGTGCCCGGTAAGTGCCGTACCCCCCAGCCCCCGCATGTACGCGCCGTACCCCCCCCACATGTACGCGCCGTACCCCGCCAGCCCCCGCATGTACGCACCATACCCCCCCAGCCCCCGCATGTACGTGTCGAACCCCCCGTGTATGTACACCCAAGTACGTGTCGAACCCCCCCCGTGTATGTACACCCGAGTACGTGTCGAACCCCCCGTGTATGTACACCCGAGTACGTTCGAGTCGTACCCCCACCCGTGTATGTACACCCGAGTACGTGTCGAACCCCCCCCGTGTATGTACACCCGAGTACGTGTCGAACCCCCCCGTGTATGTACACCCGAGTACATGTCGAACCCCCCCCGTGTATGTACACCCGAGTACGTAAGAGTCGTACCCCCACCCGTGTACGCACCGTATATACACGGGTGGGGGTACGACTCGAACGTACTCGGGTGTACATACACGGGGGGTTCGACACGTACTCGGGTGTACATACACGGGGGGTTCGACACGTACTCGGGTGTACATACACGGGGGGGTTCGACACGTACATGCGGGGGCTGGGGGGGGTACGGCGCGTACATGCGGGGGCTGGGGGGGGTACAGCGCGTACATGCGGGGGCTGGGGGGGTACGGCGCGTACATGCGGGGGCTGGGGGGGTATGGTGCGTACATGCGGGGGCTGGGGGGGGTACTGCACGTACATGCGGGGGCTGGGGGGGGTACGGCGCGTACATGCGGGGGCTGGGGGGGGGGTACGGCGCTTACCGGGCCACCTACTCTGGTCGTTTCGCGCCGTACTTCGCATTTGCGGCACTTTTTGGGTGCCGTGAAAATATTGCCGTCCGGACTGCTGTCGGTTCGAATCGTAATTCCTGGGTCGTGAAACGCTGCCTAGAAGCGTCCCGACGTCACGTCGCAGCATTCCCGGATCACATTCGTATGCATATTTTCGTCGGTCGGTGTTTTTTACGATTCGTACGGAAATGGTGTTTCCGTGCGAATCGTAATTCCATGTTTGTAATGTTTTACAACCGGGTACGAGTCGGACGGAGAATACGCTCCGACCGACGGTTCGTACCCGGTTTTTACCGGATCGTAATCGGCACCATACTGTACAGTTAAGTAGAATTACTTTTTGATTCAGTGATCACACTTTTCTCTCATTACAAAAATTGTATTAAATGCATGGAAAACCCCTTTCCGCGAATGCAGCCTCTCACCCCATCTCCATCCCTCTGCTGAACTGTTTCTAAATGAGGCCCACAAGGCATTATATTGGCAATGCAGCTCAGGTGGGACAGATATCTGTGAATTATCTGGTGGACTCAAATTCGAATAATAATAACATATCTTAGAGGATTAATGTGCCTACTGCAGAGCACTGTCTGCAACCAGAGGATCACACGTTTCAGTGGGTTGCGCAGAGATCCTTGTGACACCGGCTGCTCACAAGTTCTTTTCCTGGTAAGAAGTTCAGTGCATCGTGCACGTGTTACATCCATCTACATCAAACAAAGCATGTGTTTGAATCCTGCAAGGAAGGCTAAAATACTCTTAGTATAAAGAATAGCTTTTATTTTATAATTATGTTATCTGAATGTTTTACTGCAAAGGTATGTAATAGTTTTCATAATTTTATACAACCGAATTAAACTTATATTTCAACTCAACTCAACTGAATCACTGTAAGCGTAAAGTCAAGAGTTATTTTTCTGAGGTTGATAAAAAGAGCACAGTTGGGATTTTCTCAGCTTTGGTGCAGAGGAAATCTACGATTTTATTAAGGACAATGAGTCAGTACACTATGAGTTCTCCCGGCCTCCGGAGAGGAGAGTTCTCCCGCCACTCTTTCCGCAGGGGCGGGACTTCTCCTTTGCTTTCCAATGATTGGAACCCTCTCCTCCTTGAGGATGTCTCTTCACAGCCACCACCTGCAGTTTCAAGCAGCCTGCCCACCACTATCCTCCCAAGGTAAACCTTTTTACTCTTCCTTCTTCTCAAGCCAGCCTGGCTGATGAGGGGTGATACCCCGAAACCGGTCCCAGGATGCTTGTTTCCGGCCCATGGAGCTCCTGGTGTGGCAGTTCGGGCTGGACCGTTCCCATGAGGAGCAGGGTCAAGACGGAGTTGCATATGGCTGGGTCCTTCTTCCTATTTCAAGGATGGAATACTGCCCAAATGGCAACGTATCACCCCAGATCTGTGGGTACCACCGTCTGAGTACTCTACAGAGTACTGTCTCTTCCCTGTCTGTCCAAATGCCCCCACTAAATAGTTTATTCCCTAGAAGACAGACCCCTTGTGAACCAGAAAGTCTTGGAAAGGCCCTGATAGGACACCATCATTGCTACTCCCTTCCAGGGAGACTTCTCCTCTTGTTGTTTCTGAGACAAATCCCACACTTGTTCTCGTCCCAGAGAGCTCTGCAAACCCTCTTCTTATGTAAATATCTGGAGGCTTGGCACACTTTAACAGCACAGCTCTTCAGCGCCAAGAAACCCGGTGGTAACAGTGTGCGCTACAATAACCGGCAATCAAATCATTATGAATGCATATTACAGTATGAATATATTAGTGTGCTGTATGTTTATGTTTACTATACGTTTGCATGTAGGAATACATACACTAAAACTATGTATTTAATGGTAAACAGTTAAAACATCGAATTTTAAGTATCGAGATGGCAAAATATCGAGTTTTAAATATCGAGAGGACATAATATCGACTTTCAAAAATATAGTGGTGCCGAATATCGAAATGCAGGTAAGAAATATCGTTTTTTATAATATCGAAGTTAGTAATATCGACAGTCATAATATCGTTGTTAAAAATATCGATTTTATTTTTAGTGTTTTAAGTGTTAGTACGTGTGTTAAAAGTATATATTATTTTTGTGATATATGTTGGAATTTTTTTAAAGTAATGAATTTTATGTTAAATTATTTTTGCGTATTTTAGTTCCGTAGCGGGTTGTGGGTTTATAGGGGAATAGGGTGGGAAGTAATTTAATTATAATATATTAATTAAGATTTTTTTTAATTCATTATTTATATGTTAATTAATGTTTGCGTAGTTTTATTCTGTAGCAGGTTGTGGGTTTATAGGGGAATAGGGTGGGAAGTAATTTAATTTAAATTAATTAATTAATATTTTTGTATTTAATAATGTATATTGTTAAGTGTGTTAATTAATGATTAATTAATTGATTATCCATTGATTAATAATAATTAATGATTTATTGGTAATTCTGTTAATTTTTATTAAAAATTCTAATATTTTTTATATAATATTTATTTACAGTTATTTTATAGTATTAATTGTGTGAATTAATTTATATTTGATGGCTATTAATTTTATTGTTAACTGTTATTAGTTGATAAATTAATTGATAATTAATTATGGTAATGTATTAATATTTTACAATATTGGTGGTGATGTTTATAGGGGAATATGGTGGGAGGTAAATTATTATTTTTAAAATTAATTAATTGTTAATTAATATTCATTATATTGTAGGAGTGGGAATACTAAATTAATCCCCTACGCTATCCAACACTTTCCCTACTGTTACACTTAGTGGAGTGGGAATAGTAAATCATTCCCACCTGCTATCAAACACTTTCCCTACTGTTGCACTCGCTGGAGTGGGAATAGTAATTTTTACCCACCCGCTATCTAACACTTTCCCTACTGTTGCACTCAATGGAGTGAGAATAGTAATTTTTACCCTCCCGCTATCCAACACTTTCCCTACTGTTACACTTGGTGGAATGGGAATAGTAAATTATTCCCACCCGCTATCCAACACTTTCCCTACTGTTGCACTCGCTAGAGTGGGAATAGTAATTTTTACCCACCCGCTATCCAACACTTTCCCTACTGTTGCACTTGGTGGAGTGGGAATAGTAATTTTTACCCTCTCGCTATCCAACACTTTCCCTACTGTTACACTTGGTGGAGTGTGAATAATAAATTATTCCCACACGCTATCCAACACTTTCCCTACCTTTGCATTCGCTGGAGTGGGAATAGTAATTTTTACCCACCCGCTATCCAACACTTTCCCTACTGAGGCACTCACTGGGGTGGGAATAGTAATTTTTACCCACCCGCTATCCAACACTTTCCCTACTGCTGCACTCCCTGGAGTGAGAATAGTAATTTTTACCCTCCTGCTATGCAACACTTTCCCTACTGTTACACTTGTTGGAGTGGGAGTAGAAATTGTATCCCCTACACTATGCAATGTTTTCCCTACTGTTATAATTAATGTAGTGTGAAATATTATTAAAAAATAAATATTTTAAATATTTAGGGGTCTATTAGGATGGCGGTCATCCGCCCGCGATTCCAACCCAGAAAACCGCCGGTCCCATTAGCATGGCGGTGACGACCGCGGCGGTGAAATTTCCCGCCTGCCACTTTTCCGCCGGTAGCAGTCCGCACGCTTGCCTGGCGGGCGGAGCTGGACCACTAAAATGGGGCCGGTGCAGGGTCAGGCTCCGCCGGCATGATTATGATGCCGGCAGTAGCCAACCTTTCCGCGGTGGTGGAACCACCATGGAAAGGCATGCGGAGAATGTCTCTGGGGGCCCATTGCGGGCCCCCGATGTGTTTGGGGGTGTGGGTGCACTGGGGGGCTACCCATGATACCCACCTACATGTCCCTGTACCAGGTGGCAGGCACTGTGCAGTGCCTGCCACGCAGTGCAGGGATATGCTGGACATGCTTTTGTGGACATCGCGGTGTTGCTGCTGGCAGCAGCAACCGCCGCAATGTTGAATGCCGTGATCATACCGCTGCGGTCGGATTTCGACTGCGGAGCATACTAATTGGACCGGCGGTTATGCCGCGGTCCTAGCGTGTGGTGTTTTCCCGCTACCAAGGCGGTCAGAGTGATTTTCCGACCGCCATCCTAATAGACCCCTTAGTGTTTTATATATAAAATTATTTTTTATATTTATATTACAGGTTTATTTAGATACATATGTAAATATATAATTTTAATTATGTTTTAACATGTTATAATTACATTTAGGTGCCGATTCTGATCCGTTAAAAATAATTTCCGTACGACTCGTATCCGTATTTTTTTCCGTATGAATCGTACAAGTCACGTCTGACCCGTGAAGTACGATTCGTACAGGAAAAAGTACATACGGATCTGCCCGATCCGTACGAATCGTAGTGGGAAAAGTTGTACGAGACGTACCCGGACACTTTTCCGTACGATTCGTAAAAATACAGTCCGAGCGTACAAGTACGATCCGGACCGGCTATCTGATTTACGAATCGTACGGAAAACGTCCCGTACACGGGGAATGACTCTACCCGCTACGAAGCGAAGTTTGTACGACTCGTAGCCCGGGAAATGTTGTTCCCGGGGTACGATTCGTACAGGCACCCCCCACCCCACCCGCATATGTACGCACCGTACCCTCCGTATGTACGCACCGTACCCCACCCGCGTACACGCTGGGGGTACGGTGCGTACATATGCCGGTGGGGTACGGTGCGTACATACACGGGTGGGGGGGCCTGTACGACTTGTACCCCTGGGGACTCAGCTTTTACGGCTGTTATTGGCTCCCGTAAAAAAAGAGCCGTACGGAGTGCCGTAGGGACGGATCGTACTTGCTGGGCCGTAAAACGCTGCTTACATACGTACGGACGTCACGTACAGACTGTTCCGGATCAGATTCGTAGGGTTTTTTTACCCGTACGGTCTTTTGTACGATTCGTACGGAAATAGGCTTTCTGTACGAATCGTACTTCCTAGGTTGTACAGACAGTTTACCGGGTACGAGTCGTACGGAGAAAACGCTCCGTACGACGATTCGTAGGGCCTTTTTACAGGATCGGAATCGGCATCTTAATAATTATTTATTAATATTATTAAGTTAATATTTATATATATATATATATATATATATACACAAAATATTACGCATGTTTGATATTTTTTTACATTTATTATTTATTTTAACATTTTTAAAATAATTCTAACTGTGTTTTCTTTAATTATATTAATAATTTAATTAATTTTATATTAATTTTAAGACATTAAAAAAATCTATATTTTTATACAACTATAGTTTTAACAACGATATTTTGGTATGGATATTTTGGTACCTGTATGGAGATAGGAAGGCGATATTTTGTCCATCGATATTTTGACAACGATATTCTGGTACCTTGATATTTTGACTGACAATATTATGTCAGTGATCCGTATTTAATGTATGCATGTTAGCTATGTATTAATTATTACATGGATCTATGTTATTCGATTGACTGTATGGATGCATTCATATTTGTACTTTATGTATTTAATATATGCACCGGCACACTTCCAAACGAGGTAATGAATGGGTCAGATAAACATGCACTGAATTTACCAATGATGATTGTTGCGATGTGTTTATCAGCTGCCTTATTATATTTTAATTAAAACAGTATTTTCACCCAACCCCCTCTGACCTGCCTTGTAACACCTTTCTTAATTTATCTCATGGGAATTTGAACGCTCTTGAGTGCTTGGCCACCTCCATCTCCTTGAATAGCTAAATTATCTGAAGAACATGGAGATACGACACATTTTGCAGAATCCGTCAGTGAGCTGACGAAAAATAGGACCGGGGAGACAGGACAGCGTTAGGGGGATTGAATCCCAGGACAGATTTTGTTCTACCTGAAGGTCTGTGTTATATGAAGATATAAGCCATGAAAAAGCCCCGGCTTGAACGCCACATGGGTGCGTAACACGTGTCGGCTGGTTCCTGAATTAATGGAAGACTACACTTACTTCAGAAATAACCGCATTGTAACTATCTTAAGGCTGTCAAGGAATTTCTGGTAAAGGTTTTGGGAAATAAATATACTAGACATCGTTTTGGATACAAACCATGACGAAAGTCAATAATAAATGTTGGACACGGTATGACGCGGCGTATGCCTGATTTGGAGAAACAATCAGAAAATAAGTAGATTTGGAAAAAGTACAATATGTCAATTCCAATTGCTAACTGATTCTGCAAAATGGGTTGTAATTCACAACTATGCAACCAAAAATTGATTTAAACTTGTATTTCATTATCATTGATGAATTTGGGGAAAAATACAAACATTCTTCAAATCATTTGTTAATTTTAAGTTGTGGCTGTATATTGTTTTAACATGTCTAAGTGTGTAGTTTATGTGAATCATTTCAGACAACACACAAGCTGTAACTATAACTCATAGAACTGAATGTTCTGCTTTAATCAATATACTCGGCTAATGTATGGATTGCGGGGGGGGGGGGTGCACAAGAGCTAGAAATAGCATCACATGCCCTGAACAATTTTAGACTTTACCGTTTTCAGTGGTAATTACTGGTTGTGGGATGTACTTAAATGTCACAAGGCTTGATGGCCCTCGTAAAGGAATCTCTCGACCAGCACCGGGGTTGCTTTTTGCTGGCAAGGCAAGTATCTGCCACCTCTTTGAAAGTGAGTGTCCCTGGAAAGACTGTTACAAGCCACATTCCCTCAGAACAGAATTTGAAACTGTAGTCGGGTCTTATCGCAGACGGTCTGTTGTTTTACATCCACAGGTAGCATGCTAGCTCCACAAATCACATGACCCTGCATAAAAAATTGACCCTGACTTTAAGTTGGAATTTTTCCCTCTATTATTTCTCTTGAACCACCCTCTCCTTCCCTTCCATCTTCTCCATACCTCCTAAATATAAGGCTATTCGAGGTTGCATGCCTTTCTGCCTTCATCTCTTTCTTTGAACATCTCCCTGCTGTCAGGGATCAGTAGGGTGTCCCAGGATTTAGAAGGACAATGAGAACATTGGTGAGACATTTCCGTTTAAGGCTGTGGTGTAGTGGCCTATGGCGGCTGGGGCGCCTTGGATAGCTAGTCAGCCTGGGTCAATTTTTGCATGTTGTTTTTGCATCAGCCTGGGTCAATGGCAGCCCATCTGGGTCATGACAGCAGCGTCGACATTTAAACTTTTGAAAGACACCGGGAAACTGCTTAGCAACTTGGCGTTGTATTGTCTCTTTGCTGTCACTAGTTCATCCATCATTCCCGTCAGTCACCTTTGTTGTTTTCTCCCTTTACGATTCCTCAGGTTCTTGACCTGTTTTGCCAGTGTACCCTGACTTTGGGGCATATCATCAAGGCGGCTCTATGAAATTATCGCTGCTTTTGCGTCCGTTTTCGGGCGAAAAGCAGCGATAATTTCATCGCCTTATCAGCAAAGACACGCTATTGCGTGTTTTGCTGACTCAGCGCCCGTCACAACAACGCCCTGCTTTGCATCTCTAATGAGATGCAAAGTAGGCGTTCCGTCCCAAAATAACTGGAAAATTTGTCGCTAACCGACATTTCTCCAATTATCAATGGCCCCGCTAACAAGCATAGCGATAAGAAAAGTAGCCCTACCCGCGGTTATCGCTACTTTCCTTACGCCTGCTTTTAGTTTGACTTAGCCATGCTATCCAATGGAAGGTGGATATCGTTGTTAAGTCTGCCCTGCCCTATCAGCAAGCTATCGCCAAACGTTGTGCGATTATCGCTGGATTTCCAGCGATAATCGCACATTTGGCAGCTTGCACCTGGAATTTTATCGCTTTTGAAATAAGCGTTGCTGATAGCACGCTATCTCAGCAATAAAATTCAGCGCTAGCCGGCGATAATTACCTCGCGCTAAGCGCGCTGAGCGATAATTATCGCCGGCCCTTGCTGATACGCCCCTTTGTCTTTTGGATTCTGTTTTGCTTTGATGTACTACTGTGGCTTTCCTCCTTTACAGCTTTTTTATCTGTTTGTTTGGAACACCCTGGGGCAGATTTACAAGAAAGTGACGCATCTGTGGAGATGCGTCACTTTCCCGGCTTCACCCTGAGAAACCCTTGCGCCACCATTGATGTGTCGTATTTACAATACAAAAAGAACTGTTTTGAACCTACCTACTGGTTTCGGGGTTACACCCCTCTTCAGCCAGGATAGCTTGATTCCAGTGGCATGGAGAGCACGGAACTCACGTCTGAGCATACCCGTCTCACTCGGGGTGACAAATGCAAAAAGAACTGTTGATGGACAGAACGCAGAACAATGTCATACATTCACCCCAGTACAGAGATCTCGGCCTAAATCCATTGTTTTTTTGCTCACCATGCCATTCCAGTTTGGACCCAGCCATATGCAAATCAGTCTTGACCCTGTGCCCCATAGGAACAGGATCAGACCGATTTTCATATGGCCATGTCTGAACTGGGGTGGTGGAGTGAGTTAAAGAATGATGATGGATTAAACCCAGATCAGTTGACTGGGGGTGAGTGTTTGATTTGTTCAAACGCTCCGTCCATCTTCCCCTTTGGTATCACTGTATTTACAATACGGCGCACCACGACGCAAGGATTAACAGATGCATCAGAAATTCTGTCGCATCTGTTGTGGCAAAGGTCACGCATTGCTGGAGTCGTGTCGCAAGCACGACGTAACTCCAGCAATGCATTTTAAGGCCTATTCTCACTACACTGCATCACTCCTTACGCTGCTTCAAGCAGGCGAAAGGTTTTGAAACTGTGTCGTCCTAGAAGTGACGCAGTGAAATCTCCCTAGATGCGTCACGTTGTAAATTGGCTGCATTTTTATACCGCCGCTGTGTCACAAAAGTGACGCAACGACAGTGCAAAAGTGTCACGAGGGGCTTGAAAATCTGACCCCATGTATTTATGATTAACACTAAAATGTTGCATGTATCTTTTTCGATTAGTGCATCGCACTATCTTCTGAGAGTCTCCATGAACACTTTGATCAGAGACATAACACCAGAGAAAGTTGTACCAAAGAAGAGTTGGGTGTGCCGCCTGCCTCTCTCCTCTATTCTCCTACCCTCTACTGTTTGACCAATGCCTGGTGCCTTCTCGTCGGTGCAGATAGGGACACCCTCTGAGGAGTGAGGGGTATTGTCATCAGACTCACCGGAGAACACTCACAAAACCCAATACCTGCAGCCGAACAGTCTATCTATTGGTTCCATCAACCTTTGCTTTTCACTATTGTTCACACCTTGCTCTTAATGTACCACAAAGAAACAGGAGTGAATGTATGGAACGGAGTCCTTGAGAGGGTGTGTGTGTGTGTGTGTGTGTGTTTGTTGATTAAATTGTACTACTAGCACCCCCCTCTAACAGCACAGAATCCCTTTACTCATTGCTTACTAGTCAACCAGTTTTCATTTGATTAGTTTCTGTGCACTTTGAATTTTTAAAATTGCGTATTTTCTATTTAAAAAGTATTTTGAACACAAAATTATTTATTGCATCTGTTATTGAACGTTAGTATTTTATTAATTACTTATAGTTCCTGTGCCCCAAAGACGGGTAGCAAACAAATACATCTAGAAGTCCAGCCAATAAAATGAATCTGTTTACTAGCAGGTCTTGTGTTTCGGTAAAATATATTTATTTTCCTTCGATTTTGAGAGACGTCTGCAGGTTTCTCATTATCGGTGTAGACGATATTCGCGAAGGTGGTCAACCTTCTGCGCACCACAGGAAGGGGTCCATGTACCCTCGGACAGTCTCTCTTCTGTACAGAACAATGGAACTGTACATCTCTGTACCCACCATGCACACATGTGCAGAGGAGTGTGGCAAACTCCTTGTGAGTGGCTAGCCGAGCGCCAGCCTGTAATCCCAGACGGCACCGAGCTCATTACAGAGGAGGAATAAACCCAAAGTACACCAGCTCTGCATATTTATACATCTCAGCAGCCCTGTCTCTGTTTTAACATTTAACTTGCCTTATTCTGTGATCCTTAAAAGCTTAAATTAATGACAACCTTGCAGTTGCTCATTAATAATTGCTTCATTATGCTGTTGTGTTCTCTTGACAATAATGGAGCTTGCTGGCGTATTTCTAATTATGTGGCATTCGCGGCGCACTAATAGGTCTTTCGCAATTCCTTGATGGAAACGCGCTCTCTTCTGAAGAGCCGCCACTAAATGTTTCTTACCGTCCAGATTTCATCTCAGATCCACAGTGCGGCAGTTGTCTGCAGAGCATGTGTGGGTGAGACCATGGAGCAAAACAAAGAGGAAGAGAATGTGGTTAAAAGAAGCTACTTACTTTCAAATAATAATAGGGAACTAACTTGTTTTTATATAGCGCTTCATAGCTTATTTTTGCGGTTTCTAAGCATTGCAAATAACAACCGTTACTATAAGACAGTCATGTTCAGTGGCGGCTCCTCCGCTAAGGCGAAGGAGCTTCGCCCCACTGCTTTTCAGCAGTGCAAGGAAAACTAAAATGATAACTCAATGTTATTATAATTAGATTTTTTCCTGTTGTGGGTGCAGCAGCCTTGCGAGGCGGGTCTGCTCGGCATACAAAGCAGGGGAGGAGAGGCGTGGTTTTCACTCCATACGTGCGCATAAATGTTTGGCCAACCGTCTCGGGCCGGCCAAACTTTCATTTACACTTAGCATGTTCTCCATCCAGGCTGCGTTACAGCCTGGGTGGAGAACATTCCCAGGCTCCTAGTCCCTGTCAGAGCGCGAACCACAGCGCTCGACCAATCACAACACCGCATTGCAGTGTTGGAATTGGCTCAGGAGAGCCTGGGTGCTTCCTGGGTGCTTCCAGTTCTATGTTTCCGGCCGAGAAGGAGAGATGGAATCGAAGAGGATGCGGCGAGGAGGACGCGGCAAGGAGGTAAGTTTAATTTAATTTTTTATTTAGCCCCTCCCCCCCCCGCCACCCATGATCTGTGCCGGCCGCCACTGAGTCATGGTACTCAATTTACCCATCTTCAGAAGGATGGAAGGTTGAATAGGCCTTGTAGAGATTCAAACTCAGGACCTGCTGACCACTCCACTCCTTTTCTCTGCTGGCTCAGAAGTTTCAACTTTCATGGATTCATATATTTGCATATCAGGAGACCATTATTTCTAGTCTTCTGCTCTGAAGCCCTAAGAGAGCGGCTTCTGGGGCAGGTCCCTGGTCTTCAGGTTGCTGCGTGTCTCTGTGCTCTTCTCCGCATTTCCACGTGATTTGAGTAGTATTAAGAAACAGTGGGTTGGAGCGTGAGCCTGATTGCCCCTCTCTGGCCACAGTGGACAGGATTCCTCCTGTCTACTCTGTACGAGGTCTGGAGCACGTCTCCAGGCCCGGACACCAACAACTCCTCTTCTTTTTCTTTGCTCTTCCTGGGAGTTGTGTCAGGCCTACTCAAGGTCTTGGTCTAAGCTAATCTCTCTCTCCTCCTCACCTCTTGTCTGACCTTCTTTCCCTGGTGACACTTCCTCCATTGGGATGCTGATGTCCGGGGTCTGCAGTAACTAGGAATACAGGTTTCAAGAAATGTAACCTCATTCCCCCTGCACTGCTAACCCTCCAATGGCTTCCCATTAAAGCGCGGGCCCAATTCAAAACTACCTGCATTACCCGCAGGGCGCTGCACTCCTCTTCACCCTCCTATCTATACCAGAAACTGAAAATCTCCTGAACAAATTGGGGTTCCAGAAATACCCAATCCCTGCTCCTGAAACCCCCCAACTTCAGCCACCTTCAGTCGAGAACGATACATGAGCCACAAGAATCTGGAACTCTCTGCCTACCTCCCTCCCTCGAAACACCTGCCCAGCAACCTTCGAATGGACTTCGTCCTCTTCCTATTTGACAGATATGTTGGTTATTTACCCTCGACCAGACATAAGTACTCGCTCCACCGCAATCTGAACTACCTTTGTTACATGACCCCACCATCTAAATCGATACTTGAACAGTGTATGTCCTCTGACCACCCACTGTAACTGTCTCTTGTGGTAACTCCTGCACACAGCTACTGATGTAAACGTCCGAGCTTAATTACTGAGGGCCCGATTCACAGAACTAACTTAAGACAAAATCCTAAACTTACTACCATTTTGGTATTCACAGAAGTCATTTAGGAGTCCTAAAGTTAGGAGTCCTAACTTTACTGCTCCTAAATTGAGAAAAATCCTAACTTTAAGACTTTTGGTACTCACAGAAGGCATTTAGGGGTCCTAAAGTTAGGACTCCTAACTTCTGTGAATACCGAAATGAGTAAGTGCCTTCTGTGAATATCAAAATGAGTAAGTGCCCTCTGTGAATACCAAAATGGTAGTAAGTTTAGGATTTTGTATTAAGTTAGTTCTGTGAATCGGGCCCTATAACTGTAACCCGCTGTAACCTATGCACGATGCTTGTAAAGCGCTCTGATGCCTTCGGGCCATGCCAGCGCTACATAAAATTGCAAAAATAAACCAATAAAATAGGCTCCCCTGATATAGGGTCCACTCACGCCCTGTCCCCCTCGTTTGAACCGAAGTGATAGAGTGACCGCCGTGCACCATCTTCACCTGGAGCCAGGGATGTCTGTAACCGATGGGCTGTTCAAGAGAGGTAGCCCTCATCATTCATGAAGCTCTTTGCCTTTGTTTCTATAGGCTGTTGGCCTGGTGCTGCAGTGTGGCGCATAGTGCATGGCTTCCATCCTCTTTTGTGGGATCTTTTTTATTAAACCAAATTTCTGAGAGACTCATTTCCTGAGAGTCAAGCCTTGCGCAAGTGTGGATACCGAAGCAGGAGTTCTGGATTTGCGTCTGCGATGGAACCTGGTATCCTTGGCCAAACCTTTCCCTGCGCATCTTCTCCAGAACTTATGGACCATCAGCCCGTAAATGGTTTTACTACTTTATAATTATACATCTCAACTGCATACAATTAGGCAGGAGTAAAGCCCATGCAGGGTAGGAGACTGGGATATTCAAGGTGTGCTTGCCTTTAAAGGTTGTGAACAGCACATACATTTGTGAGTTTGCTGGCATTCATGAACTCCTCTCCAACCCCTTCACACACTTGAAACAGTCAGAGATTTACTCCAGCAAAGGGCTGGAGTACTCCTCCTTCCAGAGATGGTAGGGCATTAGAACACCCTCAGGCCTTGTGGGGTTGTAGGGTAGAGGCTTCTACAAAGTGTTCCCTGTGTGGAAAAGAGTGTTTGTTGACACACTGGACTGCCATGAGTTCAGACTGGGGGAACCAGAGAAGCCATGTGGCATTCTCTGTCGTACGCCTGCAAAGAGCTGTAAAAGTTGCACATTTGCACCCATGCAATGGGTTTGTAGATATTAAATGGGGGGTGAAGAGGGAGTGACGGTAGTGGTCAGCTGTTCCCTCCCAGGATCTCACAAGGACGTACTGCGATGAGGAAGGCTGGACTCAGTGTAATGAAGATGACCGGTAAGTAATAAGGGCATTCACCTCTTACACCCCCATTACAAATGTGGGGATCATTCCCTTGCGGGTCATGAACGTGCGATACCTAAGGCACTGGGAATGCCTTGGTGAGTAATTACACAGGATTATGACTAACCCCACATAGACTTCTTTGGAAGGGAATGATTTGGGCGAAATTGGGGCTACTACACCCTTTTCTGCCCAAACTTCAGGCCATTTAGCACGAGTAAATATCACCAGTATGGACCTGGTGGATTTATTTCCAGAGTCACGCGCAGTAATACTGCATGTGGTAAGACTGTGAGTATCTAAAGGCCTGTTTCTGCCCAATAAGTAGTATGAGTCAGTTGTGTAACCAGTGTGTCCTGGGCCCTAGTGCAAGGAAGGGAATGCCCTCCCCTTCACCCCCCTCCCTGACTGCTGTTTGAAAGATAAAAACATCAATAATCAGGGTTAATTGAACCCTTCAAACCTCTTCTCCCCGGTGCAACTGCACCTGCTGCACCAAGCCCCTATGACGAGTCTCCATTTGTTCTGTGGGCTGATGTCTTGCTGCTGTTTGTGATGTGCGGGTGCCGCAGCTCACACAGTATCGACTGCTGCGTCTGCGCCATACATTACCTTAACTGAATGGTTAACTGGCTGTCACATCATATTTTTACAAAAGATATACTTTCCCCAAAAACATGAAACGCTGAAGAAAAGTGATGAATGGAGCGTGAACAAAGGAGGCGGGGCCGAGAGGCGCGATCCCTTTCGGATTGAGTGAGCTGTCGGTCTGTATTCCGAAGGGCATGAAAAATCGTCTCCGGGCTTCTGATTAAAAGACACATCGGAGCGCGTACTTTCATTTCCTGAGATGTTTCATTTTCCAACTATTTCTATAATAAATGACACGTACTGTCTAAATAGAGCAATCTGTACCTTTCAGAAGCTTACATATGAATTCAAAGCTCAAATGCGACAGTAATACCATCTGCGTACAAGGGCGGGCTTGGGCAGAGCCGAAGAATACTGGAGGGCCCTGGTGTCACTCCAATAGACCGGGTGTCACTCCAATAGCCCTGGTGTTACTCCAATAGCCCCGGGGTCACTCCAATAGACTGGGTGTTACTTCAATAGACCATGTGTCACTCCAATAGACCGGGTGTCACTCCAATAAACCGGGTGTCACTCCAATAGCCCTGGTGTTACTAAAGTAGACCAGGTGTCACTCCAATAGACCGGGTGCCACTCCAATAGACCGGGTGTCACTCCAATAGCCCTGGTGTTACTCCAGTAGACCAGGTGTCACTCCAATAGACCGGGTGCCACTCCAATAGACCTGGTGTCACTCCAATAGCCCTGGTGTTACTCCAGTAGACCAGGTGTCACTCCAATAGACTGGGTGTTACTCCAATAGCCCTGGTGTTACTTCAATAGACCATGTGTCTCTCCAATAGACCGGGTGTCACTCCAATAAACCGGATGTCACTCCAATAGCCCTGGTGTTACTAAAGTAGACGAGGTGTCACTCCAATAGACCGGGTGCCACTCCAATAGACCGGGTGTCACTCCAATAGCCCTGGTGTTACTTCAATAGACCATGTGTCACTCCAATAGACCGGGTGTCACTCCAATAAACCGGGTGTCACTCCAATAGCCCTGGTGTTACTAAAGTAGACCAGGTGTCACTCCAATAGACCGGGTGCCACTCCAATAGACCGGTTGTCACTCCAATAGCCCTGGTGTTACTCCAGTAGACCAGGTGTCACTCCAATAGACCGGGTGTCACTCCAATAAACCGGGTGTCACTCCAATAGCCCTGGTGTTACTCCAGTAGACCAGGTGTCACTCCAATAGACTGGGTGTTACTCCAATAGCCCTGGTGTTACTTCAATAGACCATGTGTCACTCCAATAGACCGGGTGTCACTCCAATAAACCGGGTGTCACTCCAATAGCCCTGGTGTTACTAAAGTAGACGAGGTGTCACTCCAATAGACCGGGTGCCACTCCAATAGACCGGGTGTCACTCCAATAGCCCTGGTGTTACTTCAATAGACCATGTGTCACTCCAATAGACCGGGTGTCACTCCAATAAACCGGGTGTCACTCCAATAGCCCTGGTGTTACTAAAGTAGACCAGGTGTCACTCCAATAGACCGGGTGCCACTCCAATAGACCGGGTGTCACTCCAATAGCCCTGGTGTTACTCCAGTAGACCAGGTGTCACTCCAATAGACCGGGTGTCACTCCAATAAACCGGGTGTCACTCCAATAGCCCTGGTGTTACTCCAGTAGACCGGGTGCCACTCCAATAGACCGGGTGTCACTCCAATAGCCCTGGTGTCACTCCAATAGTCCTGGTGTTACTCCAATAGCCCTGGTGTCACTCCAATAGACCGGGTGTTACTCCAATAGCCCTGGTGTCACTCAAATAGACTAGGTGTCACTCCAATAGCCCCGGTGTCACTCCAACAGCTCTAGGGCCGTATTATGTATTGGCATTGCTTGCGCCCAGCGTACCTTTAAAAAGGTACGCCGGGCGCAAACAATGCCAATGCGCCCCATTATGGTGAATGCGCTGCCATGGGGGCAGCCGCTAACTTGCGATGCCCTGGGTGCAGCGCAGCTGCTCCGTGTTTTCACAGTGCTGGCGGTGCCGCCTGCACTTTCAAAGGAGATTAGAGATCCCCTTGCAGGCGGGTGCAGTCAAGGACAGACAGGCAAAAGATACTTAGCAACAAGTGACGTGGATATTAAGAAACGTAAAACATGCTGGTAAAACGTGCTGACCTTGCCGAGTGAAATCACAGGTCCACAAATCAAACCAGGAAGATTTTTAACATCTACCAAGAGAGGCGCAATAAGAGAGCTTTGAAAAACACCCCGATCGCACATCAGTCCATTACCAACATGTGTGGTTTCATCTCTAGCTGTGCTGGCATGCGCTGTCATCTGATCCTCTTATGCCCCGCCTCTCTTCAAACTTCCTTCAACTCCTCCAACTCAATGACCAAGGAGGACATTTCAAGGATGGCCCAAGGGGCCACGCCTTCAACATACCTGTTGAACCCTAATCGATGCCATGTGTGAAGGAATTCCATCTCTGCAGGAAGATGTATTGACCTTGATCGACCTTTCCATTCTGTAAGGAGCCATACCTGTCTTTTGAAACATACCACCATCAGTTCTCTACTAAAGAAACTGTCCACCAGCCCTAAAGTCCTGATCAACCGAGGGCAGTCACAGAAGGGCATCACCAGAGACGTGTCAAGGCGTGGGCAAAGTGGGCAAATGCCCATGGCCCCCACCTTCCAAGGGAGCCCCAGGGATAGTGAACTTTCACTCACATTAACTTCTGTCTGTTCTATTCCTCTATCTAAACGTCTACACCTCTCTGCCATCTCTACCTCTGATTCTGCCTGTCTGTCTGTCCACTGTCATCGTTTGGATCCCAGGCAAGACACATTTCAGCTGTTCTTGTGTGACCCTGGTAAAGTTTAACCTATAGTTTAGTATTGTTGGGCATCATCATGTGTTGTTGAATTAGCAGTACCTAGGTAATAGAATGCAAATGTGTTACGCAATGGGCCCCTAAAATAGGTCTTGCCTGGGGGCCCTAAAATAGGTCTTGCCTGGGGCCCCCAAAATATGTTCTGCCTGGGGCACCTAAAATATATCTTGCCTGGGGCACCTAAAATATGTCTTGCCTGAGGCCCCTAAAATATGTCTTGCCTTGGGCCCCCAAAATCCTTGAGATGACTGAATATCACACCAGAACCTTGGATTCAGCTAATGGACTCTAGCGCCCCCTATCTGTATTTCACCTAGCTCTCTGAAGCGACAAGGACAGATTTAGCACTCAATAAAAACTCGAAATAGTTCATTTGTGTGGTCACGTGAACTCTGCCCATGCTCTGGAACCACAGACCACCCTCGCCCCTCCCACCCCTTTAACCAGCGAGGCTGCCTCAGCAGCGGCTGTGTGCGCATGCTCAGTGTAAACCGCTGCCCTCCATCCACTTCCTGGCTTCCTATGGCACGGATGCGCTCTCATGGAGGCGTGCAGAGGTTATGGCCATGAACAGAGCATCCACAGGCGGGGTGCGGCGGAAGCCTTAGAGCGCTGTCTCCAGTGCTGAGAGGCTGGTGCTAAAATAAGCCCAAATGGAGTATCAGGGGTTGACACGTGTGTGGCCCTCACTCCTCTGTTTGCTTCGACATATAGTACCAGGTCCAGCCTGGTGTTACTTGCCTATACAAAAGCATTGCAAAGGGGAATGAATCATGCAAAAAAGCACAAATACTGGTCACACACTCTAATCCCATTTTCAGACTCGATCAGTAAATTGATGCCAAACGCTGGGAGCTCCTGGAATATGTAAAATTTGCACAGTGTGATTTTGCACCAAACATTACCAGCATTGCTTAATTTGTGTTTGCCGGTGATCAGCACAGCCACTTATTTGTAAACACCAGCAAATATTTAGGAAAGTCGACCACATGTTGGCGCTGCCTGTTTATTTGGAAATAGAATTTGTTTGAGTAGTGCGGAACTAGTTGATAAACTTTAGAGGTAAACGGATAAAACAAATTCTTCCAGGCAATCTCTACAGTTTGAGGTAACCTGGAATAGTCCTACAATGTCACACTTGTCTGAGAGGGATTGTTAGCAGGTAATGCTGGCACCGGCGTTCAGAAGCGGTGGTTGGTGATGTGAGTGGTGCCAACTGGAGTGGACTCCAGTGAAATACGTTGGACCCTGGCACTTCATTTTTTATTTACAAATGATGCACTGATTACCCATGGGGCCTAAATGACCTGCGATACCCCTCCCCCATTACAATTTTTGGTCACCGAGGGGTGTACAAGGAAGAAGAAAACCTCAAATGAGTTAACATAATGTGTATTTGTAACGCTCACGTTCACCCAAGAGTATCCTGGCACTGAATAACAGATGTTTATTGTTAACCAACTCAGTGGTGCTCATTTCATCGACCTCAGAAGGATGAAAGGCTGAGTGGACCCACCAGGATTTGAACCTGCGGCCATGAGGTCGAACACAGGCCCCCTACAGTGGACGCATTAGTCCATGAGGCCACCAGACCAGGCATGGGGTCACATGTAAAGTGCATTCTGCTTCTGTGGCTCCCGCCCCCTTAGGGACGCGCCATGGTTTGAGAGCTCCTCCTTCCCAGACAGAGCCGCACCGCCATTTCTGACGCGCGCAACAAATTATCCTTCTTCAGCGTACAGTCTGAACTGCGCATTTTCATCCAATTCAATTTTCGAGTAATGATGTTGAACACATGCTATACAGTGTATACCACTTAGATGCATGGCCCAAGTGCCCAATAAATTACTGCTTACAGTAAATACTACGCCAAGCTTTTACATGTCAGCTGTATATCACTGGAATACTAGTAAGGACACAGCGCTCGCAAATGTTTCCATTACCACTAGTGACGCCGCCGCCTCGCTCAGGCCTACAGTTTACCGTAGAGCAAGAGCCATGGCTTAATTTCCCCCTATCTCGGGACTGAACAAAAGCTGTGTCTCAGACTTGTGCTTAATTTATTAAAACAATAACTGCCGGGGCCCAAAGTTTAGGTCAGAAGCCCAAGGCTGGTGCTACGAATAACAGGGGTGCCAAATGCCAGGGCTGCGTAGTCTTGATTCCACCTCATGCCTCTTTCATCCACCCCCAGACACTCCTGCACCCTTATCTCACTCTTGCAGGGTCTTTTTCAACCCTTCTTTTCCCTTTACTACCCTTTTCCATCTTTAGCTTCCTTTCACCTTTTTGTGTTTTTTCTCTGTTAATCTGGATGAAAGTCTGACAAAGAACAATAAGCGTTGATCCTCAAAAATGAGTGCAGGGAGGGCAATCTGCTACCACCGGCTCAAATTAACACTGGTTTTAGTCGAGACATAAGGGTGACTGATTGCGTCAGACAGACGCAGCCCATTCAGGTAAGAGCGGTGGGGCGGGGTGAGGGAGGAGTCAACACACGACTACGAGGGAAATTTAGGGGCATATTATCAAGCACGGCGTTAAAATTATCGCCGCTTTAGCGGCAGAAAACTGCCGCTAAAGCGGCGATAATGGGCTTGATAATATGCCGCAGAGAATTCCAATAGAAGCCCAGGTTCACACCAGAACATGGGCTTCTATGGGAATTCTCAAGGGCATATTATCAAGCCCATTATCGCTGCTTTAACTGCCGCTAAAGCGGCGATAATTTGAACGCCGTTTCTTGATAATATGCCCCTATGATTTTTAAAAAATGACAGACCACTTAGCTTGTCCTTGACGCATCGGCGATGCGGCGAGCGCAAGGTGTGTGGTTTTCGTTTTTTTTTTAAGTTTCCCTCGTCGTCGTCTGTCAACGGACTTCCCCCACCGCCACCCTGCCTCACCGCTCTTACCTGCACGGGCCGCACCTGTTGTCAGGATTCTCCCATGACCAGCACCCAAGGTTACACAAGCCAGCCTGGCAATGGAACAAAATCACTGAAAAACGACCAAAAAAGTCCTCTGTATGGAGCACTCACGCAGGCAACATGTGTTATAGTCTGTTAAATTCACGAGCAATATTACCTGCCGCAGACCCTGAAGGATTGGATTATTGCATGAGTTTCTCTTCAGACCAACCTGTGTAACATATGGGTTTAAATCAATACATTTGGAAAATTGTGCAATAAAATGAACCGTTTGGATCCGCTTAAACATATATATCTCGTAAGAGAAAAATCCTGATCCAAGAGAGAGTGGACTTTACTCAAAATACTCAGCAGAAAGTATAATGGTATTAAAGCAGTACCCAGCACAGCCTATAGCGCCCACTCAAGCACAGCAGCGCTACATTCCGTGTGACGTCAGAATAGGTCATGTTGCCCGACTGTGGCAGCTTTCAACAAACTCGAAATATTTAGATTCTTATGTCTCCTCGTTGTAAAAGGACGTCATAAAAACAGGGATGAAATGCAGAGAATACAAGATAATAACAAAAAGATATGTAAATACACCTGCAAAAAACATACTGTACAGAAAACGGAAAGAATCAATACTGCCCAGGAACGGTCAGAAGACAACATTATATTAGTATTATGATTATG
Organism: Triturus cristatus; assembly: GCF_964204655.1. Taxonomy (NCBI): domain Eukaryota; kingdom Metazoa; phylum Chordata; class Amphibia; order Caudata; family Salamandridae; genus Triturus; species Triturus cristatus. The sequence goes on from NC_140580.1 coordinate 1,120,248,882, forward strand.
ATATGTGTACTTACACCAGCCGAAACAACATGGGGCAGTATTGCTCCGCAGCAGCAAATCACGCGTGTGCAGGTGAAACATCGTTTGCTGCACCCTCAGGGCAGGATGAGCAGAGGGCCTCACGGTGCACCGAGCCTTGAAAGTAGCCCCACCCCAGTCTGAGCTGGGAGACCGTGCTCTACATCCCATAGGGGCGGTGCACATATCACAGGTATTGTACTGAGTGGGAAAGCACTTTTTATCCTATGCATGCCTTATGTGGGGGGGAGGGGCATTTATAAAGCACACACTGAGCTGCAAAGGAGCGCTGAACAGAAGTGGGATACATGTCAGTGACTGTCGTTGGCGTAAGTTAGGGCGCAGAAGGGAAGCGGGACCTAGCTAACATTAGTGCAGTAGGTGCAGTGGCACCGGGGCCCATAGGAAAAGGATGACTCCTTTCCTTATTTGCGTTGGGCACCCCAACACCCTTCTTGCCTCACCGATACTAAGGACCTAGGCAACCCACGCAATGGCAGCGTATAGGTAAAGCGGGGACCTCTCAGGCGCTGGTCCACCATACGGGGAAGGTTTCTCAAATATCAGATGGTGCCATGGAGAGAGATGGCATCAGTAGTATCTTGCTGGACTGCTAGACTGAAGCGGGGGCGCCTCACCGAACCAAAAGGAGCTTCGTTGAGAGAAGGCGACAGATCTGTAGGCTTGCGCTCGCACGTTTGTGACGAGCTCTTTGCTCATCACAAACATGCATGTGCATGTGCATGTATCCATGCACATCATTCGAGGAATATCCCATACCCCGTTTTTAACACGTATCCCTTTGACTAGCCTCAAAGACCTCAACATTAGGACCTCACCAGTTTGACCGTCACACATCGTATTGGTGCCGCGCTTCATCATCGGGTCACACGCTGGTCCCTATAAACCAGGATGGGCCCCACCATATTCTAGGGAGCACCTGTAATATTACATCCGATAGCATCTTGTAGCAAAAAGTTAAAAATACCTGGAGGACACCCCTAAGTCTCTTTAATATTGGGTACCTCTCTACTGCATACAAATATTAGGAGGGTGTTCCCTAAGAAAAAAGGCAGAACATCACAACCTAATTCGATTTTGCTTTTAACAAGGCTGCCGTGAGGTTAGATAACGTGATACCATCCGCCGTTCGTGGCTTTTCTGCCAACAGCATATTGCATTCTGGTGCTTGAAGTTTTGCTTCTTTAGATTTTTTTCAGTAGCAGCTGGTATCTACAGGGGGGGGGGGGTGCGCAAAAATAAATAAATAATAACTTGCCGGACGAGCGTGACATCCTCCACACCAGACCGCCACAGGAACTGGAAGCTAGAGCCTGGAACTCCCTTGACCAATCGGGATGCTGCTCTCATGCTGTGACATCAGCACCACGATTGGAGGGAGCAGCCTCACTAGGCGCTCCACAGCGCCCTGGATTCCTGCACTGACTCTAACCCAGCTGTCCGGGTTAGAGACGTTTAAAGTGTGCATCTGTGTCTCGCCACCTCAAGACGGCCAGCCAAAAAGACATGCGCACTTTAAGCATATGTGCATAGACAGCCCACCCTCCTCCCTGCTGCTGTCACTCAGCAGTGACCCTGCCCCCATCCTGACACTTGGCTCTGGACGGGGATGAAAAATAAAATTGTAAAAAACTACCATTTTATCTTTCATGGGGTTTTGGGGGGATTTTAAGTGGGGCGACGCTCCTCCGCTACAACGGTGGAGTTGCCCCTAGTTTTGTTTTCACCTTTCTTTATTGACATTTTGATAATAAAACAACAACTACAGACTAAGGTCTCGCATAGTACTCCACAATATACAGAGAGACTGAGTTACACGAGATTCTGAAAAGAACAAAAGGAGAAGAAGAAACAAAAGGAACAAAAGAGACAGCAGGCTCATCCAGCACAGTTTAAGCGTCGCCTGAGATTACATCCCCGTGTACAACACTAACCCAACCGAGACATGGCATCTTCACACCCACCCCACACCCCACCTGTCGAGGACGGACTAAAACAACAGTACAATAATGATATGTGAAAGAGGGCCACTCCTTATGCTCCAATGATGATATATGAAAGAGGGCCTCTCCTTATGCTCCAATAATGATATATGAAAGAGGGCCACTCCTTATGCTCCAATGATGATATATGAAAGAGGGCCTCTCCTTATGCTCCAATGATGAAATATGAAAGAGGGCCACTCCTTATGCTCCAATGATGATATATGAAAGAGGGCCTCTCCTTATGCTCCAATAATGATACATGAAAGAGGGCCACTCCTTATGCTCCAAACAGGAGATTATGGACTTAAAAATCCAAACATGGCTGCTGATCTTGGCCAAAAAGTGAGAACTGGTGTATGCAATACGCTTGGTGTATGCATTCATGCATATCATTCTAAGAATATCCTATACCCCATTTGTAACTCGTCTCAAAGACCTCAAAACTAGGACCTAACTTCGGTTTGAGGACCCTCACACATCGTACTGGGGCCGTGCTTCATCATCGGGCTGCACCCATAGTCTAGGGAGCACCCTTGATATTACATCTGGGAGGATCTTCTGGCAAAAAGTTAAAAATACCTGGAGGACACCTCAGTGTCTCTTTAATATTGGGTACCTCTTGAGAAAAAAGGCAGATAATCACAACAGAATTTGATTTTGATTTTAACAAGGCTGCCGTGAGTTTAGAAAACGTGATACCATCAGCCGTTCGTGGCTTTTCCGCCAACAGCATATTGCATTCTGGGGCTTGTAGTTCTGCTTCTTTGACATTGAGATTATGGGCTTTTTTGCACATTTCTTTATTGAGATTTTGATAAAAAAACAACTACTACAGAATAAGGTCTCGCATAGTAATCCATACTGTACAGAGGGACTGAGTTACGTGAAATCCTGATAGGAGCAAAAGGAACAGAATAAGCAAAAGGAACAAAAGAGCCAGCAGGCTCATCCAGGACAGGGCAAGCCTTACCTGAGATGACATCCCTGTGTACAACATGAACCCCACAGAGACATGGCATCTTCACACCCACCCCACATCCCAGTTTCCAAAACGGAAAAAACAACAGTACAATAATGGTGTACGAAAAAAGGGCCACTCCTCCTGCTCCCAACAGGAGATCATGGGCTTACATATCCAAACATGCATGCTGATTGTGGCGAAAAGTCAGAACCGGCTGAATGTCTCACATGTGACCTGGAGTCACTTGTCAGCTATGGTTTTAGGTCGAGCCTGGGCAGTCCATGCGCTGCTCTGCGAGGCATGCTGTATTGAGGTATGGCATAGAAGCTCCGCCCATTTCCAGCCAATCTTTTCAACTGGCTCCTGTTACTGTCATTGCGAAATCGCTGCTTTTCATTTGTGATTAGGCTTAATAGTCCCTCCTTGGTACCACCTTGTCTGCATTTGTAACCTCCCATAACAACTGGAGTTGTTCCTTGTGTTATTACACGGTCTGCTTTATAAGTCCGTGAGCACTATTTTCTGTGAGATCTTCCCCTATTCCACCCACGACATCGCAGCATGCTGCACGCTTTTACTAATGTATTTATTTAAATTACAGTGTGGTTTGCATTAACTATAGTGGCCATGCTTATTTAATTATTTAATTTGTGGTGCGGTCCGCTTTCACTTTAGCGGTTGCGCTTATTTATTTATTTATTTTACAGCGTGAGTCGCTTTCACATTAGAGGCTGCGCTACAGAACCTTTCTTAAATTAATTATTTTTTTTCCACTTTGGGTGAAAGCGCCCCGTACGCGCTTTCACTTTAATGTTGGCCGCGTCCCTTTCTTTAAATGCTGCTCACTGTAACCTGAATGCGCGAGCAGCGTCTAAAGAAAGGGGCGCGGCCACCATTAAAGGGGTCTCACATTTACATGAGTTTGAGCTATTGGCATTAAAAATAACAAAGCCTTTGATATATGTTTTGCTTTTAAAACATATAAATAAAATGCATTGTCATTTACAATGCCAATAGCTTAAACACTCACAAATGCAAGACCTATTGCATTGCAAATGCTTATTTACAAAGTGCTCTAGCACAGTTGAAATTTGGGATCTTTCCACATACAGAATCAAAAGTAAATTCTCCTCACAAATCACAAGTTTTGTGAGTTTTCACTCGTTCATTGACATCAAGTATTACAAGTGTTTACAGTGCAGCCATTGTGGTTTGGTATGGTTAAAAGGTTAACACCAGGCATTACTAACAAATAACACAGTCACAGTATGCACAGCTGAAGTGCAAACACAAAGAATGTGTGTAGAACAGGTGGCAGCAGAAGGACGAGCACCATAGGTTACAGGCACAACACAGGAAGCAACAGTGAAAATGTCCCTCCCTCACAGATTGGTACAACTCGAGCATCAATAGTGCAAGCTTCTCTCTCTCACAGAACGAGTGCAATGGAGCAACCTTCTTCGCAGAATAGATACAGCGGATAATGGCATGTGTAAGCTTTATTCTCTCACAGGGCAGGTACAGATTGGGCAGCAGCTGTGCAAGCTTCCCTCTCTCACAGGACAGGTCCAATGTGAGCAGCAGCAGGCAAAGCTTCCTTTCCCTGCAGAACATCTCCAGCACGACAGCAGCACTGTAAGCTTCCCTCACTTGCAGAACAGGTACAACATGGGCAGCCACAGGCAAAGCTTCATTTCCTTGCAGAACATCTTCAGCACAACCGCAGCACTGCAAGCTTCCCTTCCTTACAGAACAGGTACAACGGCAGTAGCAGGCAAAGCTTCCTTTTCCTGCAGTACATTTTCAGCACGACAGCAGCACTGCAAGCTTCCCTCCCTCACAGGACAGGTACAACATGGGCAGTCGTAGGCAAAGCTTCATGTCTATGCAGAACATCTTCAGCACAACAGCAGCACTGCAAGCTTCCATCATGCACAGAAGGTGAATAGCTACGGTATCAGCGGTATGTTTGTTAACTATCTGATCTCTGGAGCAAGCACTTGATCCACTGAGTGAATGATTGAGTGAATAAGTGAGTGCTGGCACCAAAATCACTCAGGTGCTATCTTTTTCTGCACACTCACTACAACTCTTTTCCAAGCCTCGTCCTCCACTCACAACATTTCAGTGATGTTTCAGCTAAAGAGGTCCTAAGAGAAATCCCTATGCAGGACTGTAGACTTCAGTCAATGTATGATGATTTCAAGAGGAAACCTGAACATTTAGTGATTAAAAAGGCAGAATAAATGTTTGGGGCCATTCATGTACAACTGAACCTTGTGTTGGGTCATTGTTTCTGAAGAGTAGCTGTCACCTATGAAGCAGCACCTGTTTGTGGAGGTGGTGGGCAAAGCACTCATTTATGGGGATATGGACTTATTTTCATCATTTTTGTCCCAAAGAAAGGCAAAAAGGAGAGAAAGAAGGAAAGAGCAAAGCATAGTGATACAAGAAGAAAAGAGGGTTGAAAAAGAGTAACGTGTGAAGAGACAGGAAGTGTACTGTGCAGGAAGAAATATGCATGAGGTGGCATCAAGACTAGGCAGCCTTGCTCCTTGGAAATCCTGGCATTTGGCAGCACCATAACCCTAAGAAAATCTTTGGGCCCATGTACTTCTTAAAACAACTAAGGAATGCTATCCGGCCAGTGTTATTAGAAGCAGCCCAGCCACCCCCTAAGTAACTATGCTCAAACATTTTAGGAAGGGTATGTCTGGGCATCGGGCACCTTGTGATCGCATCCTGAGGGTTGAGAGACGCCATGTTCCTTGCTTACTAATGGGTGGGTGTGGTCACTACTTTTATCCTGCATTAACCCTCGCAAGCCACATGGGGGCGCAGAGGGGCCTGCTGACATCAGCGCTCCATGGCACACTATTGCTCTTCAAGGAGCAGAGTGCTCATTGGGTAAAACTTTTTCTGTTGCATTCAACAGTATCCACAGCTCAGTTTCTGAAAAATCCCCTCATCCTGAACCCAACTGGAGCTACAGAGTCCTAAGCAATTTCGACTCCGAGGCGAAATGTGTCCCAGCGCAGTCCTTCATCATCCCATGGGCAAAAAAAGCCAGTTGCCAGCCTCTAATGCTTCTGTGGCTCATTACTTTTAATGAGCTAGTGCTGATGTTTGCACAGGATCGGGGGGGAGCTAAAGGCAAGCCCCGCGCGGACTGCGTGCAGGGGTGCACAAGCATAGCGAACGCCACCTACTTCCGCAATCACTCTCTGGTGCACCGAAGCTTTCCTACTTTTCAGGTTCAAAGCATTACTTGGCCTGAAGACACAATGAAAAGAGCTGAGAAGGAAATTGCTGGAATTATTATACGCTTTTTAGGTATGGCCTAGAGACAGCTCTAGCTGTTTTGCCAGGCTCATCATATAAATGCAACATATGTGCATCCAAAAGGGGCTACGGGTCAGCTCTCTTCATCCATTGGTCTTTTCAAGTGTCATCCACATTTTGACCCCCCCATGGGGCAAGGGGATAGGCCCAGTTCATCCATTGGCTATCTTGCACTGTGAGTGACTGTGTTCGCCTGATCATATATGCACAGCCCCCTGAAAAGGAGTACATTTTTTATTTGTTTGTTTTTTTTGCAAAAAAGTATATATATATATATATATATATATATATATATATATATATATATATATATATGCTCTCTGCCCGTAGAGGGCAGCATTTTTACTTTTTCTTTTAAAGTTTTAATTTCTTTTTTTCTTTCAAAATTAAAATTTTAAAAATGGTACACTTAACAGATCAGTTGGCTTTGCTAATGCTTATCTAGCTGATTTTAGACATTTGATTCTTGACCCTAGCTCCAAGGAACACACAACACAGTGTCTGCGTATTGCGGCAGGAGCTTCTCAAAGATAAGATATACATAGAACGTGATGGGAAAGAAAGTATACGTTTAATAGGAGCAATACTAGACCGCACAATAGGCAGTAGTGTTTACCCATTAGAGGGGTACATTTGCACAGGATCACACTGTTTTTGAAGAAGCGCTGAAGTAGCAGGTTCTGGGGTCCAAGGTCAGTAACTCAGCCACTGGTCGAGTTCATCTCCTACACTCTATGACATCCAAGGATTGAACAATTTGACTCAAATATATACATCCCAGGCCTTTAGCAAAAATGACAAAGAAAATATTAATAATAGTAGAGAAAGAGAGAAATATTTAAAAGGCAGAAATCGAGTTATTAATTAAGGAGAGGGTACACCTACCAACTTAATAACTCACGTTTGGTTACGTCAAAGCACAGTTCTGGGAAAATCTCTGCCCAGCCACTATGTTACCTTACCTACTCTTGAAAAGCGCATGGCAACGCAAACTCGGGTTTCTCAGCGCTAGCTAGCAGCTATCCCACAACCACCAGAGAAATGTGTGTGCTAAATTCCAACAGCACTAATCATTTCAAACTAAAGAACAACACAACAAAACCCCCAAAGCAATCTAGACAAATAGAGGAATGTAAGGAGCAAAAACGTGCCAAGATCATCAAAACAGGTTGAGAGGAACCAGAGATGTGAATGTACAATTTTTAGAGTAAAAGGTTCCAAGAAAAATGAAAGTGCTCATCAAAGGTCACTATTCGCAGCTGATGATTCAGGCTGATCGCGACGGAACGGATGGCAGCTACACCAGGCAGGTTGTCCAGGTCAACGTTTTTACCTTCTGATTTGGTCTTTTTTAGGGAAGTCAACAGGGCAAGGTCTAAGAGCTGTGGCCATTCAGAGTCCCTCAAAGTGAGATACATGGTCGTGCCTGTGAAGTCACTGGTTTGGGTGAGAAATGCTCAGAAGGGGGTCAAACCTGGGTTTCGTGGCTGCTGAGCATGTCTTGATGGTTTGCGGCTCCATACATTTGTCTCCTTGGCATAGTCACATGCAGTGCAGCAGGTCACCTTGTTGCGCTGCTTGATAGGGAAGGGCAGGAGTGTGCCGTACTCAACATTATACGGCGCATTCCTCTCTTTTGCTTCCACTGGTGCACAATGTTCGGCGACACATGCACCCTTGATCCGTGGTACAAGGGTACTTGTGTTGTAAGCAGGATTGTTATTGTGCAGGAAGGGAAACCTTCGTTTTTGTGCAGGTGGTATTTTAATTTTATGATAACCTTAAGCTAGTTCTTTACAGGAACTATTTTGACTTTACCATTACTCAACGCCAGCTCATGTCTCGACAACTCTAAAGATATGTTCCAATGAGAGTGACACAGGTGTCGAAGGTAAGTTGCTTTTCCTTATCCCAGGTTAGAATTGTATTTTGGTAATATAAAAACAATAATATATTACCAGGAATGGTGAATTGTTAGGTAATTTTCTGGATTTGAATAAATAGCATTCTGTTGACTTTATATCTCTGCCTCTTCACTTACCCTACCTGTCTACCTCTCGCCTTTCTGCTTCTTCTCTCTTTCCTTCCCCATATTCGCTCCTTCTTTCTCTCTCTCCCTTTCTTTCTGTTTACCAAAGCTCTTTCTACCTCACCCATCTTGCTACACCTCATATACCTCACTGTCTCCCTACCATACCTCTTTCTTCCTACCACCTATCTCCTACTCACTTTTTATTTTCTCTAACCCTCTCTACTGCTTTTTAGGTCTCGCTGAGCCAGCGCATGTGCTGCCCTGCGAGACATTTAGTAGGTGAGTTTTCAAAGTGCTACCCCACACTTTGGCTGGCCTAGCGCTTGCGTTCACGCGAGCGTGCACGCGCGCAGCCGCCATCTGTCTTTCACGGGTCATTAAGTGCACCACTCGGCCGCACGTCTTGTGGCTCCTGCCATGTCTGCTTTTGACCCTCGCGCGCATCACTTGGCCGCAAGTCTTGTGGATTCTGCCATATCTGCTTTTGACCCTCGTGCGCGCGCACCACACGTCTTGTTTAAACAACAGTGGTGAGGGCAGGCTGCATTCCTGACTCCCTTTTGGTTATAGATTTGTGATTACTTGTTTTTTTTCCTCTGGCTGCAGCGTTGTCCCGTCATGTTGCAGCCTGGTGTTGAGTTCTATTATCTGCTCACTGCCACACCACCGCTTCCTGATTGGTAGCTCTAACTCACGGCTTCTGTAGGTTACTCAAGTTGTGATTACTTGTTTTTTTTCTCTGTCTGCAGAGTTGTCCCGTCATGTTGCAGCCCGGTGTCGAGTTCTATTATCTGCTCACCGCCACACCACCGCTTCCTGATTGGTAGCTCTAACTCACAGCTTCTGCAGGTTACTTAAGCAATCATGATTGCCTGTTAAAATCGTGTGGCTGGGCGAACTCTTATTCAACTGAGTCGCGGCATCTATTACAACTTTAAGAGTAAAAAAAAATAATTCGGAACTTTACATCGGACGGCACAATAGAAACTGCTATTTCACCTTTTAGTATACCTTGAACGAGAACCTGAGGATTTCAGTTTGAGTTCGAGATCATTTGTTTTAAAGCGTCTGCTTGACTGGATTCTCTTTCGTTCAGGACCATCTTGCTTTCCTATACCCACCTGAACACTGCCCCGTCGTTCCATGCTCAGGGTATTTGACTGCTCTGTTGTGAAGCATGGAATGTATTTCTGAATGCGCTGCATTCTAATCATGCCTATTTCATCCTTTCCTTTTTATAAATCTCCTCCAAAATGATTGAGGAAATTAACTGTATATAAGCATTATTAGCAAAGCCAATAGGTCTCGCCTTGGAGACTATATTGGCTCTGTCATTGACTTTTGTTCCTGCTGTACAGCATGGTATTGACAACTTTGGCAATGATATGCAGCTTTGCTGCATAGTAGGGTGGCTGGCGTGCAGCCTGGCTATTATTTATTTTTTTAAAAGACCATGATGCATCCAGCATGCACTTTTAACAAAAGCCACACTGCAAAGCATCCGGGCCGCTGTACAGCATGGCTACAAAACCTTGCTAATAGGTCTCACCACCATCACGTGTCGGCAGCACAACACACTGAGTACAAGCATTGGCTTAGCCAATAGGTCTCGCCTTTGGGACCTTATAAATGTTTAACCATGTAACAGTTAATGTTGTTGCACCATGGATATTGTGCTGCATAACTAGATACTTATAAGGTCCCAAAAGTGAGACCTATTGGCTATGCCAATGCTTGTTAGTTTTACCTCTCTCTACCACTTTCTCTCTCTTTACTTCACACCAACCTCTGCAATATCTTTCACTGCATCTCAATCGTTTGCTTTTGCTCTCTCTGTATCTCACTTATTTTTCTTCTCTCTACCTCCTGTGTCCATTTCTCTCCTGTATCCATCTCACCTGTTGTCACCCCCTCTCCCCATCTCTCTTTCTTTCTCACCTCTCTCTCTCTCCACACTTTCTCTTGTTCCCTTGTCCCCCTCTATCTTTTTCTCGATTCCTCTTTCACTGCCTTACCACCCTCTCTAGAACATTTCTCCTTCACACAAATTCCTCTTTCACCGCTTCCTTTCTGCACCACAAGTTTCTCTCTCTGCTTCGCCTTTATCAGGGCCAGCGAGTGTTAACAGCTGACCAGTTAGCAGGGATCAGTTGTCTGGGAGTAAACAGGAGCAGTTGGCAGAACATGGGAGGGATGTGATAAATGTCACACCCGGTGAAATCCGATATACCGGATTTTATTTATTTATTGAGTGCAATAAATGCCTCTAATTACAAGTTTTGCCTTACAAACAAATGGCATAACATGTGGGTTTTGATGCTTTTCATTGCAAAACGGCGCATGTCCTTGTATTTTTTGGGCATTCTCCTTGGTACATATTGAAAGGCCAACCCTGCCCACGTGTACATGGTCAAGTTTGCGGGAATGAGGTCTTTATCTCACCCATCATTACAGACTGTAGTGAACATGGCACAACAGGGGTTTACCTAGGGGCGATATGCATTTCATAAGATAACATTTGACCCCCGCACATATCTTAGTTTTACAAATTAACCACTGATGTGAAGAGGGTAGAAAGTGAAAGAAAACATATGTGTTGAGTAGGGAACAAGTTACAAGGAAGAAACAAGCACAAGAACTTGCCTGGAATCGCACTTGCAACGCTTCTCTGCTGCTACTTTGGTTGTCTCTTCATTCCGCCAGGAGTACCTCCATGATGCCATGTCAGGCACTTTACTGGGAAGAACCAACATTTTCAAATTAAGAGTTTAATGTTGAGCGCCCCCGGGGCGCCTGCGAGAGGAGTTGTCCAAGTGCGAAGCCGTAATAACCCCCGAGGCGCGCGCAACTTCCCCCCTCGTTCTGCTGCAGCAGCGCTCGCGGACCCCAAACTCTCCACGGCAGACTTAATTAGCTGCTCAGAGACGGCTCCTTCCGTAGAGCTCCAGTGGTTCCGATTTAAATCTGTTCTCACTGAACTTTGCTAATTACCAGGTAGTTGGTAATTTTCTGCCTCCCCAGAGGCCACCGGGCTCCAGAAAGCTCCACTTAGCTGAACCTCAAGGCTGGGAGGGTGGCGGCGCGCGCCGGGCACAGCAACTAAGCAGGCAGAGCGTCTCCAGGTGTGGGGGAGTGAGTCGAGGCGCTAGGGCAGCGGTGTGACCCTGAGAGCGCTTTTTCTGTTGATGTCAACTTTAAAGCCCTGATGGACCGGACGTGGTGTTGATCCACAAAGGATTTTGTTGCATCTCAGCTGGACCTTGTCAAACAAATTTCAATGCAAACCGCAGTGTAAAATGGAAATTACATTATGCTGTACAATGAAAACGAGACAAGAATTTAAAATGGAACCGTGAAGGTTTATTGAAGGATTCAGATCATTATAGAAATCAAATAAATGGTTAGAAGTCAGCCAGTGAGTCATTTAAAACAAATAATAGCAGGAAGTTCGGGTGAAGATGCAGGAAAGGAGTAAACAGACCCAAATACAGTTCAGCTTTAAAAATAAATCAAAGTTATAAATCAGCGGTCAGCCAGACTAGTGTAGGGAGAGTGTGTCCGCCATCCTCAGAAATGGGCGTTTTTTATAATGCAAAATGCAATAAAACTCATACAGTACCATTAAAATCACACGAATTGAACCAATCAGGTTAAAGGAAGAAGGAAACAGTTTTAAATTACATTATTCGTCACCATCCCGCAGATTCACTTCATGCGGTACCCATTCCTGGAGGTCTTCAGACTCCTCAATGGTTAGAACAAACATCCTCACATATTTATTATACAAGGGCAAGCTCTCGCGAGAGTCACTCTGTGGTACCAACAGGTGAATCGATTCACCCTCGGTGAAACATTGTGCTATAGAGTCCTCAAAGAATGAATCACCATTCTGTGGCTGGGGAGTGACGCTACATCTCAAAACATTGTTTACAGGGTTCCTTACTAAGGAATCTGTGCAGACTGAGGCAGAGACAACAATAAATTAGATGCAAAAAGGATGGTTGCGAGCAGCATCACACGTCAAATCGAGGCCTACACCAGCCACTAATGAAACAAAGGCACTCAGCGTCACTTACATGTTCATTATTGTTGTATTAATATTATTATGCTTAAAACCTATCCCAACCCTGGCTGAGCGACTTACAGCTACTATAGGAAATACTCGTAGACATTTTTATTCATGATGGAAATTGTCTCCAGCTTTTTTCCCCTTGTGTACATGACGTGGATACATACTATAACTACGTAGCCACCTGTATCTACATTTCGTAGCAGAATGTGAAATCACTACTCGCCCGTAATAAGAGAATGATGTGTAGCTACTCTGCTGTTGTAAATCATTACAGTACTGTGGTGACGTCAGAAGGCCAGCTGACAGATCACTGAGCAGAATGTAAAACATCTGCTTAAACAAATGAAGGAAGAACAAGCAAGGAGAAGCAGATTTTACTTCTGAACTTTTTCCTCTATAAATTCACTTTCATTCGTTCATTACGCTACATTTAAGATGTCTTTACGGTAGTATTTATCGCACTCCTAGCTTTCATTACAGGATGCAAGAAACTGTCTGCAAATTACCACCCATTTGAACTTGCAGACGGTTTGAAAGTGTCAGACGTTAAACTGCTTAGCACGTGTCTGTGCAACAAATGACAACTGTGTTTGTTGTTTCTCAGGGAGGGTTCCACATTTATTTTACGCACCTCTTTCCTAAGCAGCAAGAGACCAACAATTTAAAAACAAGTTGCAAAGCGGGGATTGTGTGCTTATGTGGCAATGACTGTATGATAAGGGTTCTAGCTGCAGCGTTCTGGACCCTTTGCAGTCTTGTAATTTCCGCCTTATTGGCTCCCAAGTAGAGTGAGTTGGCATAGTCCAGTCAAGGCAGAATGGATGCCTGGACAATCACCTGCCTCATGGCCGGGTCGAAAATCCCTAGCACTGGTTTGAGCCTCCGTAGAATGCCAAAGCAGGGTCGTCCTACTTTCTTTGCTTGTTTCTGAAAGCTAAGGGCGGAGTCAACCCACACACACAGATTTTTTACCACCTGTTTGGGGACGGGTGCACAGCCCAGCTTAGCAGGCCACCAGCGCTCACTCCACACCTCGGTGTCTCTCCCGACCAACAGTACCTCGGACTTGTTGGCATTGAGCTGAAGATAGTTGACAGTCATCCACTCGGAGATGATCTCCAGATCCCTCTGGAAATTACATGCGTCCTGCCCAGAGTCATCCGAGAGTGCCACTACCAACTGTGTGTCGTCCGCATAAGACACTGCTGTAAGCCCTCCGCTTTTTGCCACTGCTGCCAAAGGTTGTACATATAGATTGAACAATGTCGGGCTCAAAGCTGAGCCCTGCGGTACCCCATATTTGATGGTATGAATCTTGGAAGCAAAAGGGGGAACTGCAACCTGGAAGGTCCTGTCAGCTAAAAAGGAGACAAACCACTCAAGGGCAGAGTCCACGATACCCACCTCCTCCAACCTCTGCAACAGGATCTGGTGGGAGACGGTGTCAAATGCGGCATTAAGATCTAACAAAATCAGTGCCGATGTGCGACCCTCATCTAGAGCCCCCTTCAGATGCTCGGTCACAGCTAGGAGAGCTGATTCCGCACAGTGACCCATCCGAAAACCATTCTGAGAGGGGTCCAGTAAGTTGCTCTCCTCCAGATAGCCTGTAAGTAAGGAATTAATATAGGCCTCCAAAATCTTGGAGACCCAGGGCAGGAGAGAGATGGGTCGAAAGTTCTCCGGTTTTGAGGTTTCAAGCTTAGGCTTTTTCAGCAAAGGGACCACCCTCGCTCGCTTCCAAGCTCTAGGGACAGTAGATGTAAACAGGGACAAATTAATCAAGTGGCTCAGAGATGGTAAGAACAAGTTTAGAGATTTCAAAAATGGGTCTGGCTTAAGGGGGTCAGCAGGAGAGCCTGATTTAATCTTATGGCAGAACACAACAAGCTCCTCTTGAGAGATAGGCGGAAAAGCAGCCAGAGTATGACTGCATGAGGGTCTAGACACAGGCCCCTTATAAACTGCATGTTGAGGGAAGGGTCTATATATTGTTTCCACCTTCTTCACAAAAAAGGGGGCAAGGGCCTCACACAGTGCATCAGATAATACAGAGGGTGTTGTAATATCTGCAGAGGTTTTGAGATCTTTTACTATAGAGAAGATACTTTTCGAAGGGTTGCTACTATTTCTGATCACATCTGAAAAGTATGCTGCCCGCTCATACTGGATCGCCCTATGATAGTTCTTAATGGCCAGCTGGTAACATCCCTTTAACATAGGGTCATAATCTCTTCTCCGTGCATGTTCCAGCTTTTTACAACCTTTACGCAGGGAGGCTAACCTACACTGTACCATGATCTTGATTTGCTGCTACGACATTTAGACCACCTAGCAGAGACCAGGGCATCCAAAGCGTGGGAGATCCAGCCCAAAAATGCCAACTCAGGATCGGGTGGCATCATAGGCGTGGTGGTAGAAAGGAGCTCATGGAATTGAGCAATATCAAGTTTATGCCATGGGCGCCTGAGAGAGAACTTTTCGGAAGCCCTCTTGACCGACTCAACGTCTGCCAGTGTCATAGATATTAAGAAATGATCAGACCAGCATACCGGTGATGGGGCATGGACCATAAGGGAAGACAAGTTGGAAAAGACCGGGTCTAATAAATGGCCTGCAGAGTGCGTGGAGCCCTGGACCCGTTGGCTCAACTGGAACGCCGCGAGATCAGCCAGGAAATTGGTAATTTCCATGTCCTGAAAACTATCCAGGAGTAGTTTCAGGTCACCAATAACACTGAATATAGCAGCTCCCATCGCTAGGGGGCTTACGGCTTCAATGAGAACGGCTCTGAACTCCTTAGAAGGTCCTGGCGGGCGGTAGATTAATAACCCAGACATAGTGTAGCTGGCGGGAAACAAAATCCAAAAGAGTCCGCATTCACACCCAACCACCGGCTCCTTTACAAAAGAACACATGTAGCCGGATTTAAGTATTACCGCTATGCCACCCCCCCTAGAGCCTCTGTTCAGTGTCAGAATAGTGTCTCCCCGGGGAAGAGCCAGGCCAGGTTCCACCACTGTGTCCCCGGTTAACCAAGTCTCAGTCAAGAAGAGGACATCAGGGGAATCAGGGGAATCATTTTGAAGCAGGTCATAGACATCCAAGTGGTGTTTAACTAATGAGGGGCAATTTATGCTCAGAAGTTTAACAATGGACCTGTGGCTAGGCTGGGAAGGGGAGGGGGCCAGGAATTATAGCCACATGATATGCAACAGAAAGGGCCCTCATAGTAGTTGCAGGGCAGGCAGCTACACGGGTTAATCCCCTTCCTGATCTCAAGAAGGTCGTCCACAGAGTACCACACTATACCTCTTGCAGAACCGGCAGCGTGCCTGGTGGCGTCCATGCGCAGACGGGCGCAGACGGGCTTGCCTTAGGCGTGTCTTTGGCGCACCAGCGGCGCGTCTGCTGCGCGCCCACCACGGCATGGGTTTATAAAGACCAAAACCCAGAAATGCCAGCAGCGCGATGCAGGGAGCAACTGCCACGCCCACCGCTCAAGCAGCACGTCAGCCGCGGCGGTACGGGGTGGGAGTTGGAAAATAAAGAGCAAACCTCCAAATGTGCAAATATGCAAATACGTCCCCCGTTAGGAACCCCTGATTTAAAACATAAGGTGGCAACATGTAAGGGCGAACAAACAGCTGACCTCAACACAGTCCCTGCTAGTCACAAGAGTAGCCATTGGAAGCGAAGCTCAGCAGGTCTTCCTGTCTGATCAGAGATCGAAGTGCAACCAAAGGAGTTAGCGGAATTGTGACCCTTGAGGTAGGGATGCAAGGGGGGGGGGGGGGGGGGGGGGAAGGGGACCTGGCAGAAGGCTGAGTTTTCTCAACACTAATTACAGCTTGCATGGCGCCCTGGCAGCCTGGTTATCAGCATAACAGGTGCAAGTGGGTAACTGTGAAGTAGACGAGGCATGCTTTGACTGCAGTGCAAAAACGAATTGTGAATAGTGAATATGGTTGTGAAAAGTTGTGGAACTATAGAACAGTAAACATGGAAGGCGGTTCTGGTGAGTTCCCACTCGCTTGGACCTCCATGCAAGACCTATCAGGAGGTCAGGCGTGGAGAGTAGCAAACTCTCAAAGGGCAGAGCCAGTGTCTAGCCTCTGATTTGTAGGGGCGCCTACCATGCAATAGGGAAGGGGGTGGTCTTGGGCTTCGGTTATCAACACCGAGGTCCAGGGTACCTTTACTACTCCATGTAGAGCTCTGTCTAACAAAGGAGGCGGGTGCTTTGGAGGTCAGGTGAGTCCAAGGAATACTGCCCTGACAGCATCTGACATTGCCTTTATTGATAAGAGCAGCTTTGATTACTAATAAGTCTCTGTGGGCGGAAGTTGTATACAAGAGGAGGGGCTTCCATGGCGGTGCCAGGAGGCCCTGCCAGCGAGGCCACCCTGTGGAATCTGTCTCCTTTATGTGTGGCAGGGACTGGTCCCCATCTCTGAAGGAAGGAATCCTGGTTATCTGGGACTCCACGCCTGTCATGAAGGACCAGATCCTAGAAGACCCAAGAGAAGGATGAGGGTTGCAATGTGCCCCAACCGAGTAGACTCCCTGAGGCTCTTGATGTCATACAGCCAATGCCACAAGGAAAGAGGAAGTAGCCGACCTGCAGTTCCAAGATGGGCAGCAAGTGGGCGCTGTGACTCAAGCCCTTCAGCAGATACCAACCACAGGTATGTGCTTGGAAGTATGCTGGGAGGGTAGAGCTTATATACCAGGGGAGGGGGAGGACTCCATATAATAAAAAAAAAAAACAAGGGTATATAAACAATTTTCAGGAAAACATAGGTCTTAGGACGAAGGCAGGGGTTCCCGTCTCCAAGGCGACGCTCCCCTCAGTTGAGTGTGGTATGTGATGAGGACAGACACAGCAATGTACATCTGTCCTCACTCTCTCCCAGCAGTAAGTTTCACGAGGTGCAGCTGGTGTGACCATCTGTCATCTCCTTCCTATTGCTGCAGCTAAAAAGGAAAGGGAGAAAATACTTTGATGCTTGGATTTTGTATTTAAACGCAGGTAGCTGTGTGTGCATGTGTGTGTTGAGTTGGAGAGGGAGCGACTGACAATGAAAGATGAACAGAGAGGCAGTGTAAAGATGAGAGCTGGAGAGGGAGTGAGTGTAAAGACGAGCCATTGGCTACCTGTGGCCAAGAGGATTCAATTTAAATCACTATGTATTGCGTTCAAATCTCTTAACAACATGGGGCCCACACAACTGAAGAAGTTTCTAAAGCCATACATTCCAACCAGAGCCCTTAGATCTGCCGAACTGGGAAATGTAATTGTTCCTAGAGTTAACAAGGTTAGATGGGGAGGAAAGAGTTTCTTGGCTACAACTGCCAGCCTATGGAACTATCTGTCTACCTTGTTGAAGATAGAATCCAATCTCCTTAAATTTAGAAAGGGCCTAAAGCGTGGCTGTTTACAGCATAATTTCACTCTTTTTGTTCTACTCTGACCAGTATTTATCAAAGGCAGCGCCTAGACACCCCAGGGTAATTGATGTGCTTTACAAATTTCTCATCATCATCATCATGACAGCTGGAAAGCGAGTGAGAGGGAGTGAGTGTGAAGATGGGAGTGACTGTGAAGATGAGAGCTGGAGACGTAGAGAGTGTGAAGATGACAGCTGGAGAGCAAGTGAAAGGGAGTGTGTGAAGATGGGAGATGGAGAGTGAGTGAGAGCGAGTGAGTGTGAAGATGGGAGCTGGATAGGGAGTGTGTGTGAAGATGAGAGAGGCAGTGAGTGTAGTGAGACGATGGGAGCTGGATTGCGAGTGAGTGTGAAGATAAGATGAGTGTGAAGATAAGAGCTGGAAAGGGAGTGACTGTGAAGGTGGAGCTGGAGTGAGTGAGTGAGTGTGAAGATGGGAGCTGGAGAGTGAGTGAAAGGGAGTGACTGTGAAGATGAGAGCTGGAGAGGGAGTGGGTGTGAATATGAGATGAGTGTGAAGATAAGAGCTGAAAAGGGAGTTAATGTGAAGATGAGAGCTAAAGAGGGAGTGAGTGTAATGATGATAGCTGTAGAGCGAGTGAGAGGGAGTGAGTGTGAAGATGGGTGCTGGAGAGTGAGTGAAAGGGAGTGACTGTGAAGATGAGAGCTGGAGAGGTAGAGAGTGTGAATATGACAGCTGGAGAGAGAGTGAGAGGAGTGTGTGTAAAGATGGGAGATGGAGAGCGAGTGAGTGTGAAGATGGGAGCTGGATAGGGAGCGATTGTGAAGATGAGAGAGGGAGTGAGTGTAGTAAGAAGATGGGAGATGGAGTGCGAGTGAGTGTGAAGAAGAGAGATGGAAAGGGAGTGACTGCAAAGATGGAAGCTGGAGATGGAGTGAGTGTGAAGATGACAGCTAGAGAGTGAGTGAAAGTTTGTAAATATGTGAGATGTTGAGCGATTAAGTGTGAAGATGGGAGCTGGATAGGGAGTCAGTGTGAAGATGATATGAATGTTGAGATGAAAGTTGGAAAGGGAGTGGCTATGAAGAGAGAATGAGTAATGGGTGAAGATGGCAGCTAGAGAGGGAGTGAGTTTGAAGATGGGAGCCGGAGAGTGAGGGAAAGGGAGTGACTGTAGATGAGAGCTGGAGATGGAGTGAGTGCGAAAATGAGTGTGAAGAAGAGAGCTGGAAAGGGAGTGAGTGACAAGATGGGAGCTGGAAAGGAGTGAGTGTGAAGATGAGAGATGGAGAGGAAGTGAGAGGAATTTAGTGTGAAGATGAGAGCTGGAGAGGGAGTGAGTGTGAAGATGAGATGAGTGTGAAGATGAGAGCTGGAGAGCGAGTGAGAGGGAGTGACTGTGAAGATGAGAGCTGGAAAGGGAGTGACTGTGGTGATGAGAGCTGGAGAAGGAGTGAGAGTCAAGAAGGGAGCTGGAGAGCGAGTGACTGAGTGAGTGTGAAGATGAGCGCTGGAGAGGGAGTGAGTGAGTGAGTGAGAAGATTGGAGCTAGAAAGGGAGTGCCTATGAAGATGAAAGCGACTGAGTGAGTGTGGAGATGAGAGCTGGAAAGGGAGTGACTTTGAAGATGAGAGCCGAAAGGGAGTGACTTTGAAGATGAAAGCGAGTGAGTGAGTGTGTAGATGAGAGCTGGAAAGGGAGTGACTTTGAAGATGAGAGCCGAAAGGGAGTGACTTTGAAGATGGGAGCTGGAGAGGGAGTGAGTGTGCAGATGAGAGCTGGTGAGGGAGTGAGGGTGGCAGACAGTACACGGATGCTCACACTGTTCTCGAGGCGTTCATCCCTGCAGACAGGATGAAAAGTGAGACTTTCCACGCCAGCATATTTCACTTTCTTTCGGATCCCACAGCACGTGACCACAGGAACAAAATAGGATTAATTCTCACCTGCATTTCGTACTAATTTCCGAATTAACGCGGATCGCCTGGGGCTCGAGCAGTGAACTTTGAGTGTTTTGAGGCTTTGCTAAACGGTCCTGTCAACACAGCTCTGAGGGGAAATGAGGGCATTTTAGAGAGCGACGGGGACAGTGATGTTATGTCCACAGCTCCGCTGGTGCAACACAAGTAAATAACACAATGGATACGTCGGATACTCTGTTCAACTGCCCGTGAGATTACCGAGCCTATTTATTTGAAGAGTAATGGTATGCCCCACCAATGATAGTCACATTCCTCCACAACCTGCAAACAAAACAAACACACAAAATACCACCAGTACTGTGCTATAACAAAACACACAAGTCAGACAAAAAATGTTCAGTGTATAAAAACAGTTCAATACGCTACATAGTTCTTCAACCTCGAAGACCTGGCGGCACAAGGCCGAAGCTGGTACCTCTCAGCACCCCCTCGCCGCACACCAAACTCAGGCCCCTGGGGTTCATCAGGACGGGGCATCAGATCACACTCAGGCGCCCCAGGTGGCGACATCGCAGATGAAGAAGCACCTCTCTTTCCCGGCAGAAACTGACCCCGGGCAGGAAATCCATCCCTTTCCAGTGGGGACTTGGGGGGCAGCCGAGCACCAGATTGGGAAGGGGGGAAGTGGCCGGCGAGCGGCCATTTTGTATGTTTTGGCCTACATTGGGACTAGCCCAATTGTAGCCCAATATTGGTGTTATAGCCAAAGGGGTATTTAGTCAATTTTCGCGCCTCCCCAGCCACCATTTTAGGTTTGGTGACCTGGTGGCTGGGAGCGCTGACCGAGATAGGTTTTTTGTCTGTCAGTTAGTGTTTTTTTGGCATGGTTTGAGGCTTGTCAGTTTGAGTATCTCGTCATGGCTGGTGGCGATTTCAGAGTCATAGAGGCAAAACGGCTGCTTCGTGAGGCGGGTCGGATGGATCTTTTGATCCCCAATGTCGCCGCGCCCCCGCACCCGGTGAGGCATGCGCCTGCCGGGGTGGCAGCCGCCGTCGCGATCTGCTCACCCCCTCAGATAGCGGGCAAATCGCAGGTGAGAGGTGGGGGCCGTGCGATGGGTCGTAGCGCGGCCCCGAATGCTGGGTTAGTGGCGTTGGGGGTCGCGGGGGAGGAGGCTCATGCTGGGCTTAAGGCGGCTGGTGAAGTGCCTCGGCTGGGGAGCGCGTCTCGTGTCTTCCCGCCAGGCCGTTTTGGTTCTGGGGGCCACTCGTATGCTAGAAGAGCGGCCCCAGCCGGGAACAAATCAGCAGCAGTGTTGGCAGCGGGCCGCTCGGTCAGCAGAGTGGCCCCGCTGCAGGAGGACAGCAGGGCAGCATGCGGAAGACGCGCGCTGCCCGGGGGGGGTTTCGAGGGGCGGGGCGGGTGGGGGAAAGGTACGGCAGCCCCAAAGAAGGCCCAGATTAGTGACCGGAGGGGGAGCCCAGCGCATGGCTCCCCTCCGTGGGCACAGAATGAGAGGGGCCGCTCACGGGCCAGGAGAGCGGCCCCGCCTAGCGCTATAGGCCCAAATTTTGTCCTTGTACCCACGGGGGGGGGGCTGAGAGCCAAGTTGTGGGGACTCAAGTTGAGAGTGAGGATTATTTAGCGGCGGGGGAGAGGGTAGGGGGTTTGCTTTGGGGGGGTAGGCCCAATGAGGGTTATGGTGGGGGCACGGGAGCAGTCAGGCCTGGGGGGGAGGTCTGGGGGTTGTGGAAGGGGAGGTCATCGAGTCGGATGGGAGTGACAGGGACTGGGCGGGCTTGGACATTTTTCCTTCATGGGCGGCGGGTGTTTCTGGGGCCCCTGGGAGGGGGTGGCAGGATGGGTCTCGCCTGGGAGTACGCCCAGAGGTTTTAGGGGGGGGGGGGTTGAAGATTGTCCGGCGCAGTGGGGGGGTGGTGCTGTTGAGGGGGGGTGCGGGGCCGAATTTCCAGGGGGGGTCTGGGGCGGGGGGTTTGGAGTGGAGCGACGGGGAGGAGGACGTGGGGGACGCGGAGGTGGTCATAGATTTGAGCGCGGTAGGGCGGGCTTGGGTTGCGAACACTTTGGGGGCCGCAAGTAAGAGGAGTTGGGATGGGAAGGAGAAGAGAGGTAGGCCCAGCACACCAGACCATCCTTTTTTGTTGCAGGCGGTGGATTGATGCCCAGATCATCGTGGGGTGCCAGACTTGGTAGGGCTGGGAGCGGCCCATTGGCACCAAGGAGAAGGGAGGGTGGAGCCTCGGGCGGCGTACCTAGTACCGGCGGGGGATCCCGGCGTGGCTAGCATAAGTAGGCCCGAGCCGGGCTCGCCGGCCCCAACACCCACGGGGTCGCAACGCCCCGGGGGACAACGTGGACGACGGAGCACCGCTTAAGAAGATTTTTGTCTGTCTCGTAGGGTCCATTCTGCGCCACCAGCGGGGAGCGCTGGGGGCATGAGGCAGGAGGAGCTAGATTATGACGACGATAGTATGGAAGAGGGAGAGGTGCGAGATGTTGAGGCGGAGGGAAAAGGGGGGCGGAGTAATGTTGTGTCCAGTATTTTTCAGGTGTCACGACGCCAGGCGCTGCCCACGGGTCGGACATCGCGATGGGAGGACAGCTCGGCCCCTCGGCCAGGACGCAGGGTGGAACGGCGGACGGGTAAACGATCTTTGCTCTGGCGTTCTGTGATGGTGTCCGTGGTCGTGGGTGGGGCTGAAAGGGAGGAGGGAGCGGGGGGTAGGTTGAACAAGGGTGCTCATGTGGTGAATGGAGGATTCAGGTAAGAGTGCAGTCGAAAGGGCAGGTAAGACAGCTAGTGACATGGGGAGCATGACAGACAAGAAGGTGAAGGTGGAAATTCAGACAGGGGAAGGGGTGATCAAATTGGAGAGTAAGGAGGTGAAGATAAAACGTTTACTATACATGGGTGTTACCAAGCCTTTGGGCGCTCATCTAATGTTGTCCACCTAGGAAAAGATTTGGAAAGGGGAGTATGTTGAGATGCTTAAACTCCTCCATGGGGAGGTGAGAGCAAAAGAGGGTTCGAAAGAGGAGGAATTCGAGTTGGCTAAAAGGCCTAAGGTGCCGTTGACGATTGAGAATTGCACGGCAGCATTTCTCATCTAGGCTAGCGTGTATTGCGAAAGATTCCCAGACAGGTCGGTGGCCATGTTTAAATACATGGATGTGATCAGGAAGGCTCAAATGACGGGGGGCGGCTAACATGGGCGCAGTACGATGAAGAGTTCCGGGCACGCATGGCGTGGGACCCAGAGGCGAAATGGGGAGAGCTTGATACGGATTTGTGGCAACATACGATGGGGCTAGCGGAGTCTGGAAAAACTATTTTTACGGCCAGCGGGCTCCCGCTCGTCTATCGGCCCTTTCGAGGAGGCCCCACCCGTGGTGGGGTGGGGGAAGCAGACAGGGGGCAGCCGGGGGCAAAAGGGGCTTGCTGGGATTATAACAAAGGGTTGTGCACCAGGGAGTACTACCGTTTCCGGCACGATTGCTCCGGGTGTGGAGGAAGACACGCTTTTGTCAATTGTTGGGGAGGCCAGGGGCAGTCTCAGGGCTCACAACAGTGGCAGACGGGAGGTTTTAAAGCAGGGGGTCAGCAGCAGCAGCAGATGGGAGGGGGGCGAGGGGCTAAGGGGCCTGGGCCCAAGGGCTCGTACTCCGGTTAAGGTGGATAACTTGTTGGCAGCCTTGCAGGGGTATCCGGAAAGGGAAGCTGCGGAGCGGTTGCAACTGGGGTTTCTAGAGGGTTTCAGACTGGGGTACGAGGGGCCAAGGGTGAGGAGGTGGTCAGACAATCTAAAATCGGCAAGGGAGCACACTCAGGTAGTGCAAGACAAGCTTGACAAGGAAATGCGCGAGGGCCGCATGGCGGGTCCCTTTCAAGATTGGCCTTTACCATTGGTGTGGTGCTTAAAAAAGAGCAAGGTCAGTTTCGTCTCATTCAACATTTGTCGTGGCCTGAAGGAGGTTCGGTGAACGATTTCATTGACGAGCGGGAGGCCGCTGTCTCTTATTGTTGACATTAGCCATGTCACTGGTAGTGACCGCAGGTGCAACAGCAATGATGGCAAAGTGCGACATAAAGTCGGCTTTCCGGCTGCTTCCAGTTCACCCGGATGACTGGGATCTTTTGGGCATCCAGTTCGGCAGTCACTGGTACATGGACAAAGCGTTGCCGATGGGCTGCTCTAAGTCATGCGCACTTTTTGAGTATTTCAGCACGTTCCTACAATGGTTGTTTACGGAACGGACGGGTCACCAAGGAGTTACGCACTACCTGGATGACTTCTTTTTTGTTGGCACCTCAGGCTCTGTGGACTGCCAGAGAGCGCTGGACAGTTTCCATGAGCTCATGAGGGGACTGGGAGTGCCGTTGGCACCGGAAAAGACTATGGGACTCAGCACGGCCCTTTCCTTCTTGGGAATTGAATTGGACTCACGGCTGATGGAGGCACGACTTCCGGCAGACAAAAAGCAGCAAATGTTGGGGCTGTTGGAGATAATGTTGGCAAAACAAAAGGTCACGATCAAAGACATTCAGGTGTTGCTGGGTCACCTCAATTTTGCTTGTCGAGTAGTCAGAGTAGGGAGGACTTTTTGTAGGTGACTATGTAGGGCACTTGCAGGGCAGAGGCCTCCACATCATCATGTATGACTGTCAGCGGGAGTGCGGGAGGACTTGAGGATGTTGAAGTTTTTCTTGCGACATTTCAATGGCATACCTTTGATGTGGGAGGCTGACATGCTAAGGTATGTTCAAATTTTTTCGGATGCAGCAGGGAATACTGAATTTGGTTTGTACTGGCAAGGGAGGTGGTGTGCTGAGCAGTGGCCTGAGGAGTGGTTGGAAGGGGGCAGGAGCATTGCTTTCTTGGAATTTTTCCCTCTGGTGGTGGCAATCACACTTTGGGGGGAACTATTGGCGCACAAGAAAGTCACTTTCCGAATTGATAATATGGCGGTGGTGCACATTGTAAATCGCCAGTCTGCCCGAGATGAGCAGGTTCTGAAGTTGTTGAGGGTCTTCGTGCTGGGCTGTTTGAAGCATGATATTGCTTTTCGTGCGGTGCATGTGCCGGGTGTGGACAATGACATTGCGGATGCTTTGTCTCGTTCACAGTGGGGGAGATTCTGTGGGCTCACCAAGGACGCAGACGGGACCCCGACCAGAATGCCGCACCAGCTGTGGTACGTAGGCAACACAGGATGTTGCAATTGGTTCTAGGTTCTCTAGCTCACTCCACGAAAACAGCGTATCGGGCAGCATGGGATGAATTTTTGCGCTCTGGCACACGGCGGCGGGTTTCTTTGGTGGCTAGACAGGAGGATGTTTTTCAGTTTATCTTGGATTTGGTGGAGAAGGGTCTCACGAAGGTCACGATAGCGGGCAAATTGGCGTGGATTGCTTTTGTCGGGAAATTATTATGGGGCAATGCCCCCTCCGCGGGGGACATTGGGGCTCGCATTTTGGAGGGTTGGGCGCTAGAATGCGGTTGGGCATCCCGGGTGCGGAATCCTTTGTCATGGGAGCTGTTGGAGGGGGTGATTGGGGTGTTGCCTGGTTTGTGCTTTGACTTTGGGGAAGTGGTTCTTTTCTCTACATTGATGTCCTGAATGTTTTTCGGGGCCTTTCGAGTCTCGGAATTTTTAGGCACTAAAGCGGAACAGGGGCTGTCTTGGAAGGAGGTTTCTTTTAGTGTTGACAGGGTGCACATATGGCTGAGGAAAGCGAAGACGGATCAGAGGGGCAGGGGAAAATGGGTTTCTTTGCAAAAGGGACTGGCTTCGCCGGTTTGTCCTCATCAGTGGTGTCTGAGGTGGAGGTCTTTTTCTGGGGCTTTTGGGGGTTTGGTTTTTGGGTATGGGGACAGGCGGTGCGTCAAGGCTTCACAGCTGTTAGCGGTGCTGAGAAAAGCTTTGGGCAGGCTGGGGATCGACGGGAAGGCTTTTGGAACGCATTCGTTTCGGATTGGTGCAGCTTCAGAAGCTCACTCTAGAGGTTGGGAACGAGGGGACATTATGAGGTTGGGCAGGTGGTCTTCAGACTGCTATCAGCGTTACGTGCGCAGCGTACCTGGGGGGTTATAGCGCATTTGTTCCCCTTTTTCCTGTTGTTCATTCATGTTTTTCGTTGCAGGTTCGGTGATGGGTCCCCTCGCCAGGGAGATGTCCATTTGGATTGTCGGCCATTCTTTTGTGAAAAGGGCGCAATTCCAGGCCCGCTCAAGCTATTTTGGGGAAAGTTTGGGGTTCAATAAAGATCTTTTTTCTGTGGGTTGGCGTGGTAGGGGTGGTATGCGAAGGAACGAGTTATTACAGGTCCTCAACGGGATTTTGGCGGGTGGTAGGTGCCTGGATGTGCTGGTACTTCACTTAGGGGAAGAACTACATGGTCAGGGAGACGGGCTTGGCACTTATGCGTTGCATGAAGAGGGACTTGGCCTTTGATTAAAGCTCAGTGGGCTGGTTGTTCCATTGTCTGGACAGAGTTTGTTCCTCGCAGGGTTTGGAGAGGGTTGGTTAACCCGGGCGCGGTGGACAAGGCCAGGCGTAAGTTGAACACCGAAATGGTGAGATTTTGTCGGTAGTCGGGGATTTGCAGGATTGCGCATAAGGAGATTAGGTATGACTCGCCGGATTTTTTTAGAGATGACGGGGTCCATTTATCCCAGCTGGGTATGGACTTGTACCTATTAGAATTGTGAGAGGTGTTGGCCAGGTTACTGGGTGTTTGAGAGGGGAGTTGGGGAGTTGTTGTGGGGGGGCAGAAAAAGGGGGAGGCGGCGTCTCCGCCTACACTCCCGCCTTTTTCTGGGTGACGGGGTGGTTGACAGTTGGCCGGGATTGGCTGTAGTTTTTTGTTATATGTTGGTCGTTTGTGAGCAGGAGAAGGGAAAGGGTAACCAGGTAGGATAAATTTAGATTAGAGGTTGGTTAGTTACAGTAGCACAAAGGCAGGTAGGGATTAGGGTCAGGGGAGTTTAGGATTTGGAAATGCTACATTGTGTAGGATTGGGTACGATTATGGTTATGGAATGTTATGCTATATTTTGTGGGGTGGGGGATTAGATGTGGGGATCGTAGGGGTGGGGGGAGGAACAAGGGGTCAGGAAATTCTTGTATAGTGAGGTTTTAGTTTTGGAAGGCAGTTGCCAAGGGTTGTAATTGTGATATGCACCTGTTTCAATAAAGCGGCCTTTTTCACACACAGAAGGTGGTCTCATGTCGGCTTGCTCCCCCCTTTTATTTCCCAATGGAGGCTTGGGGGGCAGCCGACTACGGCGAGGTCTGCCCCCGGGCAGATTGGGAAGGGGGGGAGTGGCCGGCGAGCGGCCATTTTGTATGTTTTGAGCTACATTGGGACTAGCCAAATTGTAGCCCAATTTTGGTGTTATAGCCCAAGGGGTATTTAGTCAATTTTCGCGCCTCCCCAGCCACCATTTTAGGTTTGGTGACCTGGTGGCTGGGAGCGCTGACCGAGATAGGTTTTTTTGTCCCCCCCACCCCATTTTTTAGGTATTTGGGGGGGTGGCGTTTTTTCTATGGCTTTCTATTTTGTCTCTTGGGTTTTTTGTTGGCGACATTTGTTGCAACAGGTACATAGGGGTCGGTATGTATTGTATGTGTCGCTTGGAACAGGTGCAGGTGGGGTGGTTGACAGTTGGCCGGGATTGGCTGTAGGTTTTTGTTATATGTTGGTAGTTTGTGAGCAGGAGCAGGGAAAGGGTAACCAGGTAGGATAAGTTTAGATTAGAGGTTGGTTAGTTACAGTAGCACAAAGGCAGGTAGGGATTAGGGTTAGGGTAGTTTAGGATTTGGAAATGCTACATTGTGTACGATTGGGTAAGATTATGGTTATGGAATGTTATGTTGTATTTTGTGGGGTGGGGGATCTAATGTGGGGGATCGTAGGGATGGGGGGAGGAACAAGGGGTCAGGAAATTCTTGTGTAGTGAAGTTTTAGTTTTGGAAGGCAGTTGCCAAGGGTTGCAATTGTGATATGCACCTGTTTCAATAAAGCGGCTTTTTTCACACACAGAAGGTGGTCTCGTGTCGGCTTACTCCCCCCCCCCTTTATTTCCCAATACGCGGTCAGGAGATCCCTCACCATCTGTAGAATCACCATCGGAAACTGGATCTAAATCACTCGGAAGCCCACAGTCCCCCAATCGATCACCACCTGGATTCCGGTGAGCCTTGAAGAAAGACACGTTCCTTGTGATGATCGCTCCGTTCCGTTTATTTCATGTTACATCCATGTAGTTACTAGCGAACATGCGCGCCTCAGAAGTCAAAGAGCTTCCAAGTGAAACACGGACACGGACATCAAATTGAACTTTTAATGAAGTTGAGCCAGAAATGTAATTCCACTATTATCTCAGTATTATGCAGGGCTACTGGAAGTATGCGGCAGGGGAGGACCACATTATGCGGCGATGACCACATTATGCGGCGAGGTTGTGTAAGTTAAACCCCAAGGAAGTGAAGCTGTGTGGCAAGGAAAGTCAAGTGGAATGGCACATTATGCGATTTTTGGCAAACTGTGCAACATGTTCTGTGGCTTTATGATTGGGGGTCCTAGAACATTTGAACATACTAATACAAAAGGGACCCCAGTGCTGTAAAAATGAACGCGGTTTCTTAAAAAATAAAAACAAACACATTCAGCAGCCCCTTTCAAAGTGTTATTCATGGACTATGAATAATTGTATCTTGCTTTATGAACACTGCCCGGTCTACCACCTAGCTGCAATCTAGCTGTACTTACAGACATAGCTAAAGGAATAAAATCTGGCTCCCCGTAGATGGTGCAAGACCAGAGATAATAATGGAGGGAGCTAACCCCATTATGCTATAGATTTTAGAGATTATATCTCGCTCCTTCCAGGAAGGTGTGGTCCCTGCTAAATGGAAGCAGGCTATTGTTAAACCTCTGAAAGAGAAGCCACAAATCAAGGACACAGTATTAGAAAACCTACGCCCGATTTCTCTACTGCCTTTTGTAGCAAAAATTGCTGAGAAAATAACCAACAAACAACTAGTTGATCACATAAATAAGAATGACCTACTGCACCCTTCGCAGTCAGGTTTCAGAAGCGCTCACTCAACGGAATCGGCACTACTCCTTGCCACGGAAGCACTGAGAAAGAATGCCGATGAAGGTGATACTGCCGCACTGATCCTACTTGATCTTAGCGCGGCATTCGACACCGTATCACATGAGCTACTCCTCCAAAGACTTGAAGCATGTGGCATCAGGAGTAAGGCCCTGAGTTGGATGGTGTCGTTCCTCTCTGGCCGAAGCTTTAGAGTGGCTCAACAAACCTACCTATCCGAGAGTATGCCTCTGACACAGGGGGTCCCACAGGGCTCAATACTGTGCCCTACTCTTTTTAATCTATACCTAGATCCTTTAGCAGATCGTGTGGAACAACATAATGTATCACTTGTTTCATACGCTGATGATACGCAGCTAATTGTTCTGCTGTCACAAAATGAGGAGCAAGCAGCTACCCGCTTTTCCAAATGCTTATCAGAGGTCGCGAACTGGATGTCCAACCACTGTCTCAAACTGAACGGAAATAAAACTGAGGTAATGGTGGTGGGCAGGTCGCCAACCATATGGTCATCTACTTGGTGGCCCGAGTCTTTAGGCCAACTGCCCACCCCAAAAACTGAAGTAAAAAAGTTGGGAGTATGTTTTGACTCTGAGCTGAACTTCGACAACCAGATTCAGAAGGTTGCGGGCAAATTCTATGGAACAATGAAGATCCTGCGAAAGATCCTCGATCTTCTACCTTCTAATGCCAGGAAAACGATTGTCCATGCGGTCATAACCTCACAACTAGACTATGGTAATGTCCTGTATCTCAGAGCCACTAAGAGAGGACTAGCCAAATTACAGCGGGTACAGAATGCTGCAGCTCGACTGGTGCTTGGTTTACCCAGAAGAGCAAACACGGAGAAGGCCCTGAAAGAATTGCACTGGCTGCCAGTGGAAAAGAGGGTCACCTTTAAAGCAATGTGCTATGGCCATCGCATCCTCAAGAAATGCGGCTCTAAATATCTTCATCCTTTATTAACCGGATACACCCCTGGTCGGAGTCTGCGGTCCTTTGGGAAAGCCCTGGTGAAGGTACCAAGGATATACAAAGCCAGACTAGGAACTCGTTCTTTCAGGTACCTGGCAGCTAAAACATGGAACACTCTGCCTATAGCCCTAAGAACAGAGACATGTGAGAATAATTTCCGCAAACAACTAAAAACCTAGCTGTTCAGCAGTTCGGAAAACTCACAGATGTCTAGCAAGTACTTTTTCTAGATTGTAGCAGCTTTTTCCCTCTCCTATGTCTAAGCGCGGGGACACTCTATAAATGGAATAAACTAAACTAAACTCTGCAAATCGTAAACCTATGAGTAGACACTTCTATTAGAAACCACTCCTTGTCCGTTTCCTCGTTTACTGCTTCAAACAGGGTACACCAGACTTCCCAACTTACGCTTGAAAGTGGTCCCACCTGACCATTATCGGACCACTCTCTCACTCCTGGGTTCTCACATCAGCCTGTGCTATAAATGTTCAGATATGAATCTACACTGAGGCTCATTACAAGTGGGCTGATAATTACAGATATGTGTAATAACTGCCGTTACCACACACATGAGAATGATGAATTTTCCCATTTTTTACTTCAGCAAGTACAATACAGAGTGCGATAAAAAGCGCATCCCTTCTTCAATCTCGGCAGACCAGAAATGTCCTGTAATTATTGTGACAGCAGATGCTGGAATGCTCAGCACCAAAATTAGCATCTTATGCCTCATTTCATGGACAAAACTCATAATAATAATCTTCGCATCTGATAAATTCCGAACACCTCGGCGTCTGATATCTCGATAATTATCGCAACAACAAAAACATGGCACTTGTTCGTCATGTCTATATTTGTCCCTTAGTACACACTCATCATGTATTTAACATAGAAAAACTACTTGTTACCATACAAGCTGCATATGTACTTATACATTGATTGATGAAATGTTTAATTATGCTCAATAAAAACATAAATGAACAAACAATTACACACATAAACGAATTAATGAATTGCTTAATTAAATTCAGATCATGGGTAGTGAGCCAGGGTCCACTGTCTGAAGTAAGGTAGACCGCGGAGTGATGACAATAGACCGTTCAAAGTCACATCTCAGAGAACTTAAGTGGCTCCCAGTCGAAATGCTGGCTAGCTTCAGAACAGCCTGCCTCACACACAAAGCCCTGCACACCGGCAAACCCGAATATTTGGTGGCCAAATTAAACAAGCATTTACAATGCAATGGTCTCGGCATTGGTAAAGTTAGAGCTATTGGCATTGCTCATGACATTATTTTTGTTTATGTTTTTGTTTTTAAAACATTTAAAGAAACGGCATTGTTATTTACAATGTCAATAGCTTAATCACTCTCAAATGCGAGGCCTATTGCATTTGCACCCACACACAGAGCCACCTACACACACACTGATTAAGCTATTGACATAGTAAATAACAATGCCGTTTCTTTACATGTTTTAAAAAAAAAACATAAACAAAAAAAATGTCCTGAGCAATGGCAATAGCTCTAACTTTAACAATGCCGAGACCGTTGCATTGTAAATGCTTGTTCGCTAGCCGAGACCTAAAAACTAAATAAAACATGTTCCGCAGAGGAAAATACAAGCAGCCTTCATTTTGTGTTCAGGCAGTGTTCTTGAGTGTGTACAGTTTTCCCCTTTAATATGGTTGTGAAATCTATGCTATCAGGCAGCAGAAAGGAACCCCCTTGCCAAACAACACTTGGAAAGAGCAGGGGGAAGTGGGTGGGGGGAGTGGATGCGATGTCCTTGCGCTACCCTTCGCTCCACCCATGCACATACTTGCAAAGTTATAAACCATCGCAAAGTTATTCCTGTACAGCATCCCATTAACCCCCCCCACTTGTGACCATTGTGCCGCCAGGCACTCTTGTAGCGGATGCATGGGGGACTATGGCAATAAGAGAGGCCATCATGGCAAGAAGGGGCATTACTCTTCTGACCATCAGGTGGCGATCTGGCACAAAAAGAGGCAGTGATATAGTTAACTCAAGTAACTATACTGCTGAATTTCACTGGTTTATGTCCCAGGGCAGAAGCTCTGGTGTCATGCCCTGGGGCTGGCTATACACTTCCTCTGCCCTCAGCTGCCCTGGAGGGTCATCCTTCACCACTGTGCTTGTCTGATCGTGTCACTTTGAGATTTGGCGGCTGCTACTTCTACATTTTTTCTAGTGCCACCTGTTTGTGGTTACTGGGCGCTCAAAATGCATTGCATGTAAAAAAAGCGAACACGCCTCTTTAACGAAGCGTTCACTGCACGGCAAGAAAACAATCGATTTGGGTATTGACACAGCAGCAGGTTAAACTTAAATAACCTGTTCACGTAATACAGCCGCCTGGTTACCAAAATTAGCCCTGGTACTGCGGCCGACTCCTTCCCAGCCTTTGCAACAGAGGGGCGGCTCGGGTTTGTGTACTCTCGGCCAGACTGTTACATAATATGCTGTTTGCTCGCGACCAGAGACCCTGCTAATCCGGGCACAGCGCGCGCACTTATGTCATCAACTCGGTGCTAACCCTTTACATGTCCCTTTCCTGAATGCTGCCACCTCGTCCATGCACCTTCGCCTCACCCTGATTATATACGCCTCCACTGCAGCCCTCTAACCAAGTGCTGTACAATGTTATGAACCCAATGTTGTTCACCCACCCTGATGCCCCTCCAGCCAGTGCAGACCACAAGCAGCTCTGTGCCACGTATCCCCCCTCTACCTGGACTGCACCCACGGTGTTCCACTCCCTCTTCTGCTCTCCCCCTCACCTCCTTCTCGGCCGCTGTTACTTCAGATTGCGAACACTTCCGGCACCCACCTCCCTCCCGACATCCCCGGCGTGGCGTAGAGGGTGGGGCAAGAGGGGTGGGGCTAGGAAAGTAGCCTTAGGAGCGCAGGGTAATGTGGGCCGGAGGGGTTAAGGCGGTGTAGAAGAAGTGAGGGCATGTGGGAGGAGTAGTTACTGAAATATCAAAGGTGGGATTTATGGTCGTGATATGGTTCTTTTTCAATAAGAGGGCAAGTGTGGTGCTTCAATAACCGATTCGGCGTGAACTGCCTGAAGTTACTACGGAATATAGCATTGTAGACCGAGAGACACGGTTCTGATTAGAGGGGTAGAATTCAGCGCTTTGTAATGTGCGGTACTATATTGGAAAGATACTGAATAATTATCATCAAAATGCTAAAACATGTTTATCCCACCAGCAGACGTCAGGGTAACCCCCCTCCTCCTCCTCCTCTCTACGCTAAAGATGGCCGCTTCTAGATCACAGCGACGCTTTTCCTTTTTCCATTTGTACACTTCGGCGGAGGCGGGATATCAGGCAAGCTCCTCGGCCCTTATAAGGGCTCAAACAGCACTTCAGAGCGAAGGGTTGGTCATCGAAATTACGTTTTATCTGGCATGGCTCCGTTATAGGAATTAGCTCCACAGGCTAAAGAAAAGCTCCAAATACAGCCGAGGTCCGCCTGCTTTGCGATGTAATCTATAGATTGCATTAAAGACAACCGCTCCTTGTATGGGTAAGCTTTTTGTCGGCGATTGAGGAGAGTGACTGCTAATTTCGAACGGAGGCAAAAGGCACACCACCGCCTTTCTCCGAGGCAGAGCAGAAATGCCTCGGAGAAAGGCAGCGTCCTTTTCGGATTCGGGGGCGTGTTTTGCTGTTGTCTCCTCCTTGAGACTTCTTGCAAAAAACATGCCCCCCGATCCGAAAGGGACGGGGCCTGTTTGGAATGACTGACCTCTTCTCCAATGGCTGGCCAGCATTCAAGAGGCCAGCCAATGGAGAACAGGGGAGAAGAGGGGCGGGTGCAAGCCCCTCTTCTCCAAGTCATTAATTCTCGCGAGCGAGACTGCGCATGCGCAGCCTTCGCTAGCCGAGACCTAAAAAAAACCTGGGCAGGCCAGGCACCTCAGAAGCTCAAACTCCCTTCTACTCATCCCGCTGAAAACTCGAAAACAAAAAACTGCGGCAAGATCCTTCGCCAGGAGCCCGCCAAAAATCTGGAACTCTATTCCCCCTCGCATCAGAACTATTCCCTCTTTTGTAAAATTCAAAAGTCAACTCAAAATCCAGTTCCTCGACAGCTCCCTAGGGAACCAATAGGAGCAGTCAGAGCAGGGAAGCAGACACCTCTCACCGCTTCGACTCTATGTCCGCAAGGCTTCAAACCAGAAATCCCCGCCATCGACCTACACTGTTATTGTTTTATGTGATTCTCTGCACTGTATCTGATGTAAAGCGCTCCGATACCCTCGGGTCAGGCCAGCGCTATATAAAACTTCTTAAATAAATAAATTTAAAAATTTTTAAAAACATCTGCATCACACAACTCTTTCTGGTGTGGATAGGAGCAGCGGTGTGGTGGGCCAGGGCCCTCGCTGTGATGGTTCCGATAGTGAGGAAGGGGAGGCCTGCCTATGTCAGGCTGCGGAAAGAAGAAAGTCATTTTGTGATGGTTAACCTGTCCTGTCAGTTTGCATCTTCTATTTCCCTGCTTGTGTTTAATGTTTAAAGGTGGAAAAAACTAGGTGACTCATGCTGCCAGTCATGGCATTAAACCAGAGAGCCGTGCAGGTTACAATGCATGAGAGTTTAAAAGGGCTTCAGCTTTCCTAATGTATTTACAGGTGGGACTGGTCTCCAACGCCAATGTTTTGACATAAGTGTATGGTGTTATGTTTGGTTAATTAAGACACCAAAACTCAGCAGGCCTGCAAGTGTGAGTTAGCAGTTGTTGGCTACAAAATGTGAAAGTATACGTGCCGCAACTGTAATATTGTAACTGTAACCATTTTTCGATGTAAAAAAAGTAAGCTGGAATAACACTGATATAGTAAATGCAGGTGCAAATGTCAGAAAAGTAATTGCCATAAAACATTCTAAATGAAAGCCTTCTATAAAGAGACCACCACCACCACCAAGATCTTGGATCCCACAGCGGCGGTGGTGGGGAAAGCGGCGGACCATGGAGGCAGTGCCAATGTTGGCACCGCCGTACTGATCACGACCTGCATTTCTGACAACCTTTTCATGGCGGGCCCCCCGCCATGATAAGATCGTCGGAAAGGCAGGGAAGTAGCCCCAATTAGTGCTCCAGAGCATTTTAGCACATTGTAAATTGTGGCTTGGGGGCTCTTGTTGTGAGACTCTATGCCAGCAGTATCGTGCACGCACTGTGTACCATGCACAACATGGGGTATGGTAACAGTGCGCCCGATGTGCAAGTGATGCTACACTGTGGTGGCATGTGCTTCAGGCTCTCTTTATGAGCCAAAGCATGCCGCCAACATACCACCAGCCCGGCGGTAGGGTCCCAATATGGCAGTTGAGATGCCGCTCACTTGGCGGCGTTCTCCCAACCACCACAGCAGCGGTCTGGCGGTCGGACTGCCAAACTCATAATCAGGGCCTAAACCTCCTTTGTGCCTAAAATTGAGAATATGTACTGTGAAACACACTGACATATGGGTGACGGTATCCTCAGCACAGGAAGGCTTGGGTCTTGGTGGGCCTTGAAGAAAGTCACCCGTACCCTCAGCAAAAGAATGCTTGGGTCTTGGTGGGCGTTGAAGTAGGTCACCCGTATCCTCAGCACAGGAAGGCTTGGGTCTTGGTGGGCCTTGAAGTAAGTCACCCGTATCCTCAGCATAGGATGGCTTGGGTCTTGATGGGCCTTGAAGTCAGTCACCCGTATTCTCAGCATAGGATGGCTTGGGTCTTGGTGGGCCTTGAAGTAAGTCACCTGTGTCCTCAGCAAAGGAATGCTTGGGTCTTGGTGGGCCTTGAAGTAAGTCACCCGTAACCTCAGCACAGGAAGTATTGGGTCTTAGTGAGTCTTGAAGTAAGTCACCCGTATCCTCAGCAAAGGAAGGCTTGGGTCTTGGTGGGCCTTGAAGTAAGTCACCCATATCCTCAGCAAATGAATGCTTGGGTCTTGGTGGGCCTTGAAGTAAGTCACCCATATCCTCGGCAAAGGAATGCTTGGGTCTTGGTGGGCCTTGAAGTAAGTCACCCGTATCCTCAGCACAGGAAGTATTGGGTCTTAGTGAATCTTGAAGTAAGTCACCCATATCATCAGCAAAGGAAGGCTTGGGTCTTGGTGGGCCTTGAAGTAAGTCACCCATATCCTCAGCAAAGGAATGCTTGGGTCTTGGTGGGCCTTGAAGTAAGTCACCCATATCCTCAGCACAGGAAGTATTGGGTCTTAGTGAGTCTTGAAGTAAGTCACCCATATCCTCAGCAAAGGAAGGCTTGGGTCTTGGTGGGCCTTGAAGTAAGTCACCCATATCTTGGGTCTTGGTGGGCCTTAAAGTAAGTCACCCATATCCTCAGCAAAGGAATGCTTGGGTCTTGGTGGGCCTTGAAGTCAGTCACCCGTATCCTCAGCATAGGATGGCTTGGGTCTTGATGGGCCTTGAAGCAGGTCATCCATATCCTCAGCAAAGGAATGCTTGGGTCTTGGTGGACCTTGAAGCAATCAGAGTCGTCATCCAGCCCAGGAAAGATTCACCAGGAATAACATCCGGTCCCCAAAGATAAGTGCCAGTGGGACCCACCTGCTACCACAGGCACACATCAACCACTGCTTCCCACGTGCCTGCCTGGAAGCCTGCCCTGGGTGCAGCTTTTCTCCCATAATACTGGGTATGTTTGTTAACAGGAAAAAGCAGTAATTCCGGATCCACACACGGGCATAAATCGACGGATACAGATTTACCACGGTTTTGTGAACATGCCCTAAGAGTCTAATTCGTATATAAAAGTACATCAGGAGATTTACACCTCCTCCTGGGTGTACGCTTACACTTCATTCCCGTTCAGAACTCACTCCAGGAGTGCACCAGCAAAGAGGTGCTACTCCTGGGAAGTAGTGTGGCCTTTTCAAGCACACAGTAAACGTCTGCATTAGAAAATGCGCGTGTCGATCTGCGACAACATATTGTTTTCAAATGTTCTACGTTTTTAAAACGTGTTCTTTATTGTATTTCTTCAATGGGAAATCATTTTTGAAACTGGAGAAGCCCATTCCCTTCCAGCCCCACCAAGTCTGGAGGTGTTCCGTCCGCTTCCCGCCCTAGAAGGTGTTTACTCCAGACCTTTACAGTGGGAAACCTCTGATCACTTCAGTGTGAAAAGGGGTCGGAGGGCAGTTTGCGAATGCCCACAACCTGACGCGTGTGTGGGCATTCACAAACTCACAAGGCAAACCATGCTTATTAATCCCATGTCCTACACCTGGCATGGGATTTACTACTACATTTCTGTACGCAGTACAATTACCCAGTTGTTAAAGGAATAGCACCTGCTACGCATCTTTTTTGTACATACTTAGCAGGAGTAAATTCAGCTATTTATGGCCCTACTCATGTTTATGGCTGAAAATACCTTTATGAACGCGGCCCATAACCTCTTATGACCATTGACAACTCTTAATCAGAAATAAATACATTTACTTGCACGGAATCAATTTTTGGGTGGACCAGCACAAATATTTCAACTTTTTTGTATTCCTGCGTCAGGAAAGAGATGAGACAACTGCCTGCTACACTCTGCCCCATTCTGAAAACTGTTCATGCATGCAAGACTGACTTACACAGACACATTGACTATATAAGTGCACTGCAGGTGTAAAACAACTTTCGCTTGGCACTTCCAGAAGCACTTACCCTTAAAAAGATTTCCATGTGATAAATCTATGAGTAGTGGGAGGTCGAAAGGTGGTGGCGCGTGCACATTACTGGACTGGACTAGTCTCCAAGTGTGTAAAAACCTACAGACTTACAGGTATTAGGGTGTGCACACACTCCACCCCAACACCTTCCCATCTTTTTCATGCTGGAAGAAAACATTCCCACACAATTGGTGGGCAGGCAGGAAGGGGTTTTCTCCATGGGGGAAAAGTTTTCCCCGTGGTGAGAGCAATAAAATATTAACAACTGTATTTGCACTCGTTATGCCGATTTTCACATGTGAAAATACATTTGTACAGATTTTTGCATGAAAAAATGGAATTCCCAAGTTTTCCAGTCTCCTGTAAGTGTTGCCGTGCGAGGTCAGAAACCAGTAGGCGCGGATTTATGACTGGTTCGACCAGGAGGCCCAGCATGGGTAAGCATGGCCCCTGTTAGGCGTCTCCCCCAAGCCCAGAATCCCAAGGGACCATGAGATATTCCTCAGCAGCGCTAAGAGCTCTCCTGGACGCAAGCGCGAGCCTTCCCTTTAGCATAATGATCCATATTGGATCCTGCACGTGCCAATGATCAATATTACTCCGGCCCATCAGCTTCCAGGTTCGTTTGGGAAATGCTCGTTCAAGCTGCAGCGGAGCCTTTTCCGTGTATAAAGAATTCATGATGGCAGTTGCAGCTCCGCGCAAGTCAATCGATGAGCAAGGGAATGCGGGAGAATTTATGTGGGTCCTCACCAACACTTACTGCACGCCAGGATCCCCTCCCCTCCCTTTATATTAATTACAATCTAATGCATTAATCCTCCAAATTCGGAAGCTTAAGCAACAAAGGATTGCATTCATCAGGAAAAGAGCTGGAAGCCCCCCTAGGGTCCTCTGCGCAAAGTAATATTGAAATTGGCATGCACTTAAACCAGCCGCACGCGCCGATTGACAGGGAGTTCTCCAGCGAAGATAGAATACCTGAGAAGCGTTCAGTCAGGGACATCATTCATGGAAGGAGGGCAGATGAACAGGGAGAAAATCCAGACAGAAATGGAAAGTCCTCATTCGAGGGCAGGATTCTACAGCAGACGTCATTGGTTGTAGCACAAGACAAGTAGGGTGCGTGACTTGAAAAGTAGTGCCTGTGACTTGGTTGGGACTGCAAAAGTTATTAAAAGTGACACTGAAAAGTGGTACAACATTTGTTTTCAGAAATGTGTACACCCAAAATTTACCAATTGAACAGGCAAATTTAATGAGGCAATCAGATCAGGGAACATAGCAAGTCGATGGTATTTTGTGTTACCCGTATCGTTGTAGTGTACGTCTGCCCAGATGTGACCTTTTTACCACTTGCGCATTGTCAGGTTTGCGTTTTGCTGCACTGTTCTGGGTTGTGTGAGATGAACACAACTTCACAAGCTAAGCTTGGGTATTGCGGGCTCTTTGGGTTTAGAATCAAAGGACGGTATGGTGTAGCATGTGTGTAGAGGAGTGTGCACACTTAAGTGGAGAAAGTTGTCTGGTGGGTCGCTGTGTGTTTAGAATGGCGATGTGTGCATATCACTTGTTGAGAGACTCCGGCCAGGAGATTGTCCTTCTGCGCTAGTGGTGTGGTGCAGGGGCCAGAGCGTCTGGCTCTGGAGCGTGGGGCTCAGGGTTCGATCCTCAGTGGCAGCTCAGCTCAGAATCATGTGACTCACTTAATCTCCCCGATGGCCCCTAGCGCCTTGAAATCTTAAGGGGTGATATGTTTGCGCTTTACAAATATGGATTATTAAAAAATATGGATTTGGCGCTAGGATTTGGGAGGAAGAAGGTTGCAGAATTGAGAAGGGAACAGCATGCAGGGAAGGGTGGGAAAAGGTAATGTAAGTGTTGTGTTGAGACCACCAAGTTGCCATTGGGTTGTTCTTTAGAGCCATGGTGAATGTTAAGATACTGCCATAGGATACAGAATTGGGTGGGTGCACAAATTTAAAACGAGGCAGCGCAAGCAGCACACACAGCACTTAATTTGTGCCTGTGGTTGCCAGTGATACCCATCAGGACGATTTTTAGGGGACTGTAACTCTTTTGCACCGCCTGCTCTTTCCTGGTCAGGGTCTGCAGCTGCCCTGATTTGCAAGCAGCAGAAAACAGCAGACCTGTCCTTCATTTATTTGCAAAAAGTTTCATCAAAATAAAGGAAGCGAAGCCAATAAAGGATACTCCAGCATTCAGTGTATTGGCAGCCCTTCTTCTATTTCCATTGACAACACTGGAAATAAAAGAAAGACTGCTGCTCCCCTTCCCTGGCAGGGTGCATGCTGCTTTCCAGCACGTTTGACTATCAAGCTGACAGATGGCAGTTGTCAGTAGTATCCTAGGGCTCCTGGCCCTTAGTAGGGCAGCAGGTACTACTGGGAGCAGAAAGCAAGGCGTGCCCCTTACTTCCTGGCCTACACCAACGCCTCACTCCGCCACCTCACTCCGCCGCCCCACTCCGCCGCCCAAGAATAAATTGCGGACAAGCATTTATTAATTTTCAAAGTAAGAACAGTACTAGAATCCCGGTGGGTCAGTTCAGGTGGGAGCGCAGGCGGCACGTGCATCCTGGTAGCAGAAGAGGGGTGGGTCAATGAAAATAAGACCACTGTTGGACAGTCGCATGAGTTCAATATGGGGGATGGGAAATAATTATTTCCCCATCAAAAGTATGCTGTTATCGGTCATCACTAAACACTCAGGCGGCGATGCCGCGTTTTGTACAGCAGCTTCCCTATCCCAACCATCTAAAATGTAAATTATTTTGCCAGGAGAAATTGATACTCTCTGAAAGTAACATAGCCCCGTCCCCCTGCCCTTCTCCCCCCACACCACCTACCTCATGCCATTCCTGAGCATTGTCTTTTTTAAATGTAGATGTTGTACTGATGTTTTCTTCAGATCATTTTAATATAGATTGTATGAAGTTCAGTAGTCAAATGGATTTGAGTTTTATTTCATTTTTTTTTTGTAAAACGAATAGTATTGTTTTTTACTATATGCAGACAAATCTGAGTGAGGCCTTTACCCATGGAGTATTTGTCTGGCTGGTATATGCATGGATATGTGCATTCTGCTGACTTTGTTTTTTAAACCCGGCTGCACTCATCCCTTGAGGTGCTTCCATACTTCCGGAGGTCATTCATAATTGCAGCGCTCCCATAAGGTACACCGGCGAGGCACAGCAGAACCCGGATTTTCATCTGCAAGTGATTTTACGGAAGTAGAAGTCATGTTGCTGAAAAGGCATCCAGTCAGCTTTGGGGGCGGCACTGATGACCTTTGAGGCTGCGGCACCTGGTTATGTTTTAAGGACGCACACACCTGACTGGGAGTGACTGTTCCCCAATCCTGCACAGATTTTACATGCATCCATTGCTTTTCCATAAAAGTTTACTATCCGTTTCAAACTTTGCATTTACCACAAACCATGGAAAAAAGCGCCACTCTCCAGAGAGGAGCCCGCGGTTCCTCGTCAGGGATCAGCTCAGCTTCGCAGGGCAGCAGCTTGGAAGCAGCTAGCATCGCACTCAGCACATCCCATAACTGCACCCAGGAGCCAGGCAGGCACTTCACAAACTGTCGGCCTGGCGCGATCTGTGCTTCCAGACATCGCTGTGACCACGACAGGTGTGTCATGGACCACACAGCGACCTGCAACCGCAGCATCACCGCACTGCCAAGGAAGCAGCTTGGAGAGATGTGCTAACATCCTCAAAACTGTCGCTGATCAAAACCTGAATCCATGAAACACTGCCAATGAATGCCCCCCTATTAGAAACATGCAACCAGGAAGGCTCACATCAATATTTTCTCGGGGTATTGTGCATATTTCTGGCCTCGTTCACAAAGAGGTCTCGCTCCGTCTGTGACGTTGAAGTGAGAGACAGCCAAGTCGCACCTGCGCAGTGTGAGGTTTGTGACGCGATCCTTGGGTCCATACTTATCATAGGAGTGCGTTGCTCTGGCATCACGCAAGGTGACGCACGGGCAGCACAAGCCTTACGTCAGATTCACCGGGCCACGCAAGGCCCGGCTGGCTTAGGAAATCTGGCGTAAAGCAAGGAAACGCAAGCCACTGCCTCGCATCACTCTGCGGCGGGGAGGCGTCACCGGGGCGGAGCGTGGTGTCCCACCCATGTCTTTGGGCGCATTCTCAGATTCTCCAGGGCTGGTTAACCAGGGAATGCTTCAAGATTGTATGTATTCCTGACAGAGGCCACCCAGGAGAAATATCTTCATTTCTCCTTGTTGTTTCCTCTTTAAAGTGTGCTGCATTCTGTAGCACACTTTGGCAGAGGAAAACGCCTCTTAGGATTGTGTTTGTGCAGGAAGGTGACCGACCCTTCCTGCACATAAACAATCCTACCTGCAAAGGAGGCGCCCTTGCATCATGGGGGCCTGCTTTGGCACTAGGCAGTCACCGGTGCAAGGAGAGTGCAGGAATGCACCATGTCTTGACAGATATGGCGCATTCTTGCCCTCTCCATTTCATGCAGCGCAGCAAGTTGTCTCGCTGCGTTGCGTCAAGTTTTAAGATGATATGTCCCATTCCAAGTCCAGTGAGGCAATATTCTTAGGTACACCACTTATGTTTATGAGAAGTGATGTGTTCTCGCTTCCGGCATTACAGGATGCTGGAACACAGACCAGATTTCATTGGCAGAAACGCAATGGGTAAAAACAGATGCAGTGCCCCCTTTACAGTTCCGGAAAGATCCACAGCCTTGCCCCTATCCAACCGCCACCAACACCACCCTGAGAAATGTATACTCGCACTCCTCCCGGACGGCCCAGACCCTGCCCCTGATGCCCTTCTGACCCCCGACCCACTGAGATCCACCCATCTCATTTCCTGAACCCCCGACCCACTGAGATACACTCATCTCATTTCCTGAACCCCCGACCCACTAAGATACACTCATCTCATTTCCTGAACCCCTGACCCACTGGGATCTACCACTCATTTCCTAAACCCCCCGACCCACTGAGATCCACCCCTCTCATTTCCTGAACCCCCGACCCACTGAGATCCACCCATCTCATTTCCTGAACCCCCGACCCACTGGGATCCACCACTCTCATTTCCTGAACCCCCGACCCACTGGGATCCACCACTCTCATTTCCTAAACCCCGACCCACTGGGATCCACCCCTCTCATTTCCTGAACCCACGACCCACTGAGATCCACCCCTCTCATTTCCTGAGCCCCTGAATCTCTGGGATCCACCCCTCTCATTTCCTGAACCCCCGACCCACTGGGATCCACCCCTCTCATTTCCTGAACCCCCTGACCCACTGAGATTCACCCATCTCATTTCCTGAACCCCCGACCCACTGATATCCACCCATCTAATTTCCTGAACCCCCAACCCACTGAGATCCACCCATCTCATTTCCTGAACCCACCGACCCACTGAGATCCACCCCTCTCATTTCCTGAACCCCTGAACCTCTGGGATCCACCCCTCTCATTTCCTGAACCCACCGACCCACTGAGATCCACCCCTCTCGTTTCCTGAAGCCCTGACCCTCTGGGATCCACCCCTCTCATTTCCTGAACCCCCGACCCACTGGGATCCACCCCTCTCATTTCCTAAACCCCTACCCACTGAGATCCACCCCTCTCATTTCCTGAACCCCGACCCACTGGGATCCACCACTCTCAATTCCTGAACCCCCCGACCCACTGAGATTCACCCCTCTCATTTCCTGAACCCCTGACCCTCTGGGATCCACCCCTCTCATTTCCTGAACCCCCGACCCACTGGGATCCACCGCTCTCATTTAACGCCTGCTCAAAGCTATTCCAGACCGTTATTCACATAAAAATGTTCGGAAAAGTAAAATGTCAACATACTGTTGCCTGTGTTATAGCAGATTGTTTATTTGTAGATTAGAATGCACGGAACAGCTGTGGCAGGGAGGTACCAGGCCTGCC
The DNA here is from genome assembly GCF_964204655.1 of Triturus cristatus. NCBI lineage: Eukaryota > Metazoa > Chordata > Amphibia > Caudata > Salamandridae > Triturus > Triturus cristatus. The sequence goes on from NC_140580.1 coordinate 1,120,292,452, forward strand.
AACTTCTAAACAATTTTCACTATGTGAGGGGAGGGCGTGGCTTTGTGCCGATCGGTGATTTTGATGCATGTAATATAGCACACCCAGATGTTTAGAGCAGGGGTGGTCTAGTGGTTGTCACCCACCTCCGTGCGTGTTTTGGTTTGATCCTACGCACCACGCATACCACCAAACTAAAAGCGCACAGGCGTGGCTGTGGAGTCAGTCACACGCCAATACGGAACAGAAACTGTGCCTCCTCAACTTTATATGGCACACCGCGCATTGGCCTAGTGCACAGGCACAACAACACTAGCGACGAGTCGGTACTCGTCCCGCTCACCGCTCACCTGGCGACACGGAATCTTCAACGAGGTGGCAACCCGCCGGTAAACAGCCATTAGTACGCGGATGTTAGTCCGCGTACCATTACTTCGCAAGCGTTACAACGCATGCGATGTTACAATGCGTAGCCTTTACTACGCAAGTTGTAACATCGCATGCATTATAACACTTGCGAAGCAAAGGCTATCAACATCGTTGTGTGGAAACGGACGCGCTTCCGTTTCCACACAACTAAGTGCACAACTGACGCTGGAAGCCTGGAGAAGAGGAACCACAGCTGAAGGAGAAGAGAGGAACTGAGGAGGGAGAGGTAAGAGGGGCTGTGTAGTATTTAAGGGTTAAGGGTAGGGGGAGGGTCGTGCAGGGGGTAGTCGTTTTGGTTTTAGGGTAGTGTAGTTATGTTTTTGTAGTGTAGAGTAGTGTATTTTGGTTTAGAGTAGTTTCGGGGGGGTTGTGCAAAGTAGTGTTTGGGAGTAGGGACAGGACTGGGGGTAGGGGCAGGGTCGTGCTGGGGGTAGTGTTTTAGGGTTTAGGGTAGTGTTGTGGTGTTTGTGTAGTGTAGGGTAGTGTTTTAGGGTAGTGTCGGGGGGTCATGAAGTGTAGTGTTAGAGTGTAGGGTCCAGGCAGGGGGAAGGGGGAAGGTGGTGTAGGGGGTAGTGTATTAGGGTTTAGGGTAGTGATGTGGTGTTAGTGTAGTGTGGGGTAGTGTTTTAGGGTTTAGGGTAGTGTAGTGGTTTTTAAGTAGTGTAAGGTAGTGTAGTGTAAGCATGATTTTAGTGCGATGTTTTTAATTAGCATAAACCATAGTACATTTATAACCATTTGCGTTATAAATGCATGCGCAGTTATAACTTGCGAAGTAATGGTTTATGCTAAGTAAAAACATCACACTAAAAGCATGCGAAGTAATTGTATGCGAAGTATCGACATACATTCCAACCCGCCGGCTGCCTCCCACGACGGCGGTGCTTGCACCTGCTGCAGGACCCCTCCCCTCGTCGGCAGTGCCTGTAATTCATCCTGCAGGCACAAGTAAGTGCTGTGCTTGCTGCCGACCGTGTTTTTCAGCACTACAAGTGTGAGGAGAAGGGGGCTAGAAACATAAGGGTCAGTAGCAGCCTCCAAAATATCTTCTGCCCTTGTGCATAGCCACAAGACCACGCACCACAGCAACTCACAGACCAAAACAAAGCAAGAGTAATCCTTCAATTGACAAAAAGTGGGTGTGCACCACGTGGTTTCACCCTGGATTACAAAACAAAGACACTGCCAAATCACAAGCCTGACAGCACATGCCCTGGGAGGACAGGCCTGCAGCAGCAGCTAAGTGTCACAAGAGCCAGGAAATCAAGAGGGGTCCACACAACTATCACCAGGACTGCGCACTGTCCCTCAGTCAGGTGGCTGTCTTTCACACCCCAGCGAAAACAGTGCTCCTACAGAGAGATAATCATACTCACCCCAACAGCAAATTCCACAAGGGCCAATCAGACAACAGCACGTTTCTGTGACTACATGGCCACAGCTCCAGCCATAGAGCCGTTCCTCATTAAAAGGCGCCCCCTCATCACAAGCACCCAAGTGGAAGGACTGGATGGAACGCCTCCAGTTCTAATTTGAAGGTGCCGACATAATGGCAGAACAACATTGTGCACCTTTGCTACTTCTAGGAGGCAAAGACATCCACAAGATCTATAAAACCCTAGAGGAGGCAACCCCCAAGACGTACACAATGCTGACCACAGCTCTTGAAAGCACATTTTAAACCCATGGGATATAGAGACTATGAAAGGTTCGTCTTTAGACAAGCTCACCAAGAGCCAAAAGAATTGTTTGACACTTCCACAGTCACCTCAAAGATCTTGCGAACATGTGCGGCTTTCACAATGAACAAGAAGAAATACAAGGTCAAATCATCCAAGGGGACTCCTCTCTCAAACTCAGAGAGACCATTCTTCAGGAATCAGAGAAATTGCTCTGAGACTTATTAACCCTCAGGAGATAGAAAAGACCTATAGAAAGCAAGAGTGTACAACACGGAGGTGGTCCTCCACATGGCTATTAAGACAGAACCTGTCAATGCCAACCAACTCTGCTGCAGGAAAGACACCCCAAAACGACCAACAGAAGAAAAGAAGCCATGTGGATATTGCAGAGGACAACCCCACAGGCCAAATGAGTGCCCAGCCAAAGGCAGGAAATGCACAGCCTGCGGCAAGTACAATCACTTTGCCAAAGTCTGCAAGTCATCGAAACGAAAACGCTCGAAAGAAACCCTTCAAGCTGTCATTGAAACCGCCATTGAGCCAGAGGACATGGACGATGACTTTGCAGAATATACTGTTCACTAGACTGCCTGCTCACTCCACACCCTGCTCCTCTCACAAAGCCAGATACAAGTAAGACTCCATGCCATCACCACGACGATTGACACTGGAGCCTCTATAGACCTCATGTCCGCCGACACCTACCACGAGTTAGCAAACTACAACTGAACAAAGCCAGAGGGAAAGTTTTTGCATACGGCCAGTCACAAGCCCTTCCATGCTCTGGAGTATCAAATTGTCAGTGTTCAGCGGAGAAGTGAGCGTAAACACCACCATTTATGTGGTAGATGGAGGTCATGGTCTGCTGTTCAGCGGTCACACAGCGGAAACTGTGCACTTCATCTCCTTCGCTTTCAGGGTACAATTTGAGGAGCTGATGAACATCCTCGCAGAAGTGTTCCAAGGGATCGGTTGTTTGAAAGGCAAAGACATGTGGCTGCACATCGATCCATCAATACTAACAGTAGCTTTGTGACACACATGCATCACATTCTGCCTCAGACCGAAAAAGGAGGAAAAGTTAAAAAAGCTTGAACGAGCAAGCATTATTAAGGAAGAGAATGGCCCCACACCGTGGGTTTCCTTGATCATAGTGACAAAAAAGCAAAAACAACCTGGGGAAGTCCACACCTGGATGGATATGAGGCTCCCAAATGTCGCAATCAAACGAGCAGGCCATCTGACCCCACGGTTGACGACATCATAGGAGAACTCAACAGAGCAAAATGGTTCTCGGAAGTTGATCTTCACTGTGGATACCACCAGCTACCTCTTCACCCCGACTCAAGGTACATAACGACATTTTCAACCCATGTCGGCCTCAGGAGATACCGCAGCCTCAACTTTGGAATATCCAGTGCCTCAACTTTGGAATATCCAGTGCCGGCAGGATATTCTAAAAAACATGCAGGAAATGCTAGGCGGTTTGCCAGGGGTCATCAATGTTAGTGATGACATTTTGATCTTTAACAAATCCATGAGGGATAATCACAAATGCCTGCAAAGAGTCCTCCAAAGACAAACAGTGTCAACTCTCCACCGGCAGAAGTGCAAATTCCTAAAGCCATAGATCAGTTTCTTCGGCCACACCTTCTAAGCCGACAGTGTATCTTCGGACCCAGAGAAAGTGTGCAATGTGCAGTAGGCACCACCTCCACCAGTGTGTCGGAAGTAAGAAGCTTCCTCTGAATGGTGAAATATTGTGGGTGATTCATAGCTGACCTCACAGGCCTCACCCAGCCCCTCTGTGAACTCACAAAGACCAAACCATGGACATGAGGAACTGCAGAAGAAGGAGCATTTCAACAAACAAACAAAGCCCTCTCGGCAGACACAACGCTGTCATACTTTGATCCACTGAAACCAACTACCATCGCTGTCGACGCAAGCCCAGAAGGACTGGGGCCATCCTCACCAACCAGCAACAGCAAGGTGCCTGGGCTCCCATGACCTATGCCAGAAGGTCACTCACTGTGACAGAAAAACAATACTCTCAGATCGAGAAGGAGGCCTTTGCCATACACTGGGCCTGCAGGCATTTCCATTTGTACATCTATGGATGCCCGTTTGTAGTCACCACTGACCACAAACCCCTTGTGCCCCTATTCCAAGGCTTAGCATCCAAACCACCACCTCGCATTGAGAAGTGGGCGCACCAATAACAGGAGTATGATTGCTTGGTGGAATAACGGATGGGTGCAAACATTCCAGCTGACTACCTCTCCCGCCACCTCCACGCTGCCAGAAAGAAGCGGAAGATGCTAAGCAAATGGAAGAATATGTCCAGTATGCCACTGAGAGGTCAAGAACACTTGCGCTGTCCCTCAACACCATACTATTGGCCACTCAAGCCAATGAAAACCTGCAGCTAGCTATAACAGTGATCCAATCTGAAGGGTGGCACGCGTTAAAGGCACACCTATCCCAGAGGACCCCCGAAGCGACAAGGATTCTGGAATACCTGTTCAATGTTTGTCATTAACTCACAGCTAATGCCAGTGTGTGTCTGCTAAGAGAACCCCGCCTAGCGATACCCTACAGCCTAACTGACCAACCCGTGCAACTTGGCCATCAAGGAATAGTCAAGACCAAGAACATGCTCCAAACTAAAGTCTAGTTTCCATGCATGGATGAAATCGTAGAGGCAGTGGTTAGGTCCTGCCAGTGGTACCAAGTATTGGGATCCCCTGAAGCACCGACCTCAGAGCTCACTAAGCCAGACCCCCAGCATCCCTGGGAACGCTCCAGTTTGGAGTTTGGTTGTCTCCCTGGTGGACGCTACACCCCAGTCCTAATAAATGAGATGACTTCACCAAATACCCAGAGATTGAACTTGTGGGATCCCAAGCAGCCTCAGATGTCATCTCAAAGATGGAGAAGATGATAGACACTCATGATCTCATGAAAGAGCTAAAAACGGACAATGGGTCACCAGTCCAAAGTCAGGAGTTTACTGACTAACTTCGGTCATCCAGCATCCACCACCACAAGATAACACCCACTGGCCACAAGCTAATGGAGAGAAGGAGCGCTTTATGAGCACCCTGAACAAGGGAATCCACATTACTCATGCCGATCCACAACCCATGGAAATGGCCATCTAAGGGTTCCATCAAAAATATCAATAGACTCTGTACTTCACCACAGGGCAAGCCCCAGGACACGCTGGTATGGGACAGGTAGTTACTGGCACTATCTCCCACCACACTGAATGGATGCCAGGTCCCATTGATGGTGCCAGAGTGTTTCACAGAAGAAAAGAGACAAATAATCAGCCAGCACCAGTCAAAGATCGCAGTCCTCAAACATTCAGCCAGGTGACCTGGCATTTGTAAAGGACCAATATTCAGGAAGCAAATTCAGACTGCCATTCGAGTGTCACCCGCGGGTCGTCATCCGGTGGAGAGGCACCATGGTCACTGCTCGTCGACGAAATCACCTGTAACATATCGTTCTTCAAAAAAATCCAGTGTTAATTTCAGGGAGGAAAACACAGCTGCTTTTGACCCATCACGACCATGATAAGGAAGCAGATATCGCGTGACACACCATGGCCTGTGTGTATTGAGGTCTGAGGTACACCCAGGATGCCCAAAAGTCTATTTTAAGTTATTCTTAGCTGTACCTGTACCCCTCATTGGTCATATAGACATCACTGCTCTAGTTAGGCGACACAGTAAAGAGATCAATCCATTTGTCTGGCGTGGAGAGAAACGACCCCTGCGTTTCCCATAGCGGTGGTCCCACCCCTCCACCTCAGCAAATGATATAAAATGAGGAGGCGGTCAGCACCTAAAGGTCTTCTGCGCATTTCCTGCTAGCACTACCAGGTGTGTGTGCACCTCGCCTTTGGGCTTACACGTGACAACCACACAACACAACAGGTGGGCACATCATTTTATGACAAAACAGTAAAACCTCAATGTTCAGTTACCGTACCATAATTGCCACATTTCCTTCCTTTTGAGGTGTATTCCTCTTAGCACTCGTTGTATTGTTTTTATTTTTTTATTATTTGCCACACACATTTAACACAGTCACTTATTTTTAAAGGAAATAAATTATGAGACCCTTGCTGCATTTTAAAATACAATTTAGCTTATCTATATGGGAGTTTTGCCTTATGCAACACACAACCAAATGCTAGTTTCAGCACGCTCGTCGCCCCATTCTTTATGTGTCTTTTAGAGGTGGTGGGGGTCCCAGCTGACTGAGAGACATTTCTATAGCACACACTCTACAAGGTCTCTTGGAGATAGTCTTGAAGACACTGCCTAGACAAACAAGCTAGCTTCAGCATTTTCCTGAGCTGGCGCTATGAAGTGGGTATCTGAATGTGTTTGGGAGTTTGGCCTGGCGGGTCATGACGGATACTGTGGTTTGATACAGTTTGCAGTGGTAGCCTGCTTTATAGGAAATCTTTTTGGGGAAATCTAATACAATAGTCTGTGCATTGAAAACGCCATTATAAATAAAAGCATGTCTTATTTCTGACTTGTTACATTATTTTTTTACATTACAAAAAGGAATGTGTGGGAAGGTCACTTGTGAATCACATGATTTACAATTACATTATCTTTCCAGTGAAAATACTACAGCAAATCACCTTTACAGAGATACCACCACTGATACAAGAGAACTATCTTTACAGAGACCCCATTATAGAGAAAAGTTGTTACAGAGAAACAAGTTTATGGAGATATGAGTACATCTGTAAATATAAAAACTACAGAACACATTTGCAGAGAAACCACTTAAGAAACAAGTGATTACAGGGAAATATTCAACTGAAAAGCAGCTACAGAAAAAGTCACAGCAGAGAAATACTTTACAGCGAAACAACAACAGTGAAAAGTAATTATAGAACAATACCTGTGCCGAGAAACCACCATACGAAATCGTTTTTACAAATAAATAGCTTTGCAGAGAAATCACTACAGAGAAAGTCATTGAAGACAAATACCTTTAGCGAGAAACCATTAAAGGGAAAAGTCATTAAAAAAAATACATTCGCCAAAAATCAGTACAATACCTACAAAGGAAATTTATTAGAGAGACATCACTATACAGAAACAAGTTGCTGCGCTGAAAATTAATTTTAGGTAACTTCAACGAAAAATAGAATTTGTTAAAAAGTACTTATTTAAATATTAGCCAAAAATGAATGGTTTAAATAAAGTGATAGAAGGGATAGAGTAAAGGTTTATATAAGGGATATGGTTAATGTTACAGTCTGGTTCAAAGGTCAAAGTTAGAAGAAAGGTTAATTGTTGGGCAGTACTAGTAGGGGTCAGGGTTTAGTTCTGGAATAGGGCTGAAGGTTACGATAAATAGAGACTGGTTGAAATACAGTATCGTTGTAGAGGCATTGCGTGTAGCAGTTTCGCTTTCAATAACCCCTGCCTGGCTCTGCTTCCTTTTGCAACCCTCCGATCGTGAAACAGACTCGGCGCGCGGTGCATTGTGGGTGCCTCCGTTGCACAAGTGATGAACATGTGAATTTCCCTCCGCCTTTCGGGCCTGGTATTGAGATTTCCAGAGACTCCGTCTGATCGGAAATTGCCCATCGGCCGGCGGTGTAGGCGAGGCTCCTGCCCGGGCTCGATCATCGCCCCCGGTCCTGGCCGCGGCCCGGCTCTCGTTAACCCTCGACGCCTCCCGCACCTGGGGAGCCGCTCACTCGCAGTTAAAAATCTATTGTGACTTGTCAGAAGAATGAATAAACGAGCGCATTAGTTTTTCATTTTGCAGCCCGGCATCTGTTTGTCTAATCAGAAGAGAGATCCGCAAAAGTCAACCAGGGTTGACACGCGCATTTTATTTAACTTTTCCTCTGTCAGAGGAGTTTAAATACCTAATGAACAGGCCGCGGTGATTTGAAATATAATCCCATTACACTGATGAGATTACCGAGACCGCGAGAGTTCACAAATCATGCTTAGGGTTTTCATGGCGAACACCCTGGTGAGACTTGGCGTTTAAGCAGAGGTGTGTTGTAGGAATAAAACATGACAGGTCAGACTCGAGGAGCTTAACTCTTTCCCGCTTCTGGGATCCATGGCAACTCTGGGAAGCCACGCAGGTCCCGCTGCCATCAGGACTAGGGTTAGCGCTACGTATTGCGCCGCCAGGGCTTTAAATGGGATGAAAAAACTGGGGGTGGTCTCTCAAAGGGGCGTGGCCAATGTAATTAAGGGCGTGGCTTAAAAACACCTAAAATAAAAATCTGTGCTTAGCATACTGTGCTGCCCAACTTGTATTTAGCTGTTTCTGTCATTGCATCAGATATGATACATGCAACATTATACCTACAACAAGTCAGGACAATTGGCTTTTTCAATGGTTGTTAGTTGCATAAGATAAATAAGCAGCAACTATGGCCTGTATATAATATTGAAAAATGCTTCCACTTAAAGCCCTGGTGACACCACTACAATGTTGCTGCTCCTGAGTTTCAAAAAGAGAAGGGAAACCCAGAGAGAAAATGACTCTTTAAAGGATTTCCCTTCCCCTACAATGCTCACCCGGCATGAGGACTAGGGTGACCAACTGGCATGGGTGCAAATTCAGGACGGTGAGTGTAAAAATTCAGGACAAAGGGTCAAAATTCAGGACAAAAATTCAGGACAGGAGGTCGAAATTCAGGACAATTCTTAGGGACAAAAGGTACGTTTTACAGACACCTCAGAGGAGGTTGTGTAGTATATAAGTAATCCCATCTATATCCAAACATATTCATCCATTTGCAGACTTATCCATCCTGTATCCTTCCATCCATCATTTCACTCATCCATCCATCCATCCTTTAACCCTATCTATCCGTACACTCCGATAAGTAGGAGCTGCTCTTTTTTGGTTGCACCTGTGAACCAGACTGGAAAGCTTGGTGGCCACACGATCTGTTTCCACCTGACAATGTGTCTCTCAAAGCCAAAAATTTGGGAGTGATTGTGGACAGTGAATTGTCCTTTGGGCCACATGTTTCGTGCCTCTCAGGTAAATGCTTTGGCATTTTACGGATGCTGAGGAAGTTTCTTCCTCTAGTGTCTTTCCAGCATAGGAAGATTATTGTTCAGGCCTTGATCGGATCTCGACTGGACTACGCAAACGCCCTTTTCTTGGGTCTACCAAAATATCTTTTGACCCGTTTGCAAGTGGTCCAGAACTCGGCAGCCCGTGCTATTTACGGGCTCCCGAGAAGAGCAGGTGCCACGGCTTTACTGAATTCTTTACACTGGCTACCGATCGCTAAAATAATTCTTTTTAAGTGCCTGACTTTTGCCTTTAAAGCTTTACAAGGATCTGGCCCTAAGTACATAAGGAAACGTCTCTCCCGATATGTACCCAGCAGGTCTTTGAGATCATCTTGTCTATCCAAAATGACAGTCCTGGTTATTAGGCGTGCAAGGATGGGAGGTCGATCGTTCCGCTACCTAGCCCCGAAGGAGTGGAATGAACTACCACTTTCTCTCAGACAGGCTCCCAGTCTCCTTGCTTTTAGAAAAGAGCTTAAAACGTGGCTTTTTACTAAATAAACTTTTTACTAAATAAACTTGATCCTTCTCTTCTGTCTGCTTTTTTAGTTGTTATGTCTTGTTTTGCCTGCCGATATTCTTCATCAAAGCGCCGGGTTGCTCCTCGGAGTAGCCGAGCGCTATAGAAGAAATAAATTAACATAACATAACATAACACTCATCTATCCACTCTTCCACCCATCCATCCATTTACCCTTTCCCCCATACAGCCATCTTTTCACTTACTCATCCATCCACCCAGTCACTCATCCTTCCACCCATTTACCTTGTCTGTCATCCATCCTTCCTTTCTCTCTCCATTGACCCTTTCACTTAGCCATCCTTCCTTCCATCCATCCATCCATCCATCCTTCTACTCATCCACTCATGAATCCATCCATTGACCCTGTCACTCATCTATCATTTCACTCCTCCATCCACCCATTCACTCGCCCATCATCCACCCTTTCACTCATCCATCCATCCTTTCATTCATCTATTCACCCTTTTACCCATTGATCTACCCTTCCACCCTTCCATCCATCTATTCACCTTTTCTCTCATCCATCCACTCACTCATCCATCCATCCTTTCGCTCATCCATCCATTCATCCATTCACCCTTTCACTAATCCATCCAGCCATCCACCCATCCCTTCACTTACTCACTCACCCACCTTTTCATATTAATAATGAGCTGAGCCTTTGTCTGCAGAGTTGCAGACAGAAAAGGCCCATCAAGAATTTCACCCTTGCTGTAGTTCCTAAAGCAAGGGGTTGGGTGGGGTGGGGGTAGGGTTCACTATGCCCCTGCACATAGGCAGTTTGAAAAAGTAGAAGTCATGAGTCATGCCATGCGGTGACTGTGACATGGTGTTGTTTCCAGGGCTTTAAGCGGGATGAAAAAAAGGGGGGTGTTCTCTCCAAAGGGGGTGTTTGATGTAATTAAGGGCATAGCTTAAAACACCAAAGCTAAAAATCTGTGCTTAGCATAGTGTGCCGCCGGACTGGTATTTTGCCTGTTCTGTCATGGCATCCAGATATATAACACAAGTAAAGTTACACCTACAACAAGCACAGATTTTTAGCTTAGGTGTTTTAAGCCACGCCCTTAATATCGACCTCGCCCCTTTGAGAGACCTCCACCCAGTTTTTTCATCCCACTTAAAGCCCTGTGAACGGGGACAATGTCACATAAACAAACTGAGAACTTAACAACTATGGGGCATATCATCAAGGCGGCTCTATAAAATTATCGCCGCTTTTGCGTCCGTTTTCGGCCGACAAACAGGCGATAATTTCATCGCTTTATCAGCAAGGTCACGCTATCGCGTGACTCCTTGCCTTAGCGTCCTTCCCCTTAACGCCCAGCTTTGCATCTCTAATGAGATGCAAAGTGGGCGTTCCTTCCCAAAAGAACGTGAGCAATGTCGCTAACCGACATTTCTCCTATTATCTAGCCTCACGCTAACCTGCAGAGCGATAAGAAAAGTAGCTCTAACCGCGATTATCGCTACTTTCCTTACGCCTGCTTTTCATCTGACTTAGCCATGATATCCAATGGAAGGTGGATATCATGGCTGAGTCTGCCCTGCCCTATCAACAAGCTATAGCCAAACTTTGTGCGATTATCGCTGGATTTCCAGCGATAATTGCACATTTGGCAGCTTGCGCCTGGAATTTTATCGCTGTTGAGATAAGCGTTGCTGATAGCACGATATCTCAGAGATAAAATTCAGCGTTAGCCGACAATAATTATCCTCGCGCTAAGCGAGAATTATCGCCGGCCCTTGCTGATATGCCCCCATGTTCTTTTATAAATCATGTTTTCCTGTGCTTTAGTTCAGTTATATTAACCGTAATGCCTTTGGACTATTACTCCCAGAATGCACTGGAATGCAAGCACAGCGTCCTTTGTGACTAATCGCTCTGGGTCTCCCCTTAGAAATGAATACCCTCCTCCCATTGGTCCAAACTAACCGTAGTTTGTAGTTCAGTGCAGAAATATTTGTTGTCATAAAATAAGCTTTAAAACTAACCATGTAATATAGTTAAACCCTGTGAGCAGCCCATTCATCTCAATTTTATGTGGGAAATATATGCACGCCCCCTGCTTGACCAGAACTTTTCAAAAGTGAAATCCTAATTGCTGTCACCCGAAACTGAGCTTGGCAAATGAGCCCCACCTGGCCGGTCAGGGCAGCCAGTGGTATTTTGGAAGGGGGTAACGAGCAGGGGGTGGGGAAGTTGAGGCGGGCGAGTGAAGGAAGACGTGTTGATAGGGGGAGGGAAGGAAAAATAAAGGTTAAAAGGGCACGTGTGATTAGAAGAGGAAGATCAGGGAGAGCAGGAAGAAGCGGAGATTTGAGGCAGGGGCACAACGAACACCCCCATGGTAGAAGGACGCGGATGAGAGCCATAAAGGGAGTCGTCATAGCCAGATTCGAGGGGGGGGGATATAGACAAGAGTGGAAGGAAGAAAGGTTGGGAATATTATACTGGAATGAGCAGACTGGTTTGCCCAAGTAAAGGAAACAAAGTGAAACATCTGCTAGTTGTGGGCTATTGACTCTGCGAGATAGTGAGAGCGACCCTCAGTTCCAAACTATAACCTTTTTGATTGGGTGCTATGCGCCGTTATTCCAGCCCGATGGCATACGTCTAAGCACACATTGCATTCTGGGAGATATGACCTTGCCTTCCTGCGATGTAACCAATGGCGCCAACGCAGATGATCACAAGCGACATGTCAAGGAAAGCTTGGGGAATGGAAATGGGATGTGCTGGTGACATACAGCCATCTGTTCACCACATCTGTGCTTCGAATCTGGCACTTATGGAGGGCTAACTTTTCTTTGATTCTGAAATACAGTTCAATGCGTCACTGTGCCTTTCTGTAATATCCATGCCAAGGGTAATGAGGCTTATGAAGTCGGAATTTTGTTACCCAACTGGGACAGCGAACAGCACTCAGACATCATAAAAAGCTCCTACTCCTGTCCATCGAAAGCGCTACAGCGTGTTCTCGGTAGTATGAAACGCTATATACATGGATTCACTTTTATTTTCAGGCTTGTGATATTTATTTAAGTAATTTGGTGCATTCTAGGAGTTGTAGTCGGACTAGTTGGGCTCACAATCGTTGAATTGTAAAAGGAAACCAAACCAAGGGATTGCTCTCTACGGACTCATCTGGCAACCCAGGCTGTACGCAAAGTACGCATAATCATTATCTGAGATCTCAAGTTTTCCAGATGAATACCAAAACTAGCCCTGTTTTATTCTTATTTTTATTTGCATTCTGGCTCTTGCAGTCCTTGATGTCCTGTGTGAGGAATCAGAAACGAAAATGAAAAGCGAAGACAAGGCTGCCAGCTCATAATTGGCAACCTTGCGCGTATCACAGTGAAACATGCTCAGCCAGTCCTGGCCTTTAAGCATGTCGAGACGTCCGACCGAACAGAGGCGATGACGCGCCATGGTGGAGTGTAACAAGCAGTAGAAGAAGCAGAAATGGTTGTTGGGCTATGCACTTGATGTGATACTTACTACAACAGTGTAATATGTCTTGTAAATAATGCGTCTCTTGCGCTACTTAAATGGGGCTTGTTTTATTTAGCTCGGGAGAAATTAAAAACCTAAAAAAACATGTAACGCAATCTGTCTCTCTGCTAAAGCGCTCTAATGTCCTCTAGCGTAGAAGATAAAGTCAAATACAAAGCGAATGACGATATACATCAGTGGGGCGCTCGGGAGACAAGATGGCAAAAGGATTGAATAAAATTAAAAAAGAAACAAGCAGCACCAGAGAAACGAAAGGCGCAACAGCCATTCTTGAAGATAAACGCTGTAATACAAGAAAAAAGTGCTTAGCGGCTAATTAAGAGACACTGTCTCCCGCCGCAAGTAAAAGATCCAATCCCGGTGAACGGGGCCAAAAGAGGACAAGGGGGCAACCAGGAGGTACTAAAAAACCGCCAGTGCAATTATCACACTACGTTCTGCATAATCCGTGACGCAAAATGACGAGCACCAATCAAAAATGCAGGCGGAGCAGAGACACGACTTCTGGAACCGTAATGATTCCAAGAAGCCCTCGCATGGCGAGGGCAGCGCAGGCGCGCTGCTAACACCAGGCAAGACCTAAAAAAAACAAAAATAACTTGTCTTTAATCACGTATAGGAAATGTAAAGTAGTTAAAATAATTAACAAAATAAAAAGTGAAACATTTCTCAAACAATTCAAGGTCACTTCTCACATAGGATGCTACAACGCCTGTGCCAGGAATGTAGGGTAAAGTTAGCCTGTAGGGGAAATCCTGTGTTTTCTCAGCGGCCCTCTGAAAATTTAATGCTGGTGTCAGATATAATTTTATAATGTATCAAGCATGCCATGCTAGGTCTGTCCTTCTCTTACTTCCTGGGAACCTTGGGTCCAGGAGGGGAGTCTTCGGGGATCTTGAGTACAGGCAGCTCAGAATCTGTCCCAAAGTGCAAATATTCTTTCAACGTCCAAAACCCACCACCCAAGAATAAACTAGGGAATCCCTACCACATACAATGATGGCCGTAGGGTGCAGAAAGGGCCAAGTTCACAGACAAAGATGCAATATCCAGGGGCCACAAGGGCTCTGCTGGTCAGCGATAGGACGGCAGTGCAACATTAACCCAGTTACAGACTCATCTGATCTCCCAAGACACAGTTAAAATAGGGGAATGGCATGTTAGAAATGGGCTAGAACAACAGAGGGTCATTGGAGAGGTGGAAGTGGGCTATAAACTTTAGGGACCATTGGCTGTGAATGGCTTGTCTCTGGTAGTCATTGGACCCACAACGCATGAGGGAAGCCCCAGTCACCCCAAAGCCAATGAATAACTGTGGGATACAGAAGCCTCAGGGGTCCTTCTTCACATTCTGTAGAGGGGGCTCATTATTTTGAGTTACGCCACTGCTCACAGGCCATGTGTCATTCACTTATACCACCAGTTTCAAATAGAAACTGGGATTTAGGGTTAAAGTCCTATTGTGTGCTTATACTGTTTGATCTCCAGAAATTTAAGGATTTAAGAGATGGTCCAGACAGATTCAGAATCAGGGCAACCAGCATCTTCCAAAATGAGACCAACGTAACACCGAGGGTGAAAGAGAAACACTGTGTTTGTCGTGGGCTTTAAATGAGTGATATTTCTCTAAACCTTTAAACTGCGCCTATGGTCATGTAGTTTTACTGCTCCTTCATCTGCCTCTGCATCCTAATCCCCTCCGCGCTTCATGTAGGAGAGTAGGATCTGCTTCTTATAGTTACCTCCACTTTTTGCAGATGTTTCACTGTTTTTCGACTTTAGTCTGGCTGGGGCCCTGGTAACCAGGACCCCAGCCTAGCTGCTTCCTCTCTAAATTGATTGCCAGTACTTTAGGTACACTCCAGATTGGATTCTGGGGTACCCTTATTGGTCACTAGTATATGGTATACTATGTAGCCAGGGCATAGGTACCCTAGAGGCCTACCAGGGGAAGCCTTCCAAAATGACACCACAGGTCTGCTACTGCAGCCTGGGTAAGGTGGTGTATGCACCCCTTACTGAGATATAGGTTACCTATATCTCTCCGTATCACTGCACACGCCCACGGGTATTCGTTAGCGCTCTACAAATGTCAAAAATAAATAAATAAATAAATAAATAAATAAATAAACCTATCAGTCACCCCATGGCAGGCCTTAGCAATCCTGAAGGCAGGGTGCTGGGTTTCATGTGAGAGGGTGCCCATGCATGAGCAGAGCCCCTCTGCAGCTTTCGGAACCTTTATTCCGGGGTTGTTTGTGATGCAGCCAAACCATATACTCTTAAGTGCATTATAACCACGCGGTAAATGCTAACTTTGGAATGGCTGCATGCAAACATGTCGTGTTTGGTGTCAAACACCTAGGAATCATACCCTCACGCCAGTAACTGTTGAGGGAGTATAATCCCACCCTTCTAGAGGGAGAGACATGACCCTGGCATCACAAAATGGATGCTGTCAGCCACAGACATGAGTCTGCCCTCCTGCTGCTGGACGAAACTCCATCAGGGGAGGCCTGGACAATAGGTTTCTTGTCACAGGGAGTAGTGACCGCCTCCCAGACAGGCTTTAGTGAATTGGGGCTGGGTGGGTGCACTCCAAGAGTGCTTTGAAGTCTGCACTGGGGGCACATTTGGTGTTCCTGTGCATAGTCCAGCTCAAACCGGTTGCAGGGGCTACCAGACCCTGCTCTGGCGCGAAACTGGACAAAGGAAATGGCTGTAGCCACACCTCTTTCCTGACCCTCCCATAGGTGGGTCCCTAGAGTTTGTCCCACCCCTTCCTTGGGTATAAGATAGAAACCCCTGGCTACAGGACTTTAGATTTACCTGGACGAAACTCTGATACATATCCTGGAACTTCAATGATCTACAAGGCGCTAGATGACTGAAGAATCTCCCTTGGAGTAAAGGAGTTACTCCCCTGCAAGGCAGGCACCTAAGATGCATCTGCCCAGTTTGCATCTTCGAAGCTCCCGCCGGACTCCAAAGAATTTGCAACACAGGAGGTGGGTTGCCAGACTTCCCAGAGGCCGACCCCAGCTCCCAGCAAAGCTGAGACCCGTAGCCCTCGTGGGGACCGTGGAACCGGAACCCCTGGACACCGTGCACATTTGCAAGTGCATATGCTTCTCGTCGATCCTTGAGGCTGTGCTTTGGGCTACTTGTAGTCTCCACCCCGAGCAGTGTCTCCACCAAAGATTACTGGCCTACACTCACTGAGTGTCCCATGGGCTGGTATTGTGTGATTCCTCTAGAGGTCCCTTCGCGATCCCTGGTCCGTCGACTGGTGGTTCCCTGTGAAGGCAACTCTAACTTTAATTGGGCTTACCTTATTGCACCAGACGTGCCCTGATTCTTCGTTGCTTGATGTGAGAGGGTGAGCTCCGAGAGATCGACTTCTTCCCCTTTCCTCATACAAGATCCAGAAACCCTAAGAACAGGGGGTACTCACGTTAGTGACCACGTCAGGGACAGAGACAGTAAAACAGGAAGAAAAGCACCTTTCTCTCCTATTTTCCCGCAGCCCAGCCATTCTCCGGAAGATTTCGTGTGGCCAACTAGAGGGACGGAGAAGAGGGGAGGAGTCGACCCCGGAAGTGAAGTGCCGGGAGAGGTAAAAGGCCGACCTGCCCAGGAAGAGGCGTCTTCGGTGGAAGGAGGAGGAGGAGACCAACCAGCGGAAGCGAACGGGGCGTCCCGGAAGTCCCGACCTGAGGAAGAAGACGCGGACGGCGGACCAGGCGGAAGCGAGGAAGACGACGCTGAAAACCGGTGGACCGAAGAGTGGTGGAGTCCTCCGGAGGTTGCTGAGGAGCGGCCGCAACTCCGGAGAGTTGCGGCGGGGCCGGTGAGTACCGACATCCACGGGACCAGGGGCGGGCAGGACCAAAAGACAGGGGAAGACTGCTTGCAGAAGGAAACGGGAGGTGGTAGGCGGGTGGAGGTACTTAATGACTAACAGAGATTACTGTGGTGTGTCCCTTACCGCTTTACATAGACAGCAGTACTCGGTATGCCAACGAGTGTATACTTTTCATTACAATACTGATTACCTTACGTTGCATCTCCTAACCCCACCTCCTCGCTCCCGTCTCACCCCCCCCGTCCCTCGCACTGTTCCCTAACTACTCCCTCAGTACTCAGAAGCACCGGGTGTTGGTGACGGCACAATCATGACATACAACCAGAACTCACCAATGGCCTCCCTTGTTTGTTTTTCTCTCCTCTGAGCCTCCGGTCAAAACACCACGACGGAGGAAGCGGAACCTTTATACGGGGCCCCAGGCCATACCGGCGAAGTCACCAAACCACTGTCCCACGAAGAGGATCCAAATCTAGAGGAAGAGGACAGTTCTAATCCCGTGACAACCCCACTTGTGCTACCTAACAATAAAACCACTTCTGTTAAACAATATATAAAGCCTCCACGTCTGTATATCCGACCCCGTCTCCCACACTTGGGTAGTCCCCAGGACCTTGCTGGTGTGCACCGAAGCATCTTTTCTCTTCCTGCGTGGGTTGCTGTTGCCAAGGCTTGTTGGGTTCAATCTGAGCACCGACACTGCAGCAGTCCACATTCTTCGTGGGACAGCTCAACTACAGCTCCTGGTCGTCATCGATGCCTCCTGGTCCTCGTGGCTGCAGAGTCAAGCTTCACCTCTTCGCACCTGAAACACCCGACATCTGTGGGCATTCGTCTATCGTGCCCCTGGTCACTGGCAAGTGCCCAGACTCTGTCCCCTCTGCTTTCAGGTTCTTCTAATCTTCGATCCAGGCTTGGATCACACCGGACACTTTTCTTCTTGCCGGCAGCAGCCCTTTGCAGCAGATCGCCATTGAAATCAATGGCGATTCCCGACACCATTTGACACCTAAGCACCCAGCTTCCCTGGGTGAGGCAACTCAAGTACTCCAGTGCTCCCGTGGGTGCTGGCCCTAGAAACTCCTAAGTCTACAGGGGTTTGCTCAAAGTCCTCTCCTAAGTGTCCTTAACTTCTAAAATTCCAACCGCAACTTTCCCATAGAATAGTACGGGGCTCGCGCCTGTGTTCTCACACTGCACATGTCCCCCGTGGGTCTCCTGTATCACTACCTTGGGTGGTTCCTTGGGGTCCCAGTGATTCTATGTGCTCTAGGCACTGTGTCTAGTCAAGTCGTGGTTCTTATACCACTTTCTTAATATATGGTTTGGTCCCCCACTGGGGCCCATTGTATATTGTGCTATTTACTGTCGTTTTTGAACTGTATTATTGTGTATCTTGGACTCTAATCTCATAAAGAGATTAGTAGTGAGTGTTTAGAAATAAATACATATATTTTATATATACCTGGTGTGGTTCTCCTTTCATTTAGTGATTATAATCTGGTAAACCAAGCTGCTTTACACTCCTTCAAGACTTTGCTTGAAGGTTGCTCTCCATAGCTACCACTAGGATAGCTTTCAATAAAGGTCGTCTTAAAACCTATCATCAATAAAGGTTGTTTGGACTGGTGCAAGGTGCCCACTATAACTAGTGGACAGCATATAACAGGCCAACTTCTCACACTTCACCCTACTCTTTCATCCCTGCTTTTATTCTTTTTAGGTGGGTTTGTCTTTGGTCACTATTCCCACAAACAGTTAAGTGCACTGTAGACACCCAGTGCACAGCTATAGCTGAGCTCCTTCTACCAGTCTTTACTTTCCATATCTGTTTCCTCCACCATTGCTCCCCCTGCTGGCGGTCCTTGTGAAAGGTCAATTCCCCTTCGGCACAAATTTGAAATGAAACAGTGCTATAGTCTGGTAGTGCATTTGTGGTTTAAATCTCGGCATATGGAGTTTGCCTGTCTACCTTTTTTTAAATTTTATTTCTAGAGTGCACTGCTACTCCCAGAGGAGCATCCTGGCGCTAAGCGGTAATGAATGTGGCTGCATACGCTCAGAAAATGAGTGAATAGCACAAAGCATCAGAGATGCCAAAGAGCCATGTCTTAACCATTTGAAAATCCTTTCTGAATCAATGAATCTTAACTCCCTGTAGTACTGACCTGATGATTTAACATCCACAGTCACAAAAACCCAAGACTACAGTGGTTCTGGAGACCTGGGGCTGGGTTGGGTGCAACTAGATCCCATGACGATGTGTTTGTCAAGTAGTCGACCAGGCAGCAATAGAAATGGACCAATAGCAGATACAGAACGGCCACTGGCTGGAGTTGCATAAATGATCATAGAGCTGTGTTGTGGATAATGGCTGTGACCTGTACTGGTAATTATGCCCCCTCTATGAACGTTAGGCACTTCCTGTGATCCTGGAGAATAGGCACAGACCAGAAAAGGAATGCCGGCTCCCGCGGCAGCACGCGAAGGTGCTGGCCGGGCTGCCCTCCGGCGAGTGAGCAGGCTGGGGTCCCGGGTGGGACCAGGACCCTGAAACGAAGGGCAGAACTGCGAGGGACCCGGGTGGGACCGGGCCCCTCAAAAACCAGCGAGCGGCCGGGGGAGGGCTCCCCGCGCCACCTACACTCACCTGGGGGTCCAGGTGGGACCGGGCCCCCCACCGAGCCCTAGATGCGTCGCGAAGCGCCAGGCCAAAAGGCAGCGCGGCTCTCCCTGGAGCAGCAGGGGAGCCACTGATCTAATATTCACAGAGAATCAAGGAAAAGCTCCCATAATGCCTTGCAGGTCTGGACCGGCCTGCAAGGGAAAAACAGCATTTCCTCCGCTTGTGGTGGCCCCAGGAGAACGGGGTCACCACCACATGTGTGCCAGGATGCAGGGGGAGCTGTAGGAGCAAAAATGGAAGTACCCCCCTAAGTCTCCTGGGGACTTGAAAAGGATAACCCCTCAAGGGCTCAGTCTGCAATTTTACACCTCTTGGGCTGGAACTTTTTTTCTACAGCTGGGGGTGTATTGAGAAGTGCACCAAATGATGAAGAACTGAGCTGGGGATGTCTGTAGAAGGGCATCCCCAGGAGGTGAAGAGGTGTAATTGCACCACAAATGCATTTAACCCCGTTATTTCTTTTAGGAGTACTGAAAGTCACATGTGTAATGTGAATTACCTGTATAGGGTGATGTCATAAGCAAAGCGGGGTTATGTTGCCAGACATTCCTGCTGGGGTCTGGCTGTATATACTTAATCCTGTGATTTTATCTGTGATGCCTTTAGGGGCTGTAATTGCAACGCATTCTAATGTCCAACAAATGGGATGAGTACTAAAGTGATGCTTAAACATGTGTTCTTGCGGCTGCGCTTAGGTGAAGAACCCAGACTGGTAGCCCTTAAGATGTAGAGGTGTATACTTCATAGTCAGTAGGAAATGCTCCGTCACGGTTGTGTGTCACCAGGGCAGGTGTACCTAGTTTAAATGCTTGTTGAGATAATGGGGTGGGTCACCACTGGGATGGTGCCAGTGCGCAGGGCACTCCCTCCAGGTTTTGTTCACCTACCTGCATTGGGGCAAGATGATGTGCATACATGGGAGTGGTGGTACTAGACCCCAACCCCCCTGTGGGAGGGGTGGAGATGTTATGCAAAGTCACAAAGTAATTCCAACAGCTTATGTATATATGTAAATTGGTGCATAGTATTGAGTAGTGTGCGTGTGTTTAATAAATGTACTCTTACTTTTATGAAGCAAAGTACAGACTGGCCAATCAATTATTGAATGTTATTTCTGCGCACCTGCAAATGGCGGTTACTAGCCCACACCAGCTCCCTTGAGTAAGCCTCAGACTGCTCTGCAACCCTACCCTCTGAGAGTCAGGCGCTACAATTGGGTGTTTGGTTCCCAGTGAAGGCCAAATGTAGTCATGTTATTTGTGCAGGCCTCACAGATGCTGCCTCGTTTTCCAACACCTGGAACATCAACTTCAACAGAGTTGGGCTCAAAGATGTCAGGCACAGGAGCTGAACCGCACAGTCATTTCTAACCTTCAACAGCTCCCAGTAGTCCTTGTAAATCTGGATCGACTGATGGAAGTGGATGGAAAGACATTCTCCCAGCTGGTGTGCATGCATCTCCTGCTGTGGAGTAGAGGAGACTCTCTATCCATGGTGGAAAGTCACCAGGAATTTTCTGTTAGAGCCAATGAGGCTGGCTTGCCTTTCCTCCTGAAGCACAATACAGAGCCAGGGATTGATGAAGTGTTGGCTCAGTTGGGGACAGAAACAGCCCATGCTTTGAAAGACTGAAAAGCATAAGCCAACTGGAAGGAGGGCCCAAGATTGCTGAGGGTATGGCGGGTAGTTCTGTGAAGCTCAGCAATTTGGTCAATTAAGGGACAATTTGCATCGCTTTCGCTGTCATCCATTAAAGGATCAAAGAAGCAGTTCTCATTAAATGGCAAGTGAATAACCGTACCCTGGGATTCCTGTTTTAAGGCCAAAGATGTGAACCTCAGCTGTTTCATGGAGGGCCCAGTTACACTGACAATGCATCTGTCTCGGAGGTCGGTACCATCAACAGCCTTTACACTCAGTTATCTCCTATCCAAGGCGAGCCTAGGTGTATACTCTTTGCGACAGAAGGAGGGAGACCTACAAGTGAGTCTGTGGGTATAAAGCCCAACTCGCCTCAACTGCATGGGCGCACCCCTTCTTGGCAAGAGTTTACTGTACCAGTGCACGTTCTTCTAGTAGGTCTCTGTCTCTGTGACAGGATAGAAGGTGGCTATCACCGCCACCATGGACTAAGCCGCAGAGTTGACTTCACAAAAACATCAAATTGCCCTGTTCAGGACCCCTGAGTTTAATATCCAAGGACTTGAAGAACCGAGCTTGGACCAGGGTTACTCCAGAGATCAGTGCCTTTGAGAACATCTGGGGCTCTGAAGGATGTGAAGGTGTTGGCTGCGGAGACAGATGCCCTCACCCTCAATGGAGAGACTGCCGTTCTACTAGCAGCATCTGAAGTGCTTTGGTCAGCTATGAAAGGTATTTTTTTGCTGGATTAAAGCAGGCTCGGACTGGCCTATAGGGCAATCAGGCAGTGCCAGAAGGGCTGGTCTGACAGGTCAGTGTGTGGGCCGGGCTTTTGGTTGTTTGTCGGCCTGTTTTATGGTCCGCTGGGCCGGTTTTTACCATTGAATTCCAAGATATTGAAACAAACTACCTGCAGTAAGCTCAAATCCATGCAGCCTCACATACATAAGAGCTGGAAGTAGGGGTGCTGCAGCACCCCATAAATAATTGTGCTGGGGTTCAGAAGCTGAATGAGCAATAAAGATGCCTTTACATTTTGTATGTATTTTGATACCTTTGCTGTGTGTCAGAAGACAAAGGTCAGGGATCAGGCTTTATCTTCTGACAAACTGCTGCTCATTGGGAAGTGGGGTGAACTTGTATTTCTCTGACTGCAAAGTGAGGGGAGTGTGTAAAAGTGATCGAAGTGACAACCCTGCTTGGGTACAGGAAAGGAAAGGCTGTAGCATGTCAGGTTTTTTTTTGTAACACACGTTTGTGATTATGGGGGAACTAACTATGCACACATTTCCAGTTATATCAGAAATTAGGAAAGCACAAATGAAAAATTTTTTGAAATTCTGAAGTGTGATGGAAACAAAGATCTTAATATGATCAAAAGCGATAAAGACACTTTACTTGGTGATGCACAAAAGATAAATATTCACTGAAACCCGATTTCCACACATTTTAGTTTTTGGGCTATATATTTTGACCAGTAAAACTGCAGGTCTATGCAGATTTAGTGGCCATTTTAATGAACAAGCTACCACACCAGTGCTCCAAAAGGCACCACCAGCTCCATACCACTCCCTTACCACTCTCCAGCTGAATAGGCGTGGCACATTTGCTACACTTGTTTATCGTATCACGCGTGGATCTTTCACAATCCCTCTGACTTCAGCGATATAACACTAACGGCAGCCCTCACATTCTAAATATTGTTCCAGCTCCACTGACAAACCTTGCAAAACATATACAAAGTGTCAGTACAAGTTCAAAGCTGCTATGATTTGCAAATGTGGGCCACTATTTTTTAGCTCTCTGATTCATGGGCCACTTATATGTCAGTGCCTGGACCTGGTTTCTGTACAAGTCTGACCCTGGATGAGAGTAACCTGGCTCACAGCGACTGACATCCGCGGAACCCTGGTCTGTGTCTGACAAACTCTGCTTATAAAGCGGATCCCCCGCAGGGGCTCTTAAGGATTCCTTGTGACGGAGAGGAGTTAAATCTACCTACATAAATGTTCCTTTCAGATTTCTCAATTACATTTATTAAAAAGCATTAATATCACTTCAGTGCATATTAGATATATGACATTAATGTACAAACTAATGCATCGCATTGTTGCACTGCCTTGGAATTATTTCACAACAGGGCAACATTTGCATAACTCTGCCCTGTCAGGCATTGTTCGCATAATTAGCTAAAGCATAATTAACATGCAGATTAATTGCTATTAATAAAAACTCATTCGCTTTAGCGCAGCCTTGATTGTCCGCCCTTTGTAGAGCTGGTCTGAGGCATTTTCATCTCATGTTGATAAACTCTGCCAAGATACAACTAAAAATTTTCCTTTTCATCCGCTCTTCCTCGAATCTTTACCCCAACATATTAAAGTCACTTGCTTTGTATATAGCGCGTGTGATCACAGCTCTGCTGTTTCATGGCGCTGTAAATGACAGCGGTAAATTTTATCTTATTTAATGGTTCACAATCTATCAACTTCAAAAGATGAAGCACTGATTCTGCCCAAACAACAGACAAACTTGTGAATTGCAGGTCAAAGAAGATGTCGGTCGGTGATGCCACAATCACTGAGACACTCTGCCTGGTTTACCCCATTTCCAAGGTTTATCCACACATTGAAGGGTAATCTGACGCAAAGAACCATCGCCAAATTACCATAAAACAAATCAGTTTCCCTTATGGGAAAGCCGCTTTGTAGAACTCATTCTCTGTAGTCATTGTCTTCCAGGGCATGCACGCCTCACTCCAGATTTTCTGCAATTCGCTTTGCTTTGATTTTATTGAAATTCTGTCTCAATTTAACACGGAGAAATCAGAAAACTTCCATTCCGCCAGTAGACCTTAAGTGTCTGAACTGGGAAGTATTCACATTAGGTTTCTGAAAAATAGTGAGAGCGTAACTTTAGTACAAATTTGGGGAATCCCATGATAATAAAAAAAAAATCATGTTTTCTCTTCGCGTCCAGGAGAAACACCCAGGCAAGCACCATCTTTGGAGGTCCAAAAAGGAACTCTGGACATTTGTTTTTGGTCATTTCCACCTCTTTGATTGACACCAGCATGTTCCAAGGTTTTTTCATATCTTAGGGAAGCAGTTCCTGGTTATCCTGGGAGCTCTTGCAGTCTTCCTAAGATGAGAGAGAGCTGACCTCTGCTTTTGGTTGGAGTATGATTTTTTGAAAAGCTGGTCATTTACACATACGATGCGAGTTTTATATTAATCAATTCATTTACAAGTTGCAAAGAAGATCATCTGCGAGACCCATGATTCAGAACTATGCGACCTGGCAGCATCTCTTGGATGTAATGCTTCCTGCGTCCCAAATCACTCTACCTACTGCTACACTCTTCGGTAACAGCCCTGGGGTCCTCTGTCAGAGCTGGGGAACCTAGAATGTGATGGCAGATGAAGTATGCTGGGTCCATCCGGCCCACACCTCACTATCTGGCCCAGCATTGAATGTTTATGGAGTCAACAAGACCTCAACAATCCTCTTATATGGAAAAGTTTTCTAGACTTTCGGCCCTAAATGTTCCAGTGACTGAGACAGGGTCAGCCTCGCAATCATGCACCTGTGGAGGTAGCGGTGCCTTGGTGGCACACAGCACTAGCCGCATTTATGACGGCAAAGATTTTTCATGATCTTGTCTACGTAGAACAATCCATACTTTGTTGTGTATGTTCACTACTTTAGTAGAATGGCAACTGGCTACTATCTTACCCGCGACAGCCAGGATGGGAGTCAATGGCCGAACATTGACATTCAGACCAGTAAGGGAAGTGTTACATACGCTAGATGTTTAACACCCAGTACAATACTGCTACTTCCATATAGGGCCCTGAAAGGCCAATTGCAGCAAATAAACCATCTGAATTTTAAGCTATATTATTTCAAAATATTTGATAATATTAAAAATATCTGAATTGATTAACTTTCGCGAACGACCATGATGGCTACAGTTGTGCGTGACCCTAGCCAGCGACAGCGTTTACTGGGGTTCTGTCCACAATACACAAATATTGAATGCAAAATTACCCACCTACCTTCATCATGCATAGATCTTCAAGTTTTTTTAAATTTAATAAACAGAAGCGCAACACAAAATTAAAAAGTCCCTTGCTCTTTTATATCCAAGCATATTTTGACTTGGTGTCGTTTGCGTAGCGTAAAGTAAAGCTTTACTGTGACAGCGCTGTGTGTCATTGGATTAGTACCACGTCCTGATGCCATCTCCTCTGGGGCGTTTGTGCCAGAGCAGAACATTTATTTTAATAAAGGTTTGTTTCCCAAACCTCACGGGCTGGTGATTCCGCAAAGGGCGGGAGCTCCGCGGGTCTTGATGCGACGCCATGGCGAGGGGTCACAGGTGTTGGCGGAAGGCAGCTGCCTACCTGGGGGTCTCACGTCACGGTCGCACAGTCACCTGGCCATAGCTGAGCGCGTGCATGGTCTCCACAGCACCACAGCCCCTTGTGCATTTCACTACCAATTACTTTGACAAGAGTCGCTCCCTCACCGGAAGCGTCGACTGGCAAAGCCCAAACCACGTGCAAATACAGCAGGAAGCAGAAAACTCACTTCACATTGTTAGACATGCAAAGTTGTTACAAGGCACACCAGAAGGACGAGCAATAGGGAGGTACTGAGGCAGCAAGACACTGGGACTTGGAGACCATGGGACTACATGGCACAAACAGAGGCACAAGCAATACTCAACCGCAGGGAACACAAGGAATGAACACAGACAACACAAGGTGCAAACACCAAAAATATAAAGGCAAGGCACACCCAAAATAACAAGCACTGACACTGGGAAAGTGAGACATACCAGACAGTGGGAAAGCAAGACACAAGCAAAAACACTGAAAACATAAGACACAAACCTAAACCTTGAGAACACCAGATACAGACATAGAAAACATAGATACTCGATACAACCAGAGGTGCTAGGTACACATGACACAGAAACCACAGAAACACTGGGACACTGGGAAAGGAAAACACTAGAACAAACACTGGTAACAATAGACACAAAGAAAGCGAATAAAACACTGACACTGAACACAAACACATATGAATGTAATGAAAGATCAAGACACAAAAACTGAGAATAGGACACAGAGAGAAAGAAACAAAGAGATACTAGGAACACAAGACACACACCCTGAGGTTAGTAACAGAAGACAAACAGAGAAAACAAATACAGACACTGAACACAAAGCACATATGCTTGTAAAAAAAGACACAAACACTGGGAACAGGACACTGAAAGCAAGTAACAAAGAGGCATTACACAATACACAAATCCGAACATCAGTAACAGAAGACAAACACAGAGAAAAACCCCACAAATACTGAAAACAAACATAAGCTTTAATGAAAGACCCAGACACAAACACTGGTAATAGGAGGGGAACAGGACACTGAAAGGAAGGAACAAAGAGGCACAAGGAACACAAGACACAAACCCTAACTAACATTAGTAACTGAAGACAAACACAGAGGCTGGGAATGCAAGGCACAACTACTGGAGTCACAAAGACAGACACTGAACACAAAGATTTTTGGGTCACAAGAAGAAAACAATGACTAGGAATGCTGACACAAGGAACCAAAGACACAATGACTGTCACGGAGCATGACAGACAGGACACACAGACATCAGCAGACTTTGATTAGCGAGGCTGCAGCGCGGTGACCAAACTCAATGTTGGCTCAAATCTTGTGCAAATGAATCCAGCAGCCAGCCAGAACCAGTATGAGGCGCCCCCAGTGGCAGAAGGAAGCTTTACAGATACCGAGTGACAACATGGCAAAAACAACGATTGAATTACTTTTAATTCACAACATTGTTTAGGATTTACATTAGTTTCACACCAGGTATTCCAAAGTCTCCATATCACAGAAAGTCATAATGTCGAGATCCTTCAACCTTGGAAAATTCCATGCCACGGTAGTATCCTGAACCATACCACCGAGAGCGCGGTACATTTCCTCTCCAAAACACTGCATGCCCACTGTTAACATTTGTGATGCCTTCTTTCCCTGAAATATCATTTACAGACAAAAACGAGAGTACAAATGTAGTGGAGAGTGTGCAGGAGGGCAGAGGAATGCACCTTCATGTACATAACACATAGGAAGGGCTTTGGGGATCTAGAAAGAAGCTTTGAGTTTGTAGTGGGGATGGTGGAATGACCAAATGTGTATAGCGGTAGACGTACGCAGTCTTGACTGCCAGGGCAGATACCTACCGACAGGTTACAGTCTCACCCTGCCACACACAGGGCGGCAGTCAGGCTAGGGTGTGACCCTCTTAGGCACTCCCCTGCTGGGTATTGTTAGTGTTTGGTAGCATGGGAGAGTCGGGTGCAGATCTCTGGATAAATACTATAATCAAAATGGAGTCCTTCTGTCAATTGAAGGATTTTCTTCCCACTACGGTGTTTGCTTGGAAAATTGTAGTTGTTCCTTAGATAACCCTCACCCACCAAGGTTTCCCCTAGGTGGCATGCTTCATCAATGGGTTCTTCCCATTCCGCTGCGGAACGGGGCATGCTGCGACCTATGTGTTACGTGAGAACACTTTTTGTTGGTAATATTATGTGGTAGATGAAGTAAAAGGTGGGAGTGGGGGAGGGGGAGAGAAAGAGAGAGGGTAAAGTTAAAAATAATTTACGTAAATGGGTCGCGACACTGCTCGTCATGCTGCAAATAACCCCAAAGGATTCTGGATAGTGTAGTGGCTACGGTGAGTACGCCTACGCCACGAGTATATAGAAATATAATGCCATCCCTGGACACGTGTTTCGAGGTAATTGCCTCTCGTCAGCAGGGAGCAGGTAGGTATGCAGGATTCTTTATTTGTGCCTCTATCCTGTATGATTAAAATATGGGGAAACATTAGGGAACCTAAAAGGAACAATGTACCTCAGTTCTGCTGGTCGACATGTTTCGGGCCCTACTCCAAGGCTATTCTTCAGGACAGAGTGTAAATAGTCCCTGATACCACTCCTATATCTTCTCTTAGTCAGGAAAATATTGAGGAAATACAAATAGTTTTCTAAATATATACAGCACCAAATGGTGTTTGCATCAGGATAATTTGTTGAAAAAACTGTATGGGAAAGAAAATGGAGGTTAGATTGTCATGGCATCCAGCCTAGTTACACATTGTCATTCCACACTCTGGTTTATACAGAGAGGTGATGGTGGAATGAGAAAAAGCGTATAGCGGTAGACATACATATTCTTGACTGCCTGGGCAGTTACCTACCAACAGGTTGCAGACTCACCCTGCCATACACAGGGCAGCAGTCAGGCTAGGGTAGGAAACTCTTATGCACTCCCCTACTGGGGATTGTTAGTGTTTGGTAGCATGGGAGAGTCGGGTGCAGATCTCTGGATAAATACTATAATCAACGCAGAGTTTTATGTTTGTTTATATAGCGAGAACTAGACCCGAAGATATCAGGTATCCGAGAGCTTTACATGAGCACCAGTTGTGTTACAGACGGAAACATTCATTTATTTTGGGGTGGGGGCACGGGAAGATTAAGTGATTTGCCCAGAATCACAGGATGTTGAGCGTTGTTGCCGAGACTCAAACCCGGTTCCTCAGCTTCGAAGTTGAGCGCTCTAGCCGTAAGGCTACATCCTCTCCTGTGCTCTCTGGTTGAAACCAGCTTCTCCTGGGTGAAGGGCCCTCTGTGCCATCTGTGACTTTTAAAGGATCTGTGGAGTCTCATGCCACCACTGGATTACTGTTTGAATTGTTATTCCTCTCTTTTGGTAAAAGTTTACAGGGTGCTCAACTTTGAGACTTATGTTCTTGCTAAACCAATACCTTTAACAAAATAAACCATGTGTAGCACTGCAACTCAATTTTGTCTTGTAGATAATGCACAGCAGTGATCCAAGTTGGAAAATATTTCCTGGCACAGGATCAATGCTGAGCTTGTTAACAGCTGACGCCGTAGCTCTTTGGCTTGGCTAAGATGTAGAAAGGATTCTGCTTTTTTCTTTTAGGTGCAGGACAGGATCCAGCATACATGAGTCCCACCGGGCTTCCTCACACGCACAGCACACCAGTCCCACCAGGAGACATAGAAACGTCACGGTCTCCGTATCCGCAGAACCATCATTCTCTTGCTGCAATATAACATGGGATTATTCACAGGTATGGCAACACCAGGGACACCATAGACAACACACCTCCCATCCATTCAACACCAAAGACAGGAAACAAAATACCTTCCAGCCATGGTAGACCACATTTACATACCCTCTTACGGGACTCACTATCACGTGGTACTCGTCTGCTACTGAAACTACCAGTACTACCTTATTAAAACGATTGCACTCCTGTTGAGAAGTGCTGGTAAGCTCCCTTTCAAATTGAAGAAGTGCAGGTACTCAGTTCCTGACAGTACCTGGCCACTTAAAACACATTCAGCAGTGACCACTTCTTCTAGGACTTCCCAAAGTCGTATGCCCCCTTTGCGAACATGTCAAACTATTGCCATAGGCAGGGCTTTAAGTGGGATGAAAAAACTGGCCGGTCTCTCATAGAGGCGTGGTCAATGTAATTAAGGGAGTGGCTTAAAAACACGTAAGCTAAAAATCTGTGCTTAGCATAGTGTGCTGCCCGACTTGTATTTTGCTGTTTCTGTCATTGTATCCAGATATATGATACTAAAAGTAACATCATACCTACAACAAGCCAGGACTATTGGCTTTGTCAATGGGTCTTAGTTGCATATGATAACTAAGCAGCAACAATGGCTTGTTGTATATAATATTGAAAAAGCTTTCACTTAAAGCCCTGGTGACAACACGGCAATGTTGCTGCTCCTGAGTTTCAAAACGAGAAGGGAAATCCGGTGAGAAAATGACTCTTTAAATGATGTCCCTTCCCCTACAACGCTCACTTGGCATGACGTCATGCCGTAACTTCTCCACTAGTGAGAAGTGAGCAGCGTGAGCACGCGCACATCGATGTGCCTGCTGTCGCTGCAGTCCGGAAAAAAAATGGATCGCCTGTGCCAGGACACAAAACAGAGCCCAATAGAGACCCGTTTCGAGGCCCCCTTAAAAAACTGCCGGTGCTCAGCACCGGTGAGACCCGGCCCACTTAAAGCCCTGGCCATAGGGAACATTTACAATACCCAATGCAACGGCTACACTCACTAGATGCCCTTATCAACAAGGCACTAACACTGTCCACTTCAGCGCAGCTATACATTAACACTGCGATGCTACTGCGCCTTCTGCAGCTTCTCATTGGATGTGCTGCCTGGTGAATCACAATGTGAATGTACCTTACACCCCAGGACCACAGTCCGCACAAACCAACACCCTTGAGCAACACGGTGGTAGTATGAGTGAACCGATGTTGTCCATGCATGACTCCCCGTGACCTCGACCACAGCCAGTGCGTGAGAAAACTTGAGGCCCCCCCTGTAAAGTAGATGAAGGGGGCGGGGCCCCACCTCTCTGGCCCACTACCTATCAGTTTTTTCTGGGGGGGGGGTCCCCCTGGAGCTCGGCACCCCCCGCACCGCAGGGGCTTTTGTTACGCCACTGACCATAGCTCAGATGAACTAAACAAATGAAGATCGTGGTATCATACAGGCATCGATATATTCCCTGTGCCACAAAATGTGACGCAACCGCAATCCGGGCCACAATATATATTTGAAAACTCTGCCACTAGTAAATTGGCAACAAGGAGAAACGTGGCAGTAAAACTGTTCTACTTAACTGATTGCAAAGTCCGCATTTTAAAATATCATATGGGGTTCAGGCACCTGCTCCAGAGATCTTTGAGTGCCCAGTAAATATCAGGGAATAATAATAATGGTAGATAAATATGGATGCTGAAGCGTTTGCTGGACTGAACTGTGTTTTGTCCAGTCCTAATTTTGAATTAAAGTAGCACAGATGGTTAATGCGCCTCCTGCAAAGCAGATTGTGTAACATGCAGAAGACAGATTTTATTCTATGTAGATAGGTAAGTGGGCTACTGCTTTTAACACAGAGATCCTTTTGTTACTTGTCTTTCATAAAGTGTAATCTTTCTAATATAGCACCGCGAGGTGACATGCGACTCCTACACCTTTTAACCCTGACTGTCTTATGTAGCACATTCATGCAAACAATTGTCAAGTTTTCTGTGTTTTATATATGTGATGGCCCTTCAGGTCCACAATGGGCTAGCGGAATGGAATTAGGATCCCAGCAGAAAATGCTGGCTTATAGGGTGGCACAGCAAGCGTCGCAATGAGGCGGCGGGAGCCAGAGGCGGGTTGGTAAACACCGCGCCCTAATGAGGACTAGTAAGCCAGCACCCGGCCGGAGTCACAGAAGGCTGTAAGAAACAACCTTGAGACCAGGAGATGACAAGGAGCCCTCATCCCACCGGATCAGGCTTGTAAGGTCACCGAGGCCTCCGCGACTTTACACAGATTTGGAATTGAGGGCACTTTATATACATATAAATGGCACTGTGGAGAGGCAGGCAGTGGTGGGCTACTGACATGAAATATCCGCTGTCTCCACTGGCTGGAGCTCCCTTCAGCAATGAAATAGAGACGAGAGGGAGGCGAGTCGGCGACG
Organism: Triturus cristatus; assembly: GCF_964204655.1. NCBI lineage: Eukaryota > Metazoa > Chordata > Amphibia > Caudata > Salamandridae > Triturus > Triturus cristatus. Next base: position 1,120,324,503 of record NC_140580.1, read on the forward strand.
CGGCGCGAGGGTCGGCCAGAGGTATGCTCTCACTGTCTGTAAGAGAGCCAGCAGCACGGCCAAGAAGGAACAGCCATAACGACTCACTCTATTCCAAATAAGCCAAGTCTGGAAATACCAATGATGGAGAGGCCCGCTCTGTAGCCTTGAGCTGCACACGGCTCTTTCGGAACCCAGGGTTATAAGAAACCCATCACACAAGAACCTGAAGACGGAAGGAGCCTGGGACCTCACCCCGAAGACCGCAAGCCCATCAGTGGCCCGCCGCCCGCGCGCTGCCAGACTCCGTCTGCGTCAGATCAGAACGCGCTTGGCTCGCCCTCAGACGGATGGGTGTAGGGCGGCCAGGACCGACGAAGCTCACGCAGTCAAAAACATAAAATTCCAATGATATGTATTGCTTCCTTCCGCCAATGGAAATCCAAATCTCTGCCAAGCACTTTGGTCGGCTTCCAGGAAGACTGATGAAAGCTCGCGCGCATTGTATTTAAATAAACAATTCTTCCATTGGTATCACGGCTAAGGTCGGATTGGTCTAATATAGGGCCTCGCGCTATAAATGAGTCAGTTCAGCTGCTAACACGGTTAATACGCTGGATAGGTGCTCAACTAAATTTATTACAAACCTTGAGAGAATTAGCATAACTGTGGAGCATTAGGCCAGCCAACAACAGATTCAGTTACAGCGATGAGCAATGATTAGGAACTCAGTTTTAATTTCATGGGAAGTGCAGCACCACACGAAACTTCTAACTCCTAACCCGCTTCTCCGGCATCCAAAGGAAAGTCCTAGGATCTTCAGAGCTGGAATAAACAACTTTAGACACAAAGTATGTTTCAGAAGCCCCTGAAAACTCCAACTGCTCTGAAGACTTCCTCTTTCTGTGCTGCTCGCCTACAGGGCATTACCAACCCCCCCACTAACAGTCATGTGGCTCAGGGCCTTCGACGATATATTCCAATTCCTCTAGTGAAGTTTTGAGAATCAGTGGGGTCTCCCATCTACCCCCGTTGCTTCGGTTTGGGCACCGACCACCCTGCCAGTAAACGCAGGCAGGACCCTGCCTTAATCTGTGGTGCAAGCGTTCTATAGTCATCATTAGACTCGGCGGGGGGTGGGGGGGGGGGTAGGAGGGGGGTAGGGGGGGGGGGGCAATTCAAAATAAGCTCCTGCACCTCCAGAGGCAAAAATGGGGCGGAAGGATACACAAGTAGTGCCAACACGGCTCAGAGAGAAGTTATGTATTATTAGGATTGTTAATGCCCATCTTCATGCCCTGAATAAGTGGCTGCCCTTCAATGATTTTTAACTAAAAACGATTTTATTGTTGCCACTACTCAAGCTGAGATGGAGTGTTAAAGGTATATTGATTGTTGTAAATAATTTTTTATGAACAAGACCGGTCCTGAGAGCACCTTTTTTAGTAATTACTACGTGAAAGTACAAGCACATTAATATTCCTTCTCTCCCCCGCCCCCCCACCCAAGCCCCCCTCCACAAAAGTTTTGCCCTGGAATTTTCGCACCTTGAACTTCAGCACATTCAATGTTGCATCAGTGACCCCCCCGCCCCCCCAAGTATATACTGCTCGGCTCCCATACCTGCTCAGGTGAGGACCCTGTCGAGGAGAGCCCCTCGTACAGCCCCCACACACAGCTCTACCGACAGCATCCAGCACACCGCGGGAAGTCATGGCAAACCACTTTTTTGACCACAAACAGCCCGTTATTCACAGAGGCGCCCTGGTTGTGAAAACAACTGCCCGCCTACCATTGTTGACTCTGCAAAATCCCTGGGAATAACCCTTGACGGCAGCTTGAATATGCACAGCCATATAAACGCGATGGCCAAAACGGCTAGATTCCACCTGAGCTACCTAAGAAACCTAAAACCCTTCCTCGAGAGGTCCGACCTTAAAATGGCTACCCAGGCCCTTGTCATCTCCAGGCTTGAATATGGATGCTCTACTCTCGCAGGGCTACCCAAGAACTCTCTGGCCCCACTGAAAGCCTGCCTCAACTCCGCTGCCAGACTCATAACGGGCTCAAAAAAATTTGACCACATCTCTCCCCACCTCAAAGCTCTGAACTGGCTGCCCCTGGAGGCCAGAATACAATTTAAACTGGCCTGCATAACTCACAAAGCTCTATACGCGAACTCACCGACATTTCTTGCACATAAACTCGTGATATCCGGACAGGCCAGAAATTCCCGATCTGCCAAAAACCTGCTGTTGCAGCCAGCAAAATTCCGGAAGAAAAAAACCTACAACCGAGCCTTCTCTGGAGCCGCTCCAAGAATCTGGAACTCTATCCCACCCGCCGTTAGAAGACTCCCGTCCTTGGCACACTTTAAGAGGGAGACCAAAACTTTCTTAATGGGAAAATACCTCATCTAGTGAACCCCTTACTTTCAGACTTGCCGCGTGTGCCCTATAACTGCCCGCTTAAACTTTTTATCCCATTTGTAGCGTCAACTGCAGCTAGGATGCACCTCGTGGATTGGAAACTTTGTTTTGTATTGTTACTCTGCATACTTTAATTTTTCTCCCACAGGTAGCTTGAACTTGAAATTGAATCTCCCCCTGTATCCCTTTCTCTCCCAGTGTGATCCCTCCCGTCCCTACGTCTTACTCCCCCCTCAATCCTGTAAAGCGCTCTGATACCCTCACGGGTCTGGTTCGCGCTATATAAAACTGTAAAAATAAAATAAATAAAAATAAAATAAAACACAGGGGATCCCTGAAATACAGAAAACACAAAGGGGCCCTACTGACTCTATCAAGCACCTGCCCACATGTTTCACTTTCCTTGCAGTACAGAAAAAAGATCCCATTTCTGAAACAGCTGCCCTAACATGTCAGCCCCACGGGTGTATGAATAGATGCCAGCAGTGAGGCAACGAGTCCTGGGCGTCTCAAACAGCAGCAGTGTGAGGAGATGTTTGCATTGTGATGCGCTGTGCGGCTGTGCTCTGTCGGACTGTCTACAGTGGAACATCACCGGTGGGCGGGTTAAGTTTGTACTTCAATGACGTCCTATAAAGGGGAGTCAACAGGAAGTAGAAAATGAAGGACAACCTCTAGTGAAGTCTTACTCAAACTATGACATCACAAGTGGTGTCTCTTTCGCCCCCTTCTGAATTTAACATACAACCACATTAATGACGTCACGTGGCATAGCTGTGCTTTACTAAAAGTTGATCTAGATTCAACCCCAGGTTTGCCCTCTCTAGGCCTCAGTTAACAGCGTCTTAGTGCATCAATTTTGTCTGCCCACTGCTTACGTTCAACACAGCCTCACAGAGCCTCTTTGCCTTGCTGGACAGACAGACAGACAGACAGACACACAGTGTCACTGTGGTACATATCAACAGGACCCCCCAGGGCATCCGTGTATGGTTAGTGCATGGTAGGCGAAGACAAGACTAGCCTCAGATGCTCAGAACACAGCGGGTGGAGAAGTCTGTGAGGGGAACTGTTGTGAGTAATTTTCCCCATGATGTAGGCTTCTGCAACACTAGTGCTTAGGGGGAAACGCAGAAGCCCACTATCAAAACTGCGAGAGAGGAGCGAGAACTTCTCTGAAGTCAACAGAGTTCTAAAGGTTGTACTTGGAAGTGCATTGTAGACATGTGAGACCTGATGAAGCCTATGGACCCGAAACCTGTTAGATTAACAAAAAAATGAACTAGGCGTCGACTCTCACTGAATGGTGGGATACTAGTGTGAACTTCCTGGATTCTCTGGTATCACTCAAGTTTCTTCATAGAAAAAGCATGAGATCCTATGAGGACTGGGGGCTGGGGTTTGACCTGCCAGGAGGCAGAATGACACCTAGCTTAGGGAGCAGCAGAAGGCAGGCCTAGCTGCAGGAAGACAGGATGGCCTCCATGCGATGGGCATCAGATGGACACCGGATCACAGACACCGTGAGGAGCTCTGAGGGTGCAAGTTGGATAAAAGTAAAGGCCAGGAGCCTTGAAACCAGCAGCGACCCCACCAAGTTTCCTCGCTACCTGCTGAACCTGGATCAGGTCCACTGTAACAAGTGGAATGATTCTGAGCACATGTTTAGAGGGAGGAGTTTTATGTGAAGACCTAAGAGAACCCTGGTTAAGCCGAGGAACTATGGAGCTAACAGCGGCCTAGAAAAGGGAATAACAAAGGAACTGATGGAATGGTTACTGATCTAGAGCTTGACCAACAACAGCGAAGGAACACTTGTACTGACAAGAGCAGAATGAACCATTTATCAACCTATGAACTGCTGTAAATAGAGTTTGGCTGAAATATGGCCTTTCTTTGCTGGCGATTCCCTGTATCTGTGATTTCCACCAAATAGCCAGGACAGCGCATACTTGGAAAGCGCCTTGAGCCGTCTCCACAGCAGGACACAGCAAGGTTAAATTCATGAGAAAAGCCTGGCATCCGCCCTGCACACGGTGTATTCTGGTATAGCTGAAAGCCGTTAATACTGGTAGTAGGGGCAGACCCTACATTCTGAGAGATACAGATCTCATGCGGGTAATCCCTCGTAAATGATGACGAAGGAAGACAAATGCTTGGTTGAGCCCAGAAGCACCTAGAATGCCCTGATCTATTAACACCATTCATCCAATGAGTAATCATCACCATGACAACCAGGGCAAGAACATAGCGAGATGGAGGGTTGGGGACTGGGGCCAGGGGCAGGGGCGCGCTGCAGCTGGGTCCCCATTTATCCCAAGGCCAATGAGTATGTTATGTTATGTTAAATTAAATTTATTAAGCGCACGTACGCCCGTAGGCTTCATGGCGCTGTGGAAGACTAGCAAAACATAACATGTGACAGAAAGAAAGAAAATTTAACTAAGGATAAGCTTGCTTAAAGAGCCAAGTCTTAAAAGCCTGTCTAAAGGCTAACAGATCTTCGTGGAGTCTTAGTGGCAGTGGCAAGGAGTTCCACAGGGAGGAAGCTAGGAAGTGGAAAGATCCTCCTCCCTGGCGTTGTTTCCTGATCCGGGGCACGACTAACAAATTCTTTTGGCCAGAACGGAGAGCACGGGAGGGAGTGTAACTGACCAGCAGGCAGCTAATGAATCCAGGGCCCTTACCTTGTAGAGCCCTGAAGATAATGCATCCCGCTTTAAATGCTGCTCTCTGCGCTACAGGCAGCCAGTGGAGACTGGCCAGTCCAGGTCTAATAGACTGCCACTTAGGAATTTTACAGATCAACCTGGCCGCTTGGTTCTGAACCAGTTGGAGTCTCTTGAGCTGCCCCGCCGGTAGGCCCAGATATAAACTATTGGAATAATCCAAACGGGACAGCACAAGAGCAATGATGACCTGAATCAGAGCAGGGTGGATTAAAAGGTGGGCGATCTTCTTAATCTTGCGAAGTTGGAAGAAACTTGCAGATACCACAGTCCCTACCTGGCTTTTGAGCGAAAGATCTTCATTAAAAGTGATACCTAAGCTCTTAACTGTTTGGGATTTAGCTGGAGGATCTCCCATTTCTGGAGGCCAGAAGTGTGGTCCCCAATGCAGTTCACTCTTCCCAGGCAAAATCAGTTCAGTTTTGCCTGGGTTGAGTTTCAGATGATTTAGGCCCATCCATCTCTGAATGTGAACCATGACCTCCCGAAATTCGGTGGCAGCGCCAGGGGAGTCCAGACAGAAGATCAGTTGCAGATCATCTGCATAGTTAAAAATTAAGGCGCTAAACTTTTTTAATGAAAATAACAAGGGTCGTAAGTACAAATTAAACAAAAGTGGGGACAGGGACGAGCCCTGGGGGACTCCACATTCATTTTTGATTTTGGGCGCTGTAAAAGTTCCCAATCTCACTGCCTGGGTACGCTCCGAGATAAATGACTTCAGCCATCTAAGTGCCGAGCCTCTCAGGCCAGCCTGTTCGACACGGTCGACCAAGATGGTGTGGTCGACCGTGTCGAATGCGGCCGATAGGTCGAGAAGTACCAATGCTTGGTGAATGTCCCTATCTGCATTGCTTCTTAGTACATTCTGGACCGCCAGTGTCACCATCTCGGTTGAATGCCCTGGTCGAAACCCAGCTTGGTTATGCTCCAGATATCCAGTGGTTTCAACGAAGCTAGAAAGGCAGCTAGCAACGTGTGCCTCCAGGATTTTTGATAGGAATGGCAGCAGGGATATCGGGCGGTAATTAGATGGATCGTGAGAATCAAGACTGGGTTTTTTGATCAGGGGAATCAATAGAGCATGCTTAAATCCTGCCGGTACCTTTCCCTGGTTAAGTGAGTCGTTAAGCAGAGAGAGGATCCCGTGAGGGATAGAGTGCCCAATCTCTGTAAAAATGTGGGGTGGGCAGATGTCATCGGGTGATCCAGACTTAACCCGTGCCAGGAGAGTTGAAAAAGTTTTAGCATCTATAGCAGGAAGGGTGTCTAATGTAGTGGGGTTATTAAAAATATCATCTAAAGGAGACGATTTAGGAGAGCTAGCAATGTTGCGTTTTATATTTACAATTTTCTCTCTGAAAAAATCATTCAGAGAGTCACACAACTTCTGGGTAGGGGCTATTGATGGGGCTGTCCTATCATCGTCACAGAGCTCGTTGACTATGTTAAAAATATCTTTAGTTTTATTTGAGGAATTTAAAATTTTTTGAGAAAAATAGTCAGATTTATGTTGGAGCAAGATTTTTTGGAACTCCTTTCTTGCGGTACAGAACACTGTCCTGGCTTGAGGGGAGTAGCTTTGTCTCCATTTCCGTTCCTTCTGTCGAACTCCCAGTTTAAGATCTTTCAGTTCTTGGGAGAACCATTTGTGTGCTTCATTTCCTCTAACATTAGGGACCCGTACTAAGGGGGCTGAGAGGTCAGCTGCGTTAAGTAACCAGTTAGACAGCGCTCTCTCGCTAGTGTCCAGATCATCGTACGGTGGTGGTACGGTTTTGTTTAAAATGTCAATAAATCCCGGAAGGTCCATAGATTTCCATTTGCGGAATTCTTTGCTCTTGCATGGCTTGGGTTTGACATTTCCGCCTACTTCTAGTGTGAAATAGATGATGAAATGATCCGACCAGATACATGGGCTGATGACTGGATTGGATAAAGATAGATTATGCGTCCATATCTGGTCCAAGCTGTGACCTTTCTGGTGAGTGGGTACATGGATGTGCTGATTTAGATTCAGGTCTGTTAGCAAATCTATCAATTCAGCAGCTTGAGTATCTGTGCCTATGCTATCAAACCAGTAATTTAGGTCCCCAATAAGGATGATTTTAGAGTAGCTGACTACATATGAAGCCAGCTGCTCTGCCAGAATGGATGGATATTTGGCCATGTATTGGGGGGGTCGGTAAATCAGGACCAGAATGAGGGACCCACTTTCAGTGTCGAGATTAATCACCAAGTTCTCAGTGTCCGGAAGGATCAAAGAAGGCAGTTGCCTGACCTGAAGGGATTTCAAGATTATAGCTGCTACTCCACCTCCGGCCTTCCCAGGTGTATGGTTGGCCGTCAGAATATAGTATTCTGCAGGAAGAGCCACGAGTACGTCGGGGAGGGAGTGAGGGGTTAGCCAAGTTTCAGCTAATAAGAAGATGTCAGGTTTTACCTCCTTCAGGAAAAGAAAAATGTCTATCTGGTTTTTGACCAGGGACCGAGTATTGAGGTAGTAGCAGCGCAAGCTGTGTTTTACAGAGGGTGCAGTTTGAGGCTCAGGAAAAGGTTGTTTTAAAGGCTGAGCATGAGGCACAGCATTGATAGAAGAGGAAAGCCCTAGGCTTTGACTGCAAGTCAATGTGCGTGGGGCTAGGGAGTGCTTACAGGGACCATCAGGATTGTGAGGGCGTAAAAGCAGGAGTTCCTGAGATGAGTATTTATAAAAATGGCCAGGAGGAGTGGGCTCGGGTCCCGGTCGGCCGCGGACGGGCGCAGACGGGCGCAGACGGGCTTAACTCAGGCGCAACTCCGGCGCGCCTCCGTCGCGCCCGCTGCGCTCGTCCGCTGCGCTGACACATGATGGCCCGTTTAAGTAGGGCGGTACTCGTGGGGGTGTGGCCAAGATGACCGTGGCCTCGCCTCACCCGAGCAGCCCAATCCAAGATGTCGGCCCCAGCTGCTGCGAGCCGCCGCTGTGTTCAGCGCTGTGCCGTGCCGGTGCACTCAGAAGGAGTGGAAGGTGAGCGTCAGGATTTCCGTGGGGGAAGAGATGAGCAGAGAAGATTAAAAGCGCGCCTCTGCGCTTTATACAGGAGCGCTAGTTAAAACAGCGTCTCTTCCTGGGAAACAAGTCAGGTAGTGCAGCTTCCTTTAGCTACAGGCGCGGACCCCCTGCCACAGGGTCAGCCGCCTGCTAGTGCAAGATATGGGAGACCCTGGGGTCCCTCCTCATATTCAGCAGGGAGGGGGGACGTGTCATTTTACATTACACTACTGGTTGGGTTTCAGGGACAGTTCAACTCCAGGGAACGTGTTGGCTACTTGAAACATCTGATTTTATGAAAATTTGAATAAAGAAGTTTTCTAACAAAAAATACAAAGAATTTGTGGACGAATTTTGTGCAACCCGTGTCTTAAAAAGATGTATGTCAATCAATCAATCAATCAATCAATCAATCAATCAATCAATCAATCAATCAATCAGTCATTTGTAAAGCGCACTACATACCCGCGAGGGTCTCAAGGCGCTGGGGGGGGGGCGCTACTGATCGAACAGCCAGGTCTTGAGTGCTCTCCTGAAGGTCAGCAGGTCTTGGGTCTGTCGTAGGCTCAGTGGGAGGGTGTTCCATGTTTTGGCGGCGAGGTGGGAGAAGGATCTCCCGCCGGTGGTAGTTCTTCAGATGTGCGGGACAGTGCCTAGTGAGAGGTCGGCGGAGCGTAGCTGTCGGTTGGGGATGTAGAAGGAGAGCCGTCTGTTGAGGTAGGCTGGGGCGGTCTTGTGGAGTGCCTTGTGTGCGTGGATGAGGAGCTTGAAGGATATCCTCTTGCTGACTGGCAGCCAGTGCAGGTTTCTCAGGTGGGGGGTGATGTGGCTGTGGCGTGGTACGTCAAGGATCAGTCGTGCTGAGGCGTTTTTGATGCGTTGCAGTCGTTTGATGAGCTTGGTCGGGGCTCCCGCGTAGAGGGCGTTTCCGTAGTCGAGTCTGCTGCGGACGAGGGCCAGGGTGACTGTCTTTCTTGTATCTGTTGGGATCCATTTGTAGAACTTGCGGAGCATGCGGAGGGTGTTGAAGCAGGAGGAGGAGACGGCGTTGACTTGCTTGGTCATTGAGAGCGTTGAGTCGAGGATGATTCCCAGGTTTCGTGCGTGGTCTGTGGGTGTCGGGGCGGTCCCCAGTGGCGTCGGCCACCAGGAGTCATCCCAGGCTGAAGGGTTGGAGCAGAGGATGAGGACCTCCGTCTTGTCCGAGTTCAGCTTCAGGCAGCTGATCTTCATCCAGTCGGCGATGGCCTTCATTCCTTCGTGGAGGTTGGCTTTGGCGGTAATGGGGTCCTTGGTGAGGGAGAGGATCAGTTGAGTATCGTCGGCATAGGAGATTATGTTGAGGTCGTGCTGTCGGGCGACGTGTAGATGTTGAACAGTGTCGGGCTGAGGGAGGATCCCTGGGGTACGCCGCAGATGATCCCTGAGGCTTCGGATCGGAATGGGGGGAGGTGGATGCTCTGGGTTCTGCCTGAAATTCCAGAGCCTTGTCTCAGATCCCTGCAGCGTGGAGGTGTGCGCGTAATGTGCGGTGGCAGACGGTGTCGAAGGCGGCACGTATAGGGTCGTAACATTGTGTGTGCTGGTCACTTGTGCAACTCCAGGGAATATAGGTGGAGGGCTCCAAGAGGGGTGGGAAGGATAGAAGTGGGGGGGAGGCTGCATGAGGGGGCACGGTGACCTAAGAGAGGAAAAGAGCACGGACTGATGTCCCCTCGCAAGACATTCAGAAGTAGACGCAGACCTGGCTGAGTGTAGCAGGCAGCAAACCTGCGACACAGCAAACACAGCCCGCGAGGCACACGACCAACAGCTTACACAACTGAATGTGTAACAGCGTACAAATACACTTAGCAATGTGGAAGAGCTGACCGATAACTTACTCAAAAAGATGCTTTTTTATCTCACAAGTTTGGAGGCTTTTCGCCTGGCCATAAAACCAATGATAGAAATATATATATATATTTTTATATATAAACGCAAGTCTAATTGTAGCACTGTGTATCAGACATCTCTAAAGAAATGATTTTCTAGGATATGTGAGGGTTTGACAAATAATTCCCTTTTTATAGCACAGCGTATTTTTCGGGGTCGTACATTACAGAGATATTATCCACAGTGCCAGAAACATTCAGCACAATTTCCAGGCGCTGAAAGATTTATTGTCATAAAACTTTAGTGCGCATGCTGGGGTCTCAGGATAGGTTGTATGCCGAGGAAATCACTCAGGCCGGAACCTCGTCTTATCTTCTGCTATGAGTGGCCACTTTACATATGATGCACTTTTATTAATTCAAGGAGAACATCTTGTGTGATAATGTACGTCTGAGTGCATCTATACTTAATAAAAACAAGGGCAGTCCGACACTGTGCACATCACACATGACATATGTATGTATATGGCATTTCTATAGTGTGAACTACACAGAATGCAGCGGAGCGCTGTACTTGGTCAAAGGCAAGCTTAAAGTCACCGAGCAAGAGGAGAGGGAACTGGGTTCTGGACCTTTAATGCATGGTGATGTGTTCTTTAAATTCTCATAGAAATGAATGTTAACTCACCTAGTTTTGTTTTAAAGCACACACTGCGACCTGAATGACCTAGAGGCACGCTCAGTTCTATCGGAAATGGAATCATGTCCCATAATCTGGTAACGATCACACATTTTAATGAAATGGAGTTAGGATCAACACACTACTCCACATCCGAAATTGGGGTGCGGGGACTGCGTGGCACCTTGAATCGGATTTTTGGGGGAGGGTGATGTATAAGAGCATTCTTTATAAGCCAACGCGAAACATTCTAATATGAGGCCCATGTTTAAACAAGCAATGGTAAAGTCAATAGCTGATGCACCCTTTGCAGAGCTATTGGTTTTGCCAATGCTAGTTTGTTTTATCGTCACCTATTGTTTATTATAACGTTGTCATACCAAAATGGCAGCAACCAATCTTAGGATGGTAAATGAAAAAAATCTAAGATGGGTGCTGTGTCAACAAACATGGTCAGCCATCTTGGAATACTGCCTGTACTTAAAAAGGTAAGAAAAAACAAAGATGGCCAGTAATGTTTGTTCATTGTAGCCATATTGAAATCCCACATATGCCATCCAAAATAGGCATGTATGCTCCCCAGCCCACAAAGCTAGCAAGGTGCCACTGAGGTTTAAGAGTTTGCTGATGTCATACATGCTTGGCCTTCAGGTCATAAGAGACAAACTCCACTGAGCGGACTCAAACTTTCACCTTCCAGAAGCAAATAACCACTTAGCTGTGTCATAGTAACACCTGTCCTTTACAGAGGTAAAAAGCGTTCTGGATGGGTAGCAATGCTATAGCTATCAAGAGGTGTTTGGAAGAAGACACTAGTTTACATCTAAGAAGGTTCTAGGATCGCATTGTGTCATCAAGAAGCCACCAAGTGACATTAACAGAAGAAACACAAAGAGCCCAACGAGGTGGGTGGGGTGGTCTTATTTTATTCCTAACTCCAAAAGCCTCACAGAAGAATTGGGCTTCATTGACCTTCCTGGTTTCCCATTGCTGCAACAGTGAGGAGCAGTTCATTCCACCAGCTGGACCCCCAGCGCTCCTGGCACCACTGTCTACATTTGACTTTCTTTGGAACGCCATCAGTGCGGGCAATGAACAAAGGTTGGAGGAGAGGAGATGTTGGTGCAGTTCTCTGAAAATAAATCAGGCCTACGTCACAGAAAGCCCCAAAGGAGAAAGTCAGGATGTTTAACTTGGTATAAATGGCCACTGGAGGCGCATCAAGTCTGGTTCAAACCGCTGCCTAAACTTTAGCTTAGTTAAACAGAGGAGAGAGCGAGGGTAGTGTGGGGGTACGTCCCTATCCCCTAGCATGAGCTTTAAACAACGTGGACGGACCAGGTTATGAGGGAGGAGAAAGAAAGGGAAGCAGGCAGACTAGCCTGTAATCAGATTTACAGAAGTGCCTGAAAACCATTAGGTTTGTTAAAAGACCCCTCACCCACCAACCTAGTTGGTGGCATGCTTCATAATGAGGGTCCCAATCAGGTAGCCGAATGCCACCCTGTTGTGCTACAACGCCTGATTACAGCAGAGCTGGTGTTGTGCAATATGTGAGGAAAGTGGTGCAATTTAAAATTACCTCTGGGAATCCTTGCCTTCCTGAAGAAAGCCCTTAATTTTTAAAGGGGCTGAAACATGTAGACCTTCTAAAGTGACAACAAGGATTATTTTTCTCCAACGCTGTCTTTCGTTTTTAACGTTTCCCTGGGTCGCTATCAATAAATCATTTGGCAAGGAGTCCCAGAGGTAATTTTAACTTCAAGTCTATTATGCGCTAGTCACTATAACATCCACCAACTCACCATTACTGTGTCTTTCCTACGGGAGGAACAGGTTGACTCTGCCTGGGGGGCATGGAAAGAGAAAGAGGACTTTTTGCTGCACTAGATTCACTGTAACAGAGGAGTCTGAGTCTGCTTGGGGGGCATGGAGATTAAAAGAGGACTCCCCCCCCCCCTCCCCCCAAAGTGGACATTATCTCCAGATTCTCATGGTTGGCCATAGGCTGCACAATCCTACTCCTGCATAGGCACCCCATGCTCCTTCACTTTCTATCACGCTTCAGCTGGCCCTAGGGGAACACATAGAGCTTTTCACTCATTATCCCTGGTTCTACGAGCATATATGCCTGAGATCTTTCTCTCTCTCATCCAATAGCTGTCAGAAGCCCGGTCATGGCTTCTAAATCCTTAAGATCCATCTCTACGAGTTTGGAGCCTGTGGGCCAGAACGATTATACAATTACTTACCTGCTGAGCCTATCAAAAAATGCATCTAAAAACTTAAAAAACAGACTCCTAAAATCATACCCAGAAACCCTCATCTCAGTTCCCTATTTATGCATAAGAAACTGTGAGACAATAACCGATCTGATCATCTTTACAAAAAGACGTGTTAAATGGAGGTCAGCATTTTACTCACTGCTACAAATCACCACATCCAAGAAAACCCGTCATGGTCTTAGACTTTCGGTGCCCCCTCACATACTTTAAAAGTTGAGGCAACCATTTCACTGTATAACAACGGGGTCATCCTTATTCAATCATCTGCCCAAAACCTGGCTATCTTCGACTCCATCATCCCCATCATCAAGAATGATTGCCTAGCAACGAAACCTCACCCTCACATGATACCCCAACTTCCTCTATCAACCGACGAAATCCTATAAATCTGGCCTAAGCATCTCAAATGATCCTTCCCCTTTCCTCTGCTAGTGGGACTTGTGTACTGAATAGCAACGCTGTGATGACATCAGTTGGACCAGAATCCCTCTCTGCTCATTACCCTACGAGTCAACATGCTCACCACTCTCTTACAGCAACCAGGTCTGAGGTACTTTACCCATTCATTACCTTCACCCGTTCTACTTCTCCGAACCCCACGCTCATTATGGTGGACACGCCTACTATGCCCATGTCTCTCCCCATAGCCACTCCAGTGTCACCCCCTTACCATGTTCCCCCTAACCAGGCCAACAACGTGAATCACAGGACCCTTGTAACTCTGCTTAACCAGGCGCTCATCTTTTCACCTAATGATTCACCTCACATCTCCACATCGCCCCCGCAGCTTTCTATCCGCTCCTCCCCTAGTCCACCCCCCCAGTATAGATCCCTTCTCCAAGTATCAGAATTCCAATCACACTCAGCTTTTGAATCTAGACCGGATGAGATTGCACTTACCCTTCACCAACTCAAGGAAAATGTTCTAAGCCTCTTACACCTCACTGCTGAGCTATCTGAGTATTAGAAATCTAGTGGACCCCCGAAGTCTGGATACCTCAACTACACACTTGTCTCTGAATCGCGCCCCAGGCCCTTTGCGTATCCCTCACCCATTGTGAGCTCCTCACTAGTGGCTCTTACACACCACAGATGGGAAACCTCTCCCCTCCCAAATGACCCCTCTCGGCCTTACAGAGTCAAAGACCCACTTCAAGATGAGGATATGATCTCCCTACTTCTCTCTTATGGTACATCTTATGCTGTTAACACAGAGAGTCTCTCTTAAGACCCATCTCATGCTGCTAACACATCGAATCTCTGCCTAATTGAAGAAATCCACTCTGACCCTTTTAGAGAACCTTATGTTAACGTAAGATCCTTAAATAAGAACAGCCTTACTCTTGTCCCCATCACTACTCCTCACCCAGCCGATCCCAAATCACAGCTCAAAGGCATGCTACCCAACTGCAGATCTGCAGTACGACACGCTGTTGACATTGCTGCCCGCGTCCTGGCTCACGATACAGACATTCTAGCGGTGACTGAGATCTGGATCAACAACTCCTCTGCACCCAATATTGGCATACTAGTCCCCCCTAACTTTGACATCATCAGGCTAGACAGATCAGGTGGACAAGTGGGAGGCATCGCTTGTATATATCATAAAAATCTATCAGTTAGACAACTGCATGCTGATCCCATACCATCATGAGAATACCTGTGCTTCGAAGTATTATGTAACAACATGCAAGCCTGCAAATTCAACCCGCTCTACCACCCTCCACGAGACAATCTCCCCTTCCTGGAGCAAGTCATGGAAATCATCTCATCGAACGTGGTGCACCATGGCATCCAGATCTTCCTTGGAGACTTTAACCTCCATCGGAATGATAAAAATGACTCATCAGTCAACAGCCTAAAATCTCTCCTATCAGACCTCTACCTCATTTAAATGTGCGATAGTCCTATCCACATCAAGGGAGCGACCTTAGATCTGGTCATTGGTAAGATAGACTCTATCCAACTTGAAGCTATCGCTCCATGTGACTGGACAGACCACCACTGCATCTCATTCATCATCACAGAATCAGTGATACTCGATAAATCTCAGCTAAAGAAACCTAGACACTGGCAAAGATGTCTTAGAAACATTAACCTATATGATCTGACTTCACGCATTGATAACAGCCTGCCCCCACCCCTAGATATGTCTGATGTCAGAGAACTTACAGATCATTATAATAGCTCCATGGCTAACATGTTAGACTTAATGGCACCTCTACAGCTAAAAAGAATGTCTTCCAAAATCTCCAAACCCTGGTCTAAAGGTAGCTTAAATACTGAAAGAAGAAATCTTAGACTGGCAGAACATTTGTGAAGATTCTCTCCCTCCCCTGCCCACCTCACTCAGCTGAGATCACTGAGAAATCAATACAACAAAAGTGTCAGATACTCTAAAGCCAGTTATTTCCGAAAGCAACTTGAGCAAGCAAAGAACCGGCCAAAGAAATTGTTTGAACTCATCGAGCTTCAATCTAGTGGCTAACCCAATCCTCCCCCAATGGATCGCTGAGCGCAGCCAAATTGTGAGGAGTTTGCCGCCTTCTTCCAGGAAAAGACAACTAAGATTGAACTGGAACTAAGTGTAGCTTTGGAGAACCTTCCTGTCCCCTATCCTACCTCTGGACTGGTGATGCCCCCCCAATTTGGGTTCTCCCTCCCAAAACATTTTCCAAACCTTGGACAAAGCACCATTCGCAAAAATCTGGCCTCTGAAACCATCCAACCATTTCAGCAATCCCTTGCCATCGAATCTCTTCAAAGAAATCAGATCGTACTTACCTCCTCTTTAAACAAGGATAATTAACGCCTCTCTGCTTCAAGGTAGATTCCAGATTGCCTTAAATCAGGGCAGGTTACCCCCATCCTTAGAAGACCAACGGCAGACACACTAACCCTCACAATTTCCACTCAATTTTCAACCTTCCTATTCTGGCAAAGCTCTTAGAGAAATGCGTACACACCCAGCTATGTATCCATATTAAACAATTCCGCTTACTGGACCAATTCCAATCGGGCTTCCGTCAGGGGTATAGCACGGAATCTGCTCTTACTCACATTATTGACGATGCTCTACGAATGCTAGACTCAAATGAATCATGCCTTCTGATCCTACTTGACCTATTGTCAACTTTTGATACGGTCAAACATGATACCCTTATTGAGCTACTGGAGCACAGGATGGGGCTATCAGGGACTGTGCCAAATTGGTTCTCCTCATTCCTTCACAACAGAACACAAAGACTTAAGGTGAATCAGGCTCTGTCAAAGCCCACTCCGCTCACTCTGGGGGTTCCACAGGGGTCCACGCTTTCACCCACCCGCTTCAACTTGTTCATGGAGCCTATAACAGAAACCCTGAAATTGTTCAACTTCCATTACCACATGCACGCTGATGACACCCAATTGTACCTGAAAGTCTCCTCCCCGGAGGACACAAGGTCCCTCAACTCAACTCTTCAGGAAACACAAAGCTGGTTGACTCACAATCAGTTGAAACCATACACCCTCAAAACAAAATGTCTCTTTATCGCCTCAGCCAATCACTCCCCAGACATCGAAGAATGGATGCATCAACTCACAGCTCTCGACTGCACTTCAAATATCATTGATTCCACAGTCTCGCTGGGAAGAATGCTAGACAAACATCTGAAAAAGCAAAAGCACATTAGTGCTCTCACCAAAGGTGTGAACCTCCAACTGATAGTCTTGAGGAAATCAAAAACATACCTACTCCATAACGACTTCAAAAGGGCAGTGTAGGCCCTAGTGATTTCTAAACTGGATTATGGTAGTTCTACCCTCTGTGGCCTTCCTAGAGCGAAGACAGCATCACTAAGGTTCTCTCTCAACTCTGCTGCAAGGCTCATTACAGGCTCCAAACGCTATCATCACATCACACCAGAGTTGAAATCTCTTAAATGGCTCCTGAATGAAACAAAGATTCATCTGAAAATTGCATGAATGACACAAAGCTTTACACTTCAATACCCCAATTTATCTTGTGCAAAAACCTTGAGCTCTTTGGGGGCTCTCGTTCCTCTAGAGGCTCTAGCACCTTACTGCTCAGGCCACCGAAATTCCATAAAAAGAGAACCTACAATCGAGCATTCTCGGGTATTGCACCAAGATTTTGGAACACCTTGCCACCTGAAATAAGACCTAATAATTCCACGGCTTCCTTCAAAAAGGAAGTCAAAGAGGTACTGATAAAGACATTTTTGGGCTAGTTCCCAATCACCTTAAGATGCATTTGCTTTCATTTGTTCCCTATAGATCTGTTATGTTTGTTTCTTGATCTGGTTGTGTTATGTTTTCCACGGGGTGTACCCACTGAACTGTCAAGATGTAAAGCGCTCTGTTACCCATATGTGGTCTTGTTCGCGCTGTAGAACACTCTTTTAAATAAATAAATAAACAGACCGGCAAGACACTGAGTTTGGGCAGCTTCACATTCTTGCTGCTTTTCAGGGCATCCATTTCAGAAAAGCTTAACATATACTTCAGTAAAGTTTAGCATCATGAGGGCTTGAATTAGCTGAAAATGGGTAATAATTAAAATTCTTACAAACATGGGTCCCAAAAACATGTCTTACCGAGGACCCCAAAAATCCTTAAGATGGCACTGCACGCATGTCTGGAAAAGCTGAGGGTTTTGTGGAAGGAATGCTAGCAGATGGAATCAACCTGACTTTTGCATGCTATGAAACCTCAAAGCCTTAAAAACACCAACTATTAAAAAATGAGACTGTTAGAAAATAGCTTCACACCAGAAATAAAGTAGCACGTGAAACGCGGGAGGAACAAGACAAACATGTCAGCCAATCAGGAGTCCGGAGTAGTTGTGGACAATGGTAATTGGTCCAGTCAAGAGGTGTGGCTTATACAACAATGGGCTGAGGGACGTGATGCACATTCCTGCAGCACTCATGGGTTGGGGTCACATTTAGGAATATAATAAAACAGGTCAATTTCCCTTGCAGATCAAGGGCTCGTTCCAGCGAGCAGGGAACTTGAAGGATTAGGGCACTGGCGAAAGTTCAATAAACTACCATATTTGTGCTTCAGATCAGACACTCCAGCAACTATGAAACATGAGATAGGGCTAACGTAATGGGAATGTTTATAAAGCAACCCATCTAATTAATAAAATATTTAGTTATTCTAAAGGTACATACTTAACTTGTAAATATTTTATGAAAAGATAGTGTGTATACAAAGTGCTGCCCTTAATAAAAGATTGCTCTAGACTCTAAAACCAGACTCTCAAAATAACTGACTAGTGGAGTGAAAAGACTTTTTTTTAACTCTGTGAAAAAATATTTTAAAAATGAAGAAAAAATGCCTAGAAATTTGGCTTGAACAATACAAATCTGCAAAACCCATTAAAGGGCCTAATATTTAAATTCCTTAAACTTCACAACCTTCATAAGTTCCAAGTCACCTCGCCCAACTTCACAGTCATTGCTGAGGGGTTCAGTAACAAATGATAGCGCCAAGTACAGATGAATGCTCAGCCTGACATTGTATGTCGTTGGACCCCTGAAAAGGCACCGCAAACATGGCGGCTCTCGGCGTCAAAGAGCGTAGGAATCAAGTCTTGTTCTAAATTCAGGAAAGTTCGTAATCCGCAGAATGCTGTGACCACAAAAGATTCGGCATCACCCAGGGCCTCAAACTTGACACACGATTCGATGATCATAAAACATTACAGCGTCATTCTTCATAGCCCTGTTTAGGTCTGCCCTGGCAGGGCAGCAGTCTGCAAGACACAGTGCTACCAGTCCTTCAAAGTATAGATTGGGATTAGGCTCCACCCAGAGGTGCACTAACCTCTCACTTCACGCTATTTGCTGCTCGGTGCATCATTCCGCTTACTAAGGAATTCTTGTATTCCAAATGCAGGAGGGACTATTTTATATCTTAAAATACAATCCACCATCAAAGATGACATTTTTAATCTCAAGCGTGCATTGAATACACACATCAAACCTCTTTTGTATATTTCTGCAGAGGGCTTTTATTTGGACAGGACTCAAGTGCAAGCCATTGCCACCACCACCACCATCACCGTTGATAGCATCACCAATACCATCACCACCGTAACCACCGCAACCACATTACCACCAGAACCATTACTAGAACCTTTCCCATCACAACAAGGACCACCACAGCATTTGTGCATGATTGTGTTTTCATACTTTACCACTTGAAAGCCAGACTCACTGGCCATGCCAATGCATGTTAAACGATGCAAACCCCACATCATCTCTGAGGCAGAGTTTGGTTGATCATCTGTCCTGAGAAAGATGATGCAACTACCTTTGAATTTAACCCTTGTGTCCTCCTTTACCTCACTGCCTGTGGTCAGACGTGTGGCTACTTCCCTACTTCCAAGCTTTAAACCCCCCCCCCCCTTGTAAAACGAAAGGTGGAAGATGAGGGAGGGTGCGGTCACTGAGGATGTCAGTGACTAGCCCCCCTCCTTCCTCCTTCACTTAAACCTACAAAGGAAGTGTGGCAGAGGCGGGAGGTGTGGCAGAGGCGGGAGGTGTGGCAGAGGCGGGAGGTGTGGCAGAGGCGGGAGGTGTGGCAGAGGCGGGAGGTGTGGCAGAGGCGGGAGGTGTGGCAGAGGCGGGAGGTGTGGCTGAGGCGGGAAGTGTGGCTGAGGCGGGAAGTGTGGCTGAGGCAGGAAGTGTGGCAGAGGCGGGAGGTGTGGCAGAGGCGGGAGGTGTGGCAGAGGCGGAAGGTGTGGCAGAGGCGGGAGGTGTGGCAGAGGCGGCAATTGCTGCAAGTGCAGCACACAAGAGGTATCACTTCCTCGTTTCACATAAACTTCCATGGCCATTAGGTCTTCGCACTTAAAACAGTCAGACACACACCCTGGGGAGATTTCAAGAGGCTTTGTGTAAATAAAACACAAATAAGTGAGACTGCCTTTAAAGACAGGCAATTCTTAATTAAAATGCCCTAACACAAGATACTTCACAGAAAAAATGTACTGACATTTTTGTGGAGCAAATGTATACAACTGAGATATGCAACTATTTGAATGCCACAATAAAACCATCACAGAACACTGCATGACAGCCATTTTTAGAAAGGATACACGTTTATTAATAATAGGAAAACACTGATCACCTTTAATCCTTCTGTACATTTATCTAGGATTGTGACTGTCTCACAACCAATACTTGCAAAGACATTATTATGTACATGTTTCGTCTAGTTTATTTGGGCAGCTGAAACAGTCTGCACCATCTTTTCTTCGCGATTGTGCTACACTTTTATTTTGCGATTTCACTTAAACATCTCTGTGTAATCTTCGCCCTGGGACTCTGCCCATACCAGAGGCTCCTTTTCTCTGATAATGGGGTCTCTTTTTGTCATGTCAAGGATATCCCTAGGGTTTGCGGGCATCACGTCGTTGGAAGTGGCCTTCACCAGCAAGAAGCCACAGCATGCTCCTTTCACTGCTCTGTGGCAAGCTCAGGACTCCTGGTGTTAAGTGCTTTGTAGTTCTGGCTCCGGCCTGCTGGACACTGGTTGGCTCTCACCACTGCAGCACCTGGTGAACACAGTGCAGATTCTCTTTGGATCTGGGATCAACATCATGGCTGTCCAGATTTCTTCTCCTTTTGGAAGCTGAAGCTTGTCCTCCTGCTCAACTTTTTTTGTTTTTGAGCAAAATAATCTGCTCGTGATGTACTTGCTCTTGATTCAAGGATATAGTTGACCTAAAAGAAATGAAACAAGAATAAATTCAAGACCAGAGGAAACATGGACTTGTACTGCCTGTAGCAGGAGCAGACTGGTCTCACAAGAAGGCGGCTACTCGAGTATGTGGCAGTAAACAAACATTCACCACCTATACAATATAAAAACTGTGCCAAAGAATGAAACTGAATGCCTTACCGTAAACTGATGTTTATTGGTTCAAATTAAATCACTTTAATGTAAAGTTGCCAGATGACTTCCCCACCCGCTGGGACATCGTCATATTCTACTTTTAACAAACTTTTGCTTTTACACAACAAACCAAGGTACTCTGGGAACTGCAGTCTTAGTTCACTTTAAGTGATCCAGTTGGGCTAAAGTTGGAGATGACAATTGTTTGTGAATGTAAAGAAAATAGCCTTGAATATGACATCTGTCGAGCCGCTGGACATCGAGGCACCAATGCCAGGAAACTAGTGGTCATAGTGCACTTTGTGAATGGGATTTCATCACTTCCTTATCAGCAATGTCCAGCTGGGTGTTGAGAACCATAAAATACACAAATCTCCAAAGAAATGCATTATATGTAAAATGTCACATACATATTCATCACAGTCATCCAGAAAATCACACTGGACTTCAGTGTTATGGGTTAATGCTACTGACCCTTCTAAGGGCACTTGTACGGAGGCGCTGAACATACGTTACGGAGTCGCCAACTTGCCTCATGTCATCAGCAACGGCGTCAGCAAGGCTTGTTTTTCCATACAACAAAATCTGCTAAAACCCACAGGGCTGCACTTAGGGTAGGAAAAGCAAAGCTACTAGTTTCAGAATCCAGAATACCTTTGGCTAAAAACACCAAAAGAGGAACAGCTCTCATACTCTAGCGAATACACAAACTAAAACACAAAGCTCAGCACCAAAACATTTCAGGAAGGAGATCTGGTGGCAATAAATAGATATATGGCACACCAAAAAATTGAAGCTTCTCAATCCGAAGAACAAGTACTTAATTGGTGTCAGTAATAGCCAGTGGGAAAACTGCAACGTATTTAGTGCGACAGGGATACTTACCTTACTGCTATGGAGGGTGGTCCCGATCATTCTTTAACAATGACCCTAGGATTGATGCCTCTTCTGAGCCACCACGTTGGTCTGTGACGCTCAGGTATATCATGCTGTGCTAGTGGGTCGGTGTGTGATGTCTTGACGCATCAGCCAGGCCCTCTCATGATTGTAGCTGGGGATGCTGGAGCATGGGGGATGCAGATAATGCCCCCCCAGCACAGGCTGGCCAGCCTTTCCAAGCTTGGCAGTGCAATGAAGCAACATGCAGGTTTGCCCAGATGAGCCCTGCTTACCTCGGCCTTCAGAACATTGCGCTGCCCAAGATCCCCATCATGGCGCCACCACGCTACACTACTTGTGCTGCCCACCTGCTCTATTGTCAACCTGAGCCCTCGGCCCTGTCCCAGTTGTCCTAATCTAGACCGGACATTGAGGACTCCGTACTCCACCACTGAACCTGCATGGAAGCGGCAGTCAAGGTGGAAGCTATAAACATGGAGATGTTAAAGACAACAGAGAGGCTGGGCTGAGTTTAACAGGATAGTGGGTGGGGGGTAACTGAGGGAAATGGCTAAAAAAGTAAATGGGGCTACTTGGGAACTCCCCTATTTAAGAATGAGCAATTTCAGCATAACAAATAATACTGTGAGGCAGTGTAAAGGGTTGGGGAGAACAGAGGGCAGAAAGTATTCATTGAAGGGGGGTGAAAACCTATGAGCAAAAGTGGAAGAGCCCCACCCACGCTATACAACAGTTTATTTCCCTTTTGGTAGCGGTATCCAACAGGGCAGAGAAACTCAGGGTGAATGTAAAGCCAGGGGTTTAGAGCACGGCATTGGGCATAGTTTATTACATGGAATCAACAAATGAGGGTTATATGTGGGTTTATAGGATGGTGTAGAGTGAGGATGTGAGAAGATCCAGATGGAAACTATAACTGAGTGAAAGAGGAAGGGGCCATAGATTGACCTGTTAGATGCGACAACCAAGGAAAGACACAAAACATACAAGATCTCCTTCACTCCTCTTCAATAAACTATTGTGGGCCACAATGTGGACTTAGGGCAACAAGTCAAGGAGCATCAGCATGGTTGGAGAGCAGGAGCAGGTGTCTGTTACACTACTGTCACACAGCGGCGGTCGGGACAGTTAAGTGCGGTGAGGCGGGGGATGTCGACAGACGGCAGAATAGGGTTTATTCATGTAATTTTTCCTATTCAGTCGTCTGTCGACTCCCACCCGCCCCACCGTGCTTACCTGCACTGACCGCCGCTGCCGTCACATATATTGACAAGTGCTATTTTTGTGTCCGGTCTGGGCGAATGCCTGATTGACCATTGTCAAGGACAGAGTCTGCTTCAAAGTAGTGTATGAGTTTGGTCATCATAGTCTTTTTTTTATTTGGATGGTCACAGGAGGTAAGCCAAAACCACTCCTAGAAGTTGTTTGGTCAAGGGACATTTCTGAGAAAGTGGGCTGAGAACCGTTTATTTAAATATTCAGCAAAGATAAGTTGATGCTTTCAGCTGGGGAAGGGTGAAGGTGGATTTGCACTCCTTAGCAAGGGGAGCTTGGATAGCATGACATGGCGTCTGAGAGGGCTTGAGTACTTTGATTATTGATCTATGGAGGTGACGCTGATGCTGAATATGTGGACCGAAGGAATGGCGTTGGGGAAATTGGCTATTTTGTCTTGTTAGCCTAAGTCCCTGCCAATGAAGATGCCAGTTAGTTTGGAGCAGAGGCCTTGGGTCAGGATACTCGGAATCAATGTGGGTGTTCGTGGGTAAAGCATTGGATACTCTGGAAGACTGTCTGCTTTGTTGGTTGATTTCTGGATTTGGAGGAAAGGAAGTCATTTGTGCTAAAAAAAAGAGTTGTGGTCGGCGGGTGGGGCCGTTTCTGCACCTGTTGGCCTCTTGTGGGCTTGGCTTTGCTTCAGCATTGTCCCAGTTGTTTGCAGGGGCGCTTTGATCTGGAGGGAGCATGGTAGGATCAAGTTGAGTTTCCTGAAATAGACGGATGCAGTTATGATTGTTACTTCAGTCAGTTTGCAGGCGACAGACGATGGAAGGTAGAAACCAGTTACTGGTCAGTGGCTGAAACTTGAGGGGTGCGGAGTGGGGCTGTGGGTCGGCATTCAGTTGGTTTTCTTTAGACCTGATGCACGATGATGGCAAGGAGATGGTGAACGTATTAAGAAGTTGTCTGCCCAAGTCTTTAGAGGCTCTGAAGTAAATGGGGAGGGGAGTTCATGTATGAATAAGGTCAAAGTACTGACCCTTACCACCTAGGGCTGAGGAGAGGGTGGTGAGGTCATGGACAGAAATGGTGGCATGGAAAGCAACTAGGTAATCCATTGAGAAGTTCAACCCGTAAGGTGCCATGAGAATACCAGAAGTGTGCTACATAAAGAAAGAACATCACAGTAGTGAAGAAGAGCTACTTGGAGCTTAAAGAGTTGAGATATATTGTCCACCCAGGCAGTTTCACCGGGCGGTTCAAGCCACCACGGCAGTCATTTTGTTCCAGCCTGCCAATGTGAACAGGGCACATCCCAGTCAGCACAGCATTTCCTGCCCCGGCTCCAGAGCGCTCCGAGTGCGCAGCTAAACATCTTCTTTGTCCCAGTCATTGTGAACCGGTTCCCCCACTTTAACACAAAGGGAATGGCTGTCAGTAGCTGCCCGTGAGGACTTCAGAGTGTTGTGTTGTTCAACAGTTCTTTCCTAACTCCACCATCCATGGTCCCTGAAGTGCGAGACTGCTCTGGACCTGCAGTTCCACGCTGTGTGGACTGCCTTGCTCAGGGATTGGTGCGCATGGGTGGTAGGTTGAATGGCTGTCATGCAACCTATGTGGGGAGCGTAGGGTGCTGTATGTGAGAACCTGAGAAGTGTTACAGAGCTGCTGCAAACCTGGCACTGTGGGCAAACAGATCATATTTGACAAATTAAGACTTATAGGGCTGCGCTTCGTTAACAAATCGCCCCACTGGCTCTGGCCTGGTGGTAAGAACTTTTCATATAAACCTTAGCGTAATATAAATCAATTCGTGAAATGAGATTCATAGGCATCATTCAGATACATCGCATGAGTCTGTGTTGCTTTTCTCACCTTTTTTGTATTGGATGTCGGCATGGTTTCTATGTGATAGTGTGAGGGAAGCAGCTATGTCTTTAAAGGTTTCGGCCTTAGAGGGGGCCTTTGTGCTTACTCAGGCTGGGAGCCTAGTCAAGAGCTTCATGGGTCCAGATCTAGAATGCATGGGAGACTTTCAACACCTGGGAGCACTAAATATTCAGGTTATTATTTACTAGGCATTTTACAGCACAACCTGAGGACACTAAGAGGGGGAGGGAGTGCCTTCGCATTTATACAACATTCGAATGCACACATTGGCTGATGACGTAGATCTTTACATGTTTGCCAAATGACCTGATGTTTGTTCCTCCATGGAGGTCCAATTGTAGTGGTCCAGAGGGAGGGACTTGGTGCAGAGACCTGCCCCAAGCCATTTCTGCCTACACAGATGCAGTGAAATACAGTGCTCGGGGGCCACCTTGGGCATCTGGTCGGGTGACATGGAATGAACAGACTGGAGAGGTGCCCAAGGGTAGTCCCAGGCAAGGCCTCATGACAGCTTTTGTGCACAAGTCTACTTTGTGCGTTTGATGGGCAGCCAGTGGAGTGGTTTTAAAGTTAGGAAGATCAGAAGCTTTTGAAAACATACAGACACTTGAATGTAGAAAGGACACAGACTCTGAACATCGCGGGATAGCTTAGCTGCAGCAATTTAGCCAAGATACGGCTAGAAAACAGGTAGTGAATCTCACATGTGGGTATTCAGAAAAACAAGGGCTGCTGGCATAGCACCCTCTGAGGCTACCTTTAGTTATCATGTATGATATTATAAAGCCACGCATGTGAATTCCCCATCAACATGTGCTCCAAAACAGAACATTCTGAAGAAGGGAGAGGAACTGTTGTGGTCAGAGGCAGATTCTTATTTCATAAGATGCACTTCAGCATGTTCCCTCACATCATTTCCACAGTATTCCACAAACGTCATCAACAGTGGGTTTCATAAGGCCTGATGAAAGCATGGAAAAGGGTCTCCCACCATCGCATAGGGTAGTAAAAACAACCATAATGGGGTGTAGAGGGCTCCTCACAGACCTGTGCCCTCCTGACACTGCACTTGCCACATTATGCATAGCTACGTCGTGGGTCATCACTTATTTTAAATCTATAATTAAGAAAAACGACTCTTTTTTAAGGGGGGGGGGTGTCTAAATAAAGACTGCTAAGATCTCACTATTTCGGTCTCTTGGACAGGGGCAATCCAGTGAAATATGTCAGAATACATCCCGCCATTAAATAATGTACAGTATATATCACAAGACCAACATGACATCTTCAAAGAAACATCCTGGGACCTAAAAACCATCCAGATATCGAACATAGGGGCATTCGGGAACATAAAACCCATCCAGGACCAGAAATCGAACAAAGGGACAGTGGAACATAAAATCCGCCAGATATCTGACAATGGGCCATTCTGGAATGTAAAATCCATCCAGACATCGAATAAAGTGGCTTTCTGGATTGTAAAACCCATCCAGATATCGAACAAAGGGACATTCTAGAATCTAAAACCCATCCAGATATCGAACAAATGTGCATTCTGAAATGTAAAACCCATGCAGATATCGAACAAAGGGCCATTCTAGAAAGTAAAACCCATCAAAATGTCGCACAAATGTGCATTGTGGAATCTACAACACATGCAGATATCGAACAAACGGGCATTGGAATGTAAAACATATCCATATATTTAACATAGGGCCACTCTGGAATCTACCACCCATGCAGAAACTCTAACAAAGGAATACTGTTGAATGTAAACCCCATCCATATGTCAATCAAAGGTGTATTCTGGAATGTAAAGCCCATCCAGATATCTAACAAATGGGCATCTTGGAATGTAAAAGTCATTCAGAAATTGAACTAAGAGACACTGTGGAACGGCAAACTCATCCAGATGTTGAACAACTGGGCATTCTGGAACTTAAAACCCATCACAATAATGAACAAAGGGGCATTCTGGAACATAAAACCCATCTACAAATCGAACAAAGGGTCACTGTGGAAAATAAAACCCATCTAGAAATCGAACAAAGGGACCCTGTAGAACATAAAACCATCCAGATATCGAACAATGGGGCATTCTGGAATGTAAAACCCATCCAAACATCAGAGGTAGTGGTATTCTGGATTGTAGAACCCATCCAGATATCTAACAAAGGCACATTGTAGAATCTAAACCCCATCCAGATATCTAACAAAGGGGCATTCTGGAATGTAAAACCCATACAGATATCTAACAACGTGGCATTCTATATTGTAAAACCCATCCAGATATCGAAAAAGGCACATTCTGGAATCTAAAACCCATGCAGTTATCTAACAAAGGGGCATTCTGGAAAGTAAAACCCATCGAATTGTCGCACAAATGGGCATTGTGGAATCTAAAATCCATGCAGATATCGAACAAAGGGGCATTCTGAAATGTAAAACACATACATATCTCGAACACAGGGCCCTTCTGGAATCTAAAACCCAGGCAGAAAGTCTAACAAAGGAATATTCTTGAGTATAAAACCTATCCAGATATCATCAAGCAAAGGGGCACTCTAAAATTTTAAACCCAGCAGATATCATGAAGCAAAGGGGCATTAGCGAATCCTGATTGCTGGTACATGAGGGTGGTGCGGGACTTGGTGAATAGAATTGGAAATGATTATTTTTACAGGTTACTTTCCACCCATGTGGCGACGAGAACATGTGAGTTTCTAAAGCAAAACGGTGTCCAGAGTCTCACGGTAAAAGACGGTATATCTTAAAAGAGGGCGTACCTGCAAACTGCACCCCCAGGTTACGCACCTCCAGTCGGGGCAGGGCTCGCGCAGTGGCTGTGCAATGCAGTCTCATCTGCGATAATATACGTGCAGGTGACACTAAAGCACTGAACACATTGACGACTATTAATTCATACATTACGTTAGTAGAGCGAGCTAAACGTATGTTCTTTCCCCATTTTTGGCACGCGCTACATGATGAAAACCTTTTTAAATTATATTTAACAAGCCAACCATTTCCTAAATTTATTATCTCTGGTGCTTTGTGATAATCACATAGATAATTTTAATGGCAGGTTAATGCACGAATCAAAAGATAAAGATGCCCTTTGGCCCACCGTTAGCTTGGTAATTCTCTGTGGCTTGAAACGTGTACAATTTTATGCACTGCAGAGTGTTTCACTTCTATTGCGTTTTACAGCTCGAGGCATAAAAATAAAGGGAAAGTTTTCATGGTCAATAAAGTTCCACTTTTCATGGCTTCATCGTGCGAGGAAACTCATTGCAAGAACCGATTACTACTTTCCCGCGATCCATTTGTAAAACGCAGCAAATTTAGTTTTGAACAAAGCTTCACCCGGATAAAATAGGGTGTTTTATCACTCGGAACGAGGTGGGAACTAAATGTGGTATAACAAGACTTAAACACTCCACGCTCGAACCACTCAAGCGACTGCTGTTACCGAATGATGTCTCTTTCTAGTTCGTACAGATCAAGTCAGGCATGGGGCCGCGTGCTCGCCTCGCGGAGACGCCAATTTCAATGCAAAACAAGGTTTTCAATGCTCAGCCAACGTCATCGTTGTTAGGAAAGGAAGACACTATCTGCTGCACAATATGTCATTATTCCAACAAAAATAAGTGGGTGTAGAACACAGATCTGCAGTCCTGAGTCCTCAAGATAATGGGAAGGATCCGAAATTGCTTTGGACAGAGGGAAAGTGGGCATAAAAACAACTCAAGTTGTTGGTATCATCAATAAGTTGTACAGTCAGCATGAAAGCGACTCAAGTTGTTGCTAGCCACGGTAAGCTGTGGAGTCACCATGCAAGCGACTCACATTGCTGGTATCCTCGGCAAGCTGCGGAGTTACCATGCAAGCGACTCACATTGCTGGTATCCTCGGCAAGCTGCGGAGTCACCATGCAAGCGACTCACATTGCTGGTATCCTCGGCAAGCTGCGGAGTCACCATGCAAGAGATTCACATTGATGGTATCCTCGGCAAGCTGCGGAGTCACCATGCAAGCGACTCACATTGCTGGTATCCTCGGCAAGCTGCGGAGTCACCATGCAAGGGGCTCACATTGATGGTATCCTCGGCAAGCTGCGGAGTCACCATGCAAGCGACTCACATTGATGGTCTCCTCGGCAAGCTGCAGAGTCACCATGCAAGCGACTCACATTGCTGGTATCCTCGGCAAGCTGCGGAGTCACCATGCAAGTGACTCACATTGCTGGTATCCTCGCCAAGCTGCGGAGTCACCATGCAAGAGACTCACATTGATGGTATCCTCGGCAAGCTGCGGAGTCACCATGCAAGCGACTCACATTGCTGGTATCCTCGGCAAGCTGCGGAGTCACCATGCAAGGGGCTCACATTGATGGTATCCTCGGCAAGCTGCGGAGTCACCATGCAAGCGACTCACATTGATGGTCTCCTCGGCAAGCTGCAGAGTCACCATGCAAGGGGCTCACATTAATGGTCTCCTCGGCAAGCTGCGGAGTCACTATGCAAGCGACGCACATTGCTGGTCTCCTCGGCAAGCTGTGGAGTCACCATGCAAGCGACTCACATTGATGGTCTCCTCAGCAAGCTGTGGAGTCAGCATGCAAGTGACTCACATTGATGGTCTTGTCGGCAAGCTGCGGAGTCAGCATGCAAGCGACTCACATTGATGGTCTCCTCGGCAAGCTGCAGAGTCACCAAGCAAGCAACGCACATAGAAGGTCTCCTCGGCAAGCTGCGGAGTCACCATGCAAGCGACGCACATTGATGGTCTCCTCTGAAAGCTGCGGAGTCACCATGCAAGCGACTCACATTGATGGTCTCCTCGGCAAGCTGCGGAGTCACCATGCAAGCGGCTCACATTGCTGGTATCCTCGGCAAGCTGTGGAGTCACCATGCAAGCGACGCGCATTGATGGTCTCCTCGGGAAGCTGCGGAGTCACCATGCAAGCGACGCACATTGATAGTCTCCTCGGCAAGCTGCGGAGTCACCATGCAAGCGACGCACATTGATGGTCTACTCTGCAAGCCGCGGAGTCACCATGCAAGCGACTCACATTGATGGTCTCCTCAGCAAGCTGCGAAGTCAGCATGCAAGTGACTCACATTGATGGTATCCTCGGCAAGCTGCGGAGTCACCATGCAAGCAACTCACATTGATGGTATCCTCGGCACGCTGCGGAGTCACCATGCAAGCAACTCACATTGCTGGTATCCTCGGCAAGCTGTGGAGTCACCATGCAAGGGGCTCACATTGATGGTATCCTCGGCAAGCTGTGGAGTCACCATGCAAGCGATGCACTTTGATGGTATCCTCGTCAAGCTGCGGAGTCACCATTCAAGCGGCTCACATGATGGTATCCTCGGCAAGCTGCGGAGTCAGCATGCAAGCGACTCACATTGATGGTCTCCTCGGCAAGCTGCGGAGTCACCATGCAAGCGACGCACATTGCTGGTCTCCTCGGCAAGCTGCGGAGTCACCTTGCAAGCGACTCACATTGATGGTCTCCTCGGCAAGCTGCGGAGTCACCTTGCAAGCGACTCACATTGATGGTCTCCTCAGCAAGCTACGGAGTCAGCATGCAAGTGACTCACATTGATGGTCTCGTCGGCAAGCTGCGGAGTCAGCATGCAAGCGACTCACATTGATGGTCTCCTCGGCAAGCTGCAGAGTCACCAAGCAAGCAACGCACATTGATGGTCTCCTCGGCAAGCTGCGGAGTCACCATGCAAGCGACGCACTTTGATGGTCTCCTCTGAAAGCTGCGGAGTCACCATGCAAGCGACACACATTGATGGTCTCCTCGGGAAGCTGCGGAGTCACCATGCTAGCGACGCACATTGATGGTCTCCTCGGGAAGCTGCGGAGTCACCATGCAAGCGACGCACATTGATGGTCTCCTCTGCAAGCCGCGGAGTCACCATGCAAGCGACTCACATTGATGGTCTCCTCAGCAAGCTGCGGAGTCAGCATGCAAACGACTCACATTGATGGTCTCCTCGGGAAGCTGCGGAGTCACCATGCAAGCGACGCACATTGATGGTATCCGTGGCAAGCTGCGGAGTCACCATGCAAGCAACTCACATTGATGGTATCCTCGGCAAGCTGCGAAGTCACCATGCAAGCGACTCACATTGATGGTATCCTCTGTAAATTGCGGAGTCACCATGCAAGCGACTCACATTGATGGTATCCTCGGCAAGCTGCGAAGTCACCATGCAAGCGACTCACATTGATGGTATCCTCTGTAAGTTGCGGAGTCACCATGCAAGCGACGCACATTGATGGTCTCCTCTGCAAGCTGTGGAGTCACCATGCAAGCGACTCACATTGATGGTCTCCTCGGCAAGCTGCGGAGTCACCATGCAAGCGGCTCACATTGCTGGTATCCTCGGCAAGCTGCGGAGTCACCATGCAAGCGACGCACATTGATGGTATCCTCGGCAAGCTGCGGAGTCACCATGCAAGCGACGCACATTGATGGTATCCTCGGCAAGCTGCAAAGTCACCATGCAAGCGATGCACATTGATGGTATCCTCTGTAAGTTGCGGAGTCACCATGCAAACGACTCACATTGATGGTATCCTCGGCAAGCTGTATAATTAGACTGTAAGTGACTCAGGTTGTTGGTGTCGTTAGTAAGCTGTAAAGTCAGCATGTAAGTGAAACAAGCTTCAAGAATTCTTGGTTAACTGAATAGTCAGCATGTAAGTAACAAGCCGTTGCTATACTTGGTAAGCGGCACAGTCGGCACGTAAGTGACTCAAGCTGTTAGTATCCTCTGTAAAGCGGATCCAAGTTGTTGGTATCCTTGGTAAGTTGCAGAGTCAGCATGTAAGGGACTCAAGCTGCTGGTGACCTCAGTACATTTTAGTCGCGTGTATATGACTCAAGTTGTTGCTATCCTCTGTAAGTTGTACAGTCAGCATGTTCGTGACAAGTTGTTGGCATCCTTGGTAAGGTGTGCAGTCAGCATCTAAGTGACTCAAGTGGTTAGCATTCTCAACAAGCTGCAGAGTCAGCGTGTAAGTGACTCAAATCCTTGGTATCCTCTGTAAACTGTGGTCTGTATGTAAGTGACTACATTGGTTGTTTTCGTAGGTAAACTGCACAGTTAGCATGTAAGTGACTCAAGTTGTAAGTCCCCTCAGTAAGATGCAGGTGACTCAAGCTGCTGCTGTCCTCGGTAGGCTCTAGAGTAAGTATGCCAGAGACTCTGGTGGTGGTTATCATCTGTCACCTGCAGCCAATAGAACCGCTGAACAGATTCCACTCATCTTGTTGTGATGACGAAGAGTAACACCATTCTACCATGGTGGACCCAGAAAGTGCTCATTTAAGAATGCATTTTTCATCCTCGACCTCCTAGGGTATAGGTTTAGACTCACACATCATGGTTAGACCATCCGAACCCTTCCGATGATAACAGAGTTTTAGTTTCAGTCCCAAAATTATGGAAAGCTTTCTCATTGCAGAACACTCATCCACCAAAAATGCCCTGTTGATAGATTTTAAAAACTCTAGCATTCCAACAATTGCTTGGTTCTTTTCTATCTTATTTCACACCTATGTATATGTTTGATCGTAAGATTGATTATATCTCTGGCACTAATTATCAAAAAATGGAAACTACAGAACTGAATTTAACTACGGACGTCTATCGTGGATAGAGACATCTCAACCCATAAGAAGAGCCATCCAGGAAAAACAAAGTCAATGTTTATTTACCCAGTCTAACATCACCAAAACATTGACTGTAGAATGTCCTTTTATTAAATGTTGTCAGGCTGGCATCTGGATTCCAAAATGCTCCTCTGTTACATGATCTACGATTTGGTTTTAAGTCCAGAAGGCGCCTTTGTGTGAAGTTGCTTAACTTGTCCGAGTGAATCTTAGATTTCAAATCGTGCCTTTCTTCTGAACGTTAACCAGATAAGACCTCTGATGACATCACTCACTGGACGCGGCGCAGAGCCACATTATCCACATTATCCACTTCATCGGACCTACTGTAACATTAATCACTGGTGAGACCCTACAACGTCCATCAACTGGAGTGTTAAGACCTCAAGGTTCGACTCTTGGAACCAATCAAAACTGCAGCATGAAACCAGGCACCATGGAGCTAGGTGGTGCGCCGCTCACAGGAAGGTCGCGGGCATCTGACAATAGACACGAGATAGGTAGTTTGATTTGGGCTCAGCGCTGACTACGAGCGTTGTCGCCTTGCTGCTGGTTTTAAAATTGAATGTTTAAACTTTTTTACAAAAACGATATTGCTGCTAATATAGAAGGAAACTGAACGTTAGTGCCTACCTGTTTGCCATTGTCCCGCTAACCACGTTGCCCGTCTGTTAGAGTGGACCCGTGTAGCGGTTACCGTTCTAGTCTTTTTCTGCACTCCCCTTCCGGGTACAAATTACCGGATGCTGCGACCGTGCAGCGGGCGCGCGTAGCCCGCGCGCCGAAGAAGCGCCAAAGGCAAGCCCGTCTGCGCCTGGAGCGCAACCAGCGCCGGAACCCCTGCTCAAATCTCTAGGCTGGCATATACACGTGATGAGCTTCTGAGCCTCAATCTCGGTGAGTGCCCTGCATTGAGAGTAAAGATAGATTCTGAAAATATCCCCCAGGTGCATTGTTATCGGTGCAGAGCTAAGCCAAGCTCCTCTAGTACGTATAGGCCCAGGGAAGATATACAGCTGAATAATACCAGGCTGTTCAATGTTATGCAGGACGGGTCGGCCTCGTACCCCAATGTTCAAAATAAAAAAATCGACCACTAATAGCCCCAAATCTTTTAACTGTGTCTTGATCAATGCCAAATCAGTAATGAACGGAAACGTGGACAAATGACACAAGTAATCCTACTGGAATTATGTAGTTCCATCTGACTATTTTGTCATTAATATGGACAGGACGGGGACAAAGGGGGGTGGGATCACCTTAATTTATCGAGCCTGCTATAAGGTGAGAATGACACCAGAGCCACTACTGGACGCAGAGGCTATGTTTTTGAGTATAAAATTAAGTGATTTGGAATGCTTCCAAGGAATCTTAGTGTATAGACCCCCTGGTCCTAGGTTATACTTCATCACTACTTTGCAAACTCGCATGGAGTCCTGCCTCAATGTGGATTCCTTTACGCTGCTGGGGGATTTTAATTTTCATCTAGAGGTAACGCATAATTCGGATACTTCAAGCTTGATAGATACCCTAGCCAGTTTTGGAATGACGCAAATTGTGCGGGAACCAACACATCAGGTAGGACATACCTTGGACGGCATTTTTACTAACAGTGCCCATATAGAAGTGATTAGCTCGCTGCCCTTACTATGGGTAGATCATTATGCTGTCAATTTTATTATTAATATCTCCAATAATAACCTGTGCCGTAGAAATCGGCCCCCTCTGAGCAAGGTACGTGCTTGGAAGAAAATATCCCAACAAGAGCTGACCACGGCCTTGAAAGAGAATCTAACTTTTAGTGCAGATCCCAATCAGGCAGCCATAGATTTTAACAACTGGATAACCCAGGCAATAAATCCGCTGGCCCCGGAAGTTACCAAGACGGCCAAGAAAAGACTGGTATCCTCTCCTTGGTACTCAGCAGAACTAAAAACTATTAAAATAAAATGCAGACTCAAGGAACGCATTTGGCGATCCTCTTACAGTTCGGCGCATAAGACCGAATACGGCTCAGCACTAAAAGAATATAAGGGAGCAATAATATCAGCTAAGACAGCTTATTTCACATCTAAAATTCTAGAATCCACAAACTCCTCCAAAGAACTGTTCAAAACAGTAACAGCACTGTCTCGACGTCCGAGAGACACTGTCTTTGTCCCTGACCAAGCCTTTGTGGATAACCTTGCGGTTTTCTTCCAGACCAAGGTCAAAATGGTCTATGAGGAACTTCTGAACTCAGCGGAGGTTAACAGTACGAACCTCCTAGAGACATGGGAAAAACACTCTTGCCAAGGTAGTCTAACCCAATTCACCAGTCTGGATGAAAAGCAAGTGGTAGACATACTTTCACTAACCAAGTCAGGATCTCCACTTGACCCCTGCCCCCCCCATACATTTTACATTTAGCTACGGATGAGGTAGGCGCAGCGCTGACCCCTTTGTTAAATCTAGTTATTGGAACAGGGATCTTCCCAGCAGGATGGAAAATGGCCTGTATTAGGCCTATTTTTTTAAAAAACATCACTTGAACCTTTGGAGGCTAAAAACCCTATCGCCTGTTTAGCGTTGCCCTCTAAGGTCCTCGAGAAAGCCATTAACTTGGAACTGACTGCCTACCTTGAGGAAAATAACCTTCCTGATCCCACCCAGCACGGTTTCAGAGCTCGACATTCCACTGAATCAGCTCTGATCATGGCAACAGAGGAGATTCGAAGGGTGTTGGACGAGGGTGGCAGGGCAACCCTAATATTGCTAGACCTCACGGCAGCGTTTGACACTGTAAACCATACAGTGTTACTAAATAGGCTGCAGTCCGTGGGAGTCAGCGGCAAGGCCCTGACCCTTCTCACATCTTTCCTCGACTCCAGGGAACAAATAATACACTGGGAAGGTCTGAGATCGGAACGGTTCACCCTCCCGGGTGAAGTCCCTCAGGGTTCGGCACTTTCGCCCACCCTGTTCAATATTTATGCAACACCATTGGCTAGATTGATAAAAATTCATGGTCTAGTGCTTGTGTCTTATGCCGACGACACACAACTGATGGTGTCGGTCACTCAAAATGATAGTATGTCAGCCAAGCGGTTCTGTGATTGTCTTTCTTCTGTGATGTCATGGATGAATGTCAATTTTCTAAAACTTAACACCGAAAAAAATGTGATTCTGGAATTCGTCAAGAAACCTTCAATCTGGAGCCAGTGTTGGTGGCCCCCTGAAACCGGTACATGTCCGTCGCCGGTGTCTAAGGCCAGAAATCTCGGTTTTCTCGTCGATAGGGATCTCACTTGTGCCCCCGAAATGAACCAAGTGGTTTCTGCCTGCTTTTTTACACTCAAGATATTGCGTAAAATTCTCCCACTTATCCCGTTTTCCTCCGGAAAACGGTGGTTGGCGCCCTTATTCTATCAAGGATAGATTATTGTAATGCCCTTTATTTGGGTGCTGGAGTGAAACAGCTCAACAAGCTTCAGTCACTTCAAAATGATGCAGCCCGAGGTTTGTATGGTCTTTCCAAGCATCACTCCACTTCGGCCAGCATTAAACAACTACACTGGCTTTCGGTGAGACGACGGGTGGAGTTCAAAGCTCTATGCCTAGTGCATAAAGCCCTCTATGGAGGTGGGGCGGAAGATGTACAATTACTATTCCCCCGCTACATCCCATCGCGCTGTTTTAAGGTCTATGCACACTGGGCTGGTCCTTCCTCCCAAGATGAAACGGGTCAGTTGGGGAGGCAAACCATCAATTAATCAATCAATCAAAAACATTTCTAGAGCGCACTACATACCCGTAGGGTCTCAAGGCGCTGGGGGTAGGGGGGGTGCCGCTACTGCTCGAACAGCCAGGTCTTCAGCTTTTTCCTGAAGGAGAGGTGGTCTTGGGTCAGGCGCAGGTCGGTCGGGAGGGAGGTCCAGGTCTTGGCGGCCAGGTAGGAGAAGGACCTTCCTCCTGTAGTCGCTCTTCGGATGCGGGGGACCGCGGCGAGGGCGTGGTTGGCTGAACGGAGGTGGCGTTTGGGAGCGTAGAAGTTGATTCGGCTGTTGAGGTAGCTCGGGCCTTGGTCGTGTAGGGCTTTGTGTGCGTGGGTGAGGAGGCGGAAGGTGATTCTTTTGTTGACGGGGAGCCAGTGTAGGTCTCTCAGATGTCCGGAGATGTGGCTGGTTTTCATTCTTGGCAGCCAAATTATGGAACTCCCTCCCCGTCTCTCTCCGACTCCAGCCATAATGGACCATTTTCAGGAAAGCTATTAAAACCAGGCTCTTTACACAATGCTAATCACAGTGAAACTCCCAGATCACTCTACTTAGCGCCAAGACGACTCGGCATAAGTGCGCTCTACAAATCCCCTCAGTCAGTCAGAGAGGAGTTGCTTAGAAGGTGGCATTGCAGATGCTCTACATGGACAGGATACAGATTCTCTTTTCATTTTACTTCGCACTTTGTTACATTTCAATTTCACTTTACAATTTATTTTACTTAAGTCCCAGCTGAAAGTTTCTGTGAACTCTTTTTGTCAATTAGACACCTTCCTTGCGGCTTGCTTACATTCCCTTCAATATTTCTGGGTCATCTATTTAAAGCTCTAATGCTCCATTTCTTAATGTGGGAAGTACCAGGAGTGTGAGACCCACTGTGTAATTAGGATGAAGACAGTGTCACCATTGACAAGGCGTTTTTTGTCTATACTTTTTAACCCTGTGGGCAGATTTGCAGAGAACTTGGCGATCTACTTAGTCGAACATATGACAGAACTCGTGGTCAAAAGCTTCGCACAAACACCGACTTGTCAAAGGCACAGATGCACAAAGCAGTTGACTTGAACACAACCTGACAGACGACTGTGAGTTATGTCCTCTGTTGTGTGCATTCATACAAAGAACAGGCACATTTCAGTGGGTTTACCTGTTGAGCCAGAAATATATGAGAGAGAGAGAGAGAGAGAGAGAGAGAGAGAGAGAGAGAGAGAGAGAAAACACAAGAGCACTTGTAGTGACTTGCTGAAGTTACAGCAAGTGGTCATAAAGGAGCAAGTAAAGTACAACTTGGGTTCCCAGGTAGGGGCCAGCTATAGAGCTACTAAGGATTGTATCTACTTCACAGGGGAAACAACCTTTACAGCGCGGTGATTAGCATGCAGTGCCATTATCACACATTTTGTACCAAAGACATTTTTATCAGGCATATGCCTTTACCATGCATGAAAAGTTTACTTAAGGTAAGCATAAATATGTGTGTGTGTGTGTGTGTGTAGACACACACACACACACAAGTAAGGGTTTACATTTGGGTAGGTGTTTAGGGTGATTAGGGCATGTTAGGGATGGGTAGGGGTATTGAGGCTAGGCTATTTTTAAGGTTTAGGGGTTGTTAGGGGTGGTAAGGGTATTTTAGGGGTATAGGGGTATTTATAGGGTTTAATGGTGGGTAGGGATATATGGTATTATGGCTATTCTAGGGTTTGGGGGTAGGGGTATCTGGTGGTAAGGGTGTTTTTAGGGTGGGTAAGGGTATTGGGTGGTAAAGGTATTTTTAGGGTTTAGGGGTGGGTACCGGTATAGGGTAGTAAGGGTATGTTTATGGTTTAAGATTGGTAAGGGTATTGAGTGGTAAGGATATTTTTATGGTTTAGGGGTGGGTAGGGGTATAGGGTGGTAAGAGTATTTTTAGGGGTTATGGGTGGGTATGGGAATAGGGTGGTAAGGGTATTTTAGGGTATAGGGATGGGAAGGAATATAGGGTGGAAAGGATATTTTTAATGTTTACGGGTGGGTAGAAGTATAGGGTGGTAAGGGAATTTTTAGGGTTTAGTGGGGGGTAGGGGCAGTGGGTGGTAAGTAGGGGGTTCCCCCCAATAGATTTGTGAAAGGCATATGCGTGATAAAGGCATGCGCTGTAAAAAGAAATGTGTGGTAAAGATATGCGTGGTATTTCCCTGCATTGCATTAATGGGTGCTAGTGAAGCTCTCAAAGCCCGGGTCCGAATGGCTACATTTTATTGATAAGAAAAAAAACCTTACAACTGTAAACATCTTGGAAAAATGATAAAACCACCAACAAAGTAGTGATCAAAAAGCATGAGAGATAGAGTTGACAGGCAGGCGCACTCACCTTCAGCACGATCTCGTTGACTGTGGCCGAGTCGGATTCGAAGTACTGATGCTTATAGTCGTGATTGCTCAGATACGTAAGTTTAAATATTGCGTGACCTGTAACGAGAAAGAGAGAGAGTCAGAAAGTATCCACATGTGGGCTTCCAGCACACAGAACTAACAGATGGCGAGTTGGATGCACCATCGGTGTGGCAGAAGGACAGCAAGCAGCGAAATGCTGACAAGCTTCTAATGTCACTTCAGTTTAAGGCAAGTGTCGCCCTGGTGGCAGGCGAAACCTTCTCAACGCAGACTACCGTCATCTGCTCACCATGTCACAGACGCATGAAGAGGGGCGTGGAATGGGCCCATAGGAGGCTACAAGAGACCTGTGTGAGATTTAGATGAAGACTAGAGCCTGCTACGTCTTACTGGACCGCGCCACCCTGGAGACCTATCCGCATACACAGGACACAATCAGCGCTGCACCTTATTGTTTCAAGACCTCCACAAAGGACCTGGGATTCAAGAAAACACACTGCAGAAAGCGGGTTCATGCTCTGGACCCTACACTTTCACACCAGAGGCTACAGAAGACCCTGCCCACCTGGGCCGAAGCACTCTCACTTTTCCTCATGTCTAAACTTGTATCTTTGAACTACTAATCCCCAAATCCGACTTAGGGACATGGAAAAGTGGTAAAGAATCAAGGTGTCCACTATCAAACGCCCCATACATTCCCGCCATTGAGACTGACAGAAGACTGTGCAGCTGGAAGCCTCATCAACTGGTGACAGAGTCTATAAGTAGGGTGCCTCGAAGCACAGGTTGGGAGGGGCCCGATAGGTTTGAGAATAAAGAGATAGCATTAAAGGACAACCTCTCGTGCAGAAACCCCTACGCTCTAACCGTAGCGCTCTACAGTAACAGCAAAGCAACTCACAGCGCTTCATACCACATTACAAAATAAGCACATACATGACAACAAATAATCTCGTAGGTGTTTTAGCATCCCAAGATTGGAGCACCACTGGAAACGCATGTGCCACCACGCTCTTTTGTGTGGCATGCGCCTCCACAGTGCCAAGGGGCTGCCTTGAATCATAAGTGAGGCAGGCTTCCAAGCACCGTGGACTGCCCAGCACCTTCTGCCCAAGATCACAGTCCCACACTGAGACGTATGCCGCTGGGAGGCATCCCCAGACCCTAACATTCTTCTCAATGTATCTTGGAGAAGATACGGAGCCGGATTTTAATCCTTCCAGAGCTAAAGGGGCAGAAAACTATTAAAAAACATACCTTAGTGAGCAGATGTGGAATACGAAAAGCGAAATTAATATGGGATTCGCTAAATTTGCCACTGTCAATATCGCTCCTCCTAAACAATACAATCTGCGCGACATTTTGATTACGTTTCTGAGGTCTTGCCGAGGGACAATTTCATGGAAATATATATACCTGGGAGAATTTACCAAAGGGTGCTCTTAAACTGAGATATGAGATATTGAATGGTGGAGGAGAAGGCCCGCATCTGCGGAGGACACTTCTGTTCACCTATCCTGCCTGCCAGGGATGGCGTTAGGGTTCCCTGATCCAGAGGTCTACAGTATTCGCGTTACATTAGCACAAGGTGCCATACAGGAGGCTGGCCATTGGTCCACTGCTGCCTGATATCTGAGTAATGATCCTCATCCCAAAACCAATGAAACGTCAATTAAGTCTAAAAAGAAGGGGTGGCCGACATAGTCCACTCGGCCGGCAGAGTTTTGGCCACTCCACGATACGCTTTTAACGTAGTGGTCTGGACAAATTCAGCCAACCGCATCCTGGCGGAGTTATTCTCACACACGGCTCGATAATGGTAAGTTGGCAAGCGTGAGCAGGATTGGTCATCCCCTAGCGTGATTTTCAGTCGCTAGGAGGGCACCCGTCGAAATTTCTCCAAGTGGGCGGTTGCGAACGTTCGCGGTCAGAAAGTTACAGCTCAATTCGAAAATCTACTTGAGTGGCAGCAAAATGAACTCGATAAGCTGCACCCTCTAGGACACAATGTGGTGCATTTCGTGCTGATTTTTCAGCGTGGCGTGAGCTCCCAGAGCTAAATCACAGCACGAGCAGCGCAATGTTCCTATTTCCACCTGTTCGCGGAGTTCTGCAGCTTTTCGCAGAGTGTTTTTGTAACTCTGCGGAGTGAAACTCCACGAGTTCCACCCAGGCTTACTAAAAAGGAAGACACATGGGAACCAGGCACCCTAGGTGGATCTTTTCTTTTATATTCTGGATGACAATCCTGTGGTATTTTAGCACGCCTTCTCCATACTCCAAAAGTTAGAATTGGGAGCGAGATGACGGGTATACAGGAGTGGTTCAGAAGAACCTGCAATTTTATTTTTGAGACTGTACAACAAACTGGGACGCATCCTGTAAATTTGTGGCCTC
This sequence comes from Triturus cristatus, assembly GCF_964204655.1. Lineage (NCBI taxonomy): Eukaryota > Metazoa > Chordata > Amphibia > Caudata > Salamandridae > Triturus > Triturus cristatus. The sequence goes on from NC_140580.1 coordinate 1,120,365,667, forward strand.
CATATTTTACGCTGGCATCTTAATGAAACATCATTATGATATACTAATCAGCAACATAAATTCGTTTCAGAAATTGGCTAATAACTTGGAGGGAAAGAATATCTTTAAATCATTCCATGTATTAAGCTTTCCAAGTCTCCAGGAAAAGAAATGGAGAATTCTTACCGAGTACTTATCAGCATGTTAATATATTCATGACTCCCACAGAGAGGCAGCTCCATTCAGCAGTTTTACATGCTACCAGTACACCGGTCCTGTTCACAAATCATTACAAAGCTACTGTGGAGGTCTGAAAGAAAGTGCGGCGAATCAGACTCAAATTCGACTGCCGGGGCACCCCGCGGAGATGGGGTTCAGCATGTGATAATCTCTGTCGCTAATCAGAACTGACACCTTCTGACACTTCTTTACCGGGACTCAGCACAGACCGTTCAGCGATATGTAACCTTCTGGGCTGCTGGCCACCTGATGATCATCACGCTGTTCCTAGGGGCCACGTGAACGTGGTGAAGATGGTGCACATAACAGACTACACGGAATGCGCTTGGAGGTGGGGTAGTTTGGAGCTGTTCTTTGGCTTGCTTTTTCTGTGTTCTGTTGATCTGGGGGCCGCCATTTTGTGCCGAGGTTGTTGTGACTGTTACTCTGGGCCCACCAGCTTGTTGGCCTCGACCGATTCCTGGATCACTGCTTGCCGCCGGTCCACGCCTTTGGTCGCCTGCCTGTCCATTGCCCCTGGATGGCCCCTTCTGGGATGCTCTCTCCCCCCAGACATTTATGGCCACTATTGAGGCTCGCTTATTTTCACACCCGCCTTGAGGTCCCCCAAATTACCGAGATGACCCAATGCGGTGATTGAATTTGGCACTGGACTTAGTAACTATTGTGACCCCACCTGGGTTTGGGCCCGCTTACTCTAATCTTTTTTGGGCTCCCATGAGGTACTTGTCTTCCACTGCCGGTCTGCCACAACTGATCTGCTTCCCATCTCCCTGTTTCTACTCCCCTCCCCATTTCCATCCATCCTCCATTGGGGACTTGTCCTTATATGTTTGTCTATACAACTGTAATTAAATGTAACTATGCAAAACTGTTATTCTTATTATCCCTGACCTCGGAGACCTGAGCAACATGGCTGATGCCAGGTGGAGCTGCTAGACAGCTATAGAGGAGATCGGCCCTGGTTTTCCCTCTCGCGTCACCTACCCAGCCGGTCATTGGGCACGGTTCTCCTCATCTCCCCGCTGTGTGTCCTTACTGCTGTAACATTGTTTTTTGTCTGTGATTTTACTATGCTCTTGTAACGGATGTAATTTGTATTATGTAACTCAATGTTCCTCATGTAAAGCGCTCTGATACCTCTGGTTCTAGCCAGCGCTATATAAAACTCAAATAAATAAAATCATCGCTCACTGGAAAATATACCCCTCATGGCTTCCGCCAAGTCCCATACGGTACTCGCGAGGATGCATCCATGGAGTCTGGGAGAACTGGACCTGATAAGCCACTGAGCCAAACAAACTGCCCATTATGTGAAGATCACCAATAGAGTACTAAAACCAACTCGGTAGCCAGAGAGACTAGTCAAATGAGGTTCCAAACATATTAACAAGTTTGGTGTGGAGGGCGGTGGGGAATAGCAGACCTTCGTTTTCTCAAAACTCGCTAACTGGATGGTTCTGGAGCTCTTTCGTGAGACCACTGTGCAGGCCGTGATAGGATCCAGGCTAGATTACGCCAATGTTCTGTATCTGGGCCTTCCGAAGTTTCTCCTCTCGCGCCTGCAGATTGTACAGAACTCAGCCGCTCGGGCGATTTTCGGTCTTGGTCATCGCGCCCATGCGACCGGCCTGCTGCAAACTCTTCACTGGCTGCCTATCCAGAGGCGCATTGAATTCAAGACGCTCACACTGGCTTTTAAGACCCTTCAAGGCACGGGCCCTCGCTATCTTAGGAAGAGGATTACTCTCCACAGGCCAGCCAGAGCCTTGCGTTCTGCGTCTCTATCTCTCACCACGGTTCCAGCTATCAGGCGCGCCCGTATAGGTGGACGTTCTTTCAAATACCTTGCGCCCCGGGCTTGGAATGCCCTCCCATTATCTTTAAGAAAGAGTGAGAGTTTGTTGTCCTTTAGAAAAGAGCTCAAAACGTGGCTATTTAGCCAATACGTTTTTTTCCCCCTGTTAGAGTTCTGTGGTTTCGGGTCTGACAGCGCCGGGACACTCTGCTTGAGTAGCTGAGCGCTTAACAAAACCCCTTATAACATAACCACCAGTTCTAGTCATGTGTCAAAAAGACGGTCTTCTCTTGGTGGTGAACCGAGGTGCTTGAAACATGTGATGTAGATGTTTTGAAGCTAAGCAGTGCTCGCTGAAACCTACATTGTCCCCGCGTGTTACAACCATCACACAAATCACAAGAGACAATAACCCCACAAGACTGATGTAAATAAGGGAGCGCTGGGCCCTCATGGAAGGAGTTAAGCTGTGCTTTACACCAAGGGCTATCAGAAGACTATTTGGAAGTCTGTGCAGAATGGAAAATGCCCTTCTCCCCTTGCACCAACAAGTGAATTCAGCACTTTCAAAGGCGAGAGGGTGTATAAGAGCATGGAACGTTAATTATTTGCAATAAGTGAGTGGTGTATTGGCCAGCCACTTCGTAAAAACCAAAAGCATCTTAAAATAATCTTAATGAAGGAATATTAAAGGAGCTGCTAGCTCCCTGAGTCAAAGGTAAGACATTCTGCAATGCGATTTATGATTTTTCCTCATATATGGTAATATTTAGTTGGCACAATATAACAAGCATTTACAATGCAATGGTCTCAGCATTGTTAAAGTTAGAGCTATTGGCACTGCTCATGACATTATTTTTGTTTATGTTTTTATTTTTAAAACATTTAAAGAAATGCCATTGTTATTTACAATGTCAATAGCTTAATCACTCTCAAATGCGAGACCTATTGCATTTGCACCCAAACACAGAGCCACACACCCAAAGCCACCCACACACACAGAGCCACCCACACAGAGCCACTCACATAGAGCAACCCACACACAAATAGAGCCACCCACACCCATAGAGCCACCTACACACACACAGAGTTACCCACACACAGACAGACCCACCACGCAGAGCCACCTACAAAAAAAGCCACCCACACACACAGAGCCACCCACACACACACAGACCCTCCCCCACACACACAGAGCCACCCATACACACACACAGAGCCACCCCCACACACAGAGCCACCCCCACAGAGGCACACAGTTGAAGTTAATGTTTTACTCAATGTTCGAGCCGAGACCTAAAAACATGGATCAACACTTTTATTAACAAGTGGCACATTTGAGTGATGTTTAATTATCGCTTGATGAGCGCGGCCCTGGGCATTATCAGTCTGGACGGCGCATCTCCCACCAGCAGCCGGGTGGGCATGGGAACTAAAAGCAGCCAGCAGTGTCGCCGAAGACCGGCCCTCGCGCGCTGCCCCCGCCGCTTGCACGCGCCTCCTTGCGAGGGCGCCATCTTCCCCCACCTTCATCCGCTTAAATGACACGTTAAGCGTAATTACTGGTAGGCCTTTAAAATAAACAGGATTGGAAGGGAAAATTGCCCCCGCGAGTGAATGAGACGCGCTCTGGACACGTTGCAAGTGCTGACTTTAATTGAGAGTTTCTTTGACTGCGAGAGATCGCTTCAGCCAGTTTTGGCGGGAGGACAGTGATTATAACTCCGGAGACACACCAGTATAATGGTGACAACGCTGCGGGCAGAGCACTGAGCTCAGCGCCACCGGGGTCCCTTGAAAGACTGGCGAGGGTGTCGTGAGATGCCTAGGTGGTCTTCTCTTTACAACACAGTGCCTATATTGCCATCCGCCTTGCTACTTATAATTTGAAAAGAAGCGCTGTGAAACCAGCATCGACCCACACGGGAACATAACGCAGGCACGCGGCGGGTGCGGGTAAAAAGAGTGGGGGGGGGGGCCCCCGAGGGTTCAGCCATTAAACAGGACTCATTCTGCCCGAGGTCAATGAATATCTGTGAGATACAGGATAGGCAGGGGCCCTCATCACATTCTGCAAATTGCGTAACGCCACTGAACCCACCCAAACTACTCACTTTCCTTTGTTCCCCACCTTATATACCCGTTCTGAGGAATTAAATACATTTTTCGAAAGCTGTGAAACCACCGCTGTTGGGCCGGTGAAAAGCAGCTGTCGAGCTAAGAAAATAACAGGGTGGGAGAAGGCAGGAGCTGGAGGGAGGGAGCGCCCATTAAACTGGGAACGGCGCACAATATGTGTTTATGCCGGGAGAACAAATGGATGCTGAGCTGAGGCCAAGTTTATTCACCGACACAAAGCTCCGAACAGCTCTTCATCGGGGAGAATTGCCCTTTGTGTTTCCGCCACAATAATGGGCGCTAATATTTCCTTAACCCATTCAGCGCGGCGCGGATTTCCGCGCCACGCTGAAGGTTCCGTGCGCGGGCGGGGCCATGACGGAACGGTTCCGTCATGCGCACAGCGCAACCGACGTGCATGACGGAACCGTTCCGTCATGCGCGTCGAAGGGGTTAAAGGCCCTAATACGACAGGCATTCTGTCAGCGCGCGAACGAGGCGCATTCTTCGGAACTGTGAAAGAAACTGAAAGACGCGTTCAATTATTACTGCCTGAAAAGGAGAGGGAGGGGTGCAAAAAAGCGCAAATTAGAGCTTCAAGTGTTATAAACAAACCCAGCCCTGTTTGTGCTTTCATAGGAATTCAGCATTTTGCTTTTAACAATGGTCCCGGTTCACGGTGCATAACACACCAAAGACACATATACGACTTCCTGAGCAGCAGCCGAACAAGGGAGCCGACAGCAGGGGGAGAGGACGCCATTAACACCGCAGCCTTTCTCCGAGGTCAAGCAGAAATGCCTCGGAGAAACGCAGCGGCGTTTTCGGATTCGGGGGCGAGTTTTCCTTTCTCTCCTCTTGCCATTGGCTGGAATTTTTACATTCCAGAGGAGAGAAAGAATCGAAAAAACACGCCCCCGAATCCGAAAAGGACGGGGCTTGTTTGGAGAGACAAACCTCTTCTCCAATGGCTGACCAGCATTTAAGAGGCCAGCCAATGGAGAAGAGGAGAGAAGAGGGGCGGGTTAAAGCCCCTCTCTCCAAGTCATTAAATCTCGCGAGCGAGACTGCGCAAGCGCAGCCTTCGCTAGCCGAGACCTAAAAAGGAGTGCTTAAACAATCTTGTTGTTTTCGAAAGACCAGCCCACTGGTGACTGTGGGTCTTGCAGAATACAAGTATGCATCCTTTAAAAATGTAATCTCAATTAATCTACAACCCATCCCTGTAAATGTATCCTCGAATCCGAATGGCAAAATGTTTACTTTGAACTCTTGAGCTTTGTAACAAAAAACATTGCCTAAAGTATAACTGGGCAAAGGGTTTTTGGCCAGAAGGCTGGAGAAGCCGGCTTGCCTCCCGCAGCAGTGCCTCGGTGTGCTCGCCTGTCTACCATTGGATCTTGGAAAACCTCAAGCAAACCATGCCTGATGTTTGGAGAGACAGGGCCACATCAGACTAAGATCGACCAACCACTGGAGGTCCTGAGCTTGTCCATGAACATGTAGATGATAAACAGCAATGGAGAAGAGAGAGTGAAGAATGCCATAATAAAAGTTATTACAAACTTGGTGTAATTTGGGTCTGGGTGAGGTCCTCCCCACAACCACAGTATCACCCAGAGTTGGTTCCAAGTTCTATCAGGACGTGGCGAACCAAGATATCGAAGACTGTAAACAAACGCAACAGGATCAACAGAGAGTGACCCATTGTAGAGCTTGGTGCAGGCTGACTTGGAGCTACAGACATAAAATCCATCTGTGACGTACAGACATAAAATCCATCTGTGACGTACAGCAGGCACCAGCTGAACACAGACTAGGAACCATGGCCGTGCCAAGCTACTGTTAGTGGACATTATTTATGTCCGCGGGTAATGCTAAGCAGGAGTGGTTACAGGTACGGAGAAAAACTACCAAAGAAGCTAGAGGTGTTGATTGGGCCTGGACAAGAGAATGCATTCCTAAGGATTCTGGTCTTCTGTGTCCTTAGGCTGAAGTCCACGACTATCATTGGTCTGTTGACCTTCAAGATGAGAGTGGGTGTTGAACCAATGAGAGCTGCCAGGAACTGGGTATTTATAAATGGTGTTCTGAATTCGGGGTGGGTTTCTAAGGGCGAGGTGGAAGGACTGTGAACGTTTTCTGAAATTAAGATGTGACTTCTATAGGACGAAAGGGCCACTCCATCTTTTACAACAATCTTTTCTCATTCATGGCTGAATTACATAACATTCAGACTGCGCGCCAGCTAAACTGGTGCACGAGGTACAAGAACAATCTTAAGAAGTTGATGCTGTGGGGATAGACAGCAGTGAAGTGATGTGTTTGTTTGTTATGTTTGATTAATGAATAGTGCATGTGTGAGAGAGTGCATGTGGGTGTTTGTGAGAAAGTGAGTTATAGAGAGAAAGAGAACGTGTGTGGGGGGGTAGTAAGTCAATAAAAAAAAATCCATTCTGAGTTGGTGATAGTATGCAGTTGCCTGGTTATTGGGGGACGGGTAGCAATTCTGGTTGAGTACCTGAGGCTTTTCATGTTCGAGAGTCACCTGTGTTACGTGTGAATTGTCAATGTTCTGTGGGAGTCGGTCTGTGTAATGATTCTAGGGGAATCGCAAGCTGGCAGCTGATGAAAGACAGTGATGGAAGTTGTTGTAGGTGAGTCGTATGGTACTATGAGTGATGAGAAACAAACTTGCGTTGTGAAAAATTGGGTCAAATGACATGAGTGGCTGCACGTGGTGGTGGTGCACTTGAGTGCAGGGGAGTACCTACTACGGAGTCTTGGCGTGTTGTGCTGTGAGAGTGGTGCTATGGATGGTCGGTCTTGTGAGGGTGTGGGTAGGTGGCAGGTCAGGGTTAGGGCTTAAGCTGCAAAAGTAGTATAGTCAGGTGTTAGGAGAAGTGTTCTGAGAACAGTTACTAGGAAGTTGTGTTGGGAGAGGGTATTGTGAGAGGTAGCATGTGGGTGAGTGGTGTTGCTCTGGGTGGGTTTGATAGAATGGCTTTGTGGGATACTGATGAGAACGATGCTGTAAGTAAGGCGAGGTGCTCAGTTTGACAGAGAAGAGTACTGTGATTAGCAAATTGGAGCGGGTTGGTTGTTCTACTCCCAAAACTAGTGACCTTGGGACAGCAATGGGTACCAGGGGGCACAAAACAATGCCACAGATGGCAGTCCCTATGCAGATTCTGGGGTGAGGATGAGATCACAGAGCCCAGGACTGGTGTTGGATCGGGCACTAGCAGCACTGCGCTTGAGTCATTTGGGCGTAGGATCAGTCGGGGGAATCTGGGTTCTGGTAATGAAAGGAAGCAGAGGAGGCAGGTCAACGGATTGTAAGGTGTGGGGGTTTCATTCTCTGGCCTTAAAGAGTATGAACGGCTGCAGAAAGGCAGGTTTCAAAATGAAAGCTTGCAATTTCATTCCACTTCAAAGGGCCATTCGGTGAAGAAAAAATACACTTTTGTACCCGGTTCTGCATCTCTAAATCAGCAGCAATAGGAACTGTAGAATGCTCCTTTATTTTATGATATCTGCTTTTATTGTACCGTCATTCACAGAATGGTACCCCATGAATTAATTCTATAGGGCCTTAAAACTATTTCACGGCTAGGATGACAAACAAATCCCAAATTTTGACAAAACAAATACAATGTAAATGTTTGACCTGTCAGCCTTAGGCTGGTCTTCCCCCAGACGTTTTGCCTTCCTCCTCTATATTTTTCTGATCTTGTTTTCTGGGCCTTAGGACTCTGTGCACTTCACCCCTGCTAACCAGTGCTAACGTGGGTGTGTTCACGTCCTAAAAACGTGGCAACATTCGCTTATACCCAAATGGCATATTCAAACTACCTATAAGTCCCTGGAAAAGTTGTACTTGATGTACCCAGGGCCTGTAAGTTAAATGCTACTAGTGGGCCTGCAGCACTTATTGTGCCATCCACTTAAGAAGCCTCACCTACCTTCCTCAGGCCTGCCTTTGCAGCCTGTGTGTGCAGTTTAACCTCTTGCCAGGCCTAATCTTTCCTTTTAAATATATACGAGTCACCCGTAGGGTAGGCCCTACACAGCCAGATTGCAGGGTGCAATGTATTTAAAAAGTAGGACATGCACTTTTAAGTTTTTCATATCCTGGTAGTGAAGAGCTCTCCAATTTGTTAATTTACTACTGCCTCTCCCATGGGATAACACTAGAGTTACTTACGATGGCTCTGTCTAGCAAGTCCGTCGTGTTCCATCCACATTTGATGGGAAAGTTGACTCCGTCCTTGCCATCAAGCATACCTTGTGTAAGGACTGCAGAAGCCTCCTCTTGGACCAAGGGCAGCACCTGCACCATCGGTAGCGTGTGTTCAGCCCACTGGCGTCTCCTAACTCCTCCTACCAGTTCTCTCCATGGAAAGACAGGGCAATAGCAGCGGGATCAAAAGTCCCATAATGAGCGTAGTCACTCTCAAAGCCCATTCCGAACTCTGGCCTGCCAAAGAACAGGGGCACCGAGTTTGAGACATAAGGCTGTTGTGGATACGTCAATGTCCGTGTCAGTCTTGTCTCAACTTTGAACAGGGTCGTTGTAGTGCTGTCTTGGAGTTGGACAAGATAATGGGGTCGTCATCATCGTGCTGCAATGGACCAAACTCTGGTAAAGGTCAGGGGCGTGGATGGGGGCTCGGGACTTGAGTCGGTCCGGATCTGGGAAAGGATTGAGAGGGCCCAACTGCAGTCAGAGGGAGGTCCCGCTGGGGGTAACCCAGTTTTGCAGGCTGAAGTTAAGTTTCCATTTCCTGAGCAATTCAAATACTTAAATACTATATCATCACTCCTCAATCATTCCAGATGACAAAATACAGTACCACAACACTATAGGAGAAGTGCAAAAAATGTAATGTTGTCTCTCTTTAAAATATATTACAATATATATGCATCCAAAATTTGAGAAATTACAATTGTCATACCAACAATTAAAATACAATTTAAAAACAATTTTCTCGATAGTTAAAAGTTGTGTGAACTTCACCGCACAGCAGAACACAAGTTAATACAACAAAACTCAGTTGAGGCCAGGAAATGCACCAGAGGGAGTTGGCCTCATAGAACTCCTTAGGTTGGGAAGGAGTCTCTCCAGCTCCAGGAAATACAGGGAGACCTGGAGTCGAGTTTGGCACCAGCTCCACAGGAGGGGCGTGGGAGCGGATCCTACAGGCACGACGATGTCCCGAATTGAAGGGCTGTTGTGAAATCGAAATGGTGCTCTTATGACTTCTTTTTTCTTCACCTTACCCGATGATTGTGACTGAAGACGACCGGTCGCGGAAACGGCTCAGGCACTTGGCCAAAGTAGATCCGCCTGACCGAGATCTTCCAAGAGACACAGGCCTACATAGGGTCTTTCGATGCTGTGCATCGAGGACCTTCGTCTACCACTCCCACATCAACTTCAGGTGCATTGACAAGCAGCAGTCCTTGGGAATCATTGCTCGACCACAAGCACCCAAGCCAAGACAGATTAAGTGGGGATCAGTCACACACATCCATCTGTGACACTCCCGGCAAGGTTTAAAACATGTAGGTTTTGATGGGGACATGGGCTTAGCAAACTGGAAACTGTTTTGAAAACATGGCATCAACAAAAATTGAGCAAAAGTTGGTCAAAAAGTGACCAAGGAGCTACGACTGTTGGCGTCAAAAGAAGGAAATTGTTGTCAGCGCGCTGGGGTGATGCCTATACAGGCGCTGCACATCTCACATCTGGCGTAGATGACGTCACTGTGGAGCCATCGGCTCCACCTACGGGCTCGCAAAGTTACTGTTCAAAATTTTCCGGATGAAATCCTGAAGGTAAGCAATCTGCATTTAGAAGTCTCTTCTAGAAGAGTAGCATCACAGAAGCATTATAGCAAGGGGGGAGATGGATGAGAAGGGGGGAGAGGAGGTAAGAGGAGAAAGTGCAAGGGCATGGACAGACGGGGAAACAAGGGCAGAGGAGTAACATTACAGAAGCATTATAGCAAGGGGGAGATGGATGAGAAGGTGGGAGAGGAGGTAAGAGGAGAAAGGGCATGGGCATGGACAGACGGGGAAACAAGGGCAGAGGAGTAACATTACAGAAGCATTATAGCAAGGCAAAGGAGCACAAGAGGAGAGGATGGAGAGGAGGCAAGAGGAGACAGCACAGCGGCATGGACGGGGATACACAAAGAGGAGTCAAGGGTAGGCACTATAGAAGCGTTGCAGCAATGAAGGGGAATAAACGTGAAAGAGGGGAGAGCGAAGAGGAGATCGCACAAGGGCATGGACATAGTAGGGCAACAAGAGGCTGAAGAGGGTAAGAATTATAAAATCGTTGTGGCAAGGTGGGGGTCAGAGAGGGTGGAGACGAGGCAAGAGGAGACAGCTTAAGGGCACAGACAAGAGGAAGAATACATGGGGCCGAAGAGGTTACGCATTACAAAAGGTCTAGGTGCTTTGGAATAAAAAAAAAGTGCCATGAAAACAAACACCTTAAAAACACTCCTCAATTGACCGATGCCTGATCATTAGATCTAACCTGCAAGCTGCCGGAAGTACTGCGCTAGGTAAGCCGAGCTGACATTATTACAAATGATCATTCCATAAATATGAAAATTGAATTTGCATGCAGGTATATTGTTAAGAATAACACTTCTTTAATTATGACAACCCCTCTCCGAGCCCATCCTGCCACCATATGTGCATGCCTTAGCACAGGGCAGGGCCATATGCCGCCATGTGGACAGAGCAGCTCAAAAAACCCAATATGTTCCTAAAAGCAGGCTCTTGCACAGCAGCCGGTTGGGGCATATGCAGTTCTGCACACTGCTTTCACACTCCATCAATTTACGCCGCTGCCTCCCAGACAGCGAGCACAGGACGTCTCCAGTGGCAGAATAGTACTTTTGCAATTCTTCGCGAATGAGGACTGCACGGCGAAGCTGGACTGTGGCCACGGAGAACAAGTTATTCGTTTTGGTAACACTCTTTCTGGTGCATACTCCATCTAATTGCAAATTCCTCACCTTGTGAACATTCCACAGATTTCAGACTGGATTTGGAAAACACAAAAGCAGTACTCCTCAGTAATCAGGTAAACAGCCTATAACTTCAAATTCGCATGCAGCACAGCTTTGGTACCTTGAGTCAATCAATTAAATTCAATCAATTCCAATCTTTATTCGATCAAGTTACAATTATCATAAAAGCACAGATAACTACATAAACATAAATTTTTTTAAAACAGCAAATAATTCATCATAGATTCTAGAATAAAGAGCCTGATACAATAAAATCATTTCATGTGTTAAAACTATACAATTGGGTTATCGCGTAACAAGCTCACAGATCTTAGCACCCTCCCTTCCTCTTTCTCATGCGGGCCCATAGGAATGTCGCTACCGAATAGCAAACCAGAGGGTCGGGTACCAATTAAAAAAAATATAATGCCACCCGACACTTGTTAAAATTCCCTTGTTTTAAAATTGGGTTAAGGTAGTCATCATTCTTTTCTTTCTCGTAGAGCTTGCAAAATAAAACTAGATGCAATTCTGTTTGTGGTGAGAGGTTATCGCATGGACACACACATAGATCCGAGTGTTTTTTTTTTCCTGGAAACCCTAACATTAAAGGGATCATGTTCATGCGGAACCTCAATAATATAAATCTGGTACCTTGAGTCAAACGTGAACTTCCACAGGCAGCTGGGTCCTACACCAAGCGAAAACAGAAGCACCAGACACATCACATCTGTATCTGACCGAGACACTAGCACATCTGGAAAGTACTTTCAGAAGACGTGTTTGTTGGGGGCGTGGTCTCACGCCGGATCAAGATGGCGGCACTTGGCTGAGCTCCACTCAGACGCGGAGCTCATTTGGATATTTCCAGCCTGTTCCTTCAGTGTTCGGGGGTGAATACTTGCCTCCTTGCTCTTCCTAATGGTCGGAGAGGCGTTTGGAGCTGTTCTGACCTCACACTTCCTTCCAGCTGACTCGGAGCAGCAGCGGTGAGCTTTCTCTCCTCACAATGCAAGCAGCCATTTTGTAATCCAGCCGCTCGCATTTCATAACCTCTAGGTGAGGTAAAACCGGCGTTTTACAACTTAACGCTTGGCAATGTTTTTTTTTTTTCTCTTTTCCCATCATTTTTGCACTGCAATATGAATTTTTTTTTCCTCTTATTTTCACTTGTAACTTGCAGTGTCTGCTATGCCTTCTCCTCAGAATGTGTTAATATAAAAGGCTCCTCCTCTCTTCTTTTTTGTATGGTAATGCCTTATACCATTTTCCACACTGACTTTACCTCACTTATTTTGAGCACGTGATACATTTAGCATATATATATTTTTTTTTTGCTTCACACTTGCCTTCCTTTATATTGTGTGTATAAGGTATATGGGCAGGCTGCGAACACCACTAAAGTTGTTACATCGTCCTTCTCGCCCAGTTATGATGACTAGTGACATTTCAACCTCCAGTAGATGTTCGTCCTCTGGCAAAAAACCCAAGAGGATTAAAAATGACCCCCCTCGCCCATTTTGTCATCTAACAACCCTGTTCTTGACACTATCCTTGATGAGGTGTGGGGATTAAAATCTTTTATGTCCTCTACTAATGAGAAACTACAACAAATTGAGGACAGATGGATAAACATGGAGGTGAAGGTGTTTGATATGGAGCAACATATTAGTGACTTGCATGACGTCACCACAAAGATTCCTATCCTTGAGCAGGAAATCCCATGCCTCAAGTTGCATACTGAGGACCTTGAAAATCGTAACAGATGTAATAACCTTCGTCTTTATGGCTTACCTAAGCATTTGGAGGGCCCTGACCTTCTCTTTCTGAAGAGGTTCCTACTTGAGCTCCTGGATATCCTATTAGAACCTCCATTAAACATTCAACGAGCACATCGTCTTGATCGCATTCAGCCTAATTCGACTAGACCTAGAGGAATTATAATGCTATTTTGGGAATTTACAGATCTCATCCATTTTCTTAAGGCAGCAAAAGTGAAGCGTCACCTCATATGGTCGGGTCATACAGTTTATTTATCTCAGGATCTTTCTAATGCCACCAATGCCAGAAGGAAGGAATTTCTTGCTCTTCGTCCACAGATGAGACAGTTGCATATTCGCTATGGCATTTTGCATCCGTGTTTGTGTAAAATTACTCATGAGGGCACTACTGGTTCTTTTGATGATCCTGTCAAATTGAAGTCTTTCTACACAATCTTTCATCAAACCCCATTGATGGTTCTACCCAACGCATCTAACCTTTTTTTTCTTTTCTATAATGTTCCCTATGGCTGTTTTTCCCCTATATCTTACTATTTTTTCCCCTGTCGCTCTTTTGTTCTCGGTGCTGTTACGCCCCATGCTCATCTTTTCTACTCTTCGTCCTAGATCTGGATCTCTTTCCTTGATCTATCTCTTATTCTTTCTATTATCTCTCTTTATGTTATTAGTTATTTGTTCTCTTTTTTTTATCATGTATGATGCATGCATTTCTCTTTTTTTCTTGTTGTTGTTGGTACTGTGTTCAATATTTACTTGACAATTGGTATTTCTCTGTTTTCAAATGTGTTTCCGAAGTGTATCAACTCTAACTATGTGATACCCACCCTACCTCCCAATATGTGTAACGTTGTCTTGTGGAATGTTCATGGTCTGGGACACCCTGTTTAAAGACAAAAGGTACTCTCTCATTCATCTAGATTGAATTCACATGTCTCTTTTCTACAGGAAACTCACTGTAATGACGCAGAATCTCTTAAATTAAAGAGACAATGGGTTGGCCAAGTTGTTTATTCCCCAGCTTCCAATTGTAAGGGGGGTGTTGCTATTCTTTTTCATAAGTCATTACATGTACAAATTTTATCAACTCAATGTGATGGTCGTTGGGTAACGGGCAAGGTTTGCATTCAAAATAGAGAAATTGTTCTGTTAAATATTTATGGTCCCGTTAAGCCAGACCCTGATTTTTGGAATAACATTAAGATTTTGCTATCCTCTTTTGATAATCCTAATATTATTGTTAGAGGAGACTTTAATCAATAGTTATATCCATTTTCAGATAGACAATCTAAATGTAAATTTAATCCTGACAGATCCCATAGAGCATTTAAATCTGCCATTGCCACTCGTTTATTTTTTGATGTTTGGAAAATCTGTAATCCTGATTCTTTTGAGTTTACATTCTTTTCTAACATTCATCATCCTCTCTCTAGAATTGATTATATTTTAGTTAGTAAACCCTTACTTCCCTCCATCTAATCTTCTGAAATTGGTTCTATTTTTATTTCTGGCCATGCCCCTGTCCTTTCCTCGCTGGACCTCTCCTTGAACAACCTGAAATCTGGACGTTGGAAATGTAATAACTTCCTCTTGTCCGACAATAATTTCATATCTGAAGCAACTACTTTCATTGACACATTTTTTGATATTGGTAATCCCTTGGACACATCTATTCCTAAAACTTGTGATGCCTTCAAGGCCTCTTTCCGTGCCTTTGCTATAGCATACTCTGCAAGGAAGAAGAAAATTAATCAGACCAAGTATACAACTTTACTACAAAAACTCAAGTCACTGGAACACTGGAACATACTTATTTTGCTTCTAAATCTCCCCTGACACTCCATGAATTAATTAAGGTCAAGTCTGCTCTTAACAAACTTGCCACAGTCGATGCCTGCAGCGTTCTCCTTAAAAGTAAATCTAAATACCACAGAGGCCAATATAAAGCGGGCAAAATGTTGGCCAACTTTTTAAAAATTAAATCTGAACGGAAAAATATTAGTCCCATCCTAAACGAACTTACCAATACATTGGCATCCTCTGATTCAGATATCTCTACCACATTTCAAGAATATTATCAATCACTATATTCTGATGACACCGACCCCTCTAAACGGAAAATGCAGGCTTTTTTTAATGGTCTACCTAGCCCTCCATCTTTATCTGATAAATTTGATGTATTGGAAGCTGAGATAATGCTCCAAGAAATAATGGATGCAATTAGATCTTTAAAAAAATCTAAAGCACCTGGTCCTGATGGCCTCTCAGCTGAATTTCTTTCTACCTTTTCCTCTATTTTTGCTGCTAAACTTCTTGCTCTTTGTAAGTCCTTTCTTGAAGATTCTAAGGCATCTGGTTCCTTTATGGAAGCCTTGATTGTCCTTATTCTAAACCCGATAAAGATCACTCCCTTTGTAAGAATTATCGTCCTATCATTAATTAATTCTGATTGCAAGAATTTTGCTAAAATCCATGCTTCTCGTCTCGAGACTATTGTCCCATTACTGGTGAATACCGATCAATCGGGTTTTGTTAAGGACAGACTGGCTGCTGATAATTCTAGAATGTTTTTTAATGTCATTGCCTTTGGAAGAACATACAAGTCTCCTCTTGCTGCACTGTCTCGCGATGCCGAGAAGACTTTCGATCGTATTAATAGGCAACTTATGTTTACTACTCTTAAATGGTATGGTTTTGGATCAAACTTTATTTCTTTTGGTAAATTGTTATACTCTGCCCGACATGCCAGTATTTTTGTCAATAACCATTTTTCTAAATATTTCCATCTATATAGGGATACCCGACAAGGATGTCCTCTTTCCCCCCTGTTATTTGTTTTGTGTTTAGAACCTTTCCTTGAATGCATTCGTATTAATTTCCTTATCGCAGGGTTTGTACATAACTCTAGTGAAATTAAATTGTCAGTGTATGCTGAAGACATTTTGGTTTATATGTCCAACCCACTTTCATCCCTACCTCCCTTTCTACACTAAATTAGTTATATTCCAGCATCTCTGGTTACAAGTTGAATTTCTCCAAAACAGAGGTAATACCTTTAAATTCCTCATGCTACCAATATATGTTTGCTAACACTAACTTTACTTGGTGCCCTACAAAAATAAAATATCTCGGAATTTGGTTCTCTTCCCCTGTTTCTAACACAATTAGTTGCTCATTTAATACATTAATAATCACACTTCAGCAATTACTTCTCTCTTGGTCACCTCCCATTTGTCATGGTGGGGTAGACTGGATACTATTAAAATGATGATCATTCCTCATGTCCTTTTTTCATTATCAATGTTACCCTTTAGGATTCCCGTTTCTTATTTTTCCCAAATTAATTCTATCTGCATCAAATTTTTATGGAATAATAAACATCCTCGTATTGCCCTTACGCAACTTAAACGTCCTAAAAAGGAGGGTGGTGTTCGCTTTCCTGATTTTAAACTACATCATTCTGCATTTTTTATGAGGCAATTTTTTTGCCTTAATTTATGAATTTGTTGATAATTCCCATGCCACACTGGATTACATTTGAACGCTCCTTATTGAAGGATTTTTCCTTTAAAAATATAATATATATGTCTAACTGTACGTTCATATCGAATAATACTATATTTAAATACTCCCAACAATTATTGCATAATATCTTATCAACTGGTCTTGATCCCGATCAATGTTTTTTGTCCTCAACTATTTGGTATAATAAATTTATTAAATTTAGGCGTAAATCGTTTTACTACAAACATTGGAAGGAAAAGGGCATTATGATTAATTTATCAACTTGTCCAACATAACTCTGTTATTCCCTTCTCCCAAATGCAGTCTCAGTATAACTTGCCTAATTTGTTCCTTCACGAGTACCTACTAATATCATCTGCTCTACAGTCCTATTTAACAATTAATAATTTTCCTTCAGCTTCTCCTACACTTGCTCCTGCCACGCCAATATATAATATTTCGCATGATCTTCGACCTAAGGCTGCTTATCACCTGTTATTGAACGTGCTAAATCCCCTACTGAACTACTCTGGGAAGCGGATTTATCTTTATTACTTTATATTCCTTCTTGGGATAAATTTTGGCTTAAGCTATTCAAAACCTCTAGAGCAGCTCGTATCACTCAATCCCTATATTTCATTTATAGTATAGCTCTTATTATCCCTAAATGTATATCCAAGTTTGCCCCCACCTCATCCCTCCTTTGTTGGTCTTGTTCTGTTTCCACTGGGACTTAACTCACCAATTATTTGAATGTTCTAATGTGTTGAATGGGAAACTACTTGGGCAAAATGTTTGGAAATATTTCAATGTAACATTCCATTATCAATGCAAAATGTTTTTCTTGGTACTGCTTCGCCTGCTTTCGATGGGAGATCTTCTAAATCGCAACTATTTGATCTTTTTATTGCTATTGCATTTAAAGTTATCTTGTCATGTTGGAAAAACACCTCTAAATTGTCAACATTAATATGGTGGAATCATATTTGTGATGAGCACAGAATCGCTACTGTTTCTTCTCTCTCATTATTTCAGAAAATTAAATCTGATCTATTATGGCTGCCCTTTACTTCATATCTCTTTACACATACACCTGCATCTTAACCATTATCTTCCTTCTTATCTTTACCTTTTGTATATTCATTTCAGATTATCTACTTTTTTTTCTTTTACTATTCTCTTCCCTTCTTTCTTCATGTCTTTTTTAATCTTATAATCACATTATATAATACTATTTTTTTATCTTGACTGTATCTCTTCCTTTTTTTTTCTTTTTCTTTTCTCTTCTTCCTAGTTACTCGACCATGTTCTATTTCTTTATATTGGTTGTTATATACGATTTGTATTGTGTTCATGTGTTTGAAAATGTTTTTCTTTCTCTAAAACTCAATAAAAATTATTAAACAAAAAAAAAAACACGTGTTTGTTGTGCATCAAGTACGCGCTATAATTGAGGAGACAGAACTCTGTTTGAGGGACAGCACAGACAACAAATGTGGCCGAGCTGTCACTTCTATGAACTGCTTTTCGCAAGTCATTGCCAAATAGCAATTAAACTTTAAGAAGTCTTCATACAAAGATCAGGCGGATTTGTTTTGACAAATCAACTTTCAGATCAATTCTCTGTGCAATGTGGACAGCGACTCAAGTTAAGCAGCGCTAGAGTTAAGTTACATCTGTAACAACAAGAGGAAAGTCTCTGAAACTGAGTGAGAGTGAGGTTTGTGGTTGCACTTTCAGCTGCTGAGGCACAGGGTTATATTTTGGAGGACACACAGCTAAGCATCTTACAGTATATGAGTCAAATGACTGATTGGGGTGAAAACAAGAAAGGTTGGGAATGTTTGCTTCATTGTTGTAGGGCACCGGATTAGGCTAGCTGTATTCCAAATTGTATTCCCAGGACCAAAAACATCTGTAAAAAATGTGTTTGACATGTCAGTCGTTCTATTATGATTCAGTCATGTATGCATTAATAATGAGTTTAATTAGTACAACAATAAAATTATATTGATTGAATGAAGAAGAACCTTATAAATGGACCTCATGGAGAAAGCTGTTACCAGTACTGCCCCCCTTCCCGGCCCCCACCCAAACATTGCTTTATTTTACTTTCTCCTGGGTCAGCAGTGATGGAGGAAATGTTAGGGGCAGGCGAGTGGAACCCTTTGCATTTCCAATTACCCCTAGTGCCGCGGATGAACAGATGTTGTAAATCAAAAAACAGTGAACGCCACACACATAGGCACAGGACTAAAATTTTAATTACTTTGAGTGTCAAAGTCTGTTGAAGGTGTGTTTAGGCCCGTTATCAATTGTCTTTGTGTACAGTGGATGTGGGGTGAGGAAACAAGGTTGCGTGTCTTCAGGTGGGGTTCTAGGTACGAGCCAGGGACCGGACTGCCTCTGCTTAGGTGTAACTGCTTTCATCGAAACGTGACTGGCCGCCTAGGTAAACCAGCTTACCAAAGTATGGCTGCTTCTGAGGGTAGCACTTTGTATATTTGGGTGTGACTGCTTTGATTAAGGGAAGGACAGAGATTATTGAGCTAAGACTAGGTGGATCTACGCATGGGTTAGTATATCAAAGTGTGATTTAATACATATATGTGCGATTTCATGAATCTTCATATAATGCAGTATATCATAGTATGATGCAAATAGTGGTAGGTTGTGGTACATGTGTTTGGTAGTTTTGACCCGTGTGTATTTTGAGGTATGTGTCAGTTTCAGTATGTATTCTGATGTCTGTGCGCACCTTTGTGTGTGTTTTAGAGCATGCATGTTTTTTGGGTTATATTTTGGCATGTATTTAGGGGGTGATTTGGTATATGTATTTGATGTGTGTGTTCTTTGGTGCGGATGTTTGTTATATGTGTGCTCTGGGGCGTGTGTTTGGGCGACGGTGGGTGTTTTGGTGCATCTATGTGTATTTGTGTATGTGGGTTGGTGTGTGTTTTGAGGGCCCAATTGCGGCACCTGTTTGTCCTGGTGCATGTGTGTCGGTGGACTTGTACGCGCACTGTGCAAGAATGTACACTTCCCCAAGAGTTTGTCATTGAATCCCTTAAGTGATAACAAAAGGCGAGATACAAAGACACACCAAAACAGCACAACAAACAAACCATGGAAAGTGCGCATTTGAAAGGTTTACACAATGTTTGCAGATAAAGGCATAGTGAAATAGAACAGCACTGTCAGATAGTCACAGCGTGGAGAGGTGGACCCAGGAGCCACCGAATTACCAAGTACCCCACCACAGATGATAAATAAAACACAACACCGTGGAGAGGTGAGCCCAGGAGCCACCACATTACCAGGCACACCACCACAGATGATAAATAAAACACAAAAACGTGGATAGGTGATCCCAGAAGCCACCACATTACCAGGCGCACCACCACAGATGATAAAACACAACACCGCGGTGAGGTGAACCCAGAAGCCACCATATTACCAGGCACACCACCACAGGATGATAAGTAAAACACAACACAGCGCAGAGTTGGACCCAGAAGCCAGGACATTACCAGTCGCACCACCACAGATGATAAATAAAACACAACACCGCGCAGAGGTGAGCCCAGGAGCCACCACATTATCAGGCGCACCACCACAGATGAAAAATAAAACACAACACCGCGGAGAGGTGAGCCCAGAAGCCACCACATTACCAGGCGTAACACCACAGATGATAAACAAAACACAACACCGCAGAGAGGTGAGCCCAGGAGTCACCACATTACCAGGTGCATCAACACAGATGATAAATAAAGCACAATACCGCAGGGAGGTGAGCCCAGGAGTCACCACATTACCAGGTGCATCACCACAGATGATAAATAAAACACAACACCTCGCAGAGGTTAACCCAGGGGCAACCACATTACCAGGCACAACACCACAGATGATCAATAAAACACAACACCGCAGAGAGATGAGCCCAGGAGTCACCACTTTACCAGGCGCACTACCACAGATGATAAATAAAACACAACACAGCAGAGAGGTGAGCCCAGGAGTCACCACATTACCAGGCGCATCACCACAGATGATAAATAAAACACAACACCGCGGAGAGGCGAGCCCAGGAGCCACCACATTACCAGGCGTAACACCACGGATGATAAATAAAACACAACACTGCGCAGATGTGAACCCAGGAGCCACAACATTACCAGGCACACCGCCAGATTATATATAAAAAAAAACACAACAGCGCAGATAGGTGATCCCAGAAGCCACCACATTACCAGGCGCACCACCACAGATGATAAAAAAAACACAACACTGCGGAGAGGTGAGCCCAGAAGTCACCACATTTCCAGGCACACCACCAAAGATGATAAATAAAACACAACACCGCGGAGAGGTGTGGCTCAATGGTTAGAGCGGCAGACTCTGATGCAAAGATCTGGCCCGGGACCAGGGTTCAATTCCCGCCTCGGCGGGTCTTGGGCTCCATTTCCTCGGACCTGACAATTCTCGCCTCGGTGCCTACTCTAATCATGGGTCCCACTCTGCAACTCTGGGCAATAGCTTGCTTAATCTCCACAACGGCTCCAACAGCGCTGGGGATGCCTGGCTTCGCCTTGGGGGTGCCCAGGAGTGGACATTTCACAGGGAAAGCCAGGAAGGGTTCCACAGCGGTATGAGTACAAGCGCCAGGACGCCCTGTTGCTGGGGCAGCAGTGCGCTATACAAGTACAAAAAATTTCATTTCAATAAATTTCATAGGTGAGCCCAGAAGCCACCACATTACGAGGCGTAATACCACAGATGATAAATAAAACACAACACCATGGAAAGGTGAGCCCACGAGCCACCGCATTACCAGGCGCATCATCACAGATGATAAATAAAACACAACACCGAGGAGAGGTGAGCCCAGAAGCAACCACATTACCAGGCATTAACACCACGGATGATAAAACACAACACCGCGGAGATGTGAACCCAGAAGCCACCACATTTCCAGGCACAACACCACAGTTGATAAATAAAACACAACACCGCGGTGAGGTGAGCCCAGAAGCCACCACATTTCCAGGCACACCACCACAGATGATAAATAAAACACAACACCGCGGAGGGGTGAGCCCAGAAGTCACCACATTACCAGGTGTAAAACCACAGATGATAAATAAAACACAACACCACGGAAAGGTGAGCCCAGGAGCCACCACATTACCAGGTGCAACACCACAGATGATAAAACCAACACCGCGCAGAGGTGAACCCAGAAGCCAGGACATTACCAGGCGCACTACCACAGGGTGATAAATAAAAGGAGATGGCACTAAGCAGCCATCGCCTCCTTCACTGCGCCCGCACCTCATCAATCACCCTGTTGTCTCCTTGAGAGGCGAGCCTTGTAAATGTCACATCCACTCAGGCCCAGGGAGAGGCGAAGCCGAATGCAGCAAGGAGTTTTAATTGGATCGTGTAATTAAACTAAAAAACCTCGGCAGACTGCCTCTGACAGGACAGATGAGGGCCCCTTTTAATATACCGATGGAACATATTGTTAAGAGGAAGCGGCGAGACTCTTCCAGCACAGAAGCTACACCAACCATGAGATGGCTAGTAAGGAGGCTTTGTGGCGAGGGTCTCAAATAGCTTTCTAAGATCCTCTCTGCAGAAACAAGAAGCAAGGAGGGCAGAGAGCCTCGAACTCAGCCCCAGTTCTCCGAGGCCTGCAGTGTTTTCGAGATGTTTCACTGGGTGCACTCCCTGCCCACGAATCAAATGGGCCGACGCCCGTTCTGCGGAATTCAGGTTTTAACCCAAAAAAATACAGAACCTAAGATAATTTCCTAAAATGACCGTTTTTTCCTCTTTCCACCAGTGTCCTATGCACAGTATAATATGTATTTACTATTTCTAGCATCCTCTGTGCCCCATAACCTTCGCTCCCCTCTGCCACAGGCCTTTCTTGTCCTCAGCTCCTACATTGTTAGTGGCTCCGTGACTGCTTCCTGAACCCCACGTGATAAGACCATCGTAAACCGAATATGTACTGCCTCGGCCCTCAACATTTTTAAAACTCAAAACACCTACTTTCTTATCAAATTTGAACCATGGTCCCATTCATCATTTTTATATTTTTTTTATTGAGGATAGCTTTGTTCATTTTTTTTCTTTTCCTCTACATTTTTCCACCATAAATATTATTGGCATGTTCTCCCTGGGTGCATAATTCTTGCTCTTAAAATCAATCCTGATTAAAGTGTTCTTTATAATTAGCCAACATGTATAAGTAAGGTGTTCCATTCTCTACTCCTTATAAGTCATAAAACAATCTTAGCAAATATGACCCAAAGGCCTGAAACCCTTACAGAGATGAAAGAAATACCGCCTCCAGGACACCAATGCAGACCAAACACTGAAACTTAAAACAAACTCTGAGAACGTAGAAACCATCAGGAAATAAAGACGCGGCTATGGCCAGGTGGCCACCGACAGGGCCAGCGAGAAGCAGGGACCACATACACCTCAAAGCACCAATACAAGCCTCAATGCCAGGGAAGGGCACGCAGGCGCTTCCACTGCCCACAGAGACCGGATCTAAACCCAAACTGCAGAGGTTCCTTGGACGCCATCTGATTACTTCTGCTCTTGCCCAAACCTCCGAGTCCTTCCAGACACCAGGCCTGCCTTCGAATTCGCAGCAATGTGGAAGGGCCTTCTGGGCAAGACATCTGTGCACACAAAGCGTGTACTCAAACTCTGATGGTGTTACCCTGGGATTCGGGTATGGTAGGGGTCACGGCATTTTATCATTAATTCTGAATTTCTTTTATGAAGAACGAAACATCACATTCTTCGATTTTCCAGTCGCTGGGACGGCCACGGTTAGCGCTGCTGGTTTGTTTGTTCCGTGGCACAGACCACTTACAATCCAGGTGGAAAGAAACAGGTAAGATTCAGATCCCAAAACAACTGGTGACAGCAGTGATCTGTAGCCAGGCTACATGCTCTCCGAGGCTAAATGTACGCGGAGCAGAGTGGGGACTTTATTCATTTCTAAACCCCAGTCAGGAGGATAAACAGGCCACATGTGCACAGCAGGTTTGAGAGGAGTGATGCACAGAGCAAAGATGGGCTTTTCAGCAGTGGCTGTATTACCTTTATTGTACAAGGCTTGCCTTGAGCGGGTATTCAAATTACGCACCCACAGCAGACCGTCTGCTCAGATTACTCTGAATCACAAGTAATTGTCAACTCAACATTTCTCCCAAGTCCAGAGTCGCTGTTGCTGCCTCTGGAGGCTCTCGGACCAGCCCCTTATGGTTAAGAACATGCAGGGCTCAGTTGCACCGCGCATGCGCATCCGTCCCTGCTAGGCCGCCACGCCTCATACTCTGCTCACCGCCTCATTTTTATAGACTCTTAAAGTGGCCGGTCACCATCGCCGGTGACAGGGACACCAAGGACCAGAAGTCCAAGCTCTTACGCATTCAAATTGTAGGTGGTCTCCCAAGATATCACCGGGCACACACTCCTGCGAGGCGGATACTTTACGTCACAGGGCAGGCTCTCAGTGACAAGGATGCTGCAACCTTTGGTCAGTCTGCAGCAGCCGACATGAAGCATTCAAGGAGTAACGCGCTCAGCATTAACATTCAGTGGTCCACGCGTCCGTCCTGCAAATCTCTCACAAGGATTCAAACTACTAGCCAGGTTCAACTTTGTGGAAATGCACTTTCTTCGTTGAGGGAGAGGAACTCCCAGGATCTAAAGAAAGAAAAGAGGGGGGATCCAGTAAAATGCCACAACAGGTCACAGATCCCAAACAGCCCTGATATGCCAGTATAGCAGCCTATTTTGTAATGTGCCCTTTTCCATTAGAGACCTATCCTGGCAGTGATGATGGCGGTCTAGGATGACATAACCTAACATTTGATCAAACTCGGGCGGATGAAAGGCAGGAAACTGCTGGGCTCTGTCGCCCTCCTGTAATGTTTGGTGTATTTCTGACTGCATCGGACTCAGCACCAGGAGTGTGGTCTCTATCAACTGTTCCTGCCTCTTTTCCTCAAGAATTCTGTCATGTGCCCTTGGTAGCAGATTCTCCCCCAGCAACGTTAGCATTACAGAATGGGCCGCCTCCCCAGGCTAGAAAAGTAATTATTCAGATGTGTTGAAAAGGTGTGTGTTTCAGGCATAGTGCACCCACGATCTTAATATATAATTACTAGATGACATCATTAGCGAGAGTAAGAGTTCTGATAAACTCTTGGAGACCAGGGTCGTACAGCCACAAGGTCACAAGGTTATAGTGGACTTGTGATTCATGAACTCGCAGAGATACCATCAAAACTTGGGGATGAACACTCTGCTTCCCAGCCTCTGGTGACTGCACTCTTGAAGGTTAGCACATGCACTCCTTTCAGTGCTAGCCCGGGCTCCAGCTCTAACCAAGCACCAGAGGCTGCAATGAGTGGCAATCCTGTTATTTTATTACGACTACGGCTGTCGTGGTGGCGGTCAAACCACAAGCGTACTGTGGGACTGGCCACAGTATTATAAGTGCGGCAGCTGGAACCGCCACTGAACCGCTGCGGATCAAGGATCCTGTGGCAGTCTGGCAGCAGTTGGAGGACAAAATATGCTGGCGCCGCCGCAGCGGCACCCCGAGCATAGTTTGAGTTGCTTCACCACTGCCCTTTTCATGGCAGTCGCACCACCAAAAAAAGTATGTCGGTGAGGCAACAAAGGGGGCCCTACAGGGCACACTCTTGCTCCTGTGCATGGAGGGGGGCACATGTTGCCCCCCCCTGTAGTTTTGCACCCCATGTTCCTGCACATGAAGTAACGCACAATAGGTGCATTCCTTCCAGTGCACAAATGTGCACTGGCGGTTACACTGCGGTGCTGTTTAAGGCTTACAATGAGCCATTAAACAGCACCGTGTGGGACCGCCACACCGCCTAACCACAAAATGACTTGTAATGTGGCAGGCGGCCGTGATTTAGGTGGTCCTGGAGCACAGCAGTGGCGTGCTACCTGCTCCAGGACCACCAAAACTCGTAATCAGGCCCAAAGCAAGCGTGGGCCTGCTTTTGAGGTTCTGTCCCAAGCAGAAGTCTAAACTTATGGGTCCATGAAGCAGAAAACCTGGGGATTTTTGCCAGGGTGAATGGAGTTTCTTGTCTTATCAGCACTAGGATGTCCTACTTGGGCCGGCAGCGCATTAGAAATAACCAATGGGGCAGAAAAATAATGTCTTAAAGTCATAGTCCCATGAAGACATGATCTGGCATCCTTCACATGCAAAGCATTATGGATTTCCTCAACAAAGCTAGAACGCGAAAAAGCGTAGAACACAAGAAAGAACTATCGGAGACCAAGATTTCTTAAAACCACCCATCTTTCGGTCAAACATTAGTGGCTGAAATTACTTAACCCTCCTAGCTGAGGAAAGACTCCCAGAAAACTACAAACGCTTCACCTCACTGAGGCCTCACTCTAATGAGATAGTACTCTCAAAGGAGAAAACACAGGGAAAACCCTCATACTACTACGCAACAATGAGGAAGGTTAATCAACCGTATTTGTAAAGTCCAGCAGCTTTACAGGTTTCATATTGTTCAACCTGCACACTTGAGTTAGATCCACCGGGTAAAACACATCAGTAACTGGGCAAACGATGCAATGAAGGCTGCCCAAGAGTTCAGTACAAGACGTGACCTGCTGAACATGCTTTCCTGCCCACACACAGAACCTGTGGGTCATAATATAAGAGGTGATCACGGTGAAAGCCCAATTCTTGAGAAGGCAAGTTTTCAAGTTATGCATAGGAGTAAGAGTGAAGGGTCTCCGGTGTCACCCAAGATTCTGTACCTGAGGCAGGGACTTGAACGCGGTCTTCTGCTACGTTTAGGAAATCTGAACATAAGTATCAACGAGGCACGGCAGGCGCCACCTGAACGTCAGTGATGCCGAATAGCTGTAAGCTTTGTGGAAGGAAGTAGTATCAGAACATTTCCAATCAGTGGATCAGTAACCTGGTGGCAAAACTGCAAGCTTCCTGCGACCCTGCGTGGAACAAGACAGACTGGACATCGCTGTTAACGAATGAAGAAAGTCTGTCTCTACAAATTGCACATTGGTGACTCTTTTACTTATTTTTGACATTACCAACCTTGGGTACCAGCGACATTATGAGTAAACATATGGGGCATAAAAACTTTGAAAGCAAGAACCAGGAGTAAAACTGCAAATCCCATGATGCTAAGTTCTCACAGGAATTCTAGCGACAACAGTAAGGCTACTGGTCATACACAGGGTGCCTTGGACAAACGACAAGATACGCTTTCATCCTAATATCCTGGAAAGCGCAGTGCAGGCAGCATAAGAGCTCAAAGCACTCACTAGACTAAGTATGAACGAAAACCATCAACAGAACTAACTAAACAGGAAAGGATGAGCCGTTTGCTTCGAATTCATTGTGTAGGCCACAGTGACCATGAACTAAGAGGCTTTAGAAGCTCACAAGCAAAGGATAACAATCTCCATTAACTCAACAGCACAGACAAGACAGCCCCGAGTAGCGGAAACAATTCAAACCTGAGACCCCGAGGGTTAAAAATAATCCCAACACAAAGAAAGGGCCCATTTGAAAGCAAAGAAGCAGCAGCAGGTCAACCCAACATTGTCCATGAGAAGAAACTATCATACATTTCAGCCACAAATCACAATTCTAAGGAACATTAGTAAATCACGCTCTATAGAAAAAGGCAATACCGTCTGCATTTCAACCCACAGCATTGGCATCCATGACGTCCACACTTGTTAATATTGTTGCACTAATATTAATTTTTTTCCCTCTTAATTACGTTGGCTTTTCTCTCGCTCAAAAGCTGCAGAAGAGAGAGTCTATTAATAAACAAAGTGGACGAACCCACAAGTCAAGACGACTCCGTTTCGCTTTTCGAGTGCCAGAAACCCACTGGGTTTGTAAAAAGAACCCTCACCCTGTAAAAAGAACCCTCACCCACCAACCTAGTTGGTGGCATACTTCTTCATAGGGTTCCCAACCGGGTAGCCGAATGCCACCTGGTTGTGCTTTAACGCCCGATTACAGCGGAGAGGGATTGGTGTTGAGTGTGAAGTCAGTGCTAATAAAGTGGTGCAAGTTAAAAATGTCTCTGGGAATACTTACTGATTCATTATTTATTCCCAGCAGCCGAGGACAAGGTTCAAATCAAAATAAGGTAAGAATAATTGGTCTTGGTTATCCAAGATAGAGTCTAGTCATATCTGAAGTCAACAAACTCGAAGACAAAATATCGACTCCCTTCTCTTTTTCAACTTGCTCAGTTCAATTACTTTTGCAGTGATATCCGAGAGAAGCTTCGAGTCCACTGCGGATGGGACAGCCTTTGAAGGTGGATACCAAGTCTGCCTTGTAGGCATCATATGATTCAACCTTTCAAACCGCAAGCAGCTTAAGGAATTTCTCTATGGAGATCGGTGAATTAGGCTACATGGTGTTCGCCCCCACAGTATTCTCTCTCTGTAACTCTCGCAAGCATCACTATTATAGAAGACACCGTGTCCATCGCTGGACCATGACGGTCAAGATAACTAAATAAATAAATAACCAACTTGTCAATCAGACAGTCATCCGCAGTGTGGACCTAGACTCAAATAATACAGTACACAGGATTTTCTACATATTGTAAAAGCAATGGTTTGGCAACCTCTTCGGTTGGCCAGCACATTATTACAATAAAAACCAAAACCTGTTTTGGATTTGGTTCAAGACCCGTTTGTAGGTGCTTTGTTCGTCTTACAGCATTGATTCCAGCAGTATGTATTATCTTTGTTATTTAGATGGGTTTTTAAGGCATGGGCCAGGTCCCTGGTGGAGTACAGAAATGGATGGATGCGCGAGAGATGTAGTTAAACTGATTCCCACGAGCTACCAGAGGTTATCAATCGCTATCAGAGGAGCATTACAGAAGTACACAGGAAACTACAGTGCAGTGAGGCAAGAGGATGGCTTTTGGATGCGTTCAAAATAAAATCAGGATTTCTTCCAGACAAACCATATAGTAGGTCGTACCTCAACGATTAAACAACAACATCTAAATGCAAACAGTGATTCAACAATATTGTCTGCTCATTATTTGGCACGAACAGACCACGCCGGACAAGTCAAAATTCTAGGCAGCCACAAAACAAAATAACACAGAAAAGATGTAACAGAAATGTATGACACAGATATCAAACACGAGAATAAGGACAATATAACCGAGGAGTCAACAGATAAGTTTATATTTGTATTTAAAACTGTGGTAACAGAATTGCAACAAAGTAGATCATAGAGTATCTCCAAATTTGGCTGCACGTAAACCTAAACATTTTCCCACTAGTTTTACATGCCTCTACATGGGGATTACACGGTCAATTGCGAAATGTAAAGCTCTTATGCGATTCTGATGTTCAATTCAATCGACCAGATAACCAGGAGCATCTCCTTGGACAGATTTCCAGGTCACTTAATGTGGTCCTTCACCTAAAGCCAGCAAATTGAATTGTAAAGTGATTATGGTACTTGATGCTATAAAAATCCATATTGCTCTATTTTGGACAACATGAATCTTGTCAAGGGAGGGCGAAGAGACTGCTGAACAATAGAAAAACCTCAAAAGCACAACAGGTTGGACCAAAGATGTTGAACATCTGGTACTGTGATAAATTAAACATAGGATGAACAACTACCTTGTTTCAGTACAAACCTGCAAATCAAAAAACTGTTCTGAATCAAAGGTAGCTCCTTAATTTCTTTTACTGATTTCACCACCTGAGGGGACGTGTCAAACGCTTAAGACCACACAAACCGGTGGCAGGACAGCTGATCAATGTCCAAAAGACCTGCTTCTCCTGCATTAGGACACAAGTGGTTTGTACAGATCCGGGACTGTATCCCTCCCAAACATGTGTCTCGCCTGCGTGCATCTGAATCTGCAGATCATAGAAATCAGACAGTCTCTCAATAGTCCTGGATTTGAGCGATGGCTATAGACTCTATTAATTTGGCTAGAAAGGGCGGTACAGATACGCCTGTAGTAAAGGATCTAAGCTGGTCTTGCTGTAGAACTGGATTATGATAGGACCGCAGAGAGAGATTGATTAATGCCTTTTTTCGGCAAGAGGCATATCCTATCAAGCAGAAGATGTAATAAAGCAATGTTCTTTTTCATGGAAGATGCCTGAAGTGTGTCATGTCAGCATCGGATTTACTCCTGATGCGTTTCCTTCATCTTCCGGCCTCTCATTTTAAATCTCTTCAGCCTACCCATACCCGCTCTTTACCTTCTCAGCATCAGGATGAGGAAGGACAAACCTGCATCAGGTCCTCTCCTGACAGAAGAATCCTTTGCCACCTGAGTGAACTGGAATACTACCAAAGGACCTGCCACACAAGCAGGCTGCACCATCACATTTTTATATCTTTCAGTTATTTTAGGACAGCCCTCCTGCAGCCCAGGAGGGAAACAAGGCGGCCACGAAGCAAGCTAAATAAAAAGGTGACTGAGGACACTATTAGTGTCAGTGAGTCAGGGGGCGGGGGTTCAGTGGAAATACAGCACCTCCTAGTACATGAATAAACACTACACTTGGAATTTCTAACACTTTTATTCTGCACACAACTACTGTGATGGTTGTTCTGCAGCATTTCTTTGCCCTATGGTTACCAAAATGATTATTTGACCATATGATACAATGTTAAGCTCCATACTTTGCCACACCTTTTCTAGTACCATATGATACCACATCATACAGTAGATTCCCTCATGGCCACCACTCTGCTTACACACACTGTCGACTAACGTGATGTAGACGATCCTAAAATGGCTCTTTCACTGCATGAATGCACATCCCAAAATGGACGACGCAATCTGCCATTACATGACTGAGGTATTCAGTTCTAGTGGTTGGGGCATGTAGAGCGGCAACTGCCATGCATAGCTTACAATAATGTGGAGAGCTATTATGCATTTCACATAGAAGGAGCAGTGAAGTGCTCCACTGTGGTGTCAGCTGTTGCTCTACAAAAACGCATAATTTCAGCACTACCATGTCAATAAATCTCTAACCTTGCACCGGTTTATCTGAAACAGTCCCCACAACTTGTTCATCTTTCCCCCCTTTACACTCTCACACTCCCCTGTGGATACATGCTTTGAAGAGGGCCTTTCAGCATCATGTGAGCCTCATTGCTGTCTATGTAGCCTGCACAGAGTACAGTGGGTGGCTTGCCTTTGCTTGACTGACGTAGAGCGATAGCCGTCATTACTATGCAGGCCTCTTCCACTCAGCATCCGTCAATCTAATCTAAATCCATCTCTCTTACCTTGTCGTACTTCATCCAGACACCAATCACCCATCTCTTTACTCAGCACTTATTCACTTAACAGGGAATAAAATAAGCATACTGAAAATGCTGAATAAATACTACATGCCCATGGCAAGAGTGGACACCCCTGCTCCTTTTTCTAATGATTCGGGGGTACAGTACTCCTTGACCCGGAGGCTAGTTACTCTTCAGGATTACCCCTGACCTCCAATGGACCCCATGCAGTATTGTTTAGGGCCATTCAAAGGGCCCCAGGTCCCCAGTACAAGTACTTCCTTTCTAACGCCATCCCCACTACCAACAACATGGACTTGTTGCATTCCCTGGCTGCTGCCTCCATTCTCTACTCAACAGGACCGGTTCCTTGGATCCCCTGAGGTACGACAATGCTAGGTAATGTGTTGCCTCTGTAAATCAGTGGGATTATCTGAGGAAGGACTGAATAAAGACATGGTCCGGTGCATAAGTTGCTGACCACAGAATCCCGAGGACTTGCTTTTCATACCAGTGCCGGCATGCAAATTCGAATATGTGTGATCCTGAGCACCTTACTACCCCCTCTCTGCCTCTAAATGTAAATACATGTTGTGAAAACATGTGCATTATACAGGATACATACTATAAAAGAGAAGTAGAGGCAAAGATAGAGAATCGGTGGATCCCTCATCTTTGTACCGAGCATACTGTCCTGACTGTCAGGACAGGGAACAGACTTCAGCGTATTCTGCCTGTGCTCAGTTCACGGCTTCTCAGGCTCAAGACCACAAGGGACAGTGCAATTGTGGCAGAGCAAACTGCCCATCAGGTGCCGGAGGGATATACAACCAGTCTCCATTGGAAGACAGTGTTATTGAAGCACATGGGGTCCTGCTTCAGACTAACAGGGCTTAAACTGCTGCTATGGTATAGGACTGAGATAACAGCATGTTGTCGATGGCACCGTCTGCGCATGTGTGGAATTCACATTTCCAAAGTTGTGCTGGGAGTACCTGGATCAGCCACTCTCCCGAAGTCCTCTTCATCAACCCCTCCTCCAAGAACCGACCCATCCTAATCTGGCGTGCTTGGAGACCCTCCCACTTCAGTGTCATGCCAAGCCTTCCTTTCCTGAAGAACCTCTCCCATGCAATCATCATCAAGGAAGACGTGCCAAAGCCGCAGGAGCGTAGACACAAATAACAACTGGCCACCTCTGGGAGTCTTTGTCCATCCTTCTAAGGCATCGACTGCTGAAATGAACACTTGTAAGATATGTCAGCCTCTATGAAGCCATATCGGTGTGATACAAAACACAACTAAACCAGAAATCAAGGCAGCCTTGCCTTGTATGTCTGCGTACAGAGCCCCCGTTGAGCGATTCAATGGATGATCAAGAGAGCTGTACACTCTGGTTAAGACCGTTCAATCACTATCCTCCTGGTATAACTAGGACTTTTTGGTTTGTCAACTGGAAACCTTAATCGTGTATTCAATGCACCAACCTCCAGGTGTGCGCCTCGTAACTATCGAGCTTGCTACACCGGCATATATGCACCAGAACTAGTGGCACTTGGGGACGGCTATAGACGCACTGGCAGGTAAAAACCGCCCGCCCCACCCTTTAATCATTCTCCAATCGTACTTTGCAATGTCACTTACTCCTTTTATAGCATGTAGGCCGTCAGCTAATGGAGTGTACTGGGCATGACAATTAACCGTATAACTACCGAGTTTACTACACCGGCTTATAGTCACCAGTATTGGAGCACTTGTCGACCGGTAGAGCCGCACCGCCATGTACCCCTTCCGGGGCCTCTAGTCACGCCCCCTGGGGCCTCCAATCACATTTCCACGATGGCATTAACTCATTACATGTGTGTGTGCATGAATGCCGCAAGAGAATATATTCGGAGATGCCGTTTATAGTCTACTATGACGGTCGGGCATATAAACTCAGTAGGTGAGGACCTAGTAATAACCTAGCAAAATAAACGATTGAGGCTTGATAACCAGGTGAACATGGAAGTCACTACAGTGTGGGTGAGTGGGAGAGCATGATTTAGCATCCCTATGATGCATGTTTGAACACGCAAGCACTAATGATGGATATAGGGAACCAAATCTAGTGTGACCGGTAGTAAAAGTTTCTGTAGAGGCGTGCTCCCTACACACTATTTGAAAACAATGCTACACTCTAAATGGTGATACTTGAGCTTTGCTTGTTTGCAAACAATTTTGTATTACTAGTGTGAGACTATGAAGGAGACGTCCCCCACACTTTGCCATAATGCCCGTAGTGCAATATGACTAGGGTAACTAATAATTTGCCTTCAAATGCACTATTAGGATGCTTTTTTCTAGGATAATTTTTTTATCAATAATAGGTCTCCTGTCTAAAAGGAACTGTTTCCCTACATAAAAAATGCTACTGTTAGTGATGATACAATAGAACAATTCAGTGCCTATGATCAAAGGTGCAGTAATCAGTCAGTTGATGACAGCTTGGCCTGTATTTAAAGGTTAGTCTGCTGTCTGAGATTTATATTCTTTGTTTAGGATTAAATGGTGCACTAGGATGTTATTTTTTTTAAAAGAATTATATATCTCAAACACCTTACAGTTAGAATATGGGTCACATATGTTTAATCTGTTCACTTACGTACCTTTTTCTTTAGGTTCTCCAATACAATTGAGGGACTGGCAGGGTTTGTTAACCTTCTCAGCATGGTTTGACTGCATCCCATTGCTTATAATTCCTTTACCCTGAAGAAAACAAGAGACCTATAGAGGCTGCTAAAGGGGTCGAAACATGTTGGTAATTTTAGGATTTTTTTAGGTCAGATGATTAATTGTATTTCATTTCACAAGCAGCAGTATATGTTTTTAATCATACCAGTGGTACTCGCTAATAAGAAAACCTTTGAGTATACCACTAGGTATATTTTATACTCTTTTATATGCCAAAAAAACATTATTATTGTTTTATCTGTGAATCGGCCATGTCAAGCCCACAAAGGATGGTAAATTTAGCAGCATCTCGTCCCTCGGTAATGGCCTGGGAGAGAACCGCCCATGCCTCCACAGGGCACTGAGGCAGCACCTGTGCCACGGTATCCCACACAGAATGGGAATAGAGGCCCAACAGGCACGCAGTATTCACCGCTCGCAACCCGGAACTGGCAGAAGTGAAAATCTTTTTCCTAAACTGCTCCAGTTTACTAGACTCCTTGTCCGGAGGAGCAGAAGAGAAAGTGCTCGGCGAGGCAGAAGCCTGAACAACCAGACTCTCAGGCGTCTGGTGTTGTGTGAGAAAGCTGGGATCGCCGGGCGAAGGCGGCTTGCCACACTCTTGTCTACAGGAACCCCTGTGTTAGGTTTGTTCCAGGAGCTCAACAGGATATCAGTAAGCGCCTCATTGAAGGGCAGCAACGGCTCCGCAGAGGAGGACTGTGGCTGCAGCACCTCGGTCAGGAGATTGGTCCTGATAGGTACAGAAGGGAGCTCGAGGTTAAGAGCCTCAGCCGCCCGACGCAACACCACTGAAAAAGTCCCAACCTCCTCCGCAGCCACGGAAGAAGGGGACAGTGTACCAGGGTGTAGAGAGAAATCCAGATCAAATGGACCCTAAATGCCGTCTTCCCCTTCAGGCTCATGCTCGCAGTGAGCTGCAAGAGGGTCCTCAGACCCCTCCCAGTACTCCCCTTCATCAACCGGTTGGTGAGGAGGCCGGTAAGGACGAGGTGCCCAGGGAAATGGGACAAAGTCCCGGTTCGGCGCCATCCGGTGTCAGCAGCGGCCAGACCCGGCGCCGAGGCCAGAGTCGGCGGTGCCGCAGGGCATGGTGCCGGCGTAGCCGAGGCCAAATGCGGCAGCACGGGGGCATACCCACTTAACGGGTACGCGGGCCCGAAAGCGCGCCGGAGGGACCTGATGGGGCAAACAAATGGCGCAAGGCTGACACGAAGACCTGTACCTCGTCTGAAGCCGCGTACGGTCCCGTAAAGGGTGGGTAGGCCGCAGGCAACAACGGAGGCTCCAACGGAGCCGCGGGGGAGTGACCGCCGGCCCCCTCCACCGCGTCCCGCAACTGGTGAGGGGTAGAGGAAGAGCGACGTTGCTTCTTCGACTTTTTATGGCACCTAGACTTACCAGTCCCCGATTTCGGCGAGCGATGCTGATGGATCGCGACCGGTCCCTCTACCTCCCACGGGAGCGGGACCTTGATCGGCGCGGAACCGATTGCCAGACCTCCAACAACTTTTGTGAACGCTCCCGCAAAGCTTTCAGCACCATGGCCCAACAATCGGGGCACGCCTCGTGGTCATGGGCGTGCCCCAAGCAGAAGAGACACGTCGTGCGGGTCCTCTACCGACATGTTCCGATGGCAGGCCCTACAGGACTTAAGCCTGGGCATCCCTACTGCACCAGGAGTCAAGTACTCAACAAAACAAGTTGTCAGAAATCAAGTTAAAACTTTTAACTAGGGGTACCGCTCTCTCTCGGATCTGCGCTGCTGTGCGGAAAAAGAAAGAACTGACGTCAGCGCGCGTGGGTGCGTCTAAGTAGCTCCGACAACGTCACCTTGGCGGCTACGACGCCAGCGGCGTACGTGGAGCCGTATGACGACGCCTACCGACGCACAGGGGTACTGCTGATGAAAACTTTCCGGATCCAGTCTGCCGCCTAGGGATAGGTAAGGAATCTATCACTAACGTGTCTCTTTCAGATTTAAAAACTTCCATAAACAATTGGCTAAAGGGATATTCCATTCACACTATTTTAGGAGAGAGAGTATACGGTGAACTTGTCCTGTTTCTGAATGTGTAAAAACTTAAAGTACCAAAATTATTATAATGGAGAATGCAAGTGTAAGGATACTAGACGAAAGGAAATTCCAAGTAAAGAGTGACAGTCTCTCACAAACAAAAGTAAAAGTGCAGAAGTAGACAATCCATCAGTTTTTCAATGAGTAAGTAGAGTTCTTTGGGACCATTGTATAACCAACGCTATGAAGGGCAGATAGCACAGTTCAGCACAGTAGGACGGGAACAGAGAAAAATAAAGTCATGATGAGCACCTTGAGAAAATGTGTCCACGAATGTAATCCACAGAGCTTCTAGGTCACCTTGGCCTCAGAGTAGGTGGCGGATCCAAAGTTCGTAACAAGGAAGATCCCTCAATGGTTAAAAGAAGCACGTGTCTCTGAGACCCAATGAATAAGGACTTTGCAAGAGAATGGAAAGTTTTCCCCCTGCAAAGTTTATTAAGTTTTCTTCAAATCTTTATAAACTTTGCAACTTTTTGACAGAAAATAATATCAGCAAAAACCTCTATTTCGGGGAAAAACTCTGAAGCATGAAAAATTCTTGCAGAAGTTCTTTAAAGTACAAAACTTTGCATCCTTTTGTAAGGCAAAAATTTATAAACTTCTTGTGAATTAGTTGACCACAATGTTGCTCTTCATCTACTGTTCCACATAGGCTACATCAGTTTTGACCATCTGCTAACATAAAATGGCGAACGTAACTATGTAAGGAGGGGATAATGAAAATCTATGTAAGGGTATTGACATTTACAACCAATTAAAGAACAGACACACACTGGATCCAATACACAAAACTGTTTCTATGCTGACAAAAGAACTGTGGTTATAAATATCAGCACTTATTAATTGAAATTCAATTAAGTTATTCGTAAAGCCAGAAATTGCACTAGTAATTTGTTCACACAAGTCAATAAATAGCTGGTCAGCACCTGAACACTCACTCATTTGAAGCTATTCAAAAACACCAGGGCCTCCCTTCCCATGTCCAGGAAGTATAACTGAACTCAAAATAGGGTAAGCAGTGTTAAAAAAAATGACACAGGTCCAATGTGCAGTGCTGTGCTCAATGTTTTAAATGTCTTAATGCGTTTGATACACGTGTGTTCACTTAGGGGTGTGCTTACGGCTTTCTATTATCCATACAATGGTTTCTACTGCAAAAGCATTCAGATTAATATTAGACTCTATATTTACATCACAGGGGGTAAAAAGAGTAGCACAACTACCAGGTCGGAGGTTTTTGGCTTCATCTTTTGATTTTCAAGTTAGGCACTGCAGACAAAGTAGGGATCCTAATACCCTGAAGAAGGCTGATGGCCATATTGGGAAGGTAGATGGCCGAAACATGTAGACAAATGATAATGGATGCATGAAACATTGATTTCTGTAGTCATCCAGTACTTCTGGTTTTTAATCCTGCCAGTGGTACCCACTTAATAAAGGGAAATCTATGGAAAATGCCTCTAGGCTTTTTTAATTTTATCCTGATCCCACTATGTATCCAATTTAATATATCTCAGAACTCCCAGCTATAGTTGAATTATCTTGGTGGTATTCACCTATCTATATGTGAAGAGGACACAAATGATGAAGCAGGTTAAGTAATGGGTGAGGTGTCATCTTACCATATTTTATTACTTCTGTGACGTACTTGAGGGAAGTAAATTTTGTCCCCAGTTTATCATTTCTGCGTACCAGTATTGAAGTGATCCGAGTCATTCGGGAAGACTGTACATAGATTGTTTATCTCTCTCAATCATTGTAGAAGCAGTATTAACAAAACCTGTACATTAAGTTTTGCTCACTGAAAACATTCAAAGGTTTACTCTTGCTAAGGGCAAGAATAAATACTTTTTCAGGGTGGGAAAGGAGAGCGGACACCTCCAGAAAATATTGGAGGTGTTGAGGAAGGGGTCTCTCCACTGGAAGTAAATATTCTCTT
Source organism: Triturus cristatus (assembly GCF_964204655.1). Taxonomy (NCBI): domain Eukaryota; kingdom Metazoa; phylum Chordata; class Amphibia; order Caudata; family Salamandridae; genus Triturus; species Triturus cristatus. The sequence goes on from NC_140580.1 coordinate 1,120,403,232, forward strand.
TGTAAAATAAAAAAATTAAAAGTTAGCAATTGCCAATGGACTTGAACATTACATTTTCTCATTCAGATGTGTACACTTACACTTGCGAACATGTTTCTAGATGGAAACAGGCCTTGGAAGTTGTCACTGTCTCAGTTTTCCACAGTACCGCTGTGAATTTGTTGATAGTTGGAAATATGTTTCGAAACTTTAATTAAACCATGCAGAAGCTAATTTCTGACTTTCTTTCTTAATCAGGCCAAATGAAGGCTAAAAGCCAGCTAATGTACATTCTGTGAGAATTCCTGTCAGCGAGTGGTTTGAGCCTATTCGATTTCACAACTTTAAACAGAAACCTTTGACCTGTACCTTAATCATAATAAAAAGTGTCCCAGATTCGGAATGGATCCTTATGGGACTCAATTGGCTTTCCATGCTGTCCCACACCATCATCAAAGCTAGGTGTATCATTTACAAAGTCACTACGACCAGCCCCCCCCCCCTCTAATCTTGCAGACAAAATTACCAACCCTGGTGGTTTTCAACACACCCACAGCCAGGACACCTTCTGACTCCAAACTAAGAAGTGTAAAAAAGGGAAAAAACAAGGCAGCTGGCCTTCTTCATCTATGCACCCAAGATCTGGAATAACATTCCTGTAGCAATAAGAACTGTCCTAACGCTGCTCCAATTTAGGAAAGTGCTGAAGTTGTGTCTCTTTAAAGAACACTACACCACAAAGCATTAACCGCCCACAAATCAGCTGCCTCGCCTGTCTCTCATTGACTTCATACTTGGCTCTGACACTGTAAAGTGCTCTGCTGCCTTTTGCCAGGTTTGCGCTTTGGAAATATCACATACATACATACATACATTAGAAGGCCTCATTTTAGTGCAGCCCTTCCAAGTGCCAATCATCTTGGGTTACACAAACGCATATTACTAATTTATTCACATTCCTGCGAGGGCTGGGAATTGTTACACAAATGCGTGGCCCTTGGTAGGGCAGCATCTGAGAAGATAAGACTGAGGGTGCTGTCACTGTAGAGGCCGGATGGCTGAAAGGGGGCTAACAATTACCCTGAGGTACATTAAGGGCTGATTACAAAGTCTTTAACGGGACCCGATTGAGACCAAGCGGGATGGACGAGCTGCTGTTTGCATGAAATTAAGTCAGGCAGCTCCCTCTTGCGCCCCACGGGATATTGGCAACAGAGGTCTGAGCCCAGCTCGCCCATGCTCAAGGCCGGCCCTGCCTCTGGCACTGCAGAACAGGGTGATAGGTGCACTGTGGGCCAATAAAAGGTCATGAAAGTGACTGAACCATTACATCCATTAACCTTTTGGTTCGTGATTGCTAGACTGGGTAAAAAACTAAAGTAAAATATGAAATAAAACACATATGTGTGTGTGATGGGGTGAGGGTTTTTCAAAAGGTAGGTTATGCCGTTCCTCTCAAGTCAGAGAGTGCAGAGTCAGGAAAGACAGGAATCCCAGATGCCCCAAGAAATGGGGTCAGTGTTGGGAATCCATAAATTGGATAGTAATGCCCTCACACACCCTTGCAGGTGTCATGCTTCATCATCTGGGCTGCTCCTCGCCGGGTCGGCGGTGCAATACCCAAAGGGCTCCCTATAGGAGGGGCTCTTTATCGGAGATCTTTTTATCCAAATGCCGTATGGTGAAGTGCGGGTGTGGGGCCAGTATCGTGTAGATGAAGTGAAGTGAGTTACAATAGGGTTGGGAGTGCCGAAGTAAACAAGTATTTATTCTGGGGGTCTCCTACCCTAAGTAAAAGCAAAAAACAAGGCACTAGCCCGAGTGTAATGTCTTGTGTAGTGTGATTCCTTGTTTTACAAAGTGTGGGTCAACATGTTTCTCGCTACTGGATGAGTATCCTCGCGATTCTTCAGGAACTAAAAAGATAACTATCTACACCTAAACTGCGTGGTATATTTTCTACTCACGGTAGTAGTGTCTATTGGTTAATGTACCTGGATCTACCCTATTCAGTACAATCCCCAGGCATCAACAGTACCCGGTGGGATATGCATAACGCTTGGCTCCTATGATAATAGGAAGTTACTGCCCATTATGCTGAGTCGTAGACCTGCCCTATCCACCGGGTACGGTTATCTTAGTAAACTTGATAGCCTGGAAAAGCTTAGGTTTGTGAACTGTAATTTTTTTTTAAAGAAAAACTGCAGATACCGTAATTTAAAGCTTTGAATTATAGGAGAGGGTGAAATTACGAACTGTCCTTGGTGAACAAATGGGAGCGGGTGTGCTGAAATGGAAGTGACCATCGACTTATCATGCAGCTACACTTCTGTCTGTCTGCGGACGGAGCACGGACAGGTAGTCCCTGTGGGCCCAGAGGGTGACTTCTTGTAATGCTAGCCACCTAAGAAAGATTATGAGAAATACTTTTCTATTCAATTGGTTGGTAACTGGGCTCTGTGCTTGGTTGTTCCAGTTTACAATCTTGGCGGGCCTACTCCACATTTCATGCAAGATCAAGAAAATTAATTATTTAGCTAATAGCCAGACTATTTAATTGACAATTGAATGGTCAAGCCCTGAGCATTCATTTAAAGACAAAGCATTCCGTGAAGTGACGTATATGATTGGGGTGGGGTTGCATTACGGGATGTTTTAAGCTACTTTCTTAATCATTACATCCCAAAGCATGGATATTTTCTATTATCCAGCTATTTATGTGGGTATAACTGTCTTGCTTTACAAGCGATGACATGTCACGCACAAGGCATTGAATAGCCGCCAAATACTCTGAAAACTTAGAGATGTCACACGTAGGCAAACTCAAAACTTGGCAGCCACGTTAATGTGCAATCAATACTGTAGGGTATTTAAACTGAAATGAACGCATCATTTAGCCTTGGTTGACAATACAAAAGTTCACAGTGACAAGCCATCAATTTGGCCATCTCTAGCAGGCAGCTCAAAATTCTGCTGGAGAAGCTATTTCTGTGCAGATGTGGAACTGAATAGGTGAGAGTGACTTGTGTAACAACATCAATCACAATGTCGCCCAGCTGGCAGCTCCTAGCAGCCAGACAAGATCTGAGAAGGGCCAGCTCCTCCCCAGCAGACGGTCAGCACAGGTACCCATTCTCTATCAGCTCCGGCTTCCTTAATCTCATTGCAGTCTGTTTATAACATGCCATGCAGAACCGCTCTATAGTAAGACGCAACAAGCATTGGCAAAACCAATCACTCTCGTCTTTGGGATGTGTTGGCTTTGCCATAGGGCATCGGCAAAGGCGCTGGGCAGCATGCCCCAAAAAACAGGCAAAGATAAAAAACAAGTGATGATGTGGCCGGAGATGGCACAGCACTTAGTAGGTGTGTGTACAGGTGGACATGTTTTGATTCAGCATTTTGTCCATCATTTGTTTGTGTAGCACTTTTCGCCCTATGTGGGATGGGAATGCCCCAGACGTGGGTACTTTGCTCACTGTGCCACTGGATTCAAGCTAGCCTGGCTGATGATGGGTAATACCCCGAAATCAGTCCCAGGATGCTTGTTTCTGTTCTAGGGACGACCTGGTTTGGCAGTTCCGGCTGGACTGTTCCCATATGGAACAGGGTCAAGACTGATTTGCATTACCCTTCTACACGAAATGAACCAACGGATGTAACTTGTAATTGATGTACCTCCTGTAACAATGTGTAACTTGTAACCTCCTCATGTAAAGCGCTCTGATACCTCTGGGTGTAGCCAGCGCTATATAAAACGCAAGTAAATAAATAACTAAATATGCTCACGCATGCCTCATAATGCATGTGCGCCAACAAAATGACACGGGTACCTTTTTTATTTCGTAAACAAGAATTAACCCAGGAAAAGTAGTGTGAATGCGACTTTTCTAAGGCATGGGGCCCGCAGCAATTTAACACCTGCCCCCGACCCCTAATAAGTAAATAAATAAATAAGATGTGGGCTGGGTGAGGGATGCAACAGAGGAGCGGGTGCGGGAAAGCACTAGGGAGTGGGCGGGGGAGGGGAACAGCAGCACATAAGGTAGAGCAACACAGGAGGTGGGGGAAGAACACAAGAAAGCAACACGGAGTGCAACGGAAAAGTGAGAGATTAGTGGGGGAGAAGTACATGAGAGAGCTTGCAGCGCGAGGAAGACAAACACGGAGCGTGGGGATAGGTATTTGGTGGTGGGGTACGAGGCACATGAGAGAGATGGAAAACCCATGCACTCGAATGTGTTAGAGTGTTTAAGCCAAAAGAAACAAACATTGGCAAAGCCAACAGATCTCACCTAGGAGAACTACTCACTTTGTTAAATAAACTGTAGCCATGTTGTACAGCAATGCGGCTGCTATGTGGCATTGCTAAATGTAATTAAAAAAACAACGCTCAGACACGTGTGGAGGGGTGCCCTTGTTTTGACCTGGCAAATGTCCAGGACAAGAACTCCATATGCCGATGCATTGGTAGCAGCCTCGGCTCAAGTGGAATGAGCCCTTAACCAGTGCTTTAAATGGAAATATAGAAGTGCAGGTACTCATTTGCTCAGGTCCTCCTGAGAAGTGCCGGTACTCTACCATTAAATGTATTGCAGCAGTGCGGAGAAGTGCAGGCACTCAGTACCAGACAGCACCTGCCCACTTAAAGTACTGCCTTAACCCTTTTGGGGATGCTTCTTGGACAATGTGTAGCAGGTCTTTATACAGAGCATTTTCCATCAAGGAATGGTCCTATTCTGCATGGCTTTTCCATTCTTCGCTCTCGTAAACCCCACAAAAGAGCTTATCATCCTTTCGTTGTTCTCGGGTACGATTGATGTAAAAGCTTAGTGCTCTTTTGGGGTCTAGGCGATGGAATCTCTCCTCATTAGAATACTGATAAGGAGATAGACTGACTGACGTGGAACGGTGTCACTGCTTTGGGAAGAAATGATGTCAGAGTCTGCAGAACCAGTTTGTCTGGAGAAAAAGTGGTACATTGCAGGTTGACACAAGAAACCTGGAGCTCTTCCTCGCCCCAGACATGGAGCTTTACTACCCTGTGCTCCAGCACACTTTCTGCATTAATGGTGCCAGCCCCTACCGCACTATATGCCACACACACAGCAAAAGAAACAAGCATTGGCATAGCTAATAGGTCTCGCCTTTGGGACCTTATAAGTGTTTAGCCATGCAGCACACAAGCTGCGAGTTTACAAACATCAGAAAGTAGATAGAGCAGCAGATCACATTTCATGTAACAATGGCAGGAACCAAATAGTTCCGCCCTGCATACCCTCTGTGTAGGAATAAGCAGGAGTATTAACAACCGATCTGTGGTGGGTGCGGAGGGGACTTGGAAGGCAGCAAGGCAAGGGGTGGCAGCAAGGCAAGGGGTGCCAGCCAAGGCGGAAAGCTAGTCCATCGCGCGAGAGGTGGCGACTTGAACCATGCAGCTGGCCTTATGTGAATTGATGCACAAATGCGTTCACTGAGGTATGTGTGATCTTTGGAATAAACGGGAGTTCAGTCGCCATCGATTTACAAGATGGTTTGAGTAAACTAAATTCGGAGTACTCTTTTTTACAATATCAAATTGACGTGCGTCCAAAGCATCAAGATCTACCTTACTGTTGGTGATAAAGGTCGTAGTTGGTAATGGTGCTACAAAATGCCAGGCTCTGCTTTCATATTCAACGATTACAAATGGCTAGCGACTGGTTTCTAGATTGTTATCAATATAAAATCACCTTATACCAGTGTTCAATCTCCCACCAGAATGCAAACTGACCGAGTTACCTCCACTAACATGATGGCAGCGCAAATACCACCAAGGGACAGACTTTGGGTGCTCTGAATATTTGGCATTCCTTGGACCCTTTCAGCTGCCAGACTGTGAGAAGAGCCAGCTCACCCGTCCTGCCTGGCATTAAGATACAATCCATAGCATTGCCTGGGGGAGAATCAGATATGAGGGACAGGGAGACAGGACACAGAGGCAGTCAAATGACAGGGTTGACCAAGGGATGATATGGGGGGGGGGGGCAGGCACATGGCAATTTTACTGTATTGTATTGCAATTGTATATATATAGTGCTTACTACCCTGGCAAGGCGTCTACGTGCTTGGCAATGTGGCTGGATGTCACGGGGCGCGATCAACAGGAGACGGGCAATCCGGGTACAGAGGTAGATGGATGATCTGGGGGATGAGATAAAGTTTGCCACTCATGTGCCCAATGTTTGAACCTTGCCCATCTGACATCGGGCCTGGGTACACATTCAGCTTGTGATTCATGGTAAATTACTTAAACTACTCATGCTTAACAAATAAGAACAATAGCTGCAATGCATTGTTTGGACACAACTGCTGCAGATGTACATACAAGCAGCAACAAAAGGGAATGATCTGAACAAGCGCCAAATAAGAGAGTCGCGTGCTCACCTCGGGATGAATACCAGCGGGCCGAGGCACAGAGTGCAACTGGAACGTAGTGGCGGAAGGGATCCACTATCAGAAGCGCCGGCGTAAATCTTTGCATACTGATGAAAGTGTAGCAGGAAGTTAAAGGCAGCTGTGCCTGGGCGGGTCAAGTATTTCTAAAGCAGCTGGGGGCAGGAACTAGACTGCTGAATGGAGCGCTGTGTCCTGTGTCTGACCGAGTGACGTAGGCAAGCTAATGTGAGCCTTCGGCCAATGCATGTAGCAGCGGCTTCATGGGGAGACCTACAGGGTGTCTGAAAAGAAGGTAGGAAGTGTGGCATGTGGAAGTTCACAAAGGAAGCAAATTAAAAGTCCATGAAGCGCTGTCCACAAGCTGCGAATTAGCTTCAGAAGAGAATACGTACACACAAGGTGCCTAAATGAAGACCGCAGTCCCAACGGGCGCATGTTACGTAGTGAGGTGTGGGGAAACCCACACAGGGAGCGCATTAACAATGGCGTGTGCTTGGTGCCAAGGCCACCAATTAACAAGATATCACAAACAAAACAAGCACAGCCGCTAAAGTGAAAGCGACCGCGCTGTGTTCAATTAGTAACATGATCCACGACGAGGGAGGAATGCAGCTGGCAGCCTGCGCGCCGCTGCTCACTCCCGAGAGCCAAATGCAGTGGGAATTAACTGTTGGAAGAGAGGTGGGACATGCACCCACCTTTGGCTATTTGCGTGCTTTAATTTTTGAAAGCCACATGTAATGGCCAATAAAATGTGTGGGAGTTACCAAAATCACACATAGAAGTTTAGGGGAAGTTTGGAGTGCTCAAAAGAAGTCTCCCATAGAGCAGCGAATGCGTGCTGCTCTAGGCTTGACCTAAAAAGCATCCATCAGAGTGGCAGTATGTTGGTCTCCTACCAATATTAGACGGGACGTTGATATTGCAGAAAACACTGTGGCGTCCTGGCGTGGATGGCACTAGAGGGAGAGCTAGAATGTATTTACTCGCCATTATTTCCTTTAATACGACGACGCAAGAGGCAAAGTAATCCAGCAACTGCGTTCCATTCAGCTCACCACTTTGGGCAATATCTACCTGTTGCTTTATTCACTTACAATCAGTTATAAACAAATTGGTACACACAGCTCTCGACCTGTTTCAATATTATATGCTTAGAGCGGCATGCAGGGCCGCCTTCCCAAGTTTTCAGGACATCCTGCCGGGGTTTATGCCACTCAATATGGTGCTATCATCAACAGCTATAGCTTGCATGATGTCTAAGCTATACTCAGCGGTTCAGAGGGAGGCACCAGTGTTTGTCCTGACACTGAAACATAAATGGAACACAGACTTTGACGATCTCATAAGACTGGGCATATTGCTGTATGCAAGTAGGCGCCTTGTCCATGAGTAGCCACTATAGAACGATCCACTTCAAATAGGACTTTGCTTGATGACACAATCTGTGGGCGATGCGGGGCCCCTGAGCTGACTTCTTGCAATTAGCGTGGTCTTGTCCTCAAATTAACAAATATTGCCACACAATACTTACCATCTGAGCAGAACACCAAATTACCCTGTTGGGTTTAGTGAAGGGGAGTTTTCCAAAAGCCAAACAATTTACCACACTGTTCTGCTGATAGCAAAAATGGAAATATCTCACTGTGATAGAGGATGGGCTCCATCACATCGTGGACGGCTAAAAGAATTATCCTTTTGCATCGAACAATTAGAGCATTACCAGAAGTTCCTCCTGAGAACTCTTCAGCCCAGAGACATTTGGTGGCCACTAAGTCAGTACCTACTGAACTCAGCAGAAGAGGATGATCTCTGGATCTCACCTGAGACACCACCTGTATAACATGAACTGCAACAAGGCCACCTGCAATCTCCAAGGAGCGATGTGATAGATGGCAGGTACACCAGGACTGCAGTGACTGGACACTTGGTGCTATATGTAATGATTGGCTTTATGGCTAGACCATCTACATTATATATAAAAACTGCATCGCCACATTTTCTTTGCTTTACTAACATTGTCAACGTTAATAAGAGTGCCAGTGAGGGCCTCATTAAAAGGAAACTAATGCAGAGTATTGGACTTCTCAGGTTGGAGAACTTCAGTTAGTATGTTAGTTTTGACCTCCAAGGTGTGGAGCTGGAGGTCACCCACCATACGACTTGCGAAGGAGGATCTTTCCTCAGTGGCAGGGCCAGAAGGTGAAACTAGGACAGTATAAGGAAAGGTGTTGGGGCCACTGGAATCCTGGAGGTCCTCATACCAGTTTAATTCACGGTAAGGTTGCCCAAACTCATCTCCTAGTTCATACTGATTATCAGAGTCTGTCCTAAATAGTGAATGCAGTGTACGAGGCTTGTGGAACAAAGGCTCAGGTGAAGCGGGCTAGGGCTGCAACTCAATGGACACAGAGCGTGGTCATGGTCGAGGAGGAGCAGACCGAGTAAGACAGCACAACAGATAGCACCTCTTCCTTCGATGGAGTCGGCATTGTGTGGATGTTCTGCGAACCAGCCTTGAACATGGAGCAGAGTAAGCAAAGGCAGAGTTAGGGGCCCAATTATGGGCGCTAAAGGTCCACCTGGCACCGAGAGCGAACCGACCGGCGATGTCCCAGATGGAGGACCTCTCAGCTCCGTGGGCCTACAGGCACACAAAAAGGAGTCAGAAGGCATCCAAAGAGTCAGAGCATTGCCTCGACGAACTATTGGATCTGCCTCAGTATTGCAGACAGCCCTGGAAACTCTGGTTGTCCCAGGTTAAGTTGTGATATTGGCTCCGAATTCTGCCAACTTTTGGAGTGAGAATGAGAGGCACGATGAGGCCCTTGCACATTCTCAGGTGTACAAGAGTGGCAGGAAGAGTCCCATTCCGGCTTGGATTTCTTATGCTTTTTCTTCAACTTACCGGAGGATTTGGAGTTCGACAATGATTAACCTCGAGACCCGACTTCTGGACCATGAAAGGGATCAAAACCAACCTTTGGACTTGGACCTGTCCTGATTAAGGATCTTACGATGCTCGCTTGGCCACATAGAGTTTTGACCTGTGGTCCTGAAAGGTTTGGATTAATCGACACCGTCACTGCAGGCCTTAGAGTTGTCAGTTGACCGAAGGCAAACCTGATGTGGATCTGTCACAGACATTTGCTTGCAACAGTCCTTACAAGGTTTAAACACAGTTGTCTGGGGAGGTGGCATCTTCGGCATTTTCCCTTACACAATGGTTTTGAGAATATTATTCTTGAGGTAAAATAATTTTGCAGAGACAAGAAGTAGCTCTGGGTCCGCATCAGGTGGCGCGCAAAGAAAGGAACTCATGTTAGTGAGCGGGAGTGGCATCTAACTACCTCACCATTTCCTTTCCAGAGTGGAACAGCGTCAGTGCGGAGTCACTAGGTGCCACCTACCAGTGAGCAGAGGTCTTTCTCAAAGGTTTCTAGATCCATTTGGATGCCTGATGAAGTATTCAAAACATGAGGAATTTGTAGGTAGAAGTCTCTATCAGAATAGAAAAATGTCGCCTGAAAAAATGAGCAGTGGATTTACACAAGTAGTGAGACGCTGCTTAAGGGGAGGGAAAAACATAAAAACAGTAAGGAAGCCGACTAATGAGAAGCGAGCACATGGGAGTGACAATGAAACCAACCAATGGTGAGCAATGTACGGTCTCCAAGCCCACTGTAATGTAACAAAAGGTCTTGCAAGAGACCATGACCTAAAAAGCAGTGCCCAAAAAGTGAGTGGTGGAAGGTTAGAAAACAGCCTAGTAGAGCTATAGCAAAGAGTCTGTGCTCCAGGTCTAGGACAAACACAAGATAGACAAGGAAAGTCATTAAACAAGAAGCACACAAATGAGTGATAATAAAGCCAACAGATGGCAATCAATGTATGTTTTGGTAAGCCCATAGTAGATCTTTTGCCACTGGATCTACATCAAAACAAAAAGGTGCCTATTACCAAGGTAACATTCTGCCAAGTCCACAATTACAAGCTATCATCGGCTCGAAGGCAATCTGCAGCTACAGAGTACAATGGAGACAGTCACATTATAATCTTGGCCCCCTCAGAGTAAATTACATTTCCTCTTTAAACCACCTTAAAATATAATACTTTAAAATACTGATGTTAAAGACAAGAATATTTAGTCTTTAGTGTGTGGTTTATATTTTATTTGACATGCAAATATTTAAAAGAATGTAGGAAACATCTAGCACAACATATTAGGAGTGAGTCTAAAAAGCAGTAGACTGGAAGTGCCAGAGATGGGGAAGGTGAAAGCAGGAGAAGGTTTTAGGACTTTTCAGGATGGGTAGATCTACAAAACACTGACTTCAGTTTCCAGAAATGAATTCCCTGCCCCAGAGTGTTTTCTGTTTGTTTGTGCGAGGCGTCCTCCTCCTTTTCAGGTCGCCAGTTTTCTCTGCAGAAATGTATATCATTTATACATGTTTGGGCATTTTGGAAGGGCCAGGTGACGGTGCTCAAATAATAATTTTTGTAGACTGTTCTGTACTCTGTTTCAACATCGCAGTCCTAAAATAAAGGCTACATCAGTAAAACAATGGGCAGGAGGCAACACCTACCCACTCCACCTACAAAAGTCCCGCGTCTTGGCTACCGGATAGCAGGTACAGTGGGCTTAGAGCTCACCCACAGCTCATCACTGGTTGGCTTTGTTCTTACTGTCATTTGCCTACTTCGTTCTTTGATTGTTTGCCTTCCTCTTCATGTGTTTGTCACTTTCCTAGAACTTAACCAACCTTTGACTAGCTGAATTGTATCCTCACACTGCTCAGATTTAGGGAACTAATTTTTAGGTCGAGCCTAGAGCAGCACATGCGCTGCGGCTCAACCTTTAGTAAAGTGCTTTTCAAAGTGCTACCCCACAAGCTTTTACTGGCATAAAGCTTGCGTGCACGTTCGCGTGCACGCCGCCATCTGCCTTTCTTATCTCTTCCTCCGCATTGCTGGCCTAATTACTTTCACTTTCGCGGCCACACACACGTCTTTCTCTTCCTTCTCCGCCCCCACCCTCTTCAGACTCGATTTTGCTTCTGCATCCCTATTCCTAACCCCCCCTTCTCTTTTACATGATCGCGATCAGTTTCGCTTTCACGGGCGGCCGCGTCACTTTTGCTTGTTTCAATATGTTAACTCGGTGGAAGGCATTTCCAAGCAGACAAACACACTGAGGTACAAAGACGATAACTTGGACAACGATTAATAAAAACAAATTCTTACAAGGCATTCCGAACAATCATACTGTAGTCAGTCAAAGCCAGCAATCAGAATGCTACTTAGCACACGGCGCTGGCACTGATGCATACCCTTGGAAGACAGTGAGCATTAGAGTTTTATCTTCAGAGCCCCTGGGAATGTATTTCAATCGAAACCCTGGCTCAGTTCGAAATAACAATATCCAGGAAACCTTTCCACTTCATAAAGAATCATAACTTTCTGTTGGAATATTCCATGTCTTTCCAAAGCAAGTAGGCCCACGGATGTCGGTAGAGATTTATGGGCCACGGTGCATAAATCAACGTTGAATGTGAGAAAATAACCTATTAGGCAATTATTGTGAAATATTTTTTGAGAGGCGAATGTCTGCCTGGTTTGCAATAGAACTCCGTTGGGTAATGTAAAATAAGAAGTCTATAAACTTTTAATCTTCGGTCATCAACTAAAAAATATTGCATAGAAAATGAGTAACAACTTCGCATAATTTGTCAGCACTTTCTAATATTATGTGGATGAGTTCAAGGTTTTCTGTCGGCGCGCTACGTAAAGGCCTCCTCATAGGGGTCAAAGGTAGTTCGCGTCATGTCTATTTAGGCTTCAATGACTGCATGCAATGTCACGGTCAGAAAATGGATTACTGTAGCCTATGCTGTCGTCAGAAACAGTGAATGTCATCAGAAACAGTGAAGGACAAAGTTGACAGGGTGCTGGCGGTACAAAGTTGGAAAGGAAGGGAGAGTTCCTGCAGATTGACAGTTACTAGAATAAACACAGTTACCTCCCTTACATTTTGTAAAATACATTTTTCATTGATCTGTTTGTACACATTCGCACCCCTTTCTCCGAATTCCTAGACAGACCCATCCATTACCAATTCAGAGCACTCTCCACGCTTTGTCTTGCAGTTGAATGCCGACAAAAAGGATCAAAGGGAATATCTGCTTGATTAAAAGTGCTGCTTTACGAAGCTTCAGCCCCCAAGATCGCTGTAACTTCTTTGCGTCCAGTCATGTACTCACCCTTACATCTAGTCTCCCATCCATCTTTGCTCTCATTACTCAAACATTCATGCATGCAGTTACATAGCCATGTCACTTACTCATTCATCCATCCACTCGCTCACTCATGCCCCAACCACTGACTTATTCTCATATTCAGCCAATCACGCAAACACACAATAGACACACAAACTCACCAATCAATGGACAAGAACTTTGTCCTTTAAAATAACCAGACTGATTGGTTTTACCAATGCTGATTATATATTCCTGTTCACCTGAGTTATATTTACCCAGAGAGGAGTGCACCTATGTGGACATGGAGGGCATATTCCATACCCAACAAAGTGTAAGTCAGGAATCATCAGCCTAGCACCTAACCATTGTGCCTTGTAGCTAATACAGGAATAATCCACGAAGAGGAGCAGGTAAAAGCAATTTCAAATCTGTAGCACAGGCCTCAAAAACATGCCACAGTGCATGACCGCCTAAACACATACTGTATGTAATAGAATTGTCCCATGGTGGTACAGAGTGCCCAGGGACGACATCGAGCAGAATGGGAGAAAACATCACCTAACGCCGCAAATAACAAACTCAACACCTTTGAAGATCTTTTTAATAAATTGCCGAACCTTAAAATGACACCCGAACCGGGCAGGTAAAAAATAAACAAGCATTGGCATAGCTAATAGTCTTGCCTTTGTGACCTTATAAGTGTTTAGCCAGAGCTAATGGCCTTGGCAATGTTTTTAAGCTATCATGCTTAGTGATACTGAGGTGGTGGTGCTGTATTGGTGCTTAGGTGTGGTGAAGTGAGCAGCGGTGCTCAGTTGTTGTTTTGCTGAAGTGATGCTGATGTGGTGCTGCACTGATGCTGAATAGCAGGGCCTCTGTTGGTAAGTTTAGACACTGTAGCACTCCTTTGTAGATGAATGTTTATGAAGGTGTGACGGAAAAAGGCACATAGAAATAAAATGTAAGACTAATTAAAACAAGCACTGGCATAGCCAATAGGTCTCGCCTTTGGGACCTTATACGTGTTTAGCCATGCAACAGTTGATGTTGTTGCACCAAGGATATTGTGCTGCATAACTAAATACTTATAAGGTCCCAAAAGCGAGACCTATTGGCTATGCCAATGCTGGTTTCTTTTGCCTTCAGCACCCCATTAGTGTATGTGTTTCTAGTTCTCTCCCTCATGTTTTGCCACCACACACTCTGTGTTGCTCACTCACCCACTAACCCCAAGCGTGTCCATTACTTTACCCACACCTTCCTGACTTTTTATTTTTTATTTTAACCAAGCACAATAACTGGCATTTGTTTTTAAAATAAAACACACTGGCTTATTAAGAATTTCGTAAAACATTTACACGTCATGTTTGTAATAGGTAGTATGGAACATTTAATATGGATCAAAGAGACTTTAATGCTGAGGTCATTAACACTATATATGTTCTATGTAACACAGATGAATTATGTCTGTGGGTTGAGTCTCCAATTATCATGTTACTATGTCCTGAGCAATACCCCAGTGTTCCTGGCACTCCCCCTAATCTTGGTGTGCTTATGAAGGTGGCTACGAGCCGCATACATTGGGATCTCAAATACCTTACAGTGGACTCTCTTACCCAGGTATCAAGTGACAGCAAATATCCGCTTTGCTGCAACCCTTACAGGATTTATTGGGTGTCCCCCAGCCCTGCCCCAAGTGCCTGTTTCTCCCTTGCCCCAAACCCACTCCCTGTTTCTTGTCCCCCACGCAGTGCTTAATTTGCAAAATAATGTGTGGGGTGCCCAAAGCGCTGCTCAGAGGCCCACGGCTGGCGCTATTAAAAGTATACCAAGAATATATAAAAGGTATAAAAGAATACCAAGGCAGCGTAGTCCTGCATACACCTCAGGCCTCTTTAATTCACTGCCATACACCACCTGCCCCTTTAACTTTCTTGCAGATTACTGCTTTCTCCCTTGGTGACGTTTTTCCCCATCTTTCTCTTCCTCCTTTCCAGTTTGTATGTTTTTTTCCACTCTTGCTCTCAGGAAATGACCAATAAGGAAAAATAAGTGCTGATTCTCTAAAATGAGTGCTGTGGCCCCCCACTGGCAACCACTGCCTCAAATTAAGCACTGCCCCACTTCACTCCCCACTACTCAGCATACCCCTCACCGTCAATCTTTAAAAAACATTATTCTGTTTTTTGTTTTTTTTGAGGGCTCAGCAAATGCCATTTGCTCACGTCAATTCGGGCCCTCTACTTGGATCAACTTCAAATTTATAAATTTGAAGCTAATTCAAGCCCTCGTGTTGCCCAATAATACTGAATTACATGTTAAGCTTTCACTAAGGAACGGGCAAAAACAGATGAATTCTCAAACTGCCCAGTGTCCACCAGCCAATGTCTTTGCAGACTGTTTCATCCACTTTGGGATAGGCACCTAAATGATGACATGATGAATGTTTGGTGGTCTAGCACATAATATTACTGAAGGTTTGAGCTATTAGTGTTGCTAATAATAATGCAACGCCAATAGCTCAAACTTTCTGTAATGCAATACCTATTGCATTGCAAATGCTTTTTTTTCTATTTATTGACTTTTAAAGCAATCGCGGCACCCGCAAATAAGCTTTTATATCTATGTATTAACTTTTGTTACAATCCCAGCATGCCCTGCTTTAGCTTTAAACATCTTAAGCTAAAGAGCGGGTGCTGCAATGGCTTCAAAAGTAAATAGAAAAAAGGCATGCAGCCGCCTTTTTTTCCTTCTATTTATTTACTTTTGAAGCAATAGAAGCACCCGCACTTTAGCTTAAGTTAAAAGATAAAGCTTTGATGCCGCAATTGTAACAAAAGTAAAGAAATAGAAAAAGAAAAATGCGTGCGTACGCATTTTATTTTCCTATTTCTTTAATTTTGAAGCTATCATGGCACCCGCTCTTTAGCTTAAGATGTTTAAAGCTAAAGCAGGGCATTACCAAAAGTAAAGAAATTGAAAAAAACCTATGTGGCAGAGTTTGGCGAGCCGCAAGTAAGAAAAGAAAGGGGGGGCCGCCATTCCTGCAGCTGAGGCATGCCGCGCTGGTTAAATTTTTTTTTTTAAGCATTGGTGGAGAGCATAACAAGTGCTTTAAGAAAATAGTGCTCACAGGATGTAATTAAAACATGTAGAGTAACAACACATGTAACAGGGGCAGTCCTCATGGGTGGTTACAACAGGAATAAAGGAGGTACTAAGGACCAACTATTAAGTCTATTGGCGAATCAAAAGCCAGCATTTAGCAAGGAGAGTAACAGGAACCAATTAAAAAGATGGATGGAAATTGGCGGAACTTTAAGTCCCTACATGAACACAGCATGTCTCAAAGAGACAGTGCAGCACTGCCTAGGCGAGACCTAAAAAAAACATATGATGATGCAGCTTGAATTTGTAGCTTTAACTGCCAGATATTTGTAATCAGTAAAATGTTCCACTCCACACAACTGGCATTCTGGCTGCAGCAGGGAATATCCAAGTGCTGCTCCCGTTCCATCTAGTGAAATCTGATTATTTGCTGCGTAATTCTCTTCCCCAACCTAATCCCTCATCTCCACGTTCCACATGTGTACTTCTCTGGTGGTAGACTCTTCTCAGCAAGAGAAATTGAAGTTGGACCAGGAGACCGGAGAATGACAGAGTTAAAGAGAACAACAGAGTGACGTTATGTAGATGGATAATGGGTGCATAGAAATAAATGAAGTAGAGCTCAGGATAAGGTACCAAGAGACACGAGATAAATAAACAAAGGTGAGGTGACTAGAAAAAAAGATATAGAGAGGTAGAAAGAAGAAGTTGGTACAGAAAAAGGTAGCAATACAAGTAAGGATTTAAAGTGGGCCTGAGAGGCTGAAAATGCTAGCGACCGGGAGATAGAAATATTGGGAGAGGCAGCGAGTGCCAAGCGGTTGGGAAGAATAGAGGATACATAGAAAAGAGGTGAGCTAGGAAAAGGTAGATAGAAGTAGAGGTGGAGTAGTGAGGTAGAGAGACTTTAGAGTTAGAGAAGGTAGAAGGAGTGGTGTGATAGAGAAAAGGAAATAATCAGAACTGAGGTAAACAAAGAAAGGTCAGATAAAGAGTAGTGAATGGTATAGAGAGATAGTTGGAGAGTACAGAGATGACGTGTAGAGAGAAAAAAGGTTAAGTAGAGAGGCCGACGAGAGAGAGAGATGGAAGTGAGATTGATACAGTGGGAGAGTGTGGTGAGGTTAAAAATACGCATAGAGACAGACTTGAGGTACAGCGACAAAGAGAGAAATGAGAGGTAGAAAAGTGAGTTGTAACAAAGAAGGGGTACAGAAAAAATATGAGAGAGATAGAAGAGGCAATGACCAAGAAAAAGAAGTACAGGTATGTTTAAAAGGCATAAAAAAGTGATAGATGAAAAAGAGGTAGAAAAATCAGGTAAACTGAGAAGTGAGGTGCAGAGAGAAAGGTGAGGTAGACAGATCTGAGGTACAGACAGGGAGTAGAGACTCTTAGATGTAACAGAGGCACAAAGTGGTCACGAGTGTGGTACTGCAAGGTGGGTAGGCAGAGGTAGGACAGAGACAGGTGTATTAGAGAACAGGTGAGCTAGAGAGCAGAGGTGAAGAGATGGGGCTAGGCAAATAGAGCGGTAGAGAGAGGACTTTGCCAGGGGCTCCCCAGAAAGGTTAAGGCGCAGAGCAATTACCACTTTGTACATGTCTTAAAACATCTCTGCCTGGAAAAAGCATACATGCAGAGTATTGTTACCACATGCACCAGGAGGGACAGGCCGGACAATGCAGCAGGCAACAGCATGAGAAGCGCTCAGTGTCTCCTTCCATCAGCAGTAATGGCATGGAGCTCTCTGTAGCCTACTCTAACGCTGCCACCATGTCCGAACTGATCCACAAAACTGGCACTGGTCCACTTATAACTATCATGTCCCTCTTTGTTGTGAGCGGTCATAAGGTCCTCCTAGCAATGGTTTCACTGTTGAGATTAGGACATGACAAGAACCAGCGGATAACGCCCAAGGACATGTGAGCCTTCTGTAGGACATATCAGAGGGCAGAAACATCTTGAGCTGCCATGGAGAGATAGGAAAAATCTTCCTTTTCCACCACAGTTTCTGCTTTTTATCTTACCACGAGGGGGTTCCAATAAAGACTTACGCCTACTTCTAGGTAGTCAGATTTTGGAAAGTGTGTTGGGCAAGATGAAACCTATTGCATTTGACATCGTTTCTAGGTCTAGCGTTAGTCACGTTCTTTTGATTTTAGTAAAAGTAGATGTTTAATATACTTACAGAGGCTTTCGGTCAGCCCTCTTCAACCATTAGACTGTTGTGCCAATGACATTTTTCTTCCGTCCACTAGAACGTACAGCATGGTGCAGTGGGTTGGCCACTTCGACCACTGGTTAACTTCACTGAGATGCCAGCATTCCGTTGTTTCGCCGGGAGCGCATCTGCACACAAAGTGGCTCGCTTAATCGCCACAGACTAATATGGAAGTGAGTGGTTTTGAGATCCAAAAATATTTTTGCATTAGCTATTTATTTTATTTTTTTGATAGACGAGGGCCCTGCAGCTTCACAAGACGTGCATCCACACACATTGTAGCTCCCTTAGGTGACAGGGACTACAATGGCAATGTGTGTTTTTTTAGATTATTTGAGATAATATTTTAGCATTAGATTTAAATAGACGAGTGTCCAGCAACTTTCTCAGCAATAAAGTTTTGCTAAAACCATGAACGGGGGAAACAAGCACTGACAAAGTCAAAAGGCTTGCGGTAAAAAGTCATACCTATTGCTTTTGCCAAGGCTTGCTAAGTTTGTCTCAGAGTACTGCCTGCCACCACAAGTTATTTCTCCATCATTGCTCGGAATGGGAGACGCTGCACCGAGGAGGGAAGCAGCCAGGTATCCCTGCAATCTAGAGTTCTCTACAGGAAATCTTTAGTGCAGAGAGGTGATTGCAGACTACGTGTAAGGGATTATATATCCGGCTTAGCGGCATAACCCTGTGGTGTCCCCAAAACCTCCAGAGACAACCTTCAGCCTTTTTAATCAGTAATAGACAAAATGACAGGTGAGAGATTGAGGAGGGAAGATTTACCTAAAATCTGATCTTTTAGATTGCACTGTAGGGTAAAACCAGGTCATATTTCATAACCAGGACCAAAGCACCACTCAGACGTCCCTGGTCAACACTGACAAAATGAAACATTCAGCAGCTTTCACGAGATGCTCAATTAAAAGAACTCAAGTCATTATCTGAAGCAGATTTCCTCTAAATTGCCATATTAGAGGAGGATATAACGACATTACATGGTACCTATGACGCCGCTTCCTTAGGATTCTCTGTTCTGCACACTTAATTGAAATACAGGACTCTTTCCAGCTATTTCATTAAGTTTAAAATCTTATTTCTTAATGACAAAGTACTTCCCTTCAATGACGCTTCTGTGATAAAATGGGGGTGCAGTGATGGAGAGCGGCAGACACGCACTCCATCACCAAGGGCACAATATTCTTCAAAAAGCATTTCCTGTGCCACTGACCCTGGGAGCTCGGGTATAAAACTATTAGCAAGTAAAATACAAATGACGGTCTCACGGGTGTTACCAGAACCAACAGACTTATAAATGTGATGTTACCATGAATCTTAAGGCAGCACGAGCTTAGTGGTACTTGCTACAAGAGTGTGATGAATTTACTACAAACAAGCATTGGCAAAGCCCATAGGTCTGGCATTAATGTGCTAATACATGTAAACTGCATGTGTGCCAGTGTCTTGATGCGTTACTACCTTAAACCTTGACGCACTGACTTTGTTAGTGATGGCTTTCTTTTAAGCAGCTGGAGCTGATATCCTATTGCATGCATGTGTGTTGTGATTCTACCTTAGCATCAAAAAGCCTGAACAGTGGAAAAAAACTAACACAAAAGGACTGTTTTCTGCGCGTAAAGCATGTCTGAGAAATAATTTAATATGCGCTCATTTAGAGTACTTTTTAGATATATAATAGTTCCTCGTAGATGGCAATTGATGCACTCTATAGAAGGCAGATGGTCAATCGAACACCCAATTAGCTTGGGTGAGAGGGTACCATGTCTATTGAGAAGCCAAAGCCAAATCTATTTATAGATACAGAATTGATAACAAGAGGTTACAGACAACTCCAATGACAAGCCAGACCTAAAGTGATGGTCAGGATGCAAAAATCTATGTCCTGAAGAAAATGTTAGTTACCTATGGTAATGATCTTTCTGGTGTATACTCTACCTCCCTACAGATTCCTCACCTGTAGAATAATTCTATATGTCAGACTGGATCTGAAAACGTCAAAGCTCTCACTCGCTGGTAGGGGCCACTAGCTTCGTATCAATGCAGGAAATGATTTACGATTACATCATAGAAGCCCTACCCAACTCAACCACGTCAGTTTCCATCCATTTGATCCAAGCCTTTAAGACGAGCAGATGGACTGGCATAGACATTCAATAGTGTAGTACCAAACCTAAACAGGAACCTTATTAACTTTCACTATAACACTTCCATCAAACAGGGAGGCGGGTGGGAATAGTGAGGAATCTACAAGTAGTGTCCACCAGAAAGATGGTTACCGCAGGTAATTAACTCTCTGATGGATACTTCTACCTGCACAATTCCCACCTGTAGAATAGATTCCAAAGCAGTACCCTTTCCCGGACAAGGGTTGTTGGATGGTTAGACAAGGAAGTGCTGCAGAACCGATCTGGTAAAGTGGCCTTCCATACGCACTTACGAATTACGGCAGTAATGCTTAGCGAAAGTGTATAGGGATGCCCAATTAGCTGCCTTTCCGTTCTCGTTCTCTTCTCTGGCGAAGGCAGAGATTGAAGATTTGCTGAAGGTTAAACGAGCCTGATCTTTTCCGGTGGCTCTTTCTTGGCCAAAGCACAGCAGGTCTTGATGCACAGGATGATCCATTTGGACAGTGTCAGTTTCTGGAACACTTTACACATTTTTTAACCGAAGAACCCAACGAAGAGCTGATCAAGCAGTCGAATTTCCTTGGAGTGGTCTATGTAGAAACTTGCCCACCTTGGATCCAACTTACGACACCGTTCCTCCTCCTTCATGGGTGGGGGGGGGGGGGGGGGATAGAAGGTTGGTATGGTGATCGACTGTCCTCATTCACAATACCAACTTATCAGGGAAAAATGAGATGAATGGCGGATGGGACCTGCAGGCATGTTATTCAATTACCCGTCTTGCGGATGTCATTGCCGCCAAAAGCACAGTTTTGAAGGTAAACATTTGTAATAAGCAACTGCAAAGGGGCTCAAATAGAAATCCGATTAAAAATGTCAAAACAAGATTAAGATCACACTGGGGTAAAACAAAGGGGTTTGGTGAATATAAATTAGTCACACTCGTCAGAAAACGCATCACAATAGTTGACCTGAACAGGGAGGGCTCGTCTGGTAGACAGAGGAACGCCGACATCGCAGCCAGATACAGCTTAATAATGCCTACCGCACACCACTTCTGGGCAAAGGTAGGATCTGCAACAAAATCAGTGTGAAGAGGATCTATGCTGTTGTCTGCGCACCATGAAACAAAGTGGTTTCATCTTCCAGAATACACAGAGCTTGTGGAGGGAGTTAATAGGATTATGCACCCACTTCTGTTGGCAGCTGATAAGAGCTTAAATGTCCTGCTCAAGTTTCAGGTATGAAGGAGGCAGCCACGGAGACTGGGTTGCATTACCCTTACCCACAACTGGGAGAGAAGGTCCAGTTTGAATGGAAACTTTAGCAGGGGACCTAGGGAGAAGGCCCGGAGGACTGCATACCACACGCTCCTTGGCCAATCCAGGGTAACTAGAATGGCGTGGGCCTGGTTGAAGCAAATCTTCCTCAGAACTCGAACTCAAAGAATCAAGGATATGGATGGAAACGTGTAGTGCAGCTAAAAGATACACCTTAACTGAAATGCATCGCTCCAAGGTTCGCCTAAAAGAATACTGGTGGGTGCAGGACTGCCGGCATTGAGCAGTTTGTGAGGAGGAGAACAAGTCCACTTCGGAAGGAGACACCACTCACGAGCAAAATAGCGCCGGCTCAGGTTGAGGGTTCCAATGTTCAGAGACCCCGCTAGCTGATTGGCTATTACCCAGATCAATGGGCGGTGTGCTCAAGAACTGAGCCTCAACGCCTCCAACCAAAGGAGTTGAGACCCTACTCCTCCTTGCTTGTTCAGATACATTGCTGTTGTATTGCCCATCAAGACCTGAACGGACCGACCTTGGATAGGGTCAGGAGGGAGGCCTTGAGTGCCAGGTGAATCACCCGCAGTTTCAGCAAGTTATTATGAAGCACCAACTCCTCTGAAGATCAAGGGCCTCTGATCGCCAGTGTGGGAAGTTGGCCTGATGTATGATGTCACTAGTTATAGTGTACACCTTATATCAGTCCAAATACCCTTATGGTGATTGGTTGTAAAGTCAACCTTATAGACCAGCTATCCTAGTGGTAGCATGGACAAGAGCAGTCTTAGGCTAAACTCTGAATGGCATGTGAAGCCAGCTGTGATACCATATATAACCCCTTGAATACCAAATGAAAGGACACCACAACATATATATATATAAAATAAAGTGTATTTATTCTAAGCAAACCCTCAGCACTCTTTATGAGATTAGAGGTAAGTACAACACAGTCTTATTAATGCATACAGTAAGTCACACAGGTAAGTAATACAGTTAGGCCCTAGGGGCCACGCAAACCATATACTAAGTAAGTGGTATAAGAACCACTGTCACGGAAATAGAATAGGCCTAGGCCTAGGGAATCGCTGGGGCTACACTACACTAGCGTTAGTTAGGAAGTGGGAGGCCCACGGGATTCGTGTGCAGAGTGGAAACACTCACGCGTAATGCGTGAAAGTCAATAGCAATGTTACAGTTTAGAAATAGATAGATTTAGGACACTTCCGGAGTAGCTAGGAAGTTGAGACTTGAAAACTAGACACTAGGATAGTCACTATCCTGATGAGCACCGGAGTACCCAAGTTACCTAGCCCACAGGCTGCGGTGCATAGGGGTGAAGATGCGTCGTTTTCGTCGTCGACTCCTATGGATGCCTGAAGAAAGATGCTGACAGGCAGTCAGGAGAGAGTGTCCGGTGGATCCCAAGCCTGGGATCAAGAAGAGAAGAAACCTGCAAGCAGAGGGGACAGAGTCAAGGTCACTAGCCAGTGACCACGTGGAACCAGGAAGGAACCAGGCGATGTCGTGAAGAGTTGCAGGTGAAGGTGAAGCTTGTCGCTGCAGCCAGGAGGACCAGGAAGCGTCGAGGACGACCAGGACCAGGAGGCGAGCTGTCCCACGAAGGCTCTTGCTGTCGGCGGCGTCGAAGTTGGACTAGGACTCACCAAGCCTTGGCAAGCGGAACCCACGAAGAACAAGGGACTTGCTTCTGGTGCAGACCAGGAAGGTCTGGGGTGCTTCTTCTTTGCAGGGAAGCGGGAGCCAGTCTGGAGGAGCCAAACCAGCGCAGAAGGTTTCAGGGAGCGTCGTCACAAAGGCCACTAGCCAGCGGGCAAGCAACCGGACAGACGCGGCAAGCAGGAAAATGCTGAAGGGCCCCACGCAGGACTCGTGGAGTGTGGGGGGCTGGTCTTCGGTGCAGATGGTGCTTGGGGTTGGGGCTTCTCAATCCCCGGTGCACAACTTCGAGGGTACCTCAGAAGCTGCGCTGTAAGTTACTAGCCACTTTTCCCAGGTAGCCGGTCCCACGTCGCTCGTCGCCTCCACGGATCTCAGCTCTGCTGCAGATGTGGATGAGGGTCGGAGAAGTCTGGAAATCAAGGCTCTGGTCGGGCTCTGCAATCGGTTCCTCGTCGAACGTTTCACAAAGCAAAGGGTAGTCACTTGATGGTGCCTGTTTGCACAGGGTAGCCACTCCTTGGCTACAAGGGAGATTCTTCAGTCTTCTTCTTTCGTCGAATGTCGAAGGTCCAGAGTTTCTGTTCAGTTTTGCAGGTTCAGGATAATCTAAAGTCTGGAGACCCAACTCCCACTCTTATACTAATCTGGGGGGCTGGGATACCTGCTAGGTCACGCCTTATGGGTGGGACCTGGGAGGGGGTGGTTACACCCACTTCCCTTTGTCCAGTTTCGCGCCAGAGCTGGGGCTGGAGTGCCCCAGCGCCGGTTTGAACTGGACTATGCAAGGAACACCTTGTGTGCCCCAGGCATGTCTCATTCCTTTCAGCCCACCCTGCCCCAATACACTAAAGGCTGTCTGGGGAGGTGCTAGCACCTCCCCAAGCAGGAAACCTATTGTCCAGGCCTCCCTGGCTGGGATCACTCCCAGCAGCAGGAGGTCAGACTTGTGTCTGTGGCAGCAGCATCCATTTTGTGATGCTGAGGCTTTGGTCAGAGGTTACACAGCAAAGTAGGATTTTAACATGTCTCTCCCTCTAGAAGGGGGGAATAATATTCTCATGTCCAGAAATGGCATGGGGGTATTATTCCCGAGTGTTAGACACCTTACACGACATGTTTTGATAAAGCCAAACCATAGTTACCATAACCGTCTAAGATTATAAGGCACTTTAAGAGTATATGGTAGGCTATATCATAGAACAGCTATAAGGACATGGTTCCGAAAGCTGCAGACAGGCTCAGCTCATGCTAGAGCACCATCTCACATGTTACCAAGCACTCTGCCTCCAGGATTGTTAAGGCCTGCCATAGGAGTGACTGATAGGTACACATGTGTCTATATATAAGGTAGGTATAGGAATACTACACCTAAGCAAGGGGTGATTACACGACCTTGCCCCAGCTGAGTGATCAGCCAGTTGTGTCTGATTGGAAGGCCAGACCAGGGGTGGCATAATACATGCTGCAGCCCCTGGGAGGCCTAGGGTACACCTATGCCCTGGGTACCTAGGGTACACTGTACAGGGTCCAATAAGGTGATCCTTACCAATTGGTTATGTACCTAGGGTACATGGAGTCCATTTTAAAGAGAGAGCAGACAGCCTGAGACCCTGAATGGCAGGATCTCAGGCCAACTAAGTCGAAAAACCAGCTAGACACTAGGCAAAAAGTTGGGGGTAACCATAGTCAGATGTCCACCTTCCTACACAACCCCCCCCCAAACGAAAGGAGATAAGGCTGGC
Source organism: Triturus cristatus (assembly GCF_964204655.1). Classification (NCBI taxonomy): domain Eukaryota; kingdom Metazoa; phylum Chordata; class Amphibia; order Caudata; family Salamandridae; genus Triturus; species Triturus cristatus. The sequence continues at coordinate 1,120,428,081 of NC_140580.1, forward strand.
CTTGACAAGGTAAGCCTCTATTGCCTGAGTGGCCATATAAGGAAGAACCAGCACTGGCATGGTTACCCCCTGTCTCATGGTCCACTAAGCAATCCCTCATCCTAAAGATATCATAGGGTCTCCACCATAGGGAATCTCTACCTTTGGTGTGTCTTTGCAAAGTAAAAGGCTGGTGTTGAGATGGAGTACTGAAGTGAGTGTCCCCAAAGTGAGGCCTCAGCTTCCTCCAATCATCCTCCACCATGGATGCCTTTCTTTCTCTAACTGAGTTGCACTGTGCTCTCAGGGTCAGCCTCTGGCTACCTAAAGCTGGAGGCTGGGTCCCTTTTGTGGGCTTACTGGAGGGACAGGTCAGGTTTGGGGCCCTAAGGTCCCATGTTTGCCTGTGCCCAACAGAATCCCTCTGGGGGAGGTCCCTAACTACCTGTGAAGGGGATCCCTCAGGAATGTTTTTACCCATCACCTGGCTAGGGCAACTAACCAGGCAATCCTCATTCTTTGGAAGGGGGGGCTCTTGTGGACAGGGGCCCTCTTGGGGTCCACTGGCCTCCCTGACCTCTGCAGCCCTGGGCTGACTGAGGCAGGGTAGAGAGAGGCAGGCTACCTGCACCAGACTGGGTCCCACCTTGGAAGGGGCCACTGACATCAGAGGCTCTGCCAGGCCAGGCCTGGCTACCTCTGGGGCAGTTCCTTCACAAGGGGTGAGGTCAGATCCCTGAGGAGGCTGACCTTTTCCTAATGTCTGGGGAGAGGGAGACTTTTCTTCCTCCCCACTACTCTCTGTTTGTGTGGAGTGATCCATAGTTTCAGGCTTCACTACACCTATATCAGTCTGAGTATGGGCTGAGACCATTACAGCCTTGCCAACCTTTTCAGGAAGGCACTCAGTTTGTGTTTGAGCTGTGACTGTCACAGCTCTGCCAATTTCTACAGGGAAGTCTGTCTGTGCCTGGGCTGTGGCTACCACTGCCCTTCCAACCTTTTCAGGGAGGAAAGCTACTTGGACAGGGGTTGTGACTGGCACAACCCCACTACCCTTTTTGGAAAGGCCTACCATTTTAGAATGGGTGTCTTGTTCAACTCCAGCCCAAGCTGAGAGTTCTAAGTCATTCCCCAGCAAGCAGTCCACAGGCAAGGTTGGAGACACTGCCACCCTTTTAGGGCCAGTGACACCTCCCCAGCTGAGACATACCTCTGCCATGGGATGACTGTTCTGTTTACCATCAATGTTAGTTACCTGGTATGAGAAACCAGGCAAAAGCTGCTCAGAGGGAACTAGCCTATGGGCCACCATAGTGATGCTAGCTCCAGTGTCTCTGTAGGCCTCAGCTTTTCTACCATTGATGTAGGGTTCCTGTCTGTACCTACCCAAAGTGTTGGGACAGGCAGTGAAGTTGGCAAACCCCATGCCACCATCACAGACAAGAGTAGCTGCTGTAGGGGAATTGGCTAAGCCAAGATCCCCCTGTGTTCCCCAAGAAAACCCAACCAAATTTTTGGGGGCACTCCCACCACCTGGGGGATTACTGCTGACAGTAATAGGTGGTGTGACAGAAGTAGTTGGAGGAACAGTTTTGTTTTTAGCCTGTGGACAACTGCTGTCAGTTTTCCAATGCCCAGGTGTTTTACACACATGGCAGTAAGGCTTTTTAACTGTGGTAGAGGAGGGAGCTTGGGACCCACCACCCTGTGTGGAGTTTTGGGGCCCTGAGGAAGATTTCTCTTTTGCTTTATCCCCACCCTTCTCTTGAGGCTTGGTGGTATCTTTCTTTTGGTCACCACCCTGATTTTTAGGCCTAATCCTGGTCCTGACCCATTTATCTGCCCTCTTTCCCAATTCTTGGGGAGAGGTCAAATCTGAGTCTACCAGGTGTTGATGGAGAAGCTGGTTCTGACAATTACTAAGGATCTGCTCCCTCATAATCAAGTTGTACAATCCTGTATAGTCCTGCACCTTGCTGCCAGTTAACCAACCTTCCAAAGCCTTAGTGGCACAATCCACAAAATCAGACCAGTCCTGTGTCTGTGTCTTCTGGGTGTCTCTGAACAACAACCTATATTGCTCAGTGGTTAAGCCAAACCCATCTATCAGAGCACTCTTCAGGACTTTGTAATTGTTTGCATCCTCATCACTGACTGTGAGGAGCTTGTCTCTACCTTTGTCAGAAAAGGAGAGCCACAAGATAGCTGCCCACTGACTTTGGGGTACCTGCTGTACTTTGCAGGCCCTCTCCAAAGCAGTCATCCATTTGTGGATGTCATCCCCATTCTGATATGGGGGGACTATCTTGCTTAGGTTTCTATGGTCATAAGACCTATCCCTATCTCTAGGAATGTTGCTGCCACCAGTGGGTTCTGACCCACACAATTTTTGCTCTCTGGCCAGAGCAAGCTTCTCTTTGGCAAGGGCAATTTCTTCCCTCTGAATCCTCAGATTAGCTTCCCTCATTCTGGCTTTATGCTCCTTTCTCTCAGGTGAAGTCATTCCCCTGTGAGAGGAAGCATTAGAGATGCTAGAGACATGGGAGTGGATGGATTCCCCTGAAGGGGATCTGTCCCTCCTGTTTCTCTGTGAATGCCTACTTGTGGGTCTGTATGGGGGGACCCCATGCAAACTCCCATGTAAGCTTAAGTTAGCCTGGCTAAGTCTCCTTACTTGGCCCTGGCTGTCTACCTCTTCCTCTGAAGTCCCATCTGACTCATCTGTGGTGGGTAGACCCTTATCTACAGCTATGGCACCATCCCTGGCAGCTCTTTCAGCATCATAGGCCTCCAGAAGCTCCACTAGCTGTCTAAGGGTAGGGTTTGCACCCTGTTTTATTCCTCTGGAGGTACACAATTGTCTCATCTCCTGGAATGTGAATGCATCATACCTAGAGGGAACCTGTCTAGGATTCTCCTCTCCTGAGGGAGCATCAGTGTGATCTCCACCCAGGGGCATGATTCTAGTGAGGGTGTGGTGTGTGCACCTACCTACACTAGTTGTATCTACTAAACCTCTCTAGTAGTTGTAGTCAGGGTGTGTTATTCCCTTCAACCTACAACTACAAAGTCCAGTAGGACTTAAGTATAATAATCTATGTTATATGTACCTAGACAATACCTGTGTGATCTTTCAATTTAGTATCTCAAGATTACAATGGTATTACAACAGCAAGCTCAGATCCCAACCGCTGCTCACCAATGTGGGAAGTTGGCCTGATGTATGATGTCACTAGTTATAGTGTACACCTTATATCAGTCCAAATACCCTTATGGTGATTGGTTGTAAAGTCAACCTTATAGACCAGCTATCCTAGTGGTAGCATGGACAAGAGCAGTCTTAGGCTAAACTCTGAATGGCATGTGAAGCCAGCTGTGATACCATATATAACCCCTTGAATACCAAATGAAAGGACACCACAACAGATATATATATAAAATAAAGTGTATTTATTCTAAGCAAACCCTCAGCACTCTTTATGAGATTAGAGGTAAGTACAACACAGTCTTATTAATGCATACAGTAAGTCACACAGGTAAGTAATACAGTTAGGCCCTAGGGGCCACGCAAACCATATACTAAGTAAGTGGTATAAGAACCACTGTCACGGAAATAGAATAGGCCTAGGCCTAGGGAATCGCTGGGGCTACACTACACTAGCGTTAGTTAGGAAGTGGGAGGCCCACGGGATTCGTGTGCAGAGTGGAAACACTCACGCGTAATGCGTGAAAGTCAATAGCAATGTTACAGTTTAGAAATAGATAGATTTAGGACACTTCCGGAGTAGCTAGGAAGTTGAGACTTGAAAACTAGACACTAGGATAGTCACTATCCTGATGAGCACCGGAGTACCCAAGTTACCTAGCCCACAGGCTGCGGGTGCATAGGGGTGAAGATGCGTCGTTTTCGTCGTCGACTCCTATGGATGCCTGAAGAAAGATGCTGACAGGCAGTCAGGAGAGAGTGTCCGGTGGATCCCAAGCCTGGGATCAAGAAGAGAAGAAACCTGCAAGCAGAGGGGACAGAGTCAAGGTCACTAGCCAGTGACCACGTGGAACCAGGAAGGAACCAGGCGATGTCGTGAAGAGTTGCAGGTGAAGGTGAAGCTTGTCGCTGCAGCCAGGAGGACCAGGAAGCGTCGAGGACGACCAGGACCAGGAGGCGAGCTGTCCCACGAAGGCTCTTGCTGTCGGCGGCGTCGAAGTTGGACTAGGACTCACCAAGCCTTGGCAAGCGGAACCCACGAAGAACAAGGGACTTGCTTCTGGTGCAGACCAGGAAGGTCTGGGGTGCTTCTTCTTTGCAGGGAAGCGGGAGCCAGTCTGGAGGAGCCAAACCAGCGCAGAAGGTTTCAGGGAGCGTCGTCACAAAGGCCACTAGCCAGCGGGCAAGCAACCGGACAGACGCGGCAAGCAGGAAAATGCTGAAGGGCCCCACGCAGGACTCGTGGAGTGTGGGGGGCTGGTCTTCGGTGCAGATGGTGCTTGGGGTTGGGGCTTCTCAATCCCCGGTGCACAACTTCGAGGGTACCTCAGAAGCTGCGCTGTAAGTTACTAGCCACTTTTCCCAGGTAGCCGGTCCCACGTCGCTCGTCGCCTCCACGGATCTCAGCTCTGCTGCAGATGTGGATGAGGGTCGGAGAAGTCTGGAAATCAAGGCTCTGGTCGGGCTCTGCAATCGGTTCCTCGTCGAACGTTTCACAAAGCAAAGGGTAGTCACTTGATGGTGCCTGTTTGCACAGGGTAGCCACTCCTTGGCTACAAGGGAGATTCTTCAGTCTTCTTCTTTCGTCGAATGTCGAAGGTCCAGAGTTTCTGTTCAGTTTTGCAGGTTCAGGATAATCTAAAGTCTTGAGACCCAACTCCCACTCTTATACTAATCTGGGGGGCTGGGATACCTGCTAGGTCACGCCTTATGGGTGGGACCTGGGAGGGGGTGGTTACACCCACTTCCCTTTGTCCAGTTTCGCGCCAGAGCTGGGGCTGGAGTGCCCCAGCGCCGGTTTGAACTGGACTATGCAAGGAACACCTTGTGTGCCCCAGGCATGTCTCATTCCTTTCAGCCCACCCTGCCCCAATACACTAAAGGCTGTCTGGGGAGGTGCTAGCACCTCCCCAAGCAGGAAACCTATTGTCCAGGCCTCCCTGGCTGGGATCACTCCCAGCAGCAGGAGGTCAGACTTGTGTCTGTGGCAGCAGCATCCATTTTGTGATGCTGAGGCTTTGGTCAGAGGTTACACAGCAAAGTAGGATTTTAACATGTCTCTCCCTCTAGAAGGGGGGAATAATATTCTCATGTCCAGAAATGGCATGGGGGTATTATTCCCGAGTGTTATACACCTTACACGACATGTTTTGATAAAGCCAAACCATAGTTACCATAACCGTCTAAGATTATAAGGCACTTTAAGAGTATATGGTAGGCTATATCATAGAACAGCTATAAGGACATGGTTCCGAAAGCTGCAGACAGGCTCAGCTCATGCTAGAGCACCATCTCACATGTTACCAAGCACTCTGCCTCCAGGATTGTTAAGGCCTGCCATAGGAGTGACTGATAGGTACACATGTGTCTATATATAAGGTAGGTATAGGAATACTACACCTAAGCAAGGGGTGATTACACGACCTTGCCCCAGCTGAGTGATCAGCCAGTTGTGTCTGATTGGAAGGCCAGACCAGGGGTGGCATAATACATGCTGCAGCCCCTGGGAGGCCTAGGGTACACCTATGCCCTGGGTACCTAGGGTACACTGTACAGGGTCCAATAAGGTGATCCTTACCAATTGGTGATGTACCTAGGGTACATGGAGTCCATTTTAAAGAGAGAGCAGACAGCCTGAGACCCTGAATGGCAGGATCTCAGGCCAACTAAGTCGAAAAACCAGCTAGACACTAGGCAAAAAGTTGGGGGTAACCATAGTCAGATGTCCACCTTCCTACAGCCAGATCCTCCAGATTACCCCCCAACTCTGGGGTGGAGGTGTACGTCACTACTGTGGCCACTGCCAAGGGGTACCAAGTGCCATCCCAGAGTGCAAGTTCACCTCGATCCCTCACCAAAACACATCTGCTGCGGCGCTTGGGGAGATAACAATGAAGTCTGACAAGTCTCCCCCATGCTGGAACCACTGCCCACCGAGGCACTACTACAGAGCCTTCATACGCCAACGTGCATGAGTGACCAGGAAAATGCAGGAAGTCAGCAGACCTAACCGGCATAAGAACTCATGCACCCTCCCGACAAAATGGGAGCATATCCTGGAGATGCCCGCTAGATAAGATGGGACCATTTCCTGGATATCAACAGTTCTCAGAGAAAGGACTCGGTAGTGCCGATATCTGACCCTATGAATTGGAATCACTGCGAAGGCTACAGATGAGATTTGGGCTCATTGATCAAAAAGCCCAGGTAGAACAGCAACAAGACTGATGACTGCAGATGACATCACCGCCTTCTCTTTGATCAGCCAGTCATCCTGGTACAGAAGATTGGGATCCCTGACTTTCTAAGATAGGCTGCAACCACTGCCATCACCTTGGTGAAGACTTAAGGTGCCGATGTCAATCCAAAATTAGAGTACCGGAAAACGGTGGTGCGTAGAGCCAACCACAGATTTGAAATACTTCTTGATGGGCCCGCAGTACCAGAATGTGGAAGTATGTGTTCTGTAGTTCAAGTGACACCATTCAGTTTCCAGCTGTTAACGCCACCACCACCAGAACTAGGGTCAGCATCTTGAATTTCTACTTTCTGAGGAAGAAATTTGGGTACCTGAGGTCCAGGGTTGTTTGTAGAGCATTGTCTTTCTTGGGAACAAGGAAGTATCATGCATAACATCCTCCTTCCATTTACTACTCTGGCACCAACTCCACAGCTCCTTTTAGGAGTACGGCCACCTACTGCTGCAGGATGGAAATATTTTCTGGTAGAAGAGTGGCGGATGGTGTGTTAGAGCCTGGTGGAAGGGTAAGGGTTAACCTCTTTCCATTATCTGAAAGACCCACTGTTTATTTTTATTTTACAGAGTTTTATATATATATATATATATATTATAGCACAAACTAGACCTGAATCGGGTATCAGAGAGCTTTACATAGCACCAGTTGCATTACATGAGGACACATTCATTTTTTTTGTACTTTTTTTTGTAAGGCACAGGAGATTAAGTGATTTGCCCAGAATCACAGGATGTTCAGCGTCATTGCCGAGACTTGAACCCCGTTCCCCGGCTTCGAGGTCAGCCGCCCTAGCCGTCAGGCCAACTCCTCTCCCCTACGTAATAGACCCCAGGCCAGTAAAACGGAGGACACCCAGCCCTCCCAAACCTCAAATGCTCAGCGCAGGTTCGAGGAAGCAAACTACATCTGCTTTTGTGGTGGTTCGAGGGAGGAACAGGATGCTTGTGGGGGCCGTTTAAGAACCTAAAGGCCATACCGCCTAAATTCAAACTTGTGTCTAACTGGCCAGGTGTCAGCCCCCATAAAGCTCCACTGCACACACACCACAATAAAGAACTGAAGCAAGGGAGCTTGGACCAGCCGGGTGTCAGCCCCCAAGAAGCTCCACTGCATACCCACCACAATAAAGAACTAAAACAAGGGAGCTGGGACCAGGTAGGTGTCAGCCCCCATGCAGCTCCACTGTATGCTCACCAAAATAGGGTACTCAAGCAAGGGAGCTTAGACCAGCCAGGTGTCGGCACACACTCAGCTCCACTGTACACTCGCCACAGTAGGGAACTCAAGCAAGGGAGCTTGGACCAGTCAGGTGTCGGCACACACACAGCTCCACTGTACACTCACCACAGTAGGGAACTCAAGCAAGGAAGCTTGGAACAGCCAGGTGTCGGCACACACACAGCTCCACTGTACACTCACCACAGTAGGGAACTCAAGCAAGGAAGCTTGGACCAGCCAGATGTCGGCACACACACAGCTCCACTGTACACTCACCACAGTAGAGAACTCAAACAAGGAAGCTTGGACCAGCCAGGTGTTGGCACACACACACACAGCTCCACTGTACACTCACCACAGTAGGGAACTCAAGCAAGGAAGCTTGGACCAGCCAGGTGTCGGCACACACACAGCTCCACTGTACACTCACCACAGTAGAGAACTCAAGCAAGGAAGCTTGGACCAGCCAGGTGTCGGCACACACACACAGCTCCACTGTACACTCACCACAGTAGGGAACACAAGCAAGGGAGCTTGGACCAGCCAGGTGTTGGCGCACACACAGCTCCACTGTACACTCACCACAGTAGGGAACTCAAGCAAGGGAGCTTGGACCAGCCAGGTGTCGGCACACACACAGCTCCACAGTACACTCACCACAGTAGGGATTCCAAGCAAGGGAGCTTGGACCAGCCAGGTGTTGGCGCACACACAGCTCCACTGTACACACACCAGAGTAGGGAACACAAGGAAAGGAGCTCAGACCAGCCAAGTGTCAGACCCCTCGCAGCTCCAACACACACTCACCACAGTAGGGAACACAAGGAAAGGAGCTCAGACCAGCCAAGCGTCAGCCCCCGCGCAGCTCCAACACACACTCACCACAGTAGGGAACTCAAGCAAGGGAGCTTGGACCAGCCAGGTGTCGGCCCACACACAGCTCCACTGTACACTCACCACAGTAGGGAACACAAGGAAAGCAGCTCAGACCAGGCAAGTGTCAGCCCCCGCGCAGCTCCAACACACACTCACCACAGTAGGGAACACAAGGAAAGGAGCTCAGACCAGCCAAGTGTCAGCCCCCGCGCAGCTCCAACACACACTCACCACAGTAGGGAACTCGAGCAAGGGAGCTTGGACCAGCCAGGTGTCGGCACACACTCAGCTCCACTGTACACTCACCACAGTAGGGAACTCATCCAAACACAGCTTCTGGACGCCTGGCTGCAGATCGCCACAGACTGAGCTAACACTACCCTGGCACATGCACCTGGCCACCAGCCCAAGTCCGGCAAGGACCCACTTTACGTGGCTCCTTCTGATCCCGTGGGACGTCGCAGCACTAAGTCCCGGCTCCCAGGGCTCTCTCTCCACCTCGGCTCCAATGCCCTCCATTTCCAGGCTGTAATATGCTTCCTGTGGGCGCAGGGGCGAAGAGATGGAGCACACTTGTGTTACAAGAGATAAAACATGGAATGGAAATATATTGCAGGGCTCAAAGGCCTTATCTGCCTCAGCCTCCCCTTTCTATGTAATAATTCATTCAAGGAGGCCCCGGGAATATTTCTCTGATGTAAACGCTGCTGGAGACATGCATCACTGCGCAGATAAGCATCTCAGACTAAACTTGCGGAGCATAGCAAGCCACAGCCCGCGCAGCTCAGCCCCGCTAACTTTATTCTCTGCTAAAATCCCACAGATGCCGAGATAACAGAAGGACGGACCACAAATCCTCGGCCTTTTCTCGAACGGGGCTGTCGGTTGATATGATCCCGTGAAAGGAAGCTTTGCAACAACATCTTTCACTGCAGCTGCACCTGCCAAGAAGCCCTTCTAATCTGTCTGTGCCACGTGCATGACTCACGCCCTTGGAAGTCACGTGCACTTTCCTACACAAGAGTCACGGGCACAGCATGTCCTTCCAGAAATGAAGACTTTGCCGCTCTATAAATGTGCGCGTGCTGCCCCCGCCGGCACCCGAAGGCTTCATTGCAAGCGATGCAGTCCGGTCCACTAGAATTATGCGGCAGCGGAGTGCCAGATAATGAGCTGGACTAGCTACGTTATCGAGCATAGGTCGGCTAATGATGGGGCACACTACGAGATTAATGGAATATTATGCACCACAATGCGCGACACTGTCATCTAGCTGTTTGGACATTTTACTATTGTGATAAAAAGAGACTCCAGTGCTGCGAAACTCCACATAATGCGAGAGAACGAATTGTAATTGTATTTATATAGCGCTTATTACCTCCGACGAGGCATTGAAGCACTTTTCGGCGAGTAGCCCGGTACTCTAGAACCCAAAAGGATTAGTGGTGGATTAGTGCAGGAAAATATGAGTTTATTTGAGTGGTGGACACGCGAGTGTAACTTGGATTGAATACGAAAATGGAGGGATAGAAGAGGGGCGAGCCTAGAAAGAGTTATTTGGGGATCATAGTAGTGAGATGAGGTTTGGGATGAGTAAAAGGAGAGATGGAAGAGAGAAGAGTCTCTAGAAAGGGATTAGGGGGATCATAGTAGTAAACTGAGGTTTGGGTTGAGTCTAAAGAGGGAGACATGAGGGAAGAATTTAAGAAAGGGTTGTTTGGGAGATCATAGTAGTAGAATGCATTCAGCAGATTATTTTCAAAATGTTGTGCACCAGCAATTAATAATGTTGTCTTACACGGTAGCGCACACAAGCGCCACTGTAGTGTCCTTGCAGCCAGTGAGAGTAAAAGATTGTGTGTAACATACACAACTTTGGAGTTGGCAAAAAGCGAGCTGCATGTCGCACCTCATTCTCGTTGTTGTGTTCGAAAACCTGGGCTCAGTAGCGAGATTGTGTGCAAATTCGGACGCTCATGAAAGCATCTCTTTACATTAAGAACACAATTCTGCAGACCGAACATTTCATATTTATTATGCATGTGTCTCACCAGGATGTACTTTAGGAATTAAGCAAACACAAGGAGATGGACAGAGCACTGAAACTTTTCAGACACTCGCCCCAGGTCACAGATCTGGGTTGAATCCATCATTGTTCTTTGGCTCAATTCGCCACCCCAGTTCAAACTCAGCCATCTGCAAAATCAGACTTGACCCTGTGCCTCATGTGAACAGTCCAGCTCGAACTGCCAAGCCAGGTTTGTTCGCTCTAAGTTGGCAGGGTATGCCCAGAAATGAGTCCCTTGCTCACTTTGCCACTGGATTCAAGCTAGCCTGATTAGGGGTGTTACCTCGAAACCAGTCCCAGGATGTTTGTTTCCGGTTCAAGGAAGACCTGGTTTGGCAGTTCGAGCTGGACTGTTCCCATGAGGCACAGGGTCAAGACTGATTTGCATATAGCTGGGTCTGAACTGGGGTGGCTAAGTGAACTAAAGAATGATGATGGATTCAACCCAGATCAGTGACTGGGGGTGAGTGTCTGAAAAGTTTCAGCGCTCCATCCATCATCTCCTTGTGTTTGCTTTAGGATTTAAGACACGGGCTTTTAAAACAGATGCAACTGCTCTAGGATTCCTTTTCCCTATTGAAATAGTTGCTGCTGTCAAAACGGTGTCTGTGAAACTAACAAGACCGTGAATTACAAAAGAAAAAAATTCATAACGAAGAAAGAATCTTTCCCTCCAAGGTTACACTGAAGAAAGCATGCTTTAGTTTCCTGCTGCAGAATAAACTCCCTCCTCCTCCCCCATTCGTCCATCAAACTGGCCTTTCTTTTTTGGCAACATCCAACCCCTTTCAGTGCTCAGTAACAGCACTCAAGAGGGGAAAGTGGCCAGTCAACTTTCGAAAATTAGCTGATGCGGCCCTGCGCCCAGTGTGCAGCAAGTTAAATACATTCTGATATGTTTGACCTAAAACAAAATAATTTTCGTTAAATCTGCAAATGAAGTAGCAACTCGTATTCAAATGGAACTTCCCTTCTAGCACAATTTCTTCAAGGACTTCCAAGGTGATGAATCAGGGAAAAGGCAGAAGTAGGCCTATTATGTCCCAAAGCGGTCTGAGGCCGCGAGTGATCCCGCTCCGAGGTGACATGGCCTCGTAGTTTGGGTGGACGGCCGGGAATGAGGGACATATGGATAGTCACTCTCTGTAACAGAACAAGGATGAAAAACGAAAGAACTGAGAGCTACCGGGGTCAACACCAGTGGTAATGAGTAATTCCATTATCCAGTTCATCATTTTCTCACGGTCAAACCCAAAACCCCGATCATCTCAGTGGGTAGATTCCACTACGAATGAGGAAGGGGAGAGGAGAAGGCAACATCTGGCAGCTTAGGCCCAAACAAATCGGTTGCACACAGTTTCATAGTCAACGCTAGCGCTGCTCCGGGAGCGAGCCTTGAGCATGGAATGCATGTGGAGGAGCGGTCTCCGTCCTGGCGCGGTAGGCCTGGACACCAGAGGGAGCTTGGACTCCTTGCAGATGCTTGAAATGATTGATGTACAACGTAAACCATCTGACAATTGTGGCATTGGCAGTCTTTCAACTAGTATCAGTCGGTCTTGAGAAGAAAAGATCCATGGTTCTGCCAGGCTGAACGTGCCGGGCATGATGGTAATGTCTCCCCAAGCAAGGCGGCATCAGAAGGACCTCTTCATTGAAGCAGAATAAGTAAAGCGGCGTCCATCTCGCTTATGCACATGGATGATGTTTAAGCAACTAAGAAAGACATTTGCAATGAAAGTTGCCTGAGGAAATACAAGAGCAACGCCTCAAAGCTTTTACGCCCTTGCCTTGTCCGGATCAGGTCCTGATGGACATGGGGTGCCCACTCGCAGGAACAGATTCCTATAGCTTGGCAGGTGGCTTTAACAGCCTCCGTGGCTATGGGGATGGGCAGCCTAGGCCTCTCCCGACACTTCATGAAGGCTGCAAGGCACCATCTGGTGCAAGCTATGGAGTGTGGAAGGGACAGAGCCTCCATTGAGCAGGATAGCTGGCTGGTTTTCTTCACCAGTGCCATCATCTCAGCTGCTTGCCCTTGCACTGACAAGCGTTTGAGAGGGTTTCTGGATGATGAGGGTCTGTGCCAAGAGACGATCATGCGTTCCAACTCCTCAGGAACCAGGTACTCACAAGTAGTGTTAATCAACAGAACCCCAGAGAATTGGACCGGGAATTATGTGTGGGATTTCACCCAGAAAATACAGGTCTGCCATTATTCCCTGCTCCATAGCAATCATCTTGTATTAGCCCGATTTATGTGTGATGATGTCACCTAGAAACATTCTTTCAGGCAACACGGTATCCATGCAGATAAATCCGAAGATGTTTGAGGGCCAGCTGCTGCAAACGGCTAGAGACGTGACCGGCATGGGTTCAAGCCAGAGGTGTGTGGCCAAAGCGACTCATGCAGGAAGAAGGCGCAATGGAGCAGAAACACCACAACAATGGACATAGATCCAACTGAATATTGGGGCAGAACCCGGTTTTAGGAAACTGCTGAGCACAAGAGGAGCAGCTTCTGATCCATATTGTTTGAGGGGGGGGCGGAGTCAATTTCTTCTCCACCGCTAGGTATGAGGGTACTCGCTACGCTGAGGGCCAGAAAAAGGGTGGACATAGAAGCAAATAGATCGGCGTCTTCATTAAATGAACAAGTAGGGCTTCTGAGGGCAAACACAACGCCGACAACCGGACATCAAGCTAAAGCCTCAACGTAAGGATGGGGGTCCAGGGTCCTGCAGGCGTCTCGAGACACGAGTGTATGTAGATAAGGGAGCGAGACAACCAGACATCAAGCTAAAGCCTCAACGTAAGGATGGGGGTCCTGCAAGCGTCTCGAGACACAAGTGTATGTAGATAAGGGAGCGAGACAACCAGACATCAAGCTAAAGCGTCAACGTAAGGATGGGGGTCCAGGGTCCTGCAGGCGTCTTGAGACACGAGTGTATGTAGATAAGGGAGCGAGACAACCAGACATCAAGCTAAAGCCTCAACGTAAGGATGGGGGTCCTGCAGGCGTCTCGAGACACTAGTGTATGTAGATAAGGGAGCGAGACAACCAGACATCAAGCTAAAGCCTCAACGTAAGGATGGGGGTCCTGCAGGCGTCTCGAGACACGAGTGTATGTAGATAAGGGAGCGAGACAACCAGACATCAAGCTAAAGCCTCAACGTAAGGATGGGGGTCCTGCAGGCGTCTCGAGACACGAGTATATGTAGATAAGGGAGCGAGACAACCAGACATCAAGCTAAAGCCTCAACGTAAGGATGGGGGTCCTGCAGGCGTCTCGAGACACAAGTGTATGTAGATAAGGGAGCGAGACAACCAGACATCAAGCTAAAGCCTCAACGTAAGGATGGGGGTCCAGGGTCATGCAGGCGTCTCGAGACACGAGTGTATGTAGATAAGGGAGCGAGACAACCAGACATCAAGCTAAAGCCTCAACGTAAGGATGGGGGTCCTGCAGGCGTCTCGAGACACGAGTGTATGTAGATAAGGGAGCGAGACAACCAGACATCAAGCTAAAGCCTCAACGTAAGGATGGGGGTCCTGCAAGCGTCTCGAGACACAAGTGTATGTAGATAAGGGAGCGAGACAACCAGACATCAAGCTAAAGCCTCAACGTAAGGATGGGGGTCCTGCAGGCGTCTCGAGACACGAGTGTATGTAGATAAGGGAGCGAGAGAACCAGACATCAAGCTAAAGCCTCAACGTAAGGATGGGGGTCCTGCAAGCGTCTCGAGACACAAGTGTATGTAGATAAGGGAGCGAGACAACCAGACATCAAGCTAAAGCCTCAACGTAAGGATGGGGGTCCTGCAGGCGTCTCGAGACACGAGTGTATGTAGATAAGGGAGCGAGACAACCAGACATCAAGCTAAAGCCTCAACGTAAGGATGGGGGTCCTGCAGGCGTCTCGAGACACGAGTGTATGTAGATAAGGGAGCGAGACAACCAGACATCAAGCTAAAGCCTCAACGTAAGGATGGGGGTCCTGCAGGCGTCTCGAGACACGAGTGTATGTAGATAAGGGAGCGAGACAACCAGACATCAAGCTAAAGCCTCAACGTAAGGATGGGGGTCCTGCAGGCGTCTCGAGACACAAGTGTATGTAGATAAGGGAGCGAGACAACCAGACATCAAGCTAAAGCCTCAACGTAAGGATGGGGGTCCTGCAGGCGTCTCGAGACACGAGTGTATGTAGATAAGGGAGCGAGAGAACATGGATCTCTCCTCCATCATTGGTACTCGGCAGATTTCAAACTCAAGCCCGCAGGTCCTCCGGGGGCAGAAACACCTCAGCAGGAGCCAGGACTAACTCTAAAGCCCCCAGCCAAGCTGGGCCAGAAGCCTTGGCATCAGCAGGGCTGGTGGTGCCCATGGGTAAAGCCAAAATGAAGCTTTTTTCGTTTTTTTGCGTTTCACACAAACTGCAGCCTGCCCCGCAGATCCAGTATTTATGCAGCAGAATTCAGGGGCCGCCCCCAATAAACCGACACCTGCCTCCTGAAACAGATTCCTTCAAAGGTCAGGCGAAGCTGGCATGGACGGCTGGCAGTTCTGTTTGCGCTTGACTCAGCAGCAGGCCTCCGCCGCCAGCCGTGCCATCTCTCCACTCGCCATTTGTGCAAACACTAACTTTCAGCACACAATAAAAAAGACAATATTCTAACAGCGCTGCTATTTCCGAGGCTAGCTGGAAACCGGGCAGACTTCTCTTACAATTCTACCCCTCACCCAGGGGTCTGAAAGAAAGGCGGACTATGAACGGTTAATACCAGGTTTCATCTGCAGCAACATTCACCTACATGTTACCGAGTCTCTGCCCCCTTGGGGTGGTACATGCACTACCGGGCACACAGGGCCCTGCGTGTTGCGAGCTAATTTAACTGCGCACATCTTATACATGTTATGGCACTTGCTTAGAAGAAGCATGCATCGGTCTTCCATACTGTAGCCCGAACTGGCAGCGACCACTCGGCCCAATTCATGCACATTTTAAAGACATTCAGGCTCGCCCACTCTAAGCTCCAGTTCTTAGAAAGCAATGTAAAATGCCGGGCATGTCCAGGCGCTGTAAATTTTCGGCCCGGTAAAATCTCGCACTCTTCTAGGCGCTGTACAGTCTCTGATCTTTCTAGGTAATTGACAGCTTCATACTTTTCTAGACAATGGCCTGCTTCACACCTTTTGGGCACAGTAAAGCCTTAGACCCTTTCAACCACAATAAATTGTCATATCACCCTAAGCACTATAAACCCGTGGACGTTCCTAGGCGCTGTAAATCCTCTGCACGTCCTACCTACTGTACTGCCTCAGACCTTTCAATGAACTATAAAGTCTCAGACATTTCGAAGCACCGAAAAGCCTCTAGTCTAACCCTTCAAGGCGCTGCAATGCCACACACCTTGTACACGTGGTAAAGTATCAGACTTTTCTAGGCGCTGAAAAGCCTCAAATCCTTCTAGATACTACAGTGCCACAGATCTTCCACACATGGCAAACCCAGAGACGTTTTAAGGCGTGGGCAAAGTGGGCACTTGCCCAGGGCCCCGACGTTCCAAGAGACCCCTAGGAAAGTGAACCTTCTCTCTATTGGACCTCTGTCTAGTCTAATTCTCTAGCTAAATCTCTCACCCTCTCTGCTCTTATCCATACCCGACTGTCTCTCAACCCAGTGTTCTCTTAAGGATTCTTGGGGGTTCAGCAATACAAATTTCCACAGTTTTTTGTGATCCTGTAAAAATTGAACATACAATTTAATATTGTTTGGCATTATGCAGGCTTGAATTAGGAGTAAGTGGTTAATAAAATTAATATTTCCGAAAATATGTCCAGCCCGGGGTACCCGAAACCCTTAAGATGACCGTGCACTCGGAAAAGCCTCAGCCCCAACTACTGTAACATCGAATATGCTTCTAAGCACTATATACCACAAGCCTTCCAGGTGTCTCCAGACCTACACTCTGTCGCTATGGATTGTGGAAAGATGGAAGGGATGGCAGTGAAAGGAGCAAGTGAGTGCACCCAAGAAAGCAGACTACGTGTCGTAGACTCTTTCGGGTTTGCTGGAGCAGCCCTAGAGGATGGGTAGTAGAGGAGCGGCGAATGGGGGAGTAAAAAGCTAAGTGGGTGGGGGAGTATGTAGTAAGAAATAAATACTGTCGGAATGTGTGTTATCCACATAGAAAGTCTCTTTTTCGCAAATGAGAAATAATCCCAATTCTAGTGCAAATCTGACAAAATAAGATCATGGAACTGTGTCCGAGCAGATCTCTGAGAAAGAGTCCCTTCAACACCACATGCAGTAGAAGTCTGAAGTATAAAAGTCTGGGGGTGAGGGGGAGTTCAGAGCACTCTCACCTCACTGGTTGCTCCCTGGCTGGAGTTTGGGTCTTTTATGCTGAAGAGGTCCTACTAAAGCAGCTTTGCTTCTACTATCTTCAATGCAATCTCTCGGATTCTGCTATCAAAAGGTAACCGTGGGACTTCCAGCTTGATGACAGAATAATTCCAGCATGTGAATCCACAAAAGGGGGAGCTCCAGGGGCTCCCTCTGGCACGGGCAGGCCCCTGGCCTGAGAGCTTCAGTCTGGGTCCAGAGCCTGGGGGTCCTCCTGCATGTATTTTGCAGGGGGCCCTCTCAGGATTCATTACGCCACTGTGGAGAACTGGCATGTTTCTAATTTCTTAAGACTCAGCAGCACCAGGCCCTAACTCTTCAATACAGACTACTTCATATAAACGCATTACCTTTAGAGCACAGCTAATCAAAAGCTGAAGGCAGCACGTGCACTGGAGGAGTTTGTTACAAATGTTTGCTCTACTGGGCTCTTAGCAAATACCAAAGATCAAACTAGACAAACAGAAGGCACGTTTTCAAGTACACACTTGTTTGTTCTGACAGTTTTAGAGAGAGCAGTGAGGTTTCTTTTCATACCAGTTGCCGAATCTTAGATACTTACAAAGTTCAGTAGGCGTGCAGTTATTCGGCCAACAGCCCATTTTCAAAAGCAGTCTCATGTTTACGGTATATATCATCGAGTTGCCATACGGTATATATCATTGAGTTGCCATATGATCGATATCATCCAGTTGTCATATGGTCGATATCATCGAGTTGCCATATGGTCGATATCATCGAGTTGCCATATGGTCAATATCATCGAGTTGCCATATGGTCGATATCATCGAGTTGCCTTATGGTCTATATCATCGAGTTGCCATATGGTCGATATCATTGAGTTGGCATACGATCTATATTATCGAGTTGCCATATGGTCGATATCATTGAGTTGCCATATGATCTATATTATCGAGTTGCCATATGGTCGATATCATCGAGTTGCCATATGGTCGATATCATTGAGTTGCCATACGGTATATTTCATCGAATTGCCATATGGTCGATATCATTGAGTTGCCATACGGTATATTTCATCGAATTGCCATATGGTCGATATCATCGAATTGCCATGCGGTATATTTCATCGAGTTGCCAAAGGCTAATTCAGAGACACCATTAGAAACAGGCTATCTGTTGCTTCACACTAAGGAATGTGACAGAAGTCTGAGAAAATTACTGATGCTGATCCTTTAGATTTAAGTCCTTAATAAAAATATATATACAGACGATACATAAGAGTTAACTGTGTAATATGGTCCAAATTAGCCATAGAGCAGTTCTGGGACCATCCAAAACTACAAAATCATTTAACACGTTAGCCATTCTGTATTTATTTATTTTTAATTTCATATTTAAATTTTCGGCAGTTCGCAAATAGTGGGCACTAACTGAAATTACAATGTTTAGGTTTTGTTTACCTTTCAGAAATAAATTCTTGATACAATGGTGAAGGGCGGTGGAATTATGGGACTCACTGAAGCAATGTTTAATGCACAATTATGAATAGACTTCATCTGCCACATAATTTATCCCTTAATCTATAGATTTCACCAAAAAAGTTGTTTCTTCCTCAAATGGATGAAAGAGAAAGTGTCCTATCATGTGCATTTTTGACACATAATTTAAAGAACCTCGGTGCATAAGGTGATCCTCCCTGCCACATAATCCTAGTAGCCCCAACAATAGTAACACTTCTCCCTCCTAAAAAAAAACCACAGACATTCGAGGGGAGCAGTTTTAGAGTGTCAGGGAGCTGTAGAGTGTTCCATGTAAAGGAGCTGCTCTTCACCTAATTATTTGGAACTACCAGAGTCCATACTTCCTTTTTTGCATTATGTATGTATCACTCAGACATTGCTTTGTCTTATACTGGGTGCTCCCTTGTGTCTGGACAAAGCTATGTCTCGGACTAGCGCTATTAAGAATGAAACGTGTCGGGGACTGCTTTTATTCATTCCAGGTTGGATTGGTTGGTATTATACCAATCGAGAGCTGTAATACTGTGCTTGGAATCGTAAAAGGTTTCTGTCATTTTTCTAGCCGTGCGGATGGCAATATGCTAATCCTATGCTTAAAAACTCTGCTAGAAAAATAGACATTTGAGGTGAGCAGGTTTATAGTGCCGGTAGTGTTGCAGAGATTTCCATATAAAGGAGCTGCTCTCCACCTAAAACCTGGGATTGACCCAGAGTTCCCTACTTCCTTTTTTGCATGTGTGTGTGCATATGTGGTTTTCTCACTGAAAAAACTTAAATTGAGTTTAAATTTCACAGTAAAGTTTAAAAACCCTTAAAACTGACCCGTTTTGGTCAGCGAGGCAAACCATGAACTGTGCCCCACCACGCACTGCTCATGATCGATGCCAGGGTATCACATAATGGCTCCACGATGATATCAATACACATGCCCAACATTTTTCCCAGGATTCTGGTTTACGTTCCAGGGAGGACCTGGCTTGGCAGTTCGGCCTGGACTGTTCCCATGAGGAGCAGGGTCAAGAGTGATTTGCATATGGATGGGTCCAAACTGGGGTGACACGGTGAGCAAAAGAACGATGGATTTAGCACAGATCTCTTGACTAGGAGTAAATGTTTGATTTGTTCACCATTCCGTCCATCATTTGTTTGCAAAACCTTTTTTGAAGGCACATTTTGACAGCTTTTAACTTCTCAATTCCCCCATTAATACTGTGATACGTGGAAAACATAAGGTTGAAATGTACACAATACTATATTGTGTACATTTCAACCTTACATTTTCCACGTATTTGCACTGGTGGCAGGCCGTGGTTTTGAGGTTGGTCCATATTCACCCTGGTTCTGCATAATTAGCCTAGACTGTAGTCTTTGAGGTATATCATGCACAGTGTTAAAAACTCTGAACTCCAAGAAGACATAACTATAAACCATACTTTGTCCTCCATCTTCTCTATGTCTTGTTCAGGTAGCGCTAAGCGTAGACTTTGCAGGCGCACCGTGGATGCTGTACGCTCTTTGGGAATAAATATTATACCGCATCTATGACAAGCTGTCCCTGGCTTAATGGGTGAAATACTCAAAAGGTTTATTATAACCAGATTATACACTCTACCTTGAACCCCATTATGAATGAGGAAAGAAGTGGCGTAACAAAAGCCCCAACAGCTGCCTAGTTCCGGGGGGGGGCCCTCCTAGTACCGTGCAAGGGCAGGTCTGTGAGCTCCTGACTGGGTCTGGAGCGTGGGAGCCCCCTTCCATGCACTTTGCGGGGGCAGGGCCGAACTGGGAACACATAGCAGCCCTGGCAATTGACTCAGACCAGCCCCTGGGGAAGCACTGCCTGGCCCTGGGAGACTGGAAATGCTAGCTTGCTGCTTTTCTTATGGAGGATCGATATTGCAGCACCGCAGCAAAACCGGCCGCCGGTAACAAAACCGGTCCCTTCCCTTCCAGCCTCCCAGGGAAACGCCCAATGCTCGATACAGCCGGTCAGGGCCGGACTAGAAACCGAAACCGGCCCTGGTAACAAAACCGGTCCCCTCCCTTCCAGCCTCCCGGGGAAACGCCCAATACTCGATACAGCCGGTCAGGGCCGGACTCGAAACCGGCCCTGGTAACAAAACTGGTCCCCTCCCTTTCAGCCTCCCGGGAAAACGCCCAATGCTCGATACAGCCGATCAGGGCCGGACTAGAAACCGAAACCGGCCCTGGTAACAAAACCGGTCCCCTCCCTTCCAGCCTCCTGGGTAAACGCCCAATGCTCGATACAGCCGGTCAGGGCCGGACTAGAAACTGAAACCGGCTCTGGCAACAAAACTGGTCCCCTCCCTTCCAGCCTCCCGGGGAAACTCCCAATGCTCGATACAGCCGATCAGGGCCGGACTAGAAACCGAAACCGGCCCTGGTAACAAAACCGGTCCCCTCCCTTCCAGCCTCCCGGGGAAACTCCCAATGCTCGATACAGCCGGTCCGGCCCTGGTAGGGGGGCTCAAGTCTGTTACGTCACTGGAGCAAAGCACTTTAATTCTGCTACTACTTGGTACGTAACACATGAGAAATTGTAAACGCTTCACAGTAATGTTGTGCTGCTTTGAATTCCACATGGATCCTCACGGTTGTGTTGAATCCATCGGTGTGCTGGCATCGGATATGGCCCGATAGGAGTTTGAGAGGTTGCTGAATGATTCTTGAAGAGTGTCTATGGAGAGGACTTTGAAGGAGTGGCTTGTTCTCTTTTTGGTTGAACTAGGTGCATCAATGTGGTGTGAAGAATGGGGAAGAGGTGGCAAAGTGGTCCATCCTGCCCAGGGGTATTTGGAATTTGCAGTGGGTAGAGTGGCCAGGATGAAATAAGGGATTGGGTGACTTTGGGGATTTGCTGCTATCCAGTGTATTAAGGAGTATTTAAAGGGATTATTTTATTATTTTTGTGCTTGAGTCATCTGGGTGGTTGAAGTTTCCAAGCATTAAGTGACTGGACATGTTGACTGGCGGCAGAGGTGATGATGCCAGTTCTTTCTTCTGTGACGTGCTTGTTGCTTTTGGGTGTTCTGCGGATTAGACTTCAGGAAGTTGTTTGTGGTGCATTGACTGGAAGTAGTCGGTGAGGCTCTTAAATCACAAAGGACGTGTCGTGTACTGAGCATTTCAGGACAGGGAGAACTATAGAAGACAGCAAGACCACCTCCTGTCCTGTGTGCGCGGTTTGTGAGTTTCACTCTCTGGCCTAAAGCGCGAGGATGTCACGGGTGCGTGTGGAAGTGGGCATGAAAATCTGCAGATCGGTAGCATCTCTCCTAAACATGTGCCAAGCACACATTTTTTCAGGTTACAAAGCGTAAAGATGGATATTTGTAATTAAGGTAATGAGGCTTAAACGGGGTACCCCGCACATAAGCCATGCCACTGTTACAGATTGTCAATTAAAACCTTAATTATGACTCCCATACAGGACTAATTAAATGCAATCTTTTTGTTAAGGATTAGTTTTACTCCCACTGTTTAATGCCAGAGCTGCTGCAGTGAAGGCCCGACGTCATGAGTGGGAAACGGGTAGGAGGAAAAATATGGGTAGCTGGAGGTGGGCATGGGGGGGCGGAGGGCGCAAAAACATTAATTTCCAAGATCAACCTGGAAAACTGCCACGTTAACACCAGAGAAAAAAAAAGCTGAGTCTGCCTAGAGCTACTGGAAAAGAGGTGGAGGTAGCAACCCACAGTGCAAGAAGGGCACTGACCAAGGTCAAGGTAACAACCCACAGTGCACGGAGGTCACTGACCAAGGTCAAGGTAACAACCCACAGTGCACGGAGGTCACTGACCAAGGTCAAGGTAACAGCCCACAGTGCACGAAGGACACTGACCAAGCTCAAGGTAACAGCCCACAGTGCAGGACGGGCACTGACCAAGGTCAAGGTAACAACCCACAGTGCAGGAAGGGCACTGACCAAGCTCAAGGTAACGGCCCACAGTGCAGGACGGGCACTGACCAAGGTCAAGGTAACAACCCACAGTGCAGGAAGGGCACTGACTAAGGTCAAGTTAACAACCCACAGTGCACGAAGGGCACTGACCAAGGTCACGGTAGCAACCCACAGTGCAGGAAGGGCACTGACCAAGGTCAAGGTAACAACCCACAGTGCATGAAGGGCACTGACCAAGGTCAAGGTAACAGCCCACAGTGCATGAAGGGCACTGACCAAGGTCAAGGTAACAACCCACAGTGTAGGAAGGGCACTGACCAAGGTCAAGGTAACAACCCACAGTGCAGGAAGGGCACTGACCAAGCTCAAGGTAACAACCCACAGTGCACGGAGGTCACTGACCAAGGTCAAGGTAACAGCCCACAGTGCACGAAGGACACTGACCAAGGTCAAGGTAACAACCCACAGTGCAGGACGGGCACTGACCAAGGTCAAGGTAACAACCCACAGTGCAGGAAGGGCACTGACCAAGGTCAAGGTAACAACCCACAGTGCAGGAAGGGCACTGACCAAGGTCAAGGTAACAACACTTAGTGTAGGAAGGGCACTGACCAAGGTCAAGGTAACAACCCACAGTGCAGGACGGGCACTGACCAAGGTCAAGGTAACAACCCACAGTGCAGGAAGGGCACTGACCAAGGTAACAACCCACAGTGCAGGAAGGGCACTGACCAAGGTAACAACCCACAGTGCAGGAAGGGCACTGACTAAGGTCAAGTTAACAACCCACAGTGCAGGAAGGGCACTGACCAAGGTCAAGGTAACAACCCACAGTGCACGAAGGGCACTGACCAAGGTCAAGGTAACAGCCCACAGTGCATGAAGGGCACTGACCAAGGTCAAGATAACAACCAACAGTGCACGAAGGGCACTGACCAAGGTCAAGGTAACAGCCCACAGTGCATGAAGGGCACTGACCAAGGTCAAGGTAACAACCCACAGTGCAGGAAGGGCACTGACCAAGGTCAAGGTAACAACCCACAGTGCACGAAGGGCACTGACCAAGGTCAAGGTAACAACCCAAAGTGCAGGAAGGGCACTGACTAAGGTCAAGGTAACAACCCACAATGCAGGAAGGGCACTGACCAAGGTCAAGGTAACAACCCCCAGTGTAGGAAGGGCACTGACTAAGCTCAAGGTAACAACCCACAGTGCACGGAGGTCACTGACCAAGGTCAAGGTAACAACCCACAGTGCACGAAGGGCACTGACCAAGGTGACAACCCTTAGTGCACGAAGGGCACTGACCAAGGTCACGGTAGCAACCCACAGTGCACGAAGGGCACTGACCAAGGTCAAGGAAACAACCTACAGTGCACGAAGGGCACTGACTAAGGTCAAGGTAGCAACCCACAATGCAGGAAGGGCACTGACCAAGGTCAAGGTAACGACCCACAGTGCACTGACCAAGGTCAAGGTAGCAACCCACAGTGCACACAGGGCACTGACCAAGGTCAAGGTAACAACCCATAGTGTGGGAAGTGCACTGACCAAGGTCAATGTTGCATCAAAGGTTATATTTAGACACATTAGAGAGAGTCTAGTGCTTACATGATTGGCACTAGAGCACAGGCAGCGATATTTTAATCCAAGATGCTGCATTTGTCCAAAAATAGCGTGATTGGGGCACATCATGTCATCTCTCTGAACCCGAAATGGTTAATTATGGGTGACATACATATTTATTTTGTGAAAAGTAAAAATAATTATACTGTGTGCTTGCTGGTAGTGCCCACACCCTCACGGGCAGGTCATAGTTACTGTAATCCGTTCTCATCTGATTAATGAACTGCTCATTACAGCTAAGTTTGCACTATACCAAACATCCAAAGTAATGACCTAACTAAAACTTTTTTTTAGCAAGAAAACCATCACAGAAAACTTCATAGGCTTAGAACGATAAATGTAGCGCAGTCTCACTTGGGCTTTTCTCCTCCGCCAGGTCGCAGGCGCACAGGAGGTCTGAATCGATGGAGATGGGTTTCTGCTTGATCCAGAACTTGGTGCTGGTCTTCTGATTGGTCACCGGGTCGATCTCCACCTTATCACCAGAGATACCTACAAGACAGGAGCAAGAAAGGTTCTTTGGTCAATGACAGAGTCTACCTTGAGCAAAATTAATAATTGTCGTCACTTTTTGATGCATCGAAAGATTGTAAAAACTTGGTAATTTACAAGTTCTTTAAAATAGGCATAAAAGTATTCTGAGTATTTATTTATGTGGCTGCCATCTTTGAATGGACTTGTTCAAATAATATAATTGTATAATTCTTGTGCTCATTGCACATGCAAGAGTACGCACACTTATGGGCAGCCATTTTAAAATGGGTACAAACCCATTTTAAGATGGAAGCATGCCGATAATACTGCAGGCAAAAACAGATGATTAAAACAAGTTTAAAAAAAATGGTAGCAGGGCCTGCCAAAGGGGTAACAAGAATGGAGTGGCAGGAAGCCACAAAGAGGTGGGGGAATATAAAAAAAAAAAATAACAACAAGAAGGATTGGTGGTGGTAGAAAGTCAACCAATCACAACACTGAGCCATAAACCCTACTGGGCAGGACAAACAAAAGAATAGCAAGGTAAGTCATTGAATCAATCAAGAGGAGACATGGAGAGAGATAGCAAAGTGCTCCAATCATGAGCAAGGTACACTCTTAAATCCTAAAGTCCAACCAACAGACAGCCAAAGCTGCCTGCAGCTGCTACCAAACTAGTTACATTCAGAAAATTGTACTACAAAGAAAAATCAGACTATTCCTAGAAACATTCAAATGTTTCAGATAAATTCACGATATAAACCGGTGTTTAATGATATATAACATAGCTCATGCCACAAGCAGCAGAATGGTGAGGTTCTTTCCAAGGCGACAATACTATTGCGGTCAGAAATTGAAGTTTAGAGGAGGAGGAGAGGACTATGAGACAAGCAGTAGGAGATAGCGCGTAGCATGAGACCGGGCAGCAGTTGCGTGCTGGTTTGGATACGACAGGCGCAAGAAATACATACTAAATGGATATGGGCCAAGACCCTCAGACCCTGGACGCACAACTGACCGCAAGGTTCAACCCACATACAAGGGACGAGACAGAGGGACATAGGTACTGATGCTTCAATACCCCACCCGTGCAAACTCCTTTACACAATGGGGTACACCGGTATGGTCGATTCTAACACCAACATCAAAGAGGGCCATGGGGCTGTTAAACCCCGTGGGCACTGCCCTATGGTTGGTACAGAAGCACTCTGTAAATACCAACACCGTACCAAGGACTACCAGTGGGCAGATCAGTGGGGAGGATATGCGGGACCACTGGGGTATCTCCACCTAAAGTCTGAGCCATGGCTTTACCTTCCACCCTTGTAAAAGGGGTTTCTTTCATCATGGGAGGTCTCCTCCCAAAATATAGAGTTTTACACCCAGAACAAGGAACATCGACTGCTGATTACTGTATGTCAGGAGTTCAATTGTATGAAAGGTTCAGTATTCAGGAAGTTCCAAGGGGTAGAAGGGGTCGCCAGTGATGAAGGGTGGAGCAGATTAAATGTTTTTAACAGAAAGTGGGGTTATGTTGGCCCGGACGCTCCATGTCTGCATCCCCCCCGCCCCCCCAGTGTACTGCACCCTCTACCAGGGAATCCATGCAGACCCTATGCTGCGGTATCTACAAGCACTGTAAACGGGAACTACAGGCTCCTTCGAGTTGCTTTCCAGTGTAACTGATGGACAGACAACGACACACAGGAATGGGAAGTTACTGCTTTCTATAAGTGAACAATGTGAACATTGTCAGGCAAGCGGCCACTATTTAAACAGGCATTGCAAAGCCATGAGGTCTGGATTGCAATATTTGAGTTCTGACTCAAATATTTTTAAAAACTCAGCTGCAGTAAGAAAGCAAAACAAACAAGCATTGGCATAGCCAATAGGTCTCGCCTTTGGGACCTTATAAGTGTTTAACCATGCAACAGTTGATGTTGTTGCCCCAAGGATATTGTGCTGCATAACTAAATACTTATAAGGTCCCAAAAGCGAGATCTATTGGCTATGCCAATACTTGTTTTGGGGGGTAGGGGGCTTGGGGACGGGATGGAGTTAAAAAGTGCCTCCTAGGTACTTCTCGGCATGGGGCCCGCCCCTCCTCACACTGTGAGAGCGTTCTCCAAGCCGACAGGTGTGTGAGTGGATCCACTTGGGTGGGATGGCGAGGTTAGCCCGAGGGAAGATGTTCCCTATTTGCCTGTTGGTTCATGGAATAGACCCAGGAATGGGTGCACATATGAGAACCATGGATAAGCCCAGTGCTTAATTTGTAAAAAAAATTAAAATAATAAGTGGCAGAGCCCTCTTCAGGGGGCCACTTCTGGTTGCACTGCCCATTGCCGCTGTCAGTTCTGCCAATCACAGTAACAACAAAAGTACTAACCATCACACTTGCACAAGTGTGACAGTTCTGACTATTCTAGGCCCCCAAACCTATAAGAATGACTTTGGTGGCTGGTAGTAGTCATTTTAATGCAAATTGAATTAATAAACAACTGTTGTTGTGTTGGTCTCCAAATTAGACAAACAGTGCCACCTTGTGGCAGACTGTCATAAGTGCTAGTAAGTGCCTGTGCTGAGCAACGTAAACCACCGGCTCAAATTAAGCTCCGGATAAGTCACTCATTCATTTTGTATGGCTCCCTCACTCAGACTGCCTTCCCTCAAACCTGGAAAGCCACTCCAGCACTGAAAACAAGAGACTGGGGTCTAAGTGGCATCAACTGTTATGCTACTTCATCTTAGAAAGAATTGATACAGGTATACCCTACGTTCCCTTGTAATCATAGCTGAGATACGCACCTTGTGAAGTATATGCAAATATGCCATTACAATCCACATTAGCATAGTTCAGCCTCGAAGTATTTAAGGCATAGACTACTGTTGTGTCGGAATCCAATGATAAAATGTCCAATAACTTTTTGAAAGTTCTAAGCAATACTACGCATGTGTGCCGACAACTAACATCACTTGAAGCCGTAAAGATGGACAACAGTCAAATTTTACTCCTAGATTTCTAGCCACCTTGAAGGACTGAGGCGGGGAAGGTAGTGATTCCGGGCAATAATTCGAGAACTAATTCTGTTTCTTGTGACCCAAAATGATTATCTGAGTTTTAATAAAGTTGCACGGCAAGCAGGTCTCTCATCCACTCAAAGACCCTGGATGAACAGAGTGCATGCCAGCTAATGGTCAATAGAGTAATAAAGGCAAAGGACTGTATCAGGGCAGCTAACCCTCTCAGATGTTAAACATCTGTAGCATATGTTCCAGAATGCAAGGAAGCCTGCACTGGATGAGCTACTCACTCATAGACCTGTGACATTTGAGAGCTATTGCACAGCCTGCTCCAGACCTGACTGCCAGTCTGTGCTGCTCGTCAGTGCTGTCACCCGTGGTGCACTTGAGACCCTTGTGGGTATGTAGTGTGCTTTACAAATGCCATGATTGATTGATTGGTTCTTCGCATTGCTTTTCTTTTACACGCAGTGTGTATTTTCAGAACAGAGCTTTCATGCCGTGTACCCTGCAGCTGTTCACACTGTGTCCAATGCCCCAGCTGCAGCTGTGCAGGCCTATGTCCCATGGGTCCTAGTGCAGACTACTTTGTGGCACTTCACTTCACAAAGTGACCCTTTACTCTTTCCATCCTTCTGTCAAATGACTCAGAAGAAGGTAGGATTTATGCCTCTGCAAACCGTTTTGAACCATCAAAGACTACAATGTGATAACAAGTATATTTTGTAAAGTTGTGCAGTTTGCTTTCTGCATAGGAAGGCTTTGGTCATTTTCCAATGACATGCAGAATTTCTGTAAAAGCAGAAAGTGAACATTTACAAATGACTCATTAGAACTTGTAATCAGTCATTTAAAACTCGTATTGCACGTGTTTCTTAATATGGTGTTTAGAGAGCTCTCTCAAATCTCCCAGGTCCGTGTATGAGCAGTTTGTTTACCTGCCACCGCAAAAAAAAAAGGTGCTATGGGGTATATCTTCCAAGGACCCCCATGCCCCGCCCGGCAGGTTGAGTCAGTCCTAGATTTGTAAATGGAGTAAGAAGGGAAAAAAAGCGCGCGCGCCTCGCGCTAAAAGTTACAAAAAAAATAAAAAAGTGATTCGCCCAGAAATACAGCATGTTGCACTGACACCGAGACTCGAACCTGTATCCCCAGCTCTTGAGTTGGCAGATCTTGTTGATTCGCCACATCCTCTCAGCACCCGGCCTGGCAGTTTGTGCTGGACTGTTCCCATTAGAACAGGGTCAAGACTGATTTCCATATAACAGGGTCCAAACATGCTAGCCCCTGCATCCTACAAATGAAAACTATAAAAAGTTGCTTTCATTTATTAATTCTAAATGTTAGGTGTTCTACTTCACTCAGAACTAGACTACAAGAACACAAAAAGAAGCTCCAGCCAATTGTTTACATGGGCTTCGGTTAGTGGAAAACACAACAGCCAGGTTGAAATTCAGAAATCTTTTTAAAATTTGACTTTTTAATAGAGAGTCGTACCGTTGTTTAATGTTTTTTTATTCTTAGCTCTTGTTGATTATGATAATGTCTTCAATGCCAAGAAGCTTTGCAGTTGTACACTAAACAAATAAAATAACATAACTTTGGCTCCTGAATTTATAATGGATTAAATGAGACTACAAGTACCAGAATGCAAAGGGAAAACCTGGAATTGGTTTACGTTTTGCTTTTTTGGAAAGTGAACTTGTTAGTCAACTATTCCTGTAAATAAATTGCGTTAATCTTTTTCATCCAAACTTTTTGTCCAGGGTATGTAGTGCTTATCAGCCCTGTGTGGGGCGCAGAAGTGCTGATCCAAGTGTATGACACAGAGGCACGAACTGCTTTCCTACCCGGGTGAAGGACGCCACGGTGATTGTTACCACAATGCTCCTGGAAAGGCGCCGCTGTCGTTGCCTGTGCTGTGGACTGATGAATGCCCCTGTTATGTCCATACTACTGTAGTCTGCTAACTTGGTATATCTTCCAAGGACCCCCATGCCCCGCCTTGCAGGTTTAGTCAGTCCTAGATTTGTAAATGGAGTAAGAAGGGAAAACAAGCGCGCTCACCTCGCGCTAAAAGTAAAAACAAAAAAACTAAGGCGTGCAGCGCGCGCTTGGGAGAGCAGTCTGCTCTTTTTCGAAGCACACACTCATTCGTGTGGCGCGCCCATGCGTGCTCCCGTAAGGTGTATTCCGCCACAAGCACGAGTATGTGCTTCGAAAAACAGCTGAACGACAGCTAAAGGTCCCCTATGCAGCACATGCGCGCTGCGTAGGCGAGACCTAAAAATGATTGCTTGCTGTAGACAATGCATCAGCGACATAACAAATTAAATAAACAATCATTTAGTATAGTTGCGAGATGTAAAATAGTTTCTCCTGCATTTCAATACAAGCAGAATAATACACTAAACAGCCAATAGCATTAACTGAGAGAGCGATCCTCCTCTGGGTGGAGTCGCAGCCCACTCAGTGACCATTTTAAAGAACTGTTAACATTAGGTCGTAAGCCAGACTTCAAAAAAGCCAATCAGTGACCATGTATGTATGTAGGACCTAGGTAGCACATAGAGACAGTTCTTGCCTGATGCCCAATTAAAAATACCCACAGTTCTTTGTCGCACTAGGAGGACCAAGCAATATCTGTAGACTCATCAGACCATTTCTGGTCATGTACCACACCAAGCTCTTTGGCAGCCCATCTGAGCGCCTACAAAGACTTGTGTTATTGAAAACAAGATTTTTCTAAATCTCCTCATGTTTATTTTGTTTGCAAATTGAAGCATGGCATGATTAGCTTTACAAGGTTACAGGGCCAGCACACTGACTCAGTTGTTCTGTCTCAAAATCACTTCCTTATCCTAACCAGATGGCCCGACAGATAGACCGCCTGATCTTAACCAACTGGACAGAGAGATAGACCTCCTGATCTTAACCAGCTGGACAGACAGCTAGACCTTCTGATCTTAACCAGCGGGACAGAGAGCTAGTCCTCCTGATCTTAACCAGATGGACAGAGAGCTAGTCCTCCTGATCTTAACCAGATGGACAGAGAGCTAGACCTCCTGATCTTAATTAGATGAACAGAGAGCTAAGACTCTTGGTCATAAACAGAAGTCAAGAAAATCAAAACCCCAGATCATAACGATATACATATGATGCCAGATCATAAACAGTTGCCCAGAGATCTACGCCTACTCATTCTAACTGGCTGCCTAGAGAGCTAGGCCTGCTGATCACAATTAGATGCCAAAAGAGCTATGACTCCTGATCTAAGGAGGTTTCTGCTCGGGAGTGTAACAGCGTTGTCCCCCTACATATACATACATATTTGTATGTAGGGAAGAGGTTGAGAAGTTTTATTACCACCCCAGCTGTAGACTTTGCAACTGCAGAACAAGGTTCAAGTCTTGGCGTCAGATCAATATCCCGTAATTATAGCAAAATTACTAAATCTCCCCGTGCCTAAAAATATGAATGTGACCTGTGTACTGTAACTAGTGCTCATGTAAAGCACTCCAGTATCTTTGTTATAAAAACTGCATATAAAAATGTTAATGCGTGGAATAAGGAACGAGTGCTGCGTGTTGTTTCAGTTCAGCGCGATTCTCAATGTTTTGAAATGCACACATTTGAGTTGTATGCAGTGGAGAGTGATATACTACATTGGTGCTAAAATACCATTATTAGCGCTGTGACTTGAGCTGGCACATTGACAAAGCTGCCCGACCATGGAGACTTCTTGGGAGCGGGGACTGGTGTAAAGTGAGTGGCCCATGATGCTGCTGGCTGAATATGGGTTGCCCCCTTGTATCCAAGTCCATGACAGGCTCAGATGAACTTGGAGTAGACTATATGCCACGGCAGCCTCATGTCAAGAACATGTTCAGATGCCACCCACACCCCATGGTCCATAACATGATCAGATGCGCTGAAGTGCCCACAAGTCTGAAGGTAAATGCATCGGAAGGCCAACCTCACTGCGTTGTAGAGAGTCACTAACCGATGCTTCACATTTTGCCTATCAAATCTATTCCGTGCATATTTCCTCAAATCACGTGACCCTTAACTGTGCCTAATGAATGTTTTTGTGATGCTTCTCATGGAATGAAATGTGTGCTCGCCCAAATTATAAAAGGTACAGTTGTGTACTCAAGTAGGTCAATTTACGGCGGCAGGAGCTAGAATTTTTTTAAATTCTCGATCCCAGTTCTAATTGATGTCAAATTGTTTTGTATTGAAGTAGCACTCTTTTTTACACATTTTCACTGACAGGACCACCCCCACATCCTCTTTTGTTGGTCGGGCTCGCTTGCTTCGCTTGGTTGTGATGTAACCCTCTTCCCAACTTTTACGCCCCACTGCTTTCAAAAGTCACCAGCCACCACTGCTCCTGATCTTAATTGCATATCCATAAATCAAGCCCTACTACTCCTAATCAGATGCCTAGAGAGCTAGGCCTCCTGATCCTACCTGGATATCTAGAGAGCTAGGCCTCCTGATCCTACCTGGATGTGTAGAGAGTTAGGCCTCCTGATCGTTCCTGGATGCCTAGAGAGCTAGGCTTCCTGATCCTACCTGGATACCTAGAGAGCTAGGCCTCCTGATCCTACCTGGATGTCTAAAGAGCTAGGCCTCCTGATCCTACCTGGATGCCTAGAGAGCTAGGCCACCTGATCCTACCTGGATGCCTAGAGAGCTAGGCCACCTGATCCTACCTGGATGCCTAGAGAGCTAGGCCACCTGATCCTAAGCGGATGCCCACAGAGTGAGGCCTCTTGTTTTTGGGAGGAGGCCCAGGTCTCCAGATCATTACTGAATGCCTAAAGAGCTACACCTTTGGATACTACCTACATGTGCAGAGAGAAAGCCCTCCTGATTCTAACTAGATGACCAAAATGATGAATCCTGACACGAACTGGGTGACCAGAGAGAGCTGGGCCGCCTAATCCTAACTGGATGTCTGCAGAGCTAGGACTCATGATCTACTCTGTAAGCTTAGAGACTAGGCTACCCAGATTCCTAGGTCTCCTAAACTTAACCTAATGTCCAGA
This sequence comes from Triturus cristatus, assembly GCF_964204655.1. NCBI lineage: Eukaryota > Metazoa > Chordata > Amphibia > Caudata > Salamandridae > Triturus > Triturus cristatus. The sequence goes on from NC_140580.1 coordinate 1,120,460,675, forward strand.
AAGCGAGGTCTCTTGTACCTAACCGGATGCCTAGAGAACTCTACAGTTGAAATGTAAAATTTGATTCTCTTGTTTTTTGATTAAGCTACGCCTCATCCATTTTTCACCCCTGCCCTACTTCCAGTCTGGCTCTATCTTGGACACCGCATCTGTATAAACATGAGTAAAGAATCTAGATTAGGGCATTGAAGGCTGTGTATACATGCAGAGTCAGCGCAAAAGAACAGCTGGCGTCTGCTCAGGGTTTTTCAGACAATGGTAAAGCCTCAAGTAAAGTTTACTCAGATAGCATTGTCTTGTCAATTCTTACCGTTGCCTCATTTGTGTGTTCTTCCCAAAGCTCTATTTACCTCTGGGCGACCCTTGTTTGTGATCTTTTGCTATAAAAACCCATGTAACCATCGTTCGGTGTGCTTCCTCCTAGAGTATCTCTATGGTGCTTGTCGGATGAGCCCCCATTCCTGAATGCTAATAAATGACTCTTGGTTTGTACTTCACTCCAGTGTCACTTCCTCCTTACTTGATAAGAACACGTGGACTAAGGGAGACCCTGCACTAGTGGGTTTTCAATATTATGCCTCCACAAATTGGCGCCTAAACGTGGGACCCCATCAAAATCTTGCAGTCGGACCGGGGAAGGATATTGTGCCAATAAGACGAACTTCACTGAGGAGCGCACTATCTGAAGAGACTAGTTCTCGTGTTCAAGGTGATTTTTCAGCTCTCCGACTCTGATCTTCCTGGCAGCTGCTAACCTTGACTGGGGTCCCTCGGATGGTCATTTTTTTTGATCCGGGAGGATCGACAGGTGGGAGTTAAAGACTACGAATAAGGTAGATTTGTATTGAACCGGTTCTTTTTGTTACTTGGAATTTGTCTGGAATTTGTTTGGAATTTTGTTTGGAATCTGTTTGGAATTTGTTTTGAACCTTCTTTGGAACTTGCTATATTGATTAACATTTTTTCTTACAGGTAATGTGAGAATATTTTTTCATTTCTCTCTGTTTGTAAGTTTTTTATATCTTATATAACATGCCTGTATTTAGCACACTTTGGAAGTTTTGGAAGCAAGTCAGCCAGCGCCACCAGAAGGCACGCCAAATTTTGAGATGTACATTAAATATGGTATATGTCCCATCATGTATAACGCATTGTGGAACAAATATACAAAAGTGGATCCCCAGTTGCAATGGCCATTAGAGGGAACAATGGTCCCTCACAAACTCGAGTATTTAGAGAAACAATTGTTTTTAAAGAAAGTTAGGCCAGCTATGTTTGACAGTTTGCATATGTGGAGGAAAGAAGTGAAGGAAAGAAGCGGAGGAAAGAAGTAAAGGAGCGGTAGCTCAAGGTGGAGAAAGTACAAAGGAGACAAGAAAGGAAGACAGAGTATCAGAAGTATAAGGAATTGAAGGATAAGGAAGTTCAGGTGAAGAAGGAATGTTTAGATCGAGAGCATAGATTGCTAATATCTAAGGAGTATATAGTCAGACCGACAGTAACGGCACAATCCACCAAGCTGTAAATTCAGATATTGATTGAACGACCCCCACCCCCATATGTACCTTTAACACCTCTTCCCCCTGGATCACCAAATGTCGTTCACCCTGTACCTCCGGTTCCACCTCCTTTGCAAGCGGTTGTCCAGCTCCCTATTTTCCAACCAGTACATCCCTTACCCCCTCCATCCCAGGCCACTGCACCCCCATCCCAGGCCACTGCACCTGAAATGACTGATGATCCCATACTTTCTGTATCCGTTTAGACCCCTCAAATTCTTCGTTCTACTGTACCTCTGTTGCGTCAGGACGCAATAAGATTGAAAGTATTAAAATGGTTAAGTAATTTAGAATTGGAGGTAGAAGAAATGATAGATCAGATACAGGATTTTTCAGAGGGCAAGCTTCTTTGTCTGGTAAATAAGCTATCTCATCAACTTATAGTTCAATGGGAGATGACTACAGGACACAATGGTCCCGATGACGTTAGAGCTATTAATCGACAGTGTCAGATATGAGCCTTCCCTGTAAGTTGAGTTAACACTACCATAGCAACAATAATTGAATATCGTAATGAACTTTCTTCCTCTCCTCGAATAAGACCCATGTGGAAAGCCGCGCCACAGTTCATTCCTGGAAGAGGGAATGCAGATAACGATGACCCTAATAGTCCCAATGCTAGAGCCATTTTTTGTACAATTGGATATATATGCCCTGGAAAAGGACAGACGTACTCACTTTAAAAGCCTCCTTACCAGACATACGGAAAAACCCTAGAGGATTTTATGATGATGTACAGGCAGCCATCGATTCCTGTGTCATGACCTTAGCTGATATTGATATGTTTTTTGGTATGATCCTGCTGTGGTAAATAAAAATACCGGACTGAATTTCATACGGAATCTTAAAATAAAGTAAATAGCTCAAAATAACAAGAGGCAGAATCCGTGGTATAAGAGGTTTTCTAATGGGCTTTATTCCATTCAAATGGCCGACTCGAGTCGCGGCCTTCAGGTTCCGTCACCACGAGGGTTCAGGAAGTGAAGTACAATAATTTATTAACAGACATGTATTTTTATAATAAGTACATTACAATGAAACGAATGTAGAAGGCGTAACATTTGATAAGAAAAGTGACAAAACAGTGACATAATCGAAACTAGGCGTAATAAGGAATAAAAGAAACATGATTGGTTAGAATTATCAGACATAGGTGGATCTATAAGATAATACTTGGCATAGATGCGCGCGCGGCAGCATGACGTGTAATTGACGTGCAACTAGGGGGTGAAGGGGACTTGACATTTAGCTCTACATGTGGAGACGAGAAGTCTGGGGGTCAAGTCAACCTAATCCCAAATCATATCTAACATCCTATGTTTAAAGAACTATGTTATCCACAAGGAAGAGACTCTCGGACAGAATCTATTCTATACTGACTGTGTACGTGTACAAGCGTCTAAGTGTCTATATGAGATGCGAGGGATAGAAAACTTTCCATGGCAACAGGGCTATGAATCATTTGCAGGAGGACGGAAAGGCTGAGTCCCTTGCTTGTGAGCTAAAGGAAATGTTTACCTAAATCACTGGACAGGAATGCATCGGCTGGAGAGCAAAATAGATAATTCGAAGGTGAAATACAGCTTCTTGGCAGACAGGCGAAAACTGGCCGAGGCAGGCACCGTTAGCTGCACAGGGAGTAGGACAAAGTTCATGGATACAGATGCGAGCTCAAGCTGAAGCTGTCAGAGACAGAGAGCAGGGAAAGGCTTTGAGGACAGAATCGGGCCTACTCGCCTGAACTGTAAAAATGGAATAACTTAGCCATATAAAGTCGGTGGCCTGTCACACCTAGGAATCGAATATCCAGCCCATTGATGGCGGATCTGACAGAGAACATGTTGACGGTAGACACACATATGTTTGCGTCTTAGAAACTGGAACTGGAGGGAACATACATGTACTTGTAACATGTATATAGAACCGTTGGGGTCCAAGATAGGGGACATAACTGATCAGGAAAATCCACATTTCCACATTCCCTCCTTGTCCCCTTCTTGCCCTTCACGAGACATCAATCTTCATCATTCCATTGATTTGCTCATGGAGCATCATTTCTTCTTCCTTCCGGTATTCTGAACGGGACCTGTGATGTGGAATGCATGATGTGGCACACAGACCACAAATCGCTGGTCCACCTTGCAGGCATAAACAACAACTGAAGAGCATAAGAAGGCCAATACCTAGGAAGGATAAAACTCTCCATCCCCAGGCTGATATCACACTCCAAAACCACCCGGACCACGTCCAAGTGCCTGGATTCTCGTGTATCTGGCTTACAATCTTATGAAGGCGTGTTATAGCTTTATATACAGATGGCGAATTTTCTGGTATGAATATGCAGCAGCTGGATCCGATGACCCTGCAAGCTCCGCCCCTATCGGCCAGGATGACGTCAAGGACAAGACGATTCTGGAGAACAACAATTCTCATCACTGATTGTTCCTCTGTCAGATTGCCTAGGGCGGCTATAGTCTCGTTTACTACAGCTTCAAGAGTCTTGGTGAGTCTGCGTATCAGCTTACTATTTGATATTGTACCTATATAGGGAAAGATACCTTTATTGAAATCTACATACTTGTCCCATGCCGTCTCAGTATAATCGACAACTGGGAGATCTCTTTGCTCTCTATTGTGTACTAAATGAACATTTCGATAATAATCAGGGGTAGCTAGGAAAACAGGTGGCAAAAGGAATGCTATGTAACAGGTACCATCCCAATCTAGAGGCAGACGCATATATGCCGTCTGACCACATATGAAGTAAGAATGGCGAGAAGCTCTAAATGAAGATTTACCTTGATCACTATATTCTACTGTAGTAACGCATTTGCTATGGCCCATATGTATGGAACCAACTTTTCTTACACATAATTCACCCTTTACTGGGAATACTGACATAGTGGGCAGAATTAGTTCAACTTCGGATTTGACATTCAAAATCATAAGATTAGGCGTAAAATTACCTAATTTATACACTTCATTTTCTAAATCAGTTCCTGTTCTACTGGGGTGACCCTCCTCATTAGGGTGACAGACTTTGAATAAAACTAGATTCAGATTTCCCCATATCCAATGTTGTTGATAAACTGCTGTGTCTGGGTCTATGGAATTTAATAAACTAAACCATGCTCCACAGGAGCCATTGTGTGTGAATGGATGTGGGAAGAAAGGCAGAACTCCTTTGTTATTCTGATAGGGAGGAAGTCGGCCACACACCCAACAATTGGTCGCATTACTAGTCTGATGGGAATGATGTAACATACTAATGAAGGTGTTATTGCGCAGCGCAAGTCTATAAGATAATTCATGTGGCGGTAAGTCACTAAAAGAATGTTCTGCAGCAATATTATAAACATGTCTAGAGATAGGATGATATATGTGCAAAATCACACTCGTAATAATTACTAAAATACTCAATAAAAACAAAATTAATAATGTCCTCATACAGTAGCTACGCAGTGATTTACAATACGCCTGTCGTTTCAACATTTCTCGGGTATTTTCTCTACTCAGGTCCAAGGGATACATGTCGGAGACAATTCAACCGCTTCACCTTGGAGAGGACTTAAACAATCAAATTGCTCGACTGTTTGGGCCTAAGCTTTAATTTATAGCACTGAGAGTCATTCTGTTCAACAAAAGGAAGTTTTGAATCAGTCTGTGAGGGAGTGCAGGGCACAGTGTCTATATCTGAAGGTAGTCCATGGAATTTTTTGACGTGACTTGAATGAATCCACCCTTTACGTCCCTCGATCTTCACGGCTGTTCTTGTGGTCAACAGGACCAACTTGGGTGCTTTCCACCTGGGCTCCAGTTGACTTTTCCTGTCGAAATTTCTCACAAAGACAAGATTACCCGGAACAACGTCATGGGGTTTCGCCTCAGTGTTGTCGGGAAAGGCTGCAGCTACCTGTGAACGAGAAGATTGTAGTGCAGACATCAAGGAAGCCAAGTAATCTGTCAGCATATTACAGTCAACATCAGTTATTTTACGTGGTATAGGCGTCCCCCACATATTCGGTGGTCTACCAAAGATCACCTCATACGGGGATAGCCCTGTTCTAGAGTGTGCTACCATTCTCATGTAAAAGAGTGCAACTGGTAATGCTACTATCCAGTCGACACCTTTCTCTCTACATATTTTGGACAGTCTGATTTTCAGTGTCTGGTTATGTCTTTCTACGAGACCTGCTGCCTCGGGGTGTCGGACACAGTGGAATTTCCACTGATATCCCAACAAGAGTGAGACATGTTTCATTAATTCGGATGAGAAAGGCTGACCGTTATCTGAATATACAACACGTGGTAAACCGTACCGTGGGAAGAATTCTCGAACTAGCTGCTTGGCAGTAGTCGGGGCAGTGTAATCTGATACGGGATACGCCTCTGTCCAACGGGAGAGAGCGCAGACAACTACGAGGACATATTTGAATCCTCGACAACGTTCCATCTGAATATAATCCATCTGGAGGACTTCAAAAGGATGGTCAGGAGGCTGAAATCCACCCTGCTCTACGGGAACACTCTTTCCTGGATTAAACTGACAACATATCATACAGGTACGAACTTTTTGTTTAGCTGCTGCTCGTAAATGTTTGTTGAACCAAATGTGCTGAATGCTGTCTAGCATAGCCTTCTCTCCTAAATGTGCTGGACTGTGAATTGTAGCTATAATGGCTTGAACCATGGAATCAGGGAGAAACCATACAGATTTCTCCTTCGTCATCCATCCTTGATCTGTCTGGATCCCTCCTAGTTCAGTCCACTTCTTTATTTCTTCTGCTGTGGCATGTGTCTGTATGTCAATTACGTCAAGTGCGGGATCCTTAATTGTCATACACAGTGTTGGTGTCTGAACTATTGGCTTTGTCATGTCTAATGTGCGATTCTGAGCAGTCTGTTTAGCTGTTCTGTCAGCTAAATCATTGCCTTGAGAAATGGTATCAGTAACCTTCGTGTGTGCTTTACATTTCATAATCGATATAGCAGTGGGTAGATGTATTGCATCTAACAAAGCATGAATGAGGGGCCCGTGCTGAATGTGGGCACCATGGGACGTTAGATAACCTCTCTCTCGCCACAGCACGCCGAAGTCGTGTACAACTCCGAATGCATAACGTGAGTCAGTGTATACATTAACTTTCTTATTTGTGGCTTGAATACAGGCTTGTGTTAGAGCAATAAGTTCTGCTGCTTGGGCTGACAGAGTATCTATACAATGTGTCTCAATAACTTCAGTGTCTGTTGTGACTGCATACGCGGCCACTAAATCTCCTGTACTTGCTCTCATGCATGATCCGTCTACATACAACGTCAGGTCTGGATCTAACAATGGAACGTCTGTCAAGTCTTGTCTAGGTTTCGTCTTTATTTCAATGATTTCAACACAATCATGAGCTAGTGGGTCTGTTCCAATTACAGGTAATAGTGTAGCAGGATTCAATGTATTACACCGTCGGATCTCTATGTGTGGTTGAAACAATGTCAGTTCATAACCGGTAAGTCTTGCTATGGTCAAGTGTTGTGTTTGTGTTCGGTTCACAAGAACCTCTACTGCATGTGGTACTTGTACTGTCAATGGGTGTCCTAATACTATGGCATCGCTTTGTCTGATTGCTAAAGCTGTCGCTGCCACTGATTTCAGGCATGCAGGCAAAGCCTGAGCTACGGGATCTAATGTACTGGAAAAATAAGCACATGGCTTGCGTGATCCTGCTTGATCCTGAGTGAGTACTGACAAGGCAGTACCTTCGCGTTCTGTAACAAAGAGTGTAAAAGGTTTGCTATAACATGGTGTTGCTAAAACAGGTGCTTGACATAAAGCTTCCTTTAGGCTTTCAAAAGCTTGTGTATGTTCCTGAGTCCAAGGGAGAACAGTCGATGTGGCTGCCTCCTGTGTGGTTAACTGAATGAGTGGTTTTGCTAGAAATGCGTACTGAGGGATCCACTGCCTACAATATGAAGTGAGGCCTATGAAAGCCCGCACCTCCTTTTGTGTCTGGGGTATTGACATGTTAGCAATTAACTGAATGCGATCTGGTGTAAGCTGCCTTCCCTCCTTGGACAGCGAGTGACCAAGATAAATAACTCGCTGAACACAGAATTGCAGCTTAGAAGGGGACACCTTGTGCCCCTTGTCGGCTAGGAAATGTAAAACTGTCAGAGAAGCTTTTTCACATTCTGGCTCGCTTCTCGCGGTGATCAGCAGATCATCGACATATTGAAGCAGTGCAGTATTGACTGGCATGTGGATACTGTCAAGTTCTCGTTTCAGTGCTTGGCTGTAGATGCTGGGACTTTCTGTAAATCCTTGAGGAGCGCGTGAGAATTTAAAGCTGCGCCCATTTAAACTGAATCCGAACAAGTATTGGCTTTCCGGATCTATTGGGACGCTGAAAAAGGCATTCTTGAGATCAATTACAGTAAAAAATGTTGCTTCGGAATCAATTGCTGTCAATAATGATGATATATCAGGGACCACAGGGAATTGTGGTACAATACACTTGTTTAGTTCACGCAAATCAATAACCAATCGGTACACTGGTGGAGCAGTAGGATCAGTTCGTTTAAGAATCGGAATTATCGGTGAATTACATACATTGGAGTCTGTTTCTACAACTACTCCCTGGGCAATTAGCTCATCAATGATTTTCAGCAAAGCCACTACAGCATCATGCGGTAACTTGTATTGTCGCATTCGTGGTAGTACCACTCCTGCTTTCAATGTAACTCGATAGGGTGTAATGTTCATGCAGCCAACATCCGTAGGGCCTTGTGCCCATAGATGTACTGGTAAAGTCTGTAGTCGGGGATCCATGTCTCTAGACACATAGTGACCTTTAAAATCACGCAAAAACAACCTTACTCCTTCCGGAGAACAACATATTATGGCTCCTAGTGCTTTCAGAGTCTTAATTCCTAACAGATTTTCTGGGCATGATTTAGTAAGCAATAAATCTGTAGTTCGTGTCAAAGGTCCTATCGTAAGTGGTAGAGGCTGTGATACTTCATTAACAATAGGTTTTCCTGAAAAACCAAGGGAAACATTTTGAGAGCCTGAGAGGGGTGCCCCTGGAACTTCACTACGTTTTATGGTTGTTCGACTTGCCCCTGTATCGAGTAAGAATTTTCTATCTTGACCTAATAATTCACTATGTACATAAGGTCCTTCTTGATCTACCGGAATCTCGATAAGCGGTAAGTCAACTTCCCTCTCTAGGCTGGTTCATGCGTAACGCTGATACTCAGGGTATTCATACTGTGCAGTCTGATACATTTGTCGTGTTGTGGTTTGTGTGGCAGTAGCAGGCAACGGTGGTGCAGCTGGCACAAACTGTATGGGTTGCTGTGAGGCTGGCATAGACTGTTGCTGAACTGGCATGGACTGTCCATGCTGCATAGCTCCTTGTTCATTCTGATCTTGTCTAACTAATCGTGGTCTCTCTTTTGCAATACCTGTAGCTATATTACGTTTCAGGACTTGACAATCATGTACATAATGGCCTAGTTGTTTACAGTAATTGCAGGTTCCTTTTACAGGAACTGCAGAATCACCAGAATGTGTCACACCCTTTTTGTGACCATCTGCTGGTACTGTCTGAGAAACTAGCATTTTCATTTTTGTATCCTTCATGCGTCTATGCTCGTGTTCTTGTTCATCCCTAATTCTATTGTGATGATACTGTAACATTTGTAGCATTTGCGACGGAGTGTTACTTTGCCAGGTACTCTCGAATTTCAATACTCTATTCTTCACTGGAGGCAATGCATTTTCCACTAATTTTGTCACAAATAAATGTGGATATGAATCACTACTTGCTTTTATACCACTATTTATACCAAAACATTTTTCAAATCGAGCATAATAATCGCTTGTGTCTTCATCTTGCTTTTGTTTACAGGCTGTGATTGCACCCCAATCTTCCTTTTTTGTAGTTAATAAACGTGGTAGTACCTGTACTAGTAAACCTGGTAATAGTTTAACTTTATCCCCGAGCCCTGAACCTGCAGCTCGGCCCCTTTCTTCCTCTGCTAATGCTGTCCAGTCTATCTTTTGGTCTCCCACTTCCCACTCTTTTTCTTTCAGTTTTTCATATATGCCAGCAGGCAAAAGCACCTTTAATATCGTCATAATATCAGGAAAGGTGTACTCTCCCATCAGTAACATGTCTTTAATTTCTCGGTGGAAACCCGCTGGGTCTTTGTCATGACTAGGTACTACTTTTTTCATTTCTAATAATTCCATTTTTGATATGGGTGTGTAAACAAATACACGGTGAAACTCATTGTCTTCGCCTTTTATTGGGTGCACTTCCCGTAAAGGATTTTGTCTATCCATGTAGTACGGTGCTCTTTCTCTGGGGGGCAAGGAGAGAGAATCCGGACTTACAAAAAGGACATACTGCTTACGTGACACTAATATCTCTTTAATTAGCTTGTTACTAGAACCTCTCCATCTGTTCGTGAGTAGTTCCGTTAATATATCAGGTAAAGGACCAGGGTCAGCATGTTGGCTCTTATATAATATGAGGAGTTGCTGAATCATATATATTCCAGCTAAACGTTGTTCATCTGTACTGAGGTTAAAAAACGTGTGTGCTACGGTCTCATCACCGTATTTTTCAGGACTGTCAATCCAGTGAACGGCTGATCTGGCTAATTCTTGCTCATCCATGGAATCGAGGAGGTGGTAACCTCTTCGTTCTCGTAGTATTTTATCTGCGGCTTGAAACAAATGTTCAGGAGACTTCAGATTCATTACAGGCGTCGGATACGTTCTGCTATTATTTGGACATACAGAGTGTATGGGATCAGAAAAACATCTAGTATTTTCACAAGATCTTCCTCTGCCTACATAGGCTATGGTCTCTGACTGTCTTGCAGAGTTCCCTGATTCGGACACTTCATCTTGCTCAAACTCGTCTGTTCCCAATCTTTCTTCATGAATACGCTCTATTTCTTTACGGATTTTTCGGCACATGGCTATTATACAATTTTGCTTATCGTGTCTCCCTTCTGATATATTCTGACTCCATCTTGTAAGAATAAGCATTGCATTCGGGTCTACCCCCGGACGATCTTGATTTCTGATTACACAGTTTATGAGGAAACGTAACAGTTCCCCCTGTATCTCTACTTTCTGGAATTCCATAGCTCTGTTAATACATCCTGGATCTCGTCCTGTTTGAACAAAATGATATATGTTATCTAGATGCGTAGTCATTCCTGGTAACCTTGCTAAATACTCTGCGGCTCGTCTGATACGTAATGATGCCAGGACCATTTCGTCCTCTTTACCAACCACTGGGTCATATCTACAATTTACAAGGAGTTCCTTAAGCGTACGTTCACTTACGAATTTAGGTGTACGTGAATGCGCTGACTCTTGAAAGACAAGTTTATTTATTCTAGGTGGTGTAAAAGTACTGCTAGCACCTCCCGTGGCCCCATCTGGGGCGTCGGGTGTGAATGGATTCGTTGAACGTGACACAGCAACTATGGGTGTCGATACCCCTATAGGATCGACTGCGGAGACAGATGCGGAAACAGATGTGCTTGCCGAAGCTTGTATCGGGACTTGCTGTTGCACGGGGACAGATACCTGATCCTGACGTTGAACCCCTCCGCCAGACGGTCTATGTGGTGCGGCGTTAGCATACTCGGGAGCTGCATCGTCTAAATATGAGGAAAGGAAAACATCTTCTGCGGTTCTGGGATGCCCCTTTGGATGTACCTTAATTGGAAATAATGGGGGTGGCAAGTCTTTTGGTATCTCTGGAGCAGCCTTAGGTAGTCCTTCGGCTAGAAGGGGATACATACCATTCATAAGAGCATTTCTTTGTCTATTCACTTGTTCTGATTTCACTCGGATACCTTCCTCAATTAATAGATTTTCTTGAACTTTATTTGAACTTTCTTTACTCCTCTCTTCTTGTCTACGTGCTTTTTCTGTTCGTCTATGAGATTCTTTACGCCATAACTCAACAGCGTCTTTCTGTGACTGTCTGACCTTTCTTTTCCATAACTCTTCCTCCACTTTCATGATGCACTCTGCATCCCAGGTTCCCGCTATGGGCCACCTTTGACTTTCCGGTAATCCTTTGGTATAATCTACCCATAGATCAAGAAACAATATGGCATCTAAGCCATGCTTATGGTACATGAAATGCCCTGGGGTGTCCCTAGGAGGAATAGGAACTGCTTCTTCAAGCACCCCTTTTCTGGTAGTAATCTGTCTTAACTTCGAGAAGAGCGGCATATTGACAACTGATCTGATACTTACTCTTGAACTTTCTTAATACGAAAAACACCATAAATGAACAGTGAACAATGAACAGTCATTCATACCACAATATGCAAGACATTTCTGAATACTTTAAACATTAAACATTAAACATTATAACAATGATCGACAATGATGACAGTCTGCCTAACTAATCACCACGCTGAATTCTTGACAATAACTGAATACTTCGGAATACTTGATATACTGCTAAACAGTACATATACACTGCTAAACAGTGCAGACCGGATTTGTGTACCCAAATCCGTCTTGACCGGCACAACCTATGTGCGCGTCAACACGCCTCCCCGGCGATGGTACTCACCGAGTAGCTCCTTGAAACGGAAGGCCTCAGAGAATGGACAGGACTCGATAACTGCGGACATCGGACCCTCTGGACGTCGGGATTTCGGAAAACCTGGTGGGCCTCTGTATACCTCGGATCTTGCTCTCTCAGCTAGGCTCTGGTCGGGATACTTCGCACTTCTCACCGCCTCGTCTGGGTTGATCGCAGCCTCAGTCGCCCCCGCTTGACCGGAGGGAGCTTACAGGAAATCCTGCTGGTACGCGTTTATGGTCCGTCCAGCTGTGGCAGGAGACCGGGCCTGCAACGCACCGCCGGCGCGTGAGATGAGAAAGTGTCCCTATTCGGGCGCCATTATGTGGTAAATAAAAATACCGGACTGAATTTCATACGGAATCTTAAAATAAAGTAAATAGCTCAAAATAACAAGAGGCAGAATCCGTGGTATAAGAGGTTTTCTAATGGGCTTTATTCCATTCAAATGGCCGACTCGAGTCGCGGCCTTCAGGTTCCGTCACCACGAGGGTTCAGGAAGTGAAGTACAATAATTTATTAACAGACATGTATTTTTATAATAAGTACATTACAATGAAACGAATGTAGAAGGCGTAACATTTGATAAGAAAAGTGACAAAACAGTGACATAATCGAAACTAGGCGTAATAAGGAATAAAAGAAACATGATTGGTTAGAATTATCAGACATAGGTGGATCTATAAGATAATACTTGGCATAGATGCGCGCGCGGCAGCATGACGTGTAATTGACGTGCAACTAGGGGGTGAAGGGGACTTGACATTTAGCTCTACATGTGGAGACGAGAAGTCTGGGGGTCAAGTCAACCTAATCCCAAATCATATCTAACATCCTATGTTTAAAGAACTATGTTATCCACAAGGAAGAGACTCTCGGACAGAATCTATTCTATACTGACTGTGTACGTGTACAAGCGTCTAAGTGTCTATATGAGATGCGAGGGATAGAAAACTTTCCATGGCAACAGGGCTATGAATCATTTGCAGGAGGACGGAAAGGCTGAGTCCCTTGCTTGTGAGCTAAAGGAAATGTTTACCTAAATCACTGGACAGGAATGCATCGGCTGGAGAGCAAAATAGATAATTCGAAGGTGAAATACAGCTTCTTGGCAGACAGGCGAAAACTGGCCGAGGCAGGCACCGTTAGCTGCACAGGGAGTAGGACAAAGTTCATGGATACAGATGCGAGCTCAAGCTGAAGCTGTCAGAGACAGAGAGCAGGGAAAGGCTTTGAGGACAGAATCGGGCCTACTCGCCTGAACTGTAAAAATGGAATAACTTAGCCATATAAAGTCGGTGGCCTGTCACACCTAGGAATCGAATATCCAGCCCATTGATGGCGGATCTGACAGAGAACATGTTGACGGTAGACACACATATGTTTGCGTCTTAGAAACTGGAACTGGAGGGAACATACATGTACTTGTAACATGTATATAGAACCGTTGGGGTCCAAGATAGGGGACATAACTGATCAGGAAAATCCACATTTCCACACTGCCACCGGATATGTGGCAACTTACCCGGAAACAGGATCATGCTGCGTATTTAGGAGGAGACTGGACTGCCATCATAGCAGCCGACAGGGATAGGAAACCTGGTCAGAAACCTAGTCAGCTCATACTGGATCTTACTGGTAACATACTTACTTATATAAAAATGATGGTTCCGGCAAGGAAAATAGATTGGGCACTTCTCACTGCTTGTAAACAAAAACAGGGAGAGGCCGTCCCTGATTTCTTTACTCGCTTTGAGGAAGTGTTCCACGATTTTAGTGGGCAAGATACTTCTACACCTACGGGTGAGCATTTATTTGTAGATCGATTTGTAGGAAATTTACTTCTCGAGGTATCTGTTCGCCTTAATAAAAATATGAAAGGACCTGGGCTTCGGTAACCCCGAAAGCTATATTAGATATGGCTCAGTATTATCAGAATCAGTGAGCAAGAACGGAAAGAAGGAAAACTAAAAGAATTGAAAACTAAGGTAATGATGATCAAGGCCTATGGACCCCAAGGTCGAGGTCATGGTGAAACCTATGGTCAGAATTTCAGACAAGCAACTCCAGTAGGGCCACCGCGTAGACAAACTCCACGGGGCCAGATAAATGTGCTTATTGTAAGGAGAAAGGACATTGGCGTTCCGAATGTCCTGTTTTAGCTGTTGGAAGGAGAGGAAGGGGACAAGTGAATGGTAGCCGGGGGACTCCAGTTCCCCGACAGCAGCTACAACAAGCTCAAGCTCCAGAGAAAAATAGGTCAGAAAATTATTTTGATCAACGAAATAATCAATATTCTATGGAGGATTGGGAATCGGAGGAAACTGTGGGAACGCACTTTGCCTAGGACAGCGTAGGACAAGGAGGACCAGTTGAGATACCTGTAGACCAGTCAGGACCCTATATAACAGCCACCATAGTTGGGCAGGATCAGATATTTTTAGTGGATACAGGGGCAACACACAGTGCGATATCTCAAAAACTGGTCCCTGGGACACACTTGTCTGGCCAAGTAATCACATCAATAGGTTTTGATGGAACACCAACTCCTAGCCCTGTGTCCCAAAGACTACCTGTGCAGGTTGAGAATTTCATCACTCTAGCTCCCTTTTTACTTCCCCCACACGCTCCTGATAATTTGATGGGACTTGATCTTTTGAAATATTTCCATGCTACTATACATTGTTCCCCGTCTGGAGTACATGTCATTTTTGGGAAAAAGACATTGCCTAAACAATATAATTTCTCTTTATGCACGGATCTTGATTCTGTTCCTCCATGCGTTTGGGCTACTGCTGACACAGATGTGGGAAGAATGGACATTTCCCCAGTACACATACAGGTTCCGGAGGGTGCTTCCTTACCAAGGGTCCCACAATATAATATATCGAAAGAAGGTGAGGATGCGCTAATATCTATCAATGACGACATGATACGTACAGGAGTCATTGTGGAAGTTTCCTCTAATGTATGTAACAGCCTTATTCTTCCTATCCTTAAAAGGGGCGATGGAACACGAGACAAGGTTTACCGATTTGTGATTAACTTAAGAGAAATAAACAAAATAGTGGTTCCTCAATATCCTGTCATCTCTGATATTACGACCCTATTGACATTAATCCACCTAGAGCCACTGTATTTTCGGTTATAGATCTCAAAAATGCTTTTTTCTCTATTTCTATACATAAGGATAGTAGATATTTGTTTGGATTCTCATTAAGGGGCCGCTCATTAAGATTTTGTAGAGCTCCACAAGGTTATACAGACAGTCCTAGCATTTACAGCCAGGCACTTAAACGACAATTTGATGAACTTCTTTTGCTACCTGGAGTTACACTTGTGCAATATGTCGATGACATTTTGCTAGAAGCAGCTACAGTTGAGCATTGAAAAGAGGCCACTCTCTCCCTATTACATCATCTTGCTGTTAAGGGACATAAGGTCTCTAAGAAAAAGTTGCAATATTGTCAGTCTGAGATCACTTATGTGGGTCTACTCATGTCTAAGGAAGGCCGCACTCTTTAGACAGGATTCAAACCATCCTAAAAATTCCCATTCCAAGTACTCAAAAAGAAGTCAGGGCACTTATCGGTATTACTTCCTATTGGAGACAGTGGATCCCCAACTTTTCACTTATCATCAAACCTTTTTTGTCTCTGGTTACTAAAGACACTCCCTTTCCTCTACCATGGACATCTGAATGTCAACAAGCATATCAGCAGCTTCGTGCATCCCTTTGTTCTGCTCCAGTGTTAGGCACCCCAGACTATGCTAAGCCTTTCATATATGTACACGAGAGAGAAGGATATGCATTGTCAGTTTTGACACAACCGTATGGTAGTAAGCATTGTCCATGTGCTTATTTTTCGGCTGTATTATACCCAGTGGCCAGAGAACTTCCAGGCTGTCTTAGAGCGGTGGCCGCCACAGCCATCTCTATACGACAATCTGAAGGGATAGTGTTGAGTAACAAGCTTATGGTTATGGTACCACATTCCGTAGATGCACTCCTTAATCAGACCAAGACATAACACCTGACTACCGCTAGACTCACAGGACACAAACTTACGCTCTTGGCACCCCATATCACACTCAAGAGATGTTTGACATTGAACCCAGCTACATTGTTACCTTTGCCAGCTGAACAAACTCATGATTTGGACAACTGTATTTTCTGACAGAAGAACAAACTAAGGGAAGAATAGATTTTAAAGATACACCTTTGTTAGATGCTGGGGGGTAATTATGGGTGGATGGTTCCGGTTTGAGATTACCTGATGGCACAACATCTGCATCCTATGCCATAACCACATTACAAACCGTGATAGAAACAGCCCGTATTCCGCAAAAATCTGCCCAAGCAGCTGAACTCGTTGCGCTTTTAAGGGCCTGTGAACTTAGTGAAGGATTATCAGTGAACATTTACACAGACAGTCAGTATGCATTTGGTATGGTGCACAATTTTGGCAAGCTTTTGAAGGAAAGGGGATTCCTAACCTCCCATGGTTCAAAAATACAGCACAGTGAATTGGTAAATAGTCTTCTCATTGCCAAAAAGTGTAGCCATTATCAAATGTAGTGCCCACGGGAAAATCACAGAAAAAGTGGGACAAGTAAATGCCTTTGCAGATGAAGTTGCATGTACTACTATCCCAAGCTGAAAGATGGAAAAATATGTATACGGAGATCAAGGAAATATAGCAGTCAGCTACGGAACAAGAAAAGGCAGAATGGAAAAAGAAAGGAGAGTTAGATGATGAGGCATGTTGGAGGTCCAAAGATATACTGAAATGGAAGTTGCCCTATGCCTATTTACTGCCCTTTGTAACCATGGCTCATGGACCTGCTCATGTTAGTGCCAAAAACACCATTTCCCAACTAGAACAGGTTTGGGATATTCAGCACATTCGGAAAACAGCAGAGCATTTGGTTAAGCATTGCATGATATGTCTACAGCACAATCCCGGGAAGGGAGTATCAACCCCTACCGGTAGATTTTCTCCACCCCAGGCTTCATTCGAAGCACTTCAAATGGATTATATTCAGTTAGAGCGCTGCAATAATTTGAAGTATGTATTAGTAGTGGTTTGTACCTTTAGTAAGTGGGTGAAGGCTTATCCAACCAAAGACAACACAGCCTTGACAACAGCTAAAATTCTGTTAAAGGAGTTCTTCCCCCGTTTTGGGTTTGTAGAGTCCTATGGAGAGACAATGGCCCCCACTTTACTGGCCAGATAATAGAGTACCTAATGAAATGTTTAGGGGTAAAACAGAAGTTTCATGCTGCTAATTATCCCCAGGCAGCGGGTCTAGTAGAGAGGTACAATGCCACATTGAAGATTAAACTAGCGCAGATACAGGCAACAACGTGCCTTAATTGTCCAGATGCTTTGCCCCTAGCATTGTTATCTATTTGTTTCATCCCACATAGTAAGATGGGACTTTCTCCCTACGAAACAGTTTTTGGCAGACCTATGAATGTAGGGGGACCCCCAAGGCTAAATGTGATAAAGGAAATACAGTACCCTATTTTGAGTGATTACCTGAAAAATTTGACTGAAAAGTTGTCTCTGATTTACCAACAGGTGCATGAAGCTATACCAGACAAATCAGAGGGTCTGGCTCATGGTCTCCAACCCGGTGAATTTGTCCTGATAAAGAATTTTCAAAGTTCTAAGAATCTGGAACCTCGTTGGAAGAATGCGGAACAAGTTCTGCTGGCAACCCGAACTGCCGTCCGTGTCACCAACAGACGCAATTGGATCAACGCTGCACACTGTAAACTAATCCCAGCAACCGTTCTCCAACCAGAAGGTAGAAACGATCTGTAAGACATCTTACAAACTCAGAAGAGTGTTGCTCCTCTGAATGAAGAGGCTTTGTTTCCTGATCAAAGTACGGCTTCGGCAACCAGGTACAATTTACGACCAAGGAAGGGAAGGAGCAGATGGAGATACCGGAGGACCAGTTTCAATTAGTGGGATGGTTCGGCTGTGACATGGTAGAATCACAGAATCGGCTGAACTAGGTTCAGTTTGGGTTGTGATACGTGTTCAGTGGTGCCACGGTCTCTCTCCGACCTGTGGTTGTATTAATACCGAGAAGGAGAAATGCAGAAATTGGGATCAAAAGTAGCGAAGCAATGACAAGACTCTGTGTATGGTGACTCTGATCATATTATTGATAATATTGGCAGCAGTTTTTTGGACAATGGAGAAAGTGATTCCGGCTCTAAATGTATTGCCCGCTACTACCCCTGTCCCCACGTAACATTATTACTTCACCCTTCCCTACCATGAAAAAAAACATTGAATGTCACACCTCAATAACACTTTCATACAAATGTTACATCATACTCATAATGCTACAATTACTACTAACTGCTGGGTATGTGGAATGTTGCCGGCCCATCAGAAGGGAAGAACGCCTCTCATTCCCCTGCCATTTTCACATAATGGCTCTTGTGGATTCTGGTTCGCACTGTTGTGGGCCTCTGCTGTTGATAATATTGCTCCACTGGATGTAGGAAGACTTAATAGACAGCTAAATCAGGTATTTTAGCCCGTGATGAAGGCCTCCCACAGGCCAAAGGAACTGTATGGGAAATGGAGGAGTATCGTCGAGGAAATTCCTCCACAAGATATGTTTTCCTAACACTCCAACAGCCAAAGGTAATGGCCCTCCTGTCATCGCTGTTACTAGAGCCCAAGCAAATCTCTGTGTAAGCAGTGTTGGCAGTATTCCTGTGGGAAAAAGTGACTGTACTACAGTACTGAATATCACTGGAACGAACAATAGTAGTTTTCTATCTTACCATAACACTTACTTCATTTGTGGAAACAAAGGTTGTCATCATCTACCAGATGGATGGTCCAGAATATGTTATGTGTCCTTTTTGCTTCCTCCCGTGTTCTTAGCACCTGCATCTTATCACAAAGACCAAAAATAGTTTGATGACGTTTCCTTGAACCGGTTCAAAAGAACTATAACTAATGATGAAGTAGATCAAACCGATACTGCATTACAGCAATATGTTGACTTTAATTTGAGATTCTTCTTCTTTGTTGGTGCAGCCCTAAATAGTAGAAAGATTAGACGTCTGACCCGAGTGGTTGAAGCAGTAACTAATCAAACAGCGATGGCTCTGGGAAATATTACAGAAGAGCTCCAAATTACAAGAATTGTAACTTTACAAAACAGGATGGTGTTAGATGTAGTCATAGCTGATCGTGGTGGAGCATGTCGCATTATTGGGAGTAGCTGCTGTGTGTTTATCCCTGACCACGCCCCATCTGTTTATGACGCCATTTCCAAATTGCATAAAATAGCTGCGGAAATACACCAAGACCAAGGAACATGGACTTGGTCTGAGTGGTTATGGGGAATCATTTCTACTTGGGGCTAGAAATTGTTAATGGGAATAGCAACCATAGAAATCATCTTTCTCACCTGCTGTTGCTGCATTAAATGTGCCCCTACGATATGTACAGCTTGTATAGCCACTTGTAATAATATTAAACCGCCCCCGATCAATGTATCGAGAAATAATGATGCAAACAAAAATGTATGAACTTATTAACATTGATATACGAGATTAATATATGTACTTATAAAATGGATTCATCATAGGCTGAAAAGGAATGACTGTTGAAATGTAAAATCTGATTCTCTTGTTTTTTGATTAAGCTATGCCTCATCCATTTTTCACCCCTGCCCTACTTCCAGCCTGGCTCCATCCTTGACACTGCATCTGTATAAACATGAGTAAAGAATCTAGATTGGGGCACTGTAGGCTGTGTATACATGCAGAGTCCGTGCAAAAGAACAGCTGGCATCCGCTTCGGGTTTTTCAGACAATGGTAAAGCATCAAGTAAAGTTTACTCAGATAGCATATCTTGTTGTGCAGCCTGAGGACGCGACAATTGCACAAGACTCCATGGCTGTTTATTCTTACAGTTACCTCATTTGTGTGTTCTTCCCAAAGCTCTGTTTACCTCTGGGCATACCTTGTTTGTGATCTTTTGCTATAAAAACCCATGTATCCGTCGTTCGGAGTGCTTCCTCCTAGAGTATCTCTATGGTGCTTGTCGGATGAGGCCCCATTCATGAATGCTAATAAATGACCCTTGGTTTGTACTTCGCTCCAGTGTCGCTTCCTCCTTCCTTGAAAAGAACCCGTGGACTTAGGGTGACAGAACACCAGTGGGTTTTCAATAATCCACCTCCACACTACCTACTATCCTAACCAGATGCCAAGGAGTAAGACCTTGTGAGCCTGATGCCTAGGTTTCCTCATCCCAAACACATGTCCAATGATCAAGGCCTCTTAACCCAAGTTGGATGTCTAGAGCTTCTGACACTAAATGATTGTTGAAAATAAAGGTCCCTTGTTCCTACCTAAGGTTCCTGATCCTAGCCGCATATCCAGAGAGCGAGGCCTCATTGTCCTAACATGATATCCAGCCCCTCTTACACCAAGAACGATGCCCAGAGAACGAGGCCTCTAGATCTTAACCAGATATCTAGGCTCTTGAACATAACCGCATGCCACAGACTGAAGGGATTCCATGCAGTGCTTAAGCTGTAAAGATTTTTAAAAATACGTTCAGGACCCAAAGGTTTAAAAATATATATATTTTTATCCGATTGCTGTCAAGGCTCCTTTTTCCATGGGAAGCAGGGTCAAGACTGATTTGCATATGGCGGGGTCCAAACTGAGGTGCCATGGTGAGCAAATAAACAATGGATTTAACCCAGATCTGTGACTGCCCTAAGTTGGCAGGGTCTGCCCAGGCATTTCCTGTGCTTGCTGTTCCACTGGATTCAAGCTAGCCTGGCTCATGAGGGATGATACACCGAAACCCCAGTCCCAGGATGCTTGTCTCCGGTCCAGAGAGGACCTGCCTTCGCAGTTTGGACTGGACTATTCCCATGGAAAGTAGGGTCAAGACTGATTTGCATATGGCTGCGTCCAAACTGGGGTGGTATGGTGAGCAAAAGAACGATGGATTTACCCCAGATCTGTGACTGGGGGAGAATGTTTGACAATGTGCAGCATTCTGTCCACCATCTTTTTGTGTTTCTTTTTCCTTTAGTCACTCTTTCATATATGTCTATATCCCCTTTTTCTGAGTTTCTTTTACTTTGATAGAGTCAAAGTGTGCCAAGGAAAACTAAGTCTTGGACCCCAAGAATGAGTACCATTCCCCGGACTAGGGCCCCTGCAGCACAAATGAAGCACTGATTTCATCCATCACTAACTCTGCTGTTCGAGTGAGCGCTGGTGTATGCCTGGACGTGGCTCACGAGCTCGCTGTGCCATAGGACTCAAGCGCCACCTCACTCACAAACCCAATAGGACCAGCTCCAGTGAGTACCTCTTGTGAATAACTCCTGGTATCCCTCCACGCTCATGTATTGATAGTATTGCATGCAATTGGTCAACCGAGTCCTAGCTTCACAGTCAGTGCTTATTTTGAGCCAGTGGTGGCACCGGCACTCTTCTTTGGCGACCAGCACTCATTTTTCCTCATCAGACTTCGACCCAGACCAAAAGAGGGAAAAACACACAGGAGGGAAAGGAGGAGGAAGAGAAAGACGGAAAAACCAAGCGCAAGAGCGGAAAGCACGGACCTGCAAGAATGAGGCAAGGGGGCAGGGAGTGTCTGGTGGTGTATTACACGAGGCCTGAGGTGGAATTACCACTACGCAGCCCTGGTATTCGGCGCGCCGACATTCAATAGCGCCGGCCGCGGCCTTCTGAGCACAACTTTGGGCCCGACACTTGTTCCGCCATAAACTACGCACTGTTACTGACACAACGTACGGTTATTGTTCCAACATCTACCTTTGGCTGTGGCCACGGAGCACAAGAGAGGGGCGGGGGGGCCTGCGATTAAAATCAGCATTGATCAAAACAGAATAAACAAATAAAGAGGCGCCCCCTACAAGGCCCCATTTGCCTTGGTTCCGAGGGTAATGAAATCTAAAGTGAACGACAGCTTAATTCACCGACGGCGAAAGGTCGCAGCCTACGACTGTGGGTTCAAATACATGCAAATGTGCAGGCCGGAGGGGCCGGGGCGGGCGCCACAGAGCGTCCATGGGCCCTGCGCCGGCGCGGACGCCAGTCCCACCGAGATACGGCCAGTAATGGATGAGCCGTACAGTAACCATTTACAGATAAAAATAATAGAAGCGAAAGTGTACTTTACATGATAAAAAAGATGAAGGGGGAGGCCCTGGTTCCAGAGGCTGGACGGCGGGAATTAGCCATCCGCACAGGAGATTGATGCCGCATGGACTGACCTTGGCTGCGAGCAGGGGCCGGTGATGTATGTACGAGCCGCTCCCTGCTAAATGGACCCAGATTTGTAGCACTAATATACATGGAAGCCCAGAACCGCCGTCGGAACGGCCATAAATCAGATGCCACTTTCGGTGTCATTTCTGGTTTAGACCCCCCCATTGTTCCATCTCTTTAATTCATGTCACTGCCTTCTGTTCATCTGGAGCACTTCTACAGAATGTTCCACTGAGGCTACCTGACTACTTCTATCAAATTAACAGGACAAATTAGCCATGCAGGCTGGCTGTGAGGCTCTGGGACCCAAAGGAGCGTCGGGGGGCTTGTTTGGGCTTGATACTGCCCCCCCCCCCCACACACACACACTGCTTGACAACGAGCTTGTGTTTCTTTTACAAACAATAAAAAATCCCGACACCGTCAGCAGCGTATATTTCATAACTGAAACCACAGTCTCAGAGAGGGGCGTCAAACAGCGTGGACTCGTCGGCCGCCGTAGATGGACGTTCAAACTGACCACTAGGAAAAGCGAATTCCCTAACCTTTGAGACTTCGCAATCATGCACGCTTTGGAATGCTTCAGGGTGCATTAAAGGCCATCTCACAAGCTCATCAACCCCTCGAAAGGTGAAATGTCAGATCTTATATAACACCCCAGGCTGCACCAGCCTACCCGTAGCCTTCTTAGCCCCACCCCGGATAAATTCAACTATTAACAGATGTCAGCAACAGCTGACACTAGAGTGACCCGGGGTTCAGTTAACGTTTTCAGGGACAAAGTCATAACATTTCAGAAATATGGAAGTCACTAAAACTTTGAAAGTATAAACCCTTTTTTCATTACCAGGTTAGAACCATGCAACTTCGAAAACAACAGCCATTCACAGGGGGAGATAGATCCAGGCAGAATGCAAAGAAAAAGTCCAAAGGGCTTTGCAGCACAAGGAGGCGCCAAGGTATACTGTGGAGGGAAAGATGTGCCAGCCAGCAAGGTTCGGAATAGGCCTCAAGCTTCACCGCGGGAAGGGTTCTTTCAAACACGCTGCAACCTATGGGACCTATTGGCTGTCTGGCTTCTAGTTTTTAGGTCTCGCCTGACCCAGCGCATGCGCTGGTCTGGCGAGACTTATTGAGAGGGCTCCAAAAAGTGCTACCAGGCCAGCCTAGAGATACAGTGCATGTGCACGGGCACGCGCGCCGCGCTTTACCGCGATTAGTTTCACTTTCGGGGCCGCTTGGCATAGCCAATAGGTCTCGCTTTTGGGACCTTATAAGTATTTAGTTATGCAACTGTCGGATGGCTAAACACTTATAAGGTCCCAAAGGCGAGACCTATTGGCTATGCCAATGCTTGTTAGAATTGTCCTAAAGAGCGCATCGGATGCCTCTCCTTGCACAATGTGCAACAGTCCCCTTACTCGGTGCACTTTGTCACCCAGCACCGACTAATTCTAGTTTTCTCCTTCCAGTTTGTGCTTATGCTCACACCTAAAAATCCAAGTAGGCCTTCAGACATACAAACATGCATTGTGTTGATAAAAGCACCAATATGGGACACTGCTGGAGATCATCGCGCTCACAACAGTGATGACAACCGAAGCGACACCCATGCCCCCGAAAAAACACAGGACATGCATCAAACACAGCACAGATCTGCAATGGCCGTGCTCACAAAACCACTCCCCTATCATGTGACAATACACACCACAATCTCCAAATTACACTGAGCTCGAGCAACCTTCCAACACAATCCATGGCTGACTGTTGCGGCTTCTCAACATAAATAATCTCCCCTCAAATACTACTGTCTCCATTTCATGCAACACAGCAACTTTAGTTACTGCTTTGTGTGAAAACTCAGCACATCGGCTGCTTTCTTTCTCCAGGCCAGACGCTCTTACATATAATGGCCAGCAGTATGGATGACGTGACTCCTATACCTTGCAGCCCACATCTTTTATAATATTTCATACGCACCAATTTAATCCTTCTTAATGCTCTCTATATAACAGAAAGGGCCACTGGGATTATGTGGCAGGGAAGCACTAAATTATGTGGCAGGTGGGATGCCACATCACCTGGTGATGACTAATACCAGCTTCATATGTGGTTCTCCGTGTACAGCTGAGTGCAAAACCACCACTGGCAGCTGAAGAAGCCTGTGTGGCACATCAAACCTTCATTTAATACCCCCTGCAGCATCTTCGTTAAAAGAAATATATATATATACTCTGCAAAAAGCAGAGTTGCTTTGACCTATCCATGTAGCCCAGAGGGATCCACTCCTCCTGGTGTGAGTAAGTTCCTAATTATGGTTGCATTTCTTTTCTTAGTATCGCCATATTTTTTTAACCCCCTGATGGCTAAGTAAAGTAAATAAAGATAGCAAGGCAATGTTAAAAATTATAGCAGATGTTTTGATTTAAAGTAAATGTAAAATGTGATGACATTGCCGATATTTGTCTCTGGAAAAGATGGCAGCCATAAGGACCCCATCATAATCTGGCTTGTGCCCAATAAAGTTTAAGCAGTATTTGTAGGTCTCGCGCTTAGCGTTGCAGTGCGCAGCACTGCTCGCGCAGCGAGAGACCTCTTGTAGGGGGTTTAGAAACGGACCTAGGAATCGTACACGCTCATGCATGCACTTTTTCTTTTGGCCCAGGCTATTGGCCTTTGCGTGCGTCTTTTTATAAAAGACAGCACGCAATTGGCCAAAGGCAGGCGCATTGCTCCGCCCATGGCCTATTGGTGTCTGTTACGCGCACCGCTGCCATGTGGTTTCAATTATCGTGCCCAGACACGGGCGCGATAACTGAAACCACATGGCTTGCTGTGGCGCGCGCACACGCACCACTTGTTCTTTAAATGGTTAAACGTCGATTCGGATTTGTTGTTCAAATGTCTATGACTCGCTGTAATTATTTATAAGCAGTATATGTCCTAAGTAAGATCTCAGAATTTCCATGAGATGGATTTGTGCAAGATCTGTTTGCCCGATCCCCCATTGAACAATCAGCAAAGATAGTGTAAATAGTTTTTTTTTTTTGCACAAGTGCAACATTTCAATGATATGAGCTCAGGTGTTAAATGCATCTTATCTTATTACACTGGACTGGCAAGGACGTCCATGACGAGAAAATGAGTACGTTAGAACGATAAACGTACATAGTGAATGAAAAAGTTCGGCGCTAGCAAAGCATTATCAGTGACTATAAGCATTGCAAGCGTGCTCCGAGTTCCCCAAATTTCATTGTGATGAGCAGAAACACCATTGTTCAAGGCTTACCACTGAGCCCTGCTGAGAAGTGCGCCCATTTCCTAAATCGGTATCCCCTTGGGTCACACTTGTCTGTGATACTAGTAAATGCAGCAAAGGTGTCAGCATAGCAGCGTCACCCGGACAGAGTATCACAGACAGGCCCTTTAGATAATGGACGGACCACTCTCACTGCTGCCAGATTAATGCGACACTCCGAAACCCTGTGTAATCTGACGTCGGTGTCAGGACATGGCCGCCCCCTTATTGTTTGTGCGTCTCGAGGGCTCCGCAGCATTCTCTAACACCGTCCTAGAATACCGGAAGTCACTGCAGGGGTGTGAAGAGTGCATTCAGGGTCGCCCCCTGCGCCGGTGACACCCGTCGTTTCACACACGCTAAAATGGATTACCTGAAACGTGGAGTCTAAAACCGAATTTATGCAACAATGTGAAATAGTCGTCTCTTAAGCGCACATTCTCTGCTCCCGGTGCAAAGCAAAACATTGTTTTTCCACACGTGAATACCCCAAAACCTACATAAATCTTTTTTTTTTTTAAAAGAACGGTTTAACTATCAAAATAAATAGCCAGGGTCAACATGGACGTAATAGGCTTGTGAAGAAACAGACTTATCTGCGCTAGACACCAGTCCAATGGAGGTGAAAAGAGGCTCTGCGATGTCACGCCTGAAAACCACTGAGCGGGCTGCGGAAGTACCGACAGTCTCGGCTGGGGCCAGCAGAAGTAGCTTTCAATGAAACTCGATGATAAGGAAATATTATTTCTAGTGTAAGAACTGCTGCCGTTTGCAGCGCTTCATTGCTATTCGTGCCAAAAGCGCTACATTATTACGATTTTCTTGAATTATTTCTTTTGAGGCAAGACAGTTTTTTTTCTGAAGCAGCCTCTTGTCTCGCACCTTTCAGTATGTATGTCTAATCCTCGTCTGCCCGCAGGGCCGGACTGCCCATGAACCTTAGCTTTTAATGCATTAAAGGATTTAGGGCCGCTCCCCTGCTGGTGTTGAAGCCGCTCTACTGCTCAGGATCACATTCCTTCTTGTTAGTACCAATAACGAAAATTAAGTTTCTAAAGCTTTGTTGGGAATTACTCCTTCTTGGCTGCAGAACCATTCTCTCAAAAGCGCTTTTACATAGGTCATGTCCAGAGTGTCTAGGGTTCAGTGAGCCTCCTGCCAGAGTTGCACAAGGTATCCCCGATGTATTTCTGATCCAATAACAGAATCCCAGCTCACAAGGAACACATGAAATATTCTAATTTGTGGGCCCTTTATAAAGCACTGGTATCACTTCAATGTAACCAGAATTAAGGGGTATATGTCGAGAACGGGCTTTTTTTCAGTTTATCATTTACAAAGATACAGAGTCTTCTAGCTCAGTGAACCTAATCATCCGCGATATGTTCTAGACTCAGTGGATGATTGAATCCCAGCGGGTCCACCCAGGCTTTCATCCTTCGATGAAATGAGTACCATTGTGCTGGGTAACAAACATCTATTACTGTCAATATCGACAAAAGACCAAGCAAGGGTTACTATGTGCTCTACAATATCCCTGTTATGTTATGTTCATTAATGCAAATAGAACAATTGATGAACAGGGGTGGGTGAATGTTTGACACTGTTCAGTATTTTGTCCATCATGTTTGTTTTGCACTTTTTTGGCCAGAGTGGCAAGAGTATTCCCAGACGTGGGTCCTGTGCTCGCTACGCCACTGGATTCAAGCTAGCCTGGCTGAAGACGGGGGACACCCCGAAACTGGTCCCAGGGTGCTTGCTTTCTGGTCCAGGGAGGGCCTGGCATGGCAGTTCAGGCTGGACTGATCCTATGAGGAGCAGGGCCAAGACTGATTTGCATATGGCTAGGTCCAAACTGGTTTTATATGCACTGCTTAAAGCCTAAACAGGCAACTAAACAAGCAGTTCCAAGTAAAGTCACCTTGCACAACAAAACACATTATAAATAAATGGGTACAGCAAATGTAGTACCACCAACTTATATTTCTTATACGTTCATTCCTACATAATAGCACTATATTTTATCATAATACAAGTACACACAATCCCACTCTATAAACTATCCTCCACTTTACTCAACTCAACACCACGCTAAACTACTCAACTCCACTACACTCTATAATTTCCTCTACTCTATACTACACCACTTCACTGTACCACACTACACTCTATAGGTCTACATTAACAAAATTAGAGCTAGTAATGTTGCATTAAAATTTGCTACGCCAAAAACTCAAACTTTTACTAATGCGAGACCTATTGCATTGCAAATGCTTGTTTGAGGAGGGGTGGAAACACAACACAGGCCAAACAAACAGAAAATGTCCCCCTGCCTTTTAAATTCTCACCTTGCGACTCCAGTGCTGGTTGGAAGGCTGGGAGGGCAGGTCTCCTGTGGCTGCTGATGAAGCTTGGCTGGAGCAGCTCTGACATGGAGGCAGGGTCCTGCTTTGCTGGTGCTGTCAGGGCTTGGGAGGGGTCATGCAAGTTGGCTCCAATCAAAGCCCGTTTCGCTTCTGGCTGCTGCTTAATTCTGCTGCAGTCCACACGCTCGCTTTAAATGGCAGAGCAGGGTCACACCGGTGGCTGGATAGATGTTGGTGCAGGTAGTGTCCTCTGACACCAGTGAGAGGAGCAGGGTCATGCTGGTGGTTCCGGCATGCTGTTGCCCTGATGGCTGGCACAATGCCATTCTTGCTGCTTGTAGAAAGAGAAAGCAAATCCCGAGAGAAAATATCTCTCTTTAAAGGATTTCCCTTCCTACAACTAAAACATAAAGCGGGACAAGTCTGTGCTCAACCAGGCCACTATCCAAAAACAGGGACATTTATTCAATATGGAGAAAAGTGTTGGGACACTTCTCCAAAAACCGGGACCATCCGGGGAAAACTGAGAGATATGGTCACCCTACTGACAGTTCACTGAGCAAGGGCAG
Organism: Triturus cristatus; assembly: GCF_964204655.1. NCBI lineage: Eukaryota > Metazoa > Chordata > Amphibia > Caudata > Salamandridae > Triturus > Triturus cristatus. Next base: position 1,120,489,393 of record NC_140580.1, read on the forward strand.
CTCCTCCACTAGGGAGGGGGAGCGTCGCCCCACTGATTTCTCGCAGTGTGAGAAGCAGAAACATAAAATGGTAATAGCTACCATTTTATGTTTCTGCTTCCCGCACTGCGAGAAAGCAGAAGGGTTTGTTTGCGGGTGGGCGGGGCTGCTCTGCGAGCAGGGGAGGAGTGGTGTGCCCACTGCTGAGAGTGCAATGACTGTTTGGTCGGCCCTCCGGGGCCACCAAAACCAGTCATGCACACTCTGTCCTTTCTCCATGCAGGCTGCAATGCAACTTACATGGAGAAAATGGCCTCTCCGTAAGCCCCTGGCTGGGCGGTGTCCCCACCAATCACAACACTGTCATTGCAGCGTTGTGGTTGGCTTAGGGGAGGGAGGCTGCCTGCTTCCTGTTCCTGCCGGAGGCAGGAGAGCAGGAGCAGGCACTGAGAAAACGCAGGACCCGGCAGGGGGACAGGTCATTTTTTTTTGTTGTAATTATTAAATTAACCCCCCACTCCTCCCCATGCGACCCTCCCCACGCTATCCCCCGCATCCCCACCCACAATTAATGCCAGCCGTGACTGTCACTGAGTAAGGCAGGTCTGCTGGAAACCAAGAAGAAGTACAAACACTCCACTGCTTCAGAAGCCAAGTCCAACTCTGGTTGCGAGGGAATCCTCAAAGCCAACTTTGCATGAAATCGGGAGTCCATTATCGCCGCAAGGGCATTTTAAGGGCAAAATGAGGGCCACAGCTAACTCGAACATACCTTACAATGGGGTCCTTGCTGCAGGGTTCCAGACACTGTGGGCACATTCGTCACACCACTCACATCTCTTTAGCATGCATGAACAGCCAATGTGTGGCATTTCAACAAAACACAGCAAAGAAAGCTGCTAAAACAATTCTATCTTCGACAATTCAAAAGAACAGGTCACAACGTGGATTGGCGGAAATATAAATCTGAGGCTGGCAAAATTAAATGTTCCCCGATGTATTTCTGATCCAATCACAGAATCCCAGCTCACAAGGAATACATGAAATATTCTAATTTGTGGGCCCTTTATTCAAACACTCAGTCCCCCCTTCTGCAGGCAGGCCAGCCTCTCAGCTATGCTAACCCTTCCAGAAGTGTAGACTCCATCCAGACAATACTGCAGTGTGAATATTTGCAGGCCTCTTTCAAACATTCAGTCTTCTCTTCAGCAGGCAGGGAGGCCTCTCAGCTATGCTAACCCTTCCAGAAGTGTAGACTCCATCCAGACAATACTGCAGTGTGAATATTTGCAGGCCTCTTTCAAACATTCAGTCCCCCCTTCAGCAGGCAGGCCAGCCTCTTAGCTATGCTAACCCTTCCAGAAGTGTAGACTCCATCCAGACAATACTGCAGTGTGAATATTTGCAGGCCTCATTCTAACATTCAGTCTCCTCTTCTGCAGGCAGGCCAGCCTCTTAGCTATGCTAACCCTTCCAGAAGTGTAGACTCCATCCAGACAATACTGCAGTGTGAATATTTGCAGGCCTCTTTCAAACATTCAGTCCTCTCTTCAGCAGGCAGGGAGGCCTCTCAGCTATGCTAACCCTTCCAGAAGTGTAGACTCCATCCAGACAATACTGCAGTGTGAATATCTGCAGGCCTCATTCTAACACTCAGTCCCCCCTTCTGCAGGCAGGCCAGCCTCTCAGCTATGCTAACCCTTCCAGAAGTGTAGACTCCATCCAGACAATACTGCAGTGTGAATATTTGCAGGCCTCATTCTAACATTCAGTCTCCTCTTCTGCAGGCAGGCCAGCCTCTTAGCTATGCTAACCCTTCCAGAACTGTAGACTCCATCCAGACAATACTGCAGTGTGAATATTTGCAGGCCTCTTTCAAACATTCAGTCTTCTCTTCAGCAGGCAGGGAGGCCTCTCAGCTATGCTAACCCTTCCAGAAGTGTAGACTCCATCCAGACAATACTGCAGTGTGAATATCTGCAGGCCTCATTCTAACACTCAGTCCCCCCTTCTGCAGGCAGGCCAGCCTCTCAGCTATGCTAACCCTTCCAGAAGTGTAGACTCCATCCAGACAATACTGCAGTGTGAATATTTGCAGGCCTCATTCTAACATTCAGTCTCCTCTTCAGTGGGCAGGCCAGCCTCTTTGCTATGCTAACCCTTCCAGAAGTGTAGACTCCATCCAGACAATACTGCAGTGTGAATATTTGCAGGCCTCATTCTAACATTCAGTCTCCTCTTCTGCAGGCAGGCCAGCCTCTTAGCTATGCTAACCCTTCCAGAAGTGTAGACTCCATCCAGACAATACTGCAGTGTGAATATTTGCAGGCCTCTTTCAAACATTCAGTCCCCCCTTCAGCAGGCTGGCCAGCCTCTCAGCTATGCTAACCGTTCCAGAAGTGTAGACTCCATCCAGACAATACTGCAGTGTGAATATTTGCAGGCCTCTTTCAAACATTCAGTCTTCTCTTCAGCAGGCAGGGAGGCCTCTCAGCTATGCTAACCCTTCCAGAAGTGTAGACTCCACCCAGACAATACTGCAGTGTGAATATTTGCAGGCCTCTTTCAAACATTCAGTCCCCCCTTCAGCAGGCAGGCCAGCCTCTTAGCTATGCTAACCCTTCCAGAAGTGTAGACTCCATCCAGACAATACTGCAGTGTGAATATTTGCAGGCCTCTTTCAAACATTCAGTCCCCCCTTCAGCAGGCTGGCCAGCCTCTCAGCTATGCTAACCCTTCCAGAAGTGTAGACTCCATCCAGACAATACTGCAGTGTGAATATTTGCAGGCCTCATTCTAACGTTCAGTCTCCTCTTCTGGAGGCAGGCCAGCCTCTTAGCTATGCTAACCCTTCCAGAAGTGTGCACTCCATCCATACAATACTGCAGTGTGAATATCTGCAGGCCTCATTCTAACATTCAGTCTCCTCTTCTGCAGGCAGGCCAGCCTCTCAGCTATGCTAACCCTTCCAGAAGTGTAGACTCCATCCAGACAATACTGCAGTGTGAATATTTGCAGGCCTCATTCTAACAGCCAGTCTTCTCTTCTGCAGGCAGGCAGGCCTCTCAGCTATGCTAACCCTTCCAGAAGTGTGCACTCTATCCAGACAATACTGCAGTGTGAATATTTGCAGGCCTCATTCAAACACTCAGTCCCCCCTTCTGCAGGCAGGCCAGCCTCTCAGCTATGCTAACCCTTCCAGAAGTGTAGACTTCATCCAGACAATACTGCAGTGTGAATATTTGCAGGCCTCATTCTAACACTCAGTCCCCCCTTCTGCAGGCAGGCCAGCCTCTCAGCTATGCTAACCCTTCCAGAAGTGTAGACTCCATCCAGACAATACTGCAGTGTGAATATTTGCAGGCCTCTTTCAAACATTCAGTCTTCTCTTCAGCAGGCAGGGAGGCCTCTCAGCTATGCTAACCCTTCCAGAAGTGTAGACTCCATCCAGACAATACTGCAGTGTGAATATTTGCAGGCCTCTTTCAAACATTCAGTCTTCTCTTCAGCAGGCAGGGAGGCCTCTCAGCTATGCTAACCCTTCCAGAAGTGTGCACTCTATCCAGACAATACTGCAGTGTGAATATTTGCAGGCCTCATTCAAACACTCAGTCCCCCCTTCTGCAGGCAGGCCAGCCTCTTAGCTATGCTAACCCTTCCAGAAGTGTGCACTCCATCCATACAATACTGCAGTGTGAATATCTGCAGGCCTCATTCTAACATTCAGTCTCCTCTTCTGCAGGCAGGCCAGCCTCTCAGCTATGCTAACCCTTCCAGAAGTGTAGACTCCATCCAGACAATACTGCAGTGTGAATATTTGCAGGCCTCTTTCAAACATTCAGTCCCCCCTTCAGCAGGCAGGCCAGCCTCTTAGCTATGCTAACCCTTCCAGAAGTGTAGACTCCATCCATACAATACTGCAGTGTGAATATCTGCAGGCCTCATTCTAACATTCAGTCCCCCCTTCTGCAGGCAGGTCAGCCTCTCAGCTATGCTAACCCTTCCAGAAGTGTAGACTCCATCCAGACAATACTGCAGTGTGAATATTTGCAGGCCTCATTCTAACAGCCAGTCTTCTCTTCTGCAGGCAGGCAGGCCTCTCAGCTATGCTAACCCTTCCAGAAGTGTGCACTCTATCCAGACAATACTGCAGTGTGAATATTTGCAGGCCTCATTCAAACACTCAGTCCCCCCTTCTGCAGGCAGGCCAGCCTCTCAGCTATGCTAACCCTTCCAGAAGTGTAGACTTCATCCAGACAATACTGCAGTGTGAATATTTGCAGGCCTCATTCTAACACTCAGTCCCCCCTTCTGCAGGCAGGCCAGCCTCTCAGCTATGCTAACCCTTCCAGAAGTGTAGACTCCATCCAGACAATACTGCAGTGTGAATATTTGCAGGCCTCTTTCAAACATTCAGTCTTCTCTTCAGCAGGCAGGGAGGCCTCTCAGCTATGCTAACCCTTCCAGAAGTGTAGACTCCATCCAGACAATACTGCAGTGTGAATATTTGCAGGCCTCTTTCAAACATTCAGTCTTCTCTTCAGCAGGCAGGGAGGCCTCTCAGCTATGCTAACCCTTCCAGAAGTGTGCACTCTATCCAGACAATACTGCAGTGTGAATATTTGCAGGCCTCATTCAAACACTCAGTCCCCCCTTCTGCAGGCAGGCCAGCCTCTTAGCTATGCTAACCCTTCCAGAAGTGTGCACTCCATCCATACAATACTGCAGTGTGAATATCTGCAGGCCTCATTCTAACATTCAGTCTCCTCTTCTGCAGGCAGGCCAGCCTCTCAGCTATGCTAACCCTTCCAGAAGTGTAGACTCCATCCAGACAATACTGCAGTGTGAATATTTGCAGGCCTCTTTCAAACATTCAGTCCCCCCTTCAGCAGGCAGGCCAGCCTCTTAGCTATGCTAACCCTTCCAGAAGTGTAGACTCCATCCATACAATACTGCAGTGTGAATATCTGCAGGCCTCATTCTAACATTCAGTCCCCCCTTCTGCAGGCAGGTCAGCCTCTCAGCTATGCTAACCCTTCCAGAAGTGTAGACTCCATCCAGACAATACTGCAGTGTGAATATTTGCAGGCCTCATTCTAACATTCAGTCTCCTCTTCAGCAGGCAGGGAGGCCTCTCAGCTATGCTAACCCTTCCAGAAGTGTAGACTCCATCCAGACAATACTGCAGTGTGAATATTTGCAGGCCTCATTCTAACATTCAGTCTCCTCTTCTGCAGGCAGGCCAGCCTCTCAGCTATGCTAACCCTTCCAGAAGTGTAGACTCCATCCAGACAATACTGCAGTGTGAATATTTGCAGGCCTCATTCTAACATTCAGTCTTCTCTTCTGTAGGCAGGCAGGCCTCTCAGCTATGCTAACCCTTCCAGAAGTGTAGACTCCATCCAGACAATACTGCAGTGTGAATATTTGCAGGCCTCTTTCAAACATTCAGTCTTCTCTTCAGCAGGCAGGGAGGCCTCTCAGCTATGCTAACCCTTCCAGAAGTGTAGACTCCATCCAGACAATACTGCAGTGTGAATATCTGCAGGCCTCATTCTAACATTCAGTCTTCTCTTCTGCAGGCAGGCAGGCCTCTCAGCTATGCTAACCCTTCCAGAAGTGTGCACTCTATCCAGACAGTACTGCAGTGTGAATATTTGTAGGCCTCATTCTAACAGCCAGTCTTCTCTTCTGCAGGCAGGCCAGCCTCTCCGCTATGCTAACCCTTCCAGAAGTGTGCACTCCATCCAGACAATACTGCAGTGTGAATATCTGCAGGCCTCATTCTAACATTCAGTCTTCTCTTCTGCAGGCAGGCAGGCCTCTCAGCTATGCTAACCCTTCCAGAAGTGCAGACTCCATCCATACAATTAGACACATATTAGTGGCCTGCTCCCAGCTTCTTTGGACCTGTCTCGTCGAGGAAGGATTTATGGGCTGTGCTGGAGGACAGCGCGATGAGGCAATGTTTTCATCTGCTGACGGTCACAGGGACAGCTCGCTTGCAGTGAAGTTTGACTCGGTGTATCTGGAAGCTGTCAGCAGGGAGACTTTGAAAAGGTCATGACAGATCACTGCAGATAAATGGGCAGGGGAGGATGGCGCTTACAGGAAACAAATCGCCTCACTTCTTCGGCAGCGAAGGCGCTGACCCTGTCCAGAAGGGAGAGGGAGGCACCTCTTTATACACTCTGCCCTGGCAGCCACTGCTCTAAGACCCTGAACGGGTTGACAGAACAATGCTCACTTTTGTAGTACTGACCACAGAGGTATGGCGACCCCTGGCAGCCCCTCTCTCCACCCCACCCCCCATCCCCCAAGTTCCCACTGTTGGAATCTTCAAACCCCCAGGCTCACTGCTGCCAATATATAAAGAGTTTTCATAAACAACTGGACTGACTTGTCTTACTGCTGCTAATGAAGTGATGGCAATCAATGCAAGCCATTAGCCACATAACAATGAACGAAGGAGCAAGGACTCTGGGTGTAGCCATGATGTCATCTGCATAGCGAGGTGGCGAGGGGCGGGGCGGGGGTGTGTGTGAGAGAGAGAGAGAATGTGAGTGTGTGAGAGAGCCGCCATAGTAGATAAACCAAATGATAAAAATGCAACCAGCTGGCATTGAATTGTTCTCACAGCCAAATGAATGCATGTGTCGGTTATTAAGGTGATTCTCTCCCTATAACTCTTGATAGTGGCAATTAAGGTCGCCACAGGTCAACGCGGATCGGAGCTTTTTCAAGGCATTTCTTTCATTGCACACTAGCACTGCCGAGCTTTCTAAGGTTGAGTTTGTGTAGATCCACCTGCATGTGGTCTTTGTACAGCGCGAACCTAGCCCAAAGGCAGCGAAGGGCTCTACAGGGCCAAAGGCAGAGATACAGTCAGGGAGAGACTGGAGGGACAGCTCGTTTCGGACTGCTTGGCCACCCCTCTCCATCCACTGGCCTGGTGTTGCGCCAATGACATCGGGGCTTTCAGCCACCCCTCTTAATCCACTGGCCTGGTGTTGTGCCAATGACATCGGGGCTTTCGACCACCCCTCTTCATCCACTGGCCTGGCGTTGCGCCAATGACACCGGGGCTTTCAGCCACCCCTCTTCATCCACTGGCCTGGTGTTGTGCCAATGACACCAGGGCTTTCGGCCACCCCTCTTCATCCACTGGCCTGGTGTTGCGCCAATGACATCGGGGCTTTCGGCCACCCCTCTTCATCCACTGGCCTGGCGTTGCGCCAATGACACCGGGGCTTTCAGCCACCCCTCTTCATCCACTGGTCTGGTGTTGCGCCAATGACACCAGGGCTTTCGGCCACCCCTCTTCATCCACTGGCCTGGTGTTGCGCCAATGACATCGGGGCTTTCAGCCACCCCTCTTCATCCACTGGCCTGGTGTTGCGCCAATGACATCGGGGCTTTCGACCACCCCTCTTCATCCACTGGCCTGGTGTTGTGCCAATGACATCGGGGCTTTCGACCACCCCTCTTTATCCACTGGCCTGGCATTGCACCAATGACACCGGGGCTTTCGGCCACCCCTCTTCATTCACTGGTCTGGTGTTGTGCCAATAACGTCGGGGCTTTCGACCACCCCTCTTCATCCACTGGCCTGGCATTGCGCCAATGACACCGGGGCTTTCGGCCACCCCTCTTCATCCACTGGTCTGGTGTTCGCTAATGACATCGGGGCTTTCGGCCACCCCTCTTCATCCACTGGCCTGGTGTTGCGCCAATGATAACGGGGTTTCCGGCCACCCCTCTTCCTCCACTGGCCTGGCGTTGCGCCAATGACACCGGGGCTTTCGGCCACCCCTCTTCATCCACTGGTCTGGTGTTGCGCCAATGTCATTGGGGCTTTCGCCCACCCCTCTTCATTCACTGGTCTGGTGTTGTGCCAATGACGTCAGGGCTTTCGACCACCCCACTTCATCCACTGGTCTGGTGTTCGCTAATGACATTGGGGCTTTCGGCCACCCCTCTTCATCCACTGGCCTGGCGTTGCACCAATGACACCGCGGCTTTCAGCCACCCCTCTTCATCTACTGGCCTGGCGTTGCGCAAATGACACCAGGGCTTTCGGCCACCCCTCTTCATCCACTGGCCTGGTGTTGTGCCAATGACATCGGGGCTTTCGGCCACCCCTCTTCATCCACTGGCCTGGCGTTGCGCCAATGACACCGCGGCTTTCAGCCACCCCTCTTCATCCACTGGCCTGGTGTTGCGCCAATGACAACGGGGCTTTCGGCCACCCCTCTTCATCTACTGGCCTGGCGTTGCGCAAATGACATTGGGGCTTTCTGCCGCCCTCTTCCTCCACTGGCCTGGCGTTGCGCCAATGACACCGGGGCTTTCAGCCACCCTTCTTCATCCACTGGCCTAGCGTTGCGCCAATGACATTGGGGCTTTCAGCCACCCCTCTTCATCCACTGGCCTGATGTTGCGCCAATGACATCGGGGCTGTCAGCCAACCTTCTTCATCCACTGGCCTGGTGTTGTGCCGTTGACATCGGGACTGTCAGCCACCCTTCTTCATACACTGGCCTGGTGTTGTGCCAATGACATTTGGACTTTCAGCCATCCTTCTCCGTCCACTGGCCTGGTGTTGTGCCGATGACATCGGGGCTTTCAGCCACCCCTCTTCATCCACTGGCCTGGTGTTGTGCCAATGACATCTGGGCTTTCAGCCACCCCTCTCTGTCCACTGGCCTGGTGTTGTGCCAATGACACATTTCTCCCGCCCACTACAACATACAACGACTCCGGCAACTTCAGCCACCGGCTCACTTCGCTGCGTGAGATGGCATTCTGCTCTTTCACAAGGAGCACATCTCCACACAAAGCACTACCCTTCAGCGTCAGGATCCACAATGGCAATGTGATTTTTTTTGAGGCCCACAAATATTTCCACTTTTAGTAATTTATTTTTCATACCGCAAAAGCATAGCAGCGCCCCCAACAATAGCGTTTTACAGAAACCATGTCAACACAAAGCAAGCATTCACAAAGGGAATAGGTTGGCAGCCAACTGCAGACCTTTTGACTTTGCCAATGGTAGCTTATTTTTTTGCACCTCCTATCTCCCTGTCTATTGTGGCTGCCAAGGATGTGCCAAGAGCAGTCAGAGCTGGCAAGAAACGATGGGCAGATTCTGACTCACGGAAAGTCACTACAATTCAGTAGACAGCCACCGAAAACACTTACAAGCAAGAGGAGAAGTCTACTTCACCCGATCATGCGACAGATAGCACAAGGGAAGTCTGAAACAGAGCACACAACCCACCGTAAACACTACCTACATGGAATGGTAACCAGACACAGGACTCTAGAAACACAACCTTACAAGGCTGAGCACTTGGCACACTGAACGCTTAGACAGGAGGTAGGGAAGGTCTAATGACCCCAATGAACAACCATCAATGACAGAAGAGCCCATCCTGATTTGTAGGGACCAAAATGAGACCAGGTGCCACTACTAGTGTGGGCGAGTGTCTTTAAATAAAACATTAACGTTTTTTGTCCCCGTTGGTTAACTACCATTTTTTTCACCTGGACATGTACCTCAAGTTTATGGATAACTTGAGTCGTTGAGTCCCATAGTCTATGGATACATTGATACGTTGAGTCCCATAGTCTATGGATACCGTGATATGTTGAGTCCCATAGCCTATGGATACCGTGATATGTGGAGTCCCATAGTCTATGGATACCTTGATACGTTGAGTCCCATCAGAACAGAGGGACTCACCTAGTTGTACGTCGGTTGTGAATCGCAGTCTATGGATACCTTGATACGTTGAGTCCCATCAGAACAGAGAGACTCACCTAGTTGTACGTCGGTTGTGAATCGCAGTCTGTGGATCATGCTGACCTTGAAGGACTTGTAATGGTGGCTGCTCAGCATGTCTTGCATTGTAGCCAAATCGATCTGAGGATCTTCTTCAGAACACTCCTCTCCTCTAGAACCTAGGAGGAAAAACAGGATCCAGTTAATCTTAAAACACCGCGTGGAATGTCTTAAAAGGAGAATGTGAATACATAAAACGCTGTAGCCTGCTTTTCAACAAGAGGGTTTGTCGGTGAACTCAGCTGCACGAGCTATTGCTGTCAAAGATTTACACTACAGTGCTAAATGGTAGTAAAGAACTGATGTGAAACTAACGACACGTGTTGAGTGGTATGGAAGTTTGAATAGGGTTTCGGACAAATGCTGAAATACCACAATAAAAATATATTGCAGCAGCTAACAGATGCATGTAAAAATGGGTAAGACAACTAATAACAAAAGGGATTTTACAAACAGTTTCAGTAATGTCCTGTAATGTTTACAGGCTCTAACATGCTTAATTTGTGCTGCTGTTTGCCAGCTGATTTCTAAACACCAGCAAGGAGTTATGGCAACAGAGGCGGCTCCTCCACTAAGGTGGAGGAGCATCGCCCTACAGAAAAAGAAAATATGATAATAATACCATGTTATTATCATTTTATTTTCAGTACTAACTCTGAAGTTGTGGGGTGTGGCTGAGCTGCCCACAGAGCAGAGGGAGAAGTGGTGGGCACTTTCTAAGTGCGTATGACAACTTGGCTGGACGTGGTGGGCAAACAGACATGCGCACTATTGCACAGCCGGGTGTAGAACATGCACAGGCTCCCACTACCTGTCTGAGCACCGAACCAGGCTGTTCAGACCAATCATGACACTGCTGTCATGCTGATGCCATCAGTGTCGTGATTGGCTTAGGGGAGTCTGGGAGCTTGTGTGCTTTGACCAAAGAGGGCATAGGAGAGGCAGCGGCCGGCAGACAAGTGAAATGATCTTTTTTTTCACTTTTCTTTACTCCCGCCCTGCCCCACCTCTATTGCCCCAAAGCAGCCGAAACTGTATGGCAATCCATCATATGGCACCACTGTGTCTAAATTTAAGCAGAGTTTATCAGTGGAGAATTTAACTATTTAATAAACACTTTTAAAGAAGGATTAATCTAGCACTTCCAGGCTATCCTTTTAGTTTTGAGTTAACCTGGAACAGTCCACAATGTCAACGTTGTTGGAGTGTGATTGTCAGTGGGAAATTCTGACACTTGTGTTAAGCAACAATGGCAGGAGTGGTGGGTGGTGCCAGCTGTGGTCGACTCCTTTGAATTACCTCGGATCCTAATTTTTTCCTTTTTAAAAAACAAAAAGAAAGTAAGCACTGAAAATAAGCACCAATGAGAATACTTCAAAGAATCAGGTATATGTTTGGAGTGGGTGGCGAATGAAAGCCAGATTCCTCCATTAGACTGACATTCAATGCACGGTGAGTGGTGCAGGCATTATGTGCAAGAGCTGATGCTGGAGAGAAGCATGTCCTACCATCTCAAACTACAACGATGTGAGCTGAAAAGTAGTATAAAACCATAGAGGGCCCTCTAACCAAGGAGCCTCCATGAACTGTAGGCAACTCAAGAAGCATAGCTGTATTCCTTTGTAGCAGTTAACACGTCAGAGCACACAACCTTGTGTTTTTGCACAAGCTCTTGTGTCTGCACATGCAAAAGCTCACTACCCCTATGAATTGAAAAGTTGCACACAGGCTGGGTGGCTCCAAGCTACTTAGGTGAAACCTCAGGGGGCACAATCACCCCATTCCCTTTGCCAGAATACTCGCTGCAGTGAATAAACGGAGACATGTTCGTGGTGCCAAGTTCTACTCGAGCTGTGATGTAGTAACACGGTATGTACTCTCTGATCTCTTAATGCAACAAGATCACATCCGTGTAAAATACATTCTCCAAGTATCGCACCTAACATTCATTGGATCACACGTACAAGGTTTGTCTTGGAGTAACAAAGCTTCACTGACTCATAAAGGGGGCTAACACCAGGGACTCTGCACCTCGCATTAACAAGGTTTATAACAAAGGAACAACAAGCATTGGCATAGCCAATAGGTCTTGCCTTTGGGACCTTATAGTGTTTAGCCTGAGATGTTGGTAATGTTTTAAGGTTTTGCTACCATCTAAGCATTTAAAGATTCACAAATTGAACTCTCTTACATACAAGTTACTGAGTTTCTGAATGAAAAATACATTTAGGATTGACTTGCCTAATGTTTAGCATTCATGGTGGTTTTTCTGCAATAAAAAAAAATCTCACTTTCAGCAAGCGTGGTCTTCAAAATGAAAGCGGACCGCGCTACAAATAACAAACAAAGAAGAGTGGGAGGGGGTACAAACATGAAAACAAGCAGCTCAAGAGGAGTGGTGGAGAAAGCAGCTGCCGCCCTGAACGCCGCTGCTCGCCCCCAAGAGCAAAATGCAGTTGGAGTCAACATTACAAAAAGATGTGAGACATGCACCCGACTTTAGCCATATGCGTGCTTTCATTCTTGAAAGACACGCAAAAGCCAATCCTATGCGTGGGGGGAGTCAGTTTCGAGTAGTTACAAGAAGCCTCCTAATGAGCAGCGCATGTGCGCTGCGCTCGACCTAAAAAGGGTCCATTTTCGGTAGATAAATGTGATGTGTCGATGTTGCATTTTGGGCCATTTACTGTTGGGAGCACTAGGTCTACCAACACAAGTGAGGTACTATTTTTATCGGGAGACTAGGGGGAAATGCTAGGTGGGTGGAAGTTTGTGGCTCCCTGCAGCTTCCAGAACTTTCCATGTGAGCCACACAAGTCACCCCATCCTGGATTCCCCTGGGTGTCTAGTTTTCAAAAATGTACAGGTTTGTTAGGGTTCCCTAGGTGCCAGCTGAGCTAGGGTCCAAAATCCACAGCTAGGCACATTGCAAAAAAAATGGTCCATTTTCAGTGGAAAAATGTGATGTATCCATGTTGGGTTTAGGGCTGTTTCCTAACGCGGGCAATAGGCCTAACCACACAAGTGAGGTACCATTTTTATCGGGAGACTTAGGGGAACACAGTATAGTAGAACAGTGTTATTACCAATTGACTTTCTTTGCATTTCTGCCTTCCAAATTTTAGACAGTGTTTTGTTTGAAATATGCTCTCTAATTCATATGCTAGTATGGGTACCCACAAATTTGGAGATGTACAATTAACAACCGCTTCTAAACTCCATATGTTGTTGCCATTTTGGAAATACATAGGTTTCCTTGATACCTATTTTTCACTCTTTATATTTTACCAATTGAACTGATGTATTCACAGTACACAATGAAAAACTATTGCAAGGCGCAGCCCAGTTACTGGCTCTGGGTACCTCGGGTTCTTGGTGAACCTACAAGTCCTTTATATCCCCGCAACCAGATGGGCCCTGCGGACGTAACAGTATATTGCTTTAAAAATATCTGCCATACTTAGAAGTTACAAGTGAAAACGTGGGCACAAATGGCTGTTTTTGTCACCTCAATATGAATGTGTATTTCAACTGTTACTTTCTATAGGAAAATGTTGAAGGACCTACACAAGTGACCCCTTGCTGAATTCAGAATTGTGTCTACTTTTCAGAAATGTATAGCTTTCCTAGAACCATTATTGGTTTCACATCCCTTTCTACCTATAACTGGAAGGAGGTTGAAAGCACAAAAAATAGGAAAAATAGGCTATGTCCCAGTAAAATGCAGGAACTGTATAGGAAATTTTGGTTTTCTGGCAAAAGTCTGCCTGTTCCTGAAAGCTGGGAAGATGTTGGAAAAAAGGAGGCAAATTTGGCATGGATACTTTGTGGACAAAAAGTTATGGGGGCCTAAGCACAAACTACCCCAAATAGCCCAAAAAAAAGGCTTAGCAGGGGGGAAAGGCCTAGAAGTGAAGAAGTTAATAGAATTTTGTCTAAAATAAAGAGAAATTAGCAGTGACCTCCACAGTGCTGGTTTTTTTCGCCGGGATTTTTTTGATAGCGTTTCTGTATTGATACTAATCAAATGCGTGCAAGGCACAACTGTTTTACAAGCACCTTTATAAGAGGCTACGAAAGGGTAATCTTTAAAGGCAAACACAATCAGAGAAAACAATTCCAAATTGCAAGAACAGGAAGAAGAAGTGGACATCCATGAAGGATCATGATTAATGAAGGGGGTATGTCTCATGCAAATTAAATAAAAGTGAATTTAGAAAGAGAAGTGCAAGAAAAGGTGTGCCTCCATAATGAAATTAGCAGGGAGAAGTGGGCATCCACGAAGGGTTGAATATGAAAAGAGCATCTCTGAAGGTAAGCGTGGGTAAAATATGACATAAGAAATTGCAGGATAAGGCATTCATGAACAGAGTACAGAACAAGGCAGCATCCCAGAAGGAAAACGCAAAAACGGAACATGCCTTGGTACAAAGTTCAAGAAGGCTTTTCTAATGAAATCACAGAGGAGGGTGTCAATGGTGAGAGTGTAACTGAAAATGTATTCAACACTGATAGGTGTTAGAGCGCTTTATATAGAATCAGATACGAAGTCTAGCGGCTGGAAAAATAAATTGAGAATGCAGGATATCCAAGAAGAGGAGGGTGCTGCCGCTAAGAATGATAAAGAGGAAATCCCTAGAAAACCAGAGGTGTATTCTCAGAAGGTACCCCTTGAATGGAAAAAAATAAAACGGTTTGCTGAAGGCACACAAGTGATAAAATTGAGTTATCAACGAAGCGACTACTGGCAGAGAGAGCTGCGACCCCTGGAAGAAGCCCAGAGAGCACAGACAAATAGAATATCGCTAGGGGTACCGGATTAGTGCATGTTTTCCGTTATATTATGAATATTTACTTTGATGAATTCGCTTTGGTTGCAAAGTCGCCGGCGTTGGCTTAGCGTGACCGCCATGAAGTTCATTTAGGCAGAGGTTGACCGGGCTGAGGAGCATAAAATACGTTGTACAAACCAGTTCCTTCAGAAAAATACAGTTTTAGTGCCGACTCATAATCGCATTAAATGATGCTGCAAGGTTTTCTCCGTTCACATTCTCCTTTGAAATTCCTTTGAAGCTTATCACCTCTGGGTTCTAGCTGCTGGAAGCCTGCCTCCCTCCATTGCACCAAGCTTAGTGATATATTCTCTTAAGAGTAGCATACCCTGCAGAGTAGCAAAGGAGAGCATACGGGCAACCCATGATCAGTCCATGTGAGAAGGCAAAGCAATATTGCCCCGCTAGCCCAGTGGGGCGTTATACTCCCCGCCTCAGACATGCCCAATGATCTTAAATTTGGAAGAAAAAAAAAAAATCACACCAAGCGGGGTCATAAACTCGGCGCATCGCTCACATCCACGTGCATCGCTCACATCCACACGCATAGCCACACAGTACCTGCTGATCCCACAAGCCACCATCACACCGCCAGACTGGACGACAACAACCTCCCTCCCTGTTCCAAGCAGAGACACGTCTATTTACGGCGGAAGTGACGTAGAACTGGGTGTAAGAACTAGAGGCATGGAGAGGACCTAGCAAGGGAGGGACCGCAACTGAGAGGACATGCGCGTCTCCTACACTTCCGAGACTCCAGTCTGTCACGGAGCTTAAAGCTTATCAGTCAGCGGTCAAGAGTGTTCCAGTAAACTAGTCTGACAACAAGGCTTACCACGTTCTGTGGTGTCAGAAGAGTTTCATTGGTACTAATCCCACACTGGGGCTAACAAACGGAATGGTAACTCCATCCCCGTTACTGGTAGATCACGAGTCCAAGAAAGTAGTCTACAAAGTCATTACATAAAAAGTAAAGTTTTATTAGTAATACCTAAATAAGCCCGTCTGTTCACTGCCACCGGTTAAGCGTCAAGTCGCAGCTCGCTCTAGTAGTGCGAATCTAGATCGTCATCACTTTCAAAGTAAAAAAAAAAACACGTTGACAAGGGAGAGCGAAGGTGAGACAGGCAGT
The DNA here is from genome assembly GCF_964204655.1 of Triturus cristatus. Taxonomy (NCBI): domain Eukaryota; kingdom Metazoa; phylum Chordata; class Amphibia; order Caudata; family Salamandridae; genus Triturus; species Triturus cristatus. The sequence continues at coordinate 1,120,505,180 of NC_140580.1, forward strand.
GGAAAAACAAGCGCGCACGGCCACGCTAATGAGAAACAGATGGCCTGTGCGCCGCAGCTCGCTCCCACAAGGTGGATGCCAGGACAAGCACGAAAAGAGCTGACCAATTTCTAAAGGTCATATCCTAGAGTAGCGCATGCGCGCTGCATAGGTGAGACCTAAAATGGCAACCAGAAACAGAAAGTGGCTTAAGAGCAAAGCTTCGATGAGAGCTAACAAAGCTCATGGTAAATGCTGATTTGGTAAGGCAAATGAAAATATATTTTCATGACTCTGTGCTCTCTTCATTTTGTATGTTCTGGTCTTTTGTAAAGGCTAATGCTTGTTACTCTACCATCATCAGAGCAGTGAAGGGTTTAACCTCTGGCCAGAACACTCAAGCCGGGAAGTAGCAGAACAAGAATACCCATTAGAGACCTAGGTATGGGGCAGACGGCACCCTTCCCTGAAGATGATAATCTTGGTGTGGATTATAGCAGTGGGCTGAAAGAGTACATTTGGCGGTGTGCCTTCTAATGCGCCTGGGGCATGCATTAAAATCTGTAAATGCACTAGCGCCAGGTCTTGATGGTGCTTACTCGTGCAATTTATGAACAGCGAATACAACATCCTTCGTGATCATGCATTTAGCAGGAAGAGGCATCTATAAATAAGAGATGGGGCTACAGGGATCCTTTACTGGCTGGAAGACAGAGCACGACGACTCCGGTCAACGGCTGTCACATTAACTATGCAGTGGCCAAAGGTTCGAGCTTGTGTTCATCATCGTTGGAAGCGACATACAGTCAACATCGCTTTCAGGTCACCTATGCTTTTTTTGCTCGTCAACGTAGCATTTTATATCACTGAGTGAGTGTCGCATATCACATACAGCTGGCGACTGTTAAAAGGGAACAGAGATTCTCAAATCAAGCAGCACGGTTGTGATCCATGGGACAAGCTGTCCCTCTGGGTCCTTACTGGAAATGTGTTCCGGACACAGAAGCCTAATAAATGTCCCCGAATGTGATACATGTGCTTATCGCGCAATGCCCACATATGAATGTAAGTAAGTTCGTATCTATGTGTGTGATACTTGTATAGTGTAAACCTAGCCAAAAGGCAGTGAAGCGCTGCCCAGGGTCAAAGGCAAAGATACAGTCAATTAGTGATAGGACAAGTTGACTGTTTCTGTATTGCAATGTAGTGTTCTTTAAAGAGTTGCGTCTTCAACTCTTTCCTAAATTAGTGCAGCGTTGGTGCGGTCTTGATGGATTCAGACATGCTGTTCCAGATGCTGGGTGTGCATAGACTGAAATGGACTGCTTCCTTGTTTTTTCGTTTTTACACTTTGTAGTCTGCTGTCTGATGGTGCCCTGACTACAGGTGTGCCGAGAGCCACCACAGACGGGTGAACATGTCTGCACAATATGTAGTGATGCTGGTCGTGATTGCTTTGTAAATTATGTAGCTGGTTTTGACAGTAATGCGGGCTGGCAAGGGAGCCAATGGAGTGCCATCAGGATTGGAGTGATGTTATCATATTTCTTCAGACGCTGGATGAGACGCACTGTAGCTGGCAGGATGCCCTTGGGGGATTCCACTATGTTGTCTGGGAGGCCATAGAGCAGGGCATTGCCACCATCCAGATGAGAGAATACGAGGACTTGAGCTGCAGTTCTGAAGTTGCTTCCTGATTAAACAATTTCAGTTTCTTTTTTGACAATATGTTCATTGAGAGTGAGGTTGGAGTCCAGGGTGAATCCAAGTTACTTGGCATTCGGTGAAAGTTCAGGTTACAAGGTGTCAAGGAGGAAGCAACTGAGCGAGGTCTGTACTACTCATTTATTGTTTTTATTTCTTGGCAAGTTGGGTGAAATAACTGGTGTTGGTTGGAGAGGTAGAAAGAGAACCACTGAGGGACATTGCCGGTAAATCACATTCGGGATTCCGGGGTGTGGATTCTGGGTGGGAAGGTCGACTGTGTGAAAGCCAACTGAAAGGGTCAGCAATATCAGGAAGCAGAAGTCATCTTCATTTGTGGTCAAAATGGCATTGTTAGGTAGCGGTCTTTGTGCTGCAGAATGATCTGAAACTTGATAAGTACTTATATAGGTAATGGTAACCATTGATGTGATCTTGGAGTTAAGCGCGGATTCCTTTTTCTATGTTCTTGACGATGAAGGGTAGATGAGTGACCGGCTGGTAGTTAGCCAGGTCAATAGGATCTAGTGTAGATTTTTTTTTTTTTAAGAGTGGGCCGATATGGCCAGAGTTCAGAACTTCTGGAAAGATGATTTGAAAAAGGACATTGGGGAACAGGGGTGAGAGAACTTCCCCGGAAAGAGCTTTATTGAAGGACACACAAAATGCAAATTCTGTAAAGCAAGTTGTTTCATATTTTTCCCAGTAGATTTTCAGGAGAAATCTATGCTGTTGCCACTGAGCATGCCAAAGAGTTGATGGAACGACTCACAGTTGCATGTCAATCTGATGATACCCCTGTGTGACTTATCCACTCAACTTCCCCCGTCAAGAGAATAGGCATCAGTGGAGCCCCATCCTTCACGCAGACAACTGGCTGATTACCGGCAAGTACGCCCAGAGCATGACGCCCAGCAAGGACCACCACTGGCTTCCCTCAAGATCCGCAAGGACCACCACTGTTTTCTCTTATGACCTGTAATGACTATAAGTGGTGTCCCTCACTACCTGGAAAGACCACCTCCGGCTTCCCTCAGGAACCACAAGTACGCCATTGGCTTTCCTCACTAGCACAACAAAGACAGACACTAGCTTCTCTCCTAACATACATCTCAACACTGACCAATCTATGTACATGAAGAATCAGACCTCTGCTCGAGAAACTCTTCTGGTCACACCCATTAGATGCACAGCACAAACCTACTTAGATTGGAGTCCTCGAGAAAAGAACTAAGAATACAAAGTCAAGCCTTCTCCTTTGATGCCAATGAGGGTTGACCTCTAAACTGCACTTGATGATGGTCTCACTCCAAACCTTTAGAAAATAAATTAATACTCTTTACCTGCTAGCTCGACCCACCCTCCCTCCCACTTGCCACCCGCTCCTCCAGACTTCTCTGCATTGCCTTGACCTTATGCTGTGCTTGCATTTGGCTGTGCACCCCTTGGCAGCCTTTCTGGGTACATACCATGTGCATCATGTAAAGTGCTCAGCTGCCTCACATGTCCAAGTCCAGGCTATCATAACCAAAATAAACCAACGTGCACAAAGAAAAGAACGAGCCTCGGGTTGAAGGCAAGTCATACTTATCTTTTGTAAATCCCCTGAGCTAAAGATGGGTAGGGCACACAGGGGGTGCAGCAAGGAGACGTGCCTGCTCTCATGACAATAAGAGCACAGGTTCAAGACAGACTGAGACCTGGGTCTGAACTGCCAGGCTCATCCAGTTCACACCGTCGTTGCTTCTACCCTCTCTCTATCCAGCCAGATCCTCTCTCTACTGAAGCTGAAGTGTGCTGGATTTTGGTGCAGGGATACCCGATTCAGACCAGTAGCAGCGCAATAAAACACGAGTATTAGGACGTTTCTCCCCAGAAAGGGGTTTTCCCACACAAACCTAACGAAACTAGTCCTTTTTCCTGCGGTATACCAAATTTTGGGGAGTAAACTTCTAATATGTTCCATCTACTCTTAGAGCAGACAGACAGTGTCAGCAGAGGGCTGGTGGGGCGGGGGTAGAGAGAGTAAAGGGGGGTCAGGTTGTCAGGGCAGGCTTCAGCATGTCTGGAGGAAAAATGTCTGCCCCCCCGCCCCTCCCTAATGCACCTGCAGGGGCCAGGCAGAGAATGGGCTGTGTTGCTGCCTCCAGCATGGAGAATTGTGCTTTGTCTACAGGCCCAGTATTACTGCGTCTGTAGTTTGCAGACCCGACAGCCCGGACCCAGAGACATTCAGCATAAACTCCACCTTGAGTTATTGATCCAGATGAAATCGTGCCATTCATAAGGGCTTTACTGCAACCACATTAGTAGGTTAGATGTTTTCGGGGTGCAAGTTTGGGAACTGATGTAACTCAAGCTGTCAAAACTTTGATTGTGCCCCTAAGGCTTGGATAGTCCTCCGAGTTCTGCTTAACCCTTTGGCTTCACTTCCCAACTGTAAGATGACTGGTCTGATTCAGAGGACATCCTTTGACCTTGAAGCCCTATCCTTGAGGACACACCATGCAGATGGCTATGATATCCAACAGGAGATCCCACCAAGAGAAAAAAACAAACAAACACACACACACGCACCCCCCCCCACACGCACCCCCCCACACACACAATGGGCATGCATTTTGACCTATAAGACGCCTTCGTAATTAGCAAAGTCCTTCACCATTACACATCCACAGTTGAATGTATATGAAACAGCCAACCCTATGAGACCATGAGCACACCCTGTGACCCGTAGCACATCATCACAGCTTGAATGAGACTCTTCTCACCGCGGGTACCTCTCAGACCTTATTCCTGTGTTCACATTTTGTGTTCATCGCTCGATGCGATTATACCCATGCCTTCCTCCCACACTTTATTTTTAATTTTTAAATTCCGAGCTCATATTGGCCTTTCTTTTTGCTGCATTAGTAGTTACAGGTCCCATTTCCATCATGTGACTGGGGAGGCACACCATATTTTAGCAATCAATATTTGACTCCTGTATTGGGTCCATTTACAAAAAAGAGTGAGGAATACCTCCACATGCCCAACTATCCTCCCGAGCACTATGTTCTTCCAATGTATACATATTATCATGGGACTGAGCGTGGTTACTACATTCTGTAACCCCCCACTCCCCCTACCCCTTGCAGAGCTCGAGGCTCAAACCCAGAACAAACTTCAAAGCCAACCTCTACTTAGACATCAGGAGATGTAGCTTTCACAGCCCTACACAATACTCCAGGGGTAGTTTTTTCAGTGTACGAATGAACACCTCTGCCTCAGCGTGTTGATGCCCAAGTACTGACTGACTACGCTGACGTAACCAACCCATTGATCAGTCACTTGTTTGTCCGTTTTCAGAAGGTCACACAGAACTCTACAGCCTCCTCTTGTTGTGGTGAACCAGGTTTACCGAAGTTTAGCTGCCTCTCCTGGAGACCGCTTCTGCTTTCTCGCACAGATCATCTCGCTCCAGTCTTCCTAGTACCCCATGTTGGCATCATCTGGGAACCGACATGCCATACCTTCTGGCGTTGTGAACTGCCTTGTGCAGCAACATGCAAACCCTAGCAGTACAAATCTAAGCAATTACATGCCCAAAAACATGGCATGTGCAGCGTTTGGAAAACTAGGTGTTTGTGACGACCACGAACTTAGGAGAAGTAATTTCCCATTAAACTAAAAAGGCAATTACTCAAAAGATTGATGAAATACCTGAATTTCTTTTCATTTTATGGATCTGGACTAAAACCAATCTAAAAATGAACGTACGTGACATACAATTTTTAACAAAGTGATTCCTGTGCCAGCTGCTAATAAAGCATCCCAGCAGCAAATGACAATTCAGAAGCTTTTAGATAAAGTGGTGCATAAATATGGTGAAAATTGATTTAGCTTCTTGCAGGAGATACTGAGGAATGGCACTTTTTGTTTAACACACCAGCTAATGCAGCCCTAAAAGCAGCAGCAACTGCCAGTCCCCGGCCCTAAATTTACAAGCGGAGATTAATGAAAACAGGGATTTTCTTTTGCTTCTGGCAGGTGCGATGGGGAATGTTTTTTGCGGCGCTCCAAAAGTGATGTACAAAAGGCCTCTAATTTTTTTATATATGTTTATTCATTTTCACAAATTAGAAAGTTGGAATGAACTGAAATCGCTAACACTGCTACCCTTGGTGCAGGATTCGTGTTAATTCAGAAGATTTGAAGAGTGAAATATCCTGTTCTGCAGTTTTAGCCATTGTTCCTTCTAACTCCCTGAGTCTGAGAGTCCCAATAGAAGCTTGCTTACCCGTGTTATTAGCGTGGGTGCGAGGCGCTGGGGCATCGGGGTGCAAGAGCTGGAAGGGGGGGCAATTACAGATCGCCCAGAAGATGAGGGTGATCCTGGCCTTTACTGGGTAGATAAAGAACGCTTTGGGGGATTGCTTAGATCCTTCCAGAATCATAGGCGGAATATGCAACTCTATGTCAGAGGGCGGGGAAAGGGTCTACATCCTGGGCGCCTCCATGGAAAAGGCCTGTCGTCTACGACCTGGTGAGATCTTGGCTTCTGGTGGTCCACCGACACCTGGAGATGTTGAGGTTTTACACCTGGGGAGATGCTGTTTGGGGCCCATCGGTCCTATTGTGCATGCCACGCAGCATGTTTCGCACGGCAGTAAGGGCAGGTGGTAATAAGTCATTGAATTTTTCGAGTCCATTGTAGAGGAGTGAGGCAGCATGCAGGAAGCTCCTCATTGGTTCAGGAGTGAAAACAGGGATGACGTCGCCAACATCCAGATGAGAATCCTCAGCATGTTGGTGTATCTTGATCCAACGGTTGTCGTAGACGCCTCCCAGGGAGCCTTGCACAAATTAAAGAACACACCAACGAAAAGCAAGTTGTTTCCATCCTTCCTACACTCACACGCATCATTTCCAAGTAGAGGGGCGCACCTATGCCATCCCACTGAAGATGCTCACAACCACGGTGGACTGCTTCACAACCACTGTGATTCCACTGATGTCACTGCGGCACCACTGATCTCAGTGCGGCCACCCAGGACCACACCTGCAGAACGTCACTGCCAGCTGTACAGGAACATCTCTACTCCCACAGACTGACAGTCTTTGAATTGAGTCTCGCTTCGCGGCAAACTTAGCAGCCTAGCCATCCTCATCATTCAAAACATTCATAAGCAAAAATATATTCATATAAACATCCATACATAGAGGGGTTTTGGCTCAGCCTTCTTCATCCATGGTCTGTAGCAATTGTAACTAAGATTCCCCCCCCCCCCACCACAGCACAAGGCATGCTGCATTGGGTCACCACACTTCAGCAACTGGCTTTCGTGCATGGTGAGTGAAGACATGTTGCCTGATCACATGTGCACATCAGCTTAAACAGAAGTGCACCTCTTGCCCAGTCTGCTGGGCCGAATATTGCAGTTTAGCCTTTACATTCGTTATTCTTTTTTTAGTCATCCTTGTGTAATTAAACTTTTTTCAGGTTAAAGTGATTCAACGCAAAGAGTGCATGTTATTTACACCAATAACAATAGTATATTCCTGAGATGCACCCTAAAACTGAGGACTTCTGCACCTGCCGTATAGGACATCCCTGTACTCTTCTATTAAAATGATATGCAGTAGTTACTTTTCAAATGTAGCATTTTTTGCTGCGAGCATATATGGTCGCATGTTTAGGCCGCTGCAAGTGCCACTGGATCGCACTACGGAATATCAACACCAACAATATTGTGGTACAAGAACAGCGAGGACAGGCTACAGATGGACCAAGTATTGAAAGGTACGAGCATATATGGAAGTATAGATGTACCATGCCTAACTTCACATATCGAAGATAGAAGCAGGTACATACACATGCTGTGCATAATTTGTAAAAAATAAAAATAAAAAAGGAAAGATAGTTCCAGGGCCCTCGTCAGGAGTCCAATGGAGCTTGGACCACCCACTGCTCCTGCCTGCGCTATCAATGACGGAACCAACACAAGTCCTAACTGCCAAACTCCTACAAGTGTGACAATTCAGCCCGCCCAGCACTATAACATTAGCTGAGGCAGCAGATAGTAATTTTTAATGCATACTGAATGAGCAAACTGCTGTGGTTGTGCTCATCTCTAAATTAGACAAACAGCGCCACCATCTGGCAGACTGTCATAGGTGCCGGTGCAGACAATTACGAGCCGGTGCCAAACACCGGAAACCACTAGCTCAAATTGAGCACTGCATATGTGTGGAGTAAGGCAGAGAAAATCTAGACTTATCTGTCAATATTTTATTTTCAATGTTCTGTTCTCGTTATTGTGTCCCATTGATATTGTCTCTACAATATTCACGGGGCACACCATGCCAGTGCCAATGCATAAAAACACAGACCTTTACAAATGCTGTCTGCAGACAATGCATGTACAAATGCTGAATCTAGAGAAAAAGGTGCTTCCACCACATTAGATTGGCATCATGCACCCTCAGTACGTACCGACTTGTGCAAACTGATGTATGAAATTACAATTGATTATAAAGATCGGCAAAGGGCACATTTTCTAAGTTCAGTCCAATCACACCGATAATGTATCCTTACCGAATACTACAGAGAGAAGTAGAATGTGGCTCTTAATATGTAGCAGCTAATTAACCAATTAGGCAAGTCTGCAGAGCAAACTTTGCAAAATTACCAAATAGATTGAATGCGACCTAGGCAAAAGATGCAGAGTGCAAATTTTTTCTTTTAAATCTGGTAGATTCAGGATCAAACATTGGATAAACAAAGGAGATATATTGTAATATGTGATGTGACTATGAAGACAGTGGGCTCACTAGTGTTCTTGTATTGAATGTTCTTTGCAGTTAATTATTTTTTCCCAATTTCATATAGCCAGTCAGTCAAATAGCCTTTATTTCGACAATGTCATAAAAGGGTACATAGACAATAAAACAACACTTTTCAAAATTCATAATTAACACCAAAAAGGAAAAATTACATTTCATTGCATAATATTACTTAGAACCATGTGAATCGAAATTCATTAGTTCCATAAAATTCAATTTGCTGCAAGTTAGCATTGGATATCAACTAATTTGCACCGCTTAAGCCACATGGCTGAAAGATATTTGCAAATTGCAAATACTGTAGAGCCCGCTGTGTCTGAGTTTAGAATTCTATAAGCATGTTGGTATTGCTTAAACCCCAAGTTTCTACACAGTGGTACCAGCCAAAATCTCCTGGAATTCATATATGCAGGACAGAAAAAAAAGACACGGAGTTCATCCTCCACGCCACAGGTACAGCCCGGGCATGACATGTCCGAGGATGCTGACCACTTACTAGTGAAGACTTTAAGCGGAAGAGTGTCAAGTCTCCACTGGATGTAGAGTTTCCTGACTATACAATATCCATAAAGTTTTCAAAGCCATAGCAATTTTTAAAATCAAGGAAAGAAGTGGTTAATGAACCCAGTGTTACGGCACAGAAAGTGGAACTAAATCAGTGCTCCTTATAAATCCTAGTAAGGTTTTTTCGCGAGATCTCACTACATGCTTTTTCTGGGTCTTCCCACATGGCTTCTAGGCCAATTTTCGTCAGTTCCTGCTTGATGAATACTAACCAATGGATCTTTCTTGCCTTGTTATAGGCAAGTAACTGTCTTAATTCCTCCCTATAATTGAACAGTTCAGGCATTGACCAGAGTCTGTGCCAAAACCTTAAGGGTTTGATCCCTAATTCATCTTCGATTGGGTTTAATCCCATGTCCAACCTTAGGGGTAGGGTAGGTGTACTTTGCGGAAGGGACAGCAGTTGTCGCATAAATTTGGTTTCAATTTTGGCAATTGTTGTTACCTTCGTATGACCCCACAACTCCCCGCCATAGAGGACTGCTGCTCTTACTTGTACTTTGTATATCTCAAGGGCGGGGCTCCCTGGCTTCAATGATGAAGTATTTGACACCTTGAGTATACCACCCGTCAACTGTGCAAGTTTTAGTTGGGATTTAGCAATTTGGGGTCCCCATGACATATTTTCTTGTACTAGGGGATTATCGTTTTGCCTTGCCTGCATTAGAGTGGAGACTTCATTTGGCCATACCTTCTTGTTGCAGCTCCTCGCCGGACCCGCTGCGCGGGTCCCGCTTCGCTGTTCCTGCCTCCCCGACTGGTGGTGAGCCTCCCTGCTTCCCCTGAGCTCATCCAGCTGAACTGTTCCTGCGAGCGTGTGTGTGTGCACGGGACTCCAGGGATGCGAGCTGACCCGCAGGGACTCAGTGTACCAGGAGTCCCTGCGTGAGGTCCAGACCCGCAACACCTGGGTCGCTCTCCCTGCCTGCCCCGCCCCCACCGCAGCAAATAAGTGCCGGAAACTTTGTGGAAATCGCTGGGATTATCGTTTTGCCTTGCCTGCATTAGAGTGGAGACTTCATTTGGCCATACCTTCTTGTTGCAGCTCCTCGCCGGACCCGCTGCGCGGGTCCCGCTTCGCTGTTCCTGCCTCCCCGACCGGTGGTGAGCCTCCCTGCTTCCCCTGAGCTCATCCAGCTGAACTGTTCCTGCGAGCGTGTGTGTGTGCACGGGACTCCAGGGCTGCGAGCTGACCCGCAGGGACTCAGTGTACCAGGAGTCCCTGCGTGAGGTCCAGACCCGCAACACCTGGGTCGCTCTCCCTGCCTGCCCCGCCCCTGCCACACCATTACTGTTATTACTGACCTTTGTCCCCGCGGCGCGGGAGCGCGCGGGGGCTAAGCCCGGGCAAAGGGCGGGCCGTCTGTGGCGGTCCGAGGTCGATTGAGGACGGGACGGGCCACCTCACTAACCTCCAATGTGTGGTAAGACTTGCACCCTCCCATTGTCATAACTATTTATAAATCCTGGATTTTGTATCCGTGCCATTTTGGATTTGTCTAAGTAGAGCTTTTCCTCGGTACTTCTTTGTAGTTTACTAACATGCCTTCAGAAGTGGGGAAATCACGCACTCTAACTGTTAATACTTCCAATGGCCCCGTCCCTGGCACAATAGATCAATTTTTTAAACGTGTGACTACTGTTCTGGAGAAGGAAATTGCGGATACAGAAAAGCGTTTATCCCTCGATCTGCTAACTGGCAAACACTCTTCTTTGGGCACAATTGGGAAAGTAGTCTCTCCGGGGGCGATAATTGAGGGATTAGGTCCCACCCCTGAAAGGGAGGAAATAATTCTCCAGATAAATTCCCCAGGCACGCCTACCCCGCCAGATCACTCAATCAGCCTAACCACATCAGGACTATCAGATTCACCGAACCTGGTTATTTCTTCCCCACCGACTATAGGGCTTCCTGAGAATAGATATACCCCAAAAAAGAAACGAGGTCGTCATACCATAGCACCTGTAGCTAAAAAGAAGATGATTAGATCTTTAGTACAATCCTCGACTCTTACTGGCCTTTCGGTGACAAATAATCCTCCCCTTAGCATCAACACTACAGGGATACCCACTGATCAGGACCCTGTGGGAGAATTACTCACTAAAATAGAGACCATGGTTAAGTCCCTTTTACTCCCTCTCTTAGAGAGGACAAGACTAATAAGTATACACTTGGACGACCTGGGCAAACAAATCCAAGGGAACAATTTGACTCTATCTGAACTTTTAAAAATACAGACTAAAACCATTACCGCCGATTCAGTTACCTCCCTCTCCACCTTGCTAGAACAACCATCAACCAGTGGTACTCAAAGGAAAAGGTACACCGCTTCGGGGGGAAAATCAGCGGGAAAATTATCTAAAAAAACTACAGATATAGGTGGAACTAATCCCCCACCAAATGACAAAGAAATAGATAGGGAGATAAGAGTGGCCAGTAGCTCTAAATCTGGAATGACAGGAAATGTCGAAGACCGAAAAAATAAAAGCAAAAGTAACCCCGTGGGTATAAATAATACGTCGAGAAAAGACATAATGGATAATGGGAATGGCGAATGGCTATCCCAGCCCCAGAACATTACACCAAGTAGAAGGGTGGACCTACCCCCGGAATCAGCCCCATACACGATCATTATGACAGGGGTACCTGAACTTACAGAGGGCACTAGAGAGGACTACTATGCTTTAAAAAATAAAACCATTTATTGGCTGAATCAAAACCGTCCACTTCCCGCACATATAAATGGGGACATTTTAATGGTGAGACGCACGAGCTTGGTAGGAACTAGACCAAAAGAAAAGAAGGGGGATGTGATAATCATAAACTTCAGGGACCATAGAGCCGTCAGATGCATTGGAGACTGGTATGAAGCTAGAGGGGGGGATGCTATTTCTACACATTACGTCAACTATTTTTATCCACGAGAATTGACTTCTCATTTTAAATCCCACCCCGTAAAAGACCTTCTCCTAGACTGGAGGGAAGTAGACCATCAAATTCCCTATCAAAATGCTCGTAACTACCTGTCTAACCCTTATCCTATGGAGAGGCGCTCGATTAATAACCAACACCCATTCCAGCGCCCAAATCCCCTACATCAGAATAATTACGCCCAGTCACATCAGAGGTTCAATATACCCACCCATAATTATTTTTCAGTCCTGTGCGATTTGGAAAACGTAGACTGACTCAGCGAAGAACAGGCTCGAGTACAAAAATCTATTATGGTAAATCAAATTACCCCCAAAGACACTGTTCTCCTAAGCGATAGCGCAGAAATGCAAGTAATGGAAAGTAATAACCCCTCCCCAGTATCCATTCTAATACCGCCTAGAGGACCTGACACTATTATTCCGGAGAACAGTTGTACCCATCAATCTATGAAGAGGGGAGACGAAGGGCAAAGAGCCCCAGAGTATCTACTAGAAGCAGAGGTAGTCTGTATAAATAAATACACAGCTCCTAGAAAAAATTATATTACAGTACAAATTATGTCATGGAACATCGCAGGTTTACACACAAAAATAATGAATGGGAGTGTGCTCGATTTCGTTCAGGATTACCACGTAATTTGCCTACAGGAGACATGGTCTACCAATGAATACCATTTGATAGGCTATAAAACCTATTTTTCATCGGCAGTGGCTGGTCCCCATGGTAGGGCTAAGGGGGGGTTGACGGTGTTCATAAAAAACACCATATCGGGGTTAAAAGTAACACTTCTTACCCTACATCCTAATTATCAGATATTGAAGCTCTCACTCCCGAAGAGCAGGACAATAATTTTAGTGAACATGTATGACAATTTGTCAGAAAGTGAGAGAGTAAATTTACTTGGGACTATTCGTAACAAACTTTCAATCCTGACAAAAAAAATGCAAGGATCAGATGCCCCAAGTATCGTTTGGGGTGGTGATTTTAACCATCTCCCCTGCAATATAAAAAATACCAATATCTGTGGTGTGGCCGAAGAAACAGATAATCACATGACTCAGTTCTGCCACACTAAGGTAGGAGACCTGCTAAACGAAACACTGTCAGAGCTAGGCTTAGTGATCCTGAACGAAATTAATACTGTATCTGGGCAGTTACAGGCCACATACTTGGGTAGGGGATGGGAGTCGACGATCGACTATATTCTGGTCTCAGCTACACTTGAAAGCAAGGCCCAGAGCTTCAGATTGATAACTAACACCCTAAGTGATCACGTTGCATTGGCTTTTGACCTGGTCATTGACCAGGGGCAATTTACATCTCAATTGATGATGACTACACTCGCGCAGAATAACATTTACCTCACAAAAACAAATGGCTACGCCTTAGGCTGGGGAAAGATAGACCCAGCAGCTATGACAAACAAGGTGGTCCATGCGGTATATTCCGCGATTGTGAAATGTCTGGATACTGATATTGGCGAAGAAGAACTCCTATACAATTTTTGCCTAATTATGGAGAAGGTAAAGGACCTCTTAACCTGTAACAAGAAAGGGAATAAGGGCGGAAAAAAAGGGTGGTACGGCCATAACTGTACCTTGGCCCATAAATCCTTAAAGAAAGCGCTGACAAAACCCGTAAGAGATCAAGAGGAGATCCGTAGACTAAGGAGGTCCTACCGATCAGCCTGCAAAATTAGAAAACAAGAACTGAAAAAAGCGCTCTGGGACCAATTATATGAGAGTTCCCAGAACAGAAATAGCGAGCAGTTCTGGAAGGTCGTGAAGACCCCCTTTCTGAACGATATTCATGACCTGCCTATAGTAGAAGTAGCGATCGAGGGCCCAACATATGCAAATCATTTCTCTAAAGTTTTTGGCAAAATACCAGGAGTAGAACCTCCAGAAGAGAGTGAACAGACCCCACAAGAAAGTTTATTCCCGATTCCTTTAAACTTTGGAATGAACAAAATTATAAATGCCGTCAAAAAGAGTAGATGTGGAAAAGCCCCTGGTCCAGATGGCGTACCGGTCGATTTCTTTAAGTTCAAACTAGATTTGTGGGCTCCAATTTTAAAACGAGTATTTGAAGCAGTAATGAAGTGTGGGCTAATCAAAACTTGGACCCAATCGATTATGGTCCCTATCTTCAAGAAGGGAGACAGGGAAGACGTGACCTGTTATAGACCAATTTCATTATTGGACTCGCTTGGCAAAGTTTTGGGCAGAGTGGTTCTTCAGCGCCTCCAGGAGTGGGTAGATGATCACAATATATTATCTGACATCTAGTTCGGCTTTCGAGAGGGCTTCGGAACAACCGAACAGGCATTGAATCTAGCCCTATTAATGGGAAAATACGTATCTGCAAAGCAAGGAAGGTTATACATGGTCTATGTCGACCTTTCCGCGGCATTTGACTGTGTTTCCCACTCAAAACTTTGGTTAGTGCTCGCCGATATGGGCATAGATCTAGACCTTATACACCTCCTCCGTGCACTATATTCCAATGCCTCATCCAGGGTCCGTTTTGGAACACAGGGCGAATTATCCGACTCCTTTAAGGTAGAGCGGGGTGTGAGGCAGGGTTGTGTGCTGGCCCCCTTTCTATTTTCTCTTTACACCAACAGGCTTGAAGTAGAGATGTTGAGAGGGGGTCAGGACCTCCCACGAGTGAAAGATCGCCTCGTCCCTGCACTTCTATACGCGGATGACGCCGTAATATTGGCACGTACCCCGCGAGAGTTGCAGAAAGCCCTAGACAGATACTCAAAGTTTATGGGGAGCATGGACCTCAAAATAAATATTTAAAAAACATATGTGATGGTGGTAGGAAAGGGAAAGAAAAGGGGAAGGATTACCATTTCTCACGACAAAGAGAGAGTTGACTTGACTACACAATACGCATACCTTGGGGTTATGATAGACGATAAACTCAATTGGAAGGCGGCTATTGAAGCTCGTAAACATCAACTCTCACGTGCAATAATAGCCCTCATAAAATTCTCCCAGAAGCTAGGAAAGAGGCCTCCATTAGAGCTCCTCCGCATTTATAAAGCAAAGTGCCACTCCATTGCACTCTACGGGGCGGGCCTCTGGGGATACAAAAACACCAATGCTCTGCAAGTAGCAGAGAACACATTCATGAGATTCCTCCTGATGGCACCAAAGCGAGCATCAATTTTTGCTTGCCACGCAGAACTTGGAATGCCCCATATTGAAGATTTGGCCAAAATCCAACCTCTTTTGTTGTGGCGCCGTATTTGGACGTCAACAAAAAATTCATTCACAAAAGAGATAGTGGCTGATTGTATGTCCCTAGAACACACGGGGAAAATCGAGTGGTTGCTTTATGTGAAAAACTTCCTCACAGACCTGGGGCTTAACAAATATTTTGTTAACCCCGAATTAATTGCAGAGATCTCGAAGAAAGATTTAAAAATAAAGGCCCTTAGCTATATGGAAGAATCACGGTTGAGCAAGGAGATAAGCAAAACATCCGTTCAACACTCCTTAGTAGTCATGACCACATTGGAAATGGAACCATACCTGACCTATGTCGAGTCACAATTTGACCGTTTTTTGCTGACACGATTCAGATTGAATGTTTTTCATAGGCTTGTAGCCTTCCCTAAAAATCCTAACTGGAATGAGAGTCTAATGGTATGCCCTTGTGATGAGATGTCGGAACAATCAACCATGCATACTGTATTGTTTTGTAAATACTACTCTACACACCGTAAACTTTGGTTAATTCCATTGTTGAGAACCCTTGGCTTCAGAAGGTGTCGCTCTGCTATGTTATATCTCCAATTCTTGAATACCCCACTGACCACAAAATGCGTTAGCACGTTTTTAAAGTGTATCTTTAAACACAGAGCAAATCTTGGTTAAAGTAATTTTTATCAATACAAGGAGCTTTTTATAATATGTATATTGTGTGCGATATGTTTTATATGTACTTTAATGGTTATTATTGTTTTTTATAACCGAATAAAGATTTACTTACTTGTACTAGAACCCCAAGATAGGTGAAGGTAGTTACCCTTTCCAGGTTCCCTTTGCCTAAGGTCGGAGTTGAACAAGTAGATGCCGCGGGATTAAATATCATGTATTTAGTTTTGTTGACATTAATCTCTAGTCCTCGCAGACTACAGAAATCCCGAAAGCCATCCAGTATCCGTTGAATCCCCACGGGGGACTTGGAGAGCAAGAGGGTATCATCAGCAAACATGATTGCAAGTACCCTCCTGCCCGCCAATAGCGGAGCATCATTATTTGGCACCTCGTTCAGAGACGGGATTAGGTCATTAACATATAGGCGGAAGAGGGTTGGAGCCAATACACAGCCCTGTCTCACCCCTCTTCTGACCGGGAACCTAGGGGACAGTGCACCATTCCTCCCACACCTAACCTGGGCAAAGTTCTTGTCATGGAGCCTTGTTAGGATGTTCAAAATTTGCGGTGGGATACCCAAATCCTGGAGCACGACCCACAGTTTCCTCCGTGGTACAAGGTCAAAAGCGGACCGAAGGTCCACAAAGACCATATATAAGCTGCCTCCCTCCATCTTGACAGTTTTCCAGTATAAAAGGAGCAGCCGGAAGATCTGGTCCATGGTTGAAGTATTCTTTCTGAACCCCGCCTGGAAGGGACTCAGGACATCATGGTCCTCCATCCACTCCAGGAGGTGGTTCAGAACAAGTCTGGCAAAGATTTTTTGTGGGACGTCAATAAGGCTGATAGGCCTGTAGTTGACTGGAAGCAGAGGAGAACCCTTCTTAAAAATCGGGACTATCTCTGCTCCCAGCCAGGTACAGGGAATCTCCATACCGCCCAGTATGGCGTTAAACAAAACAAGGAAATAGGGACCCCATATCCCAGGTTTGTGCCTAAAAAGATCGCCGGGGAGTTTGTTGAGCCCCGGGGCCTTTCCTGCTGCAAGTTTGTCAATTGCAGTGGTCATCTCGCTTAAAGTCAATTCTAGGGCCTCGTCCTCGCTGGAGATGGCTGCCAGAGGCAGGACAGTGTCCATACTCTGTTCATCCGTGTAAAGGCCCCTAAAGTGTGCTTCCCACACTGATGGTTCAATATTGGGTTCCACAGCTGGTTTCAAGTCCCCTATTCCTATATTAACTAAGGACCAAAATCTTCGTGCATCCCTGGATTCCAGAGCGGCAGTTAGATTGGTCCACCTTTCCGTGTCCTACTCCTTTTCAGCATCGACCATAACCCCTTTATAGTGTGATCTTAATTCTCTGATTCTCGCTCTGTCACTCCCAGATTTTACCGCCAGGAGTAGCTCTGCCTTAGCCTTTCTACACGTTGAATTATACCAGGATGTGGCTGGGGTTCTATATTTCCTCCGCCTAAGGGTAAGAGGATTAGTAACCTCTGCTAAACTAGACACCAAGTCCCGATGAATAGCCCCTACTTTCCTATTAAAATCATCGTTAGGGTACTCAGTGATTAGACTTTCAATCTGTAGGAGTCTGGGCAATACTATATTGTAGAGTTTAGCTATTCCGTCATGGGAATCTATAATTTTAGCCCATTTTACTCTTCGTCTATTGTTAGAGAGCAACAGTCCTTCACCCAAGTTATCCGACTCCGATAATGGAGAGCCCACAGGACCTGGTAATACCATTTCCAGGCAGAGAGCATTGTGGTCACTCTCGACTCTAGGAATTACCCTAAAGTCGATGACCTTAGACCATAACTTGATCTCAACCATGATGTAATCTAGGCGAGACTCTTGTCCCCTTTTATTGAAAGTACACTTTGAAGGAGTCTCGGACGGGGTGCGCCCGTTGCAGGCTCTCAAGGAGTTGGTCAAGGTCAAGGCCAAGATCTGATTTGCCAGTTGGGATCATATTTTGGGGGACGGTGATTGGCAAGATGGGATTGCCCAATAATCATCTTCATCCATGAGTGCACCCTCATTCATTCCCGTGAATGGCTCAAAGTGGCAATTCACGTCACCAGCTACCACAATGTTAGAATCACAGGCCATTTCAGTTAGGAAGTGGGATAACTCCTCTATAGTAGATGATTCACATGCCAACCGTACAGGACGCGAGTAATCGTTCACAATTGCCAGTCTAAAATAACTTGGCCATTTTAGAACTAAGCATTGGAGATCATTGGAATTAGTAGCTACAATCTCTGCCGAACACCCCAAGTTCAGGGCTACCCAAATAGCAAGGCCTCCAGATGGTCGGCCTTTCCCGCCCCAGCTTGCTGGTACATAGAAAGTGGCAAACCCCTCTCTAGGGTATTCCTCGCTGGCCCACGTTTCTTGAAATATGCAGATGTCAATATGGTCCACTAAACATCCCCATTCCGTACAATTTAATTTGTTAGCAAGGCCCGCAAGATTCCAAGAGAGTATGGTCATCTCCTTTAGCAAACGGAACACAATCCCTTTTTACACCGCCGATATCAGGTACGTATGAGAAGCTTTGAGGGTTCCTTCGCTGCACTTTCCTCGACATCGTTACCCCTTGGCTGTTTGGGGGCCTTTATCCCAGTATGGTGTGCTATTCTTGCTGGTGGGTCCTTCACTACACTTTCTTGACCTTTACTACCCTCCGGCTGGTATGGGCTTTTTATCCCACTATGGGATACTGGAATGGGACAGTATGAATTGGCACAGGTCACATTCTCACCACCCTCTAACACATCTACAGTCCTAGGATTGGGACAAGACAACAGGCTATCATCATCCAACTGCAGTCAATCCACACACTCGAGACCACTAAATCTATTGTGTGTAAGTAGATATTTCTGGGGGACTGTCTGGGCATTATAACCCCTTCCCCCCCCCCCCCCCCCCCCCCCCCCTGCTGTGATGTTTCGCAAATGACCAATCACTTTCAAGGTCTGGGCATTTGACTGGGGGGTAGAAGAATAATAGAGGAAGTGTTTGGATTGTGGACCCATTAAAGTTGAGTTCCTAGTTACAAATATAGTCTACTGTACATGGGTTCCTAAAATTCACTAACACACAGTCCCCTTTCAGGGTTTTAGGTGAACAGCCCACCCAGGAAAGCCTACGCACCATTAGTATCTCACTGGTAATATGGCTCGGTAAGTGATATTGATATTAACCCAGTGAGACACTTTGTTTTTCAAAGACTGGTACGATTCCTGGGCTGCATTACTGATTTCAGGAATACCAGTCATAACTACTAAATACGGACTGGTTTCCGGTGGAAGATCAATCCTAACTTCCCTCAGCGGGAGCTCAGCCAAAGAAGGCCGAGTGCTGCCTAATGGGTGGGGAACAAAGACAGTCTCCGCCTTGCTCAGAGTGGCCTTATCTCCAGGAGTGGCAATAGGTAAGCTAAATTGGTGAACCTTATAACCCTTTGAGCTAGCTGGACCTATAGAAGCTGTAATATTTTGATCTGGTATCCCAGTTGTGTCACAATTAGCTTGAGCAGTGGCCCGATTTGGCCCATATGGCCTTGCATTGTGAAAATTATCCCCCAAATACTGCTCAAGCCTAGAAAGCTGCTGTTCCATGCGCCCGAGCCTTTCTGCTAACGGGGCGAGCGGGGTTTTTAGAAGAGCACCCAACTTGGTTAATGTGGGATCCTCTATCAACCTAATAGCTTCTCTGTGCTGAACCTTATCAGATTGCCCTCGATCCTTAATCATCAGTTCTGGAGGGCAATAACAAAGTGAGTCATTTACAGTAGTACACCCCTTAGGATAATTTGTGGACACAATACCACTCTGTCCCTTTACAGATTTAGACTTTCTATTAGCACCGGAGACAACTGCACAGTGTTTCTTGGGTTTAGCACCCTCGCGACTTTCTCTGCGGAGGCGAACTGGTGATTTTTCTGTTAGATTGGCCTTGTTAAGAGCCCAAGCATCAGGGCTTGCCAGAGCAGGTATTATGTGAGGGTTCGTAGCAAACAAGGTCTGCACAACCTCCTGAGGGGGGGACAGAATAGGTAAGGTCACAGTCACATCATTTGTGGTGCTGGGGTCATCACGATTCGGTGTCCGTGCGTTAGCCAGATTGCCCAAAGAAGAGCGTTTAGCCATAACCAAGTCTTGTGAAACCCTGCGCTCCATGAGGTTTATGCCTTGGTCAATAACCGAATTAGCCCTTGTAGTAAAGTTATCTAATGTTCCAGTTAAATGTCCTCTAGACCCCACAGCCTTACTCCTTAACTCCTGTGTCGCCATATGTCACTTACACACAACTACCACAGTTAACACTTACTTGGCTGTGGTTGGCGGTAGAGGGGGCCCAGTCCGGTCTCTTCCGTTCTCGAACAGGCTCAAACGGGCCCGCCCTTGGCCCGGGCTTAGCCCGGCGCCTGCCCGTGCGCGTCCTGTATTGTGTAGAGTGGGCTGCAGTTTATGGGCGTGAGTCAGGAGGCGTGTCCCCGGGAAGAGGCACCAGCTTTGACTGTGCTGAGAATGCTGGTCCTCGCAGTCCCGGGGTTGTAGTCCGTGGAGAAAGAAGCAGAACACCAAATCAAACTGCTCACCGTCGCTGACAATGCCCAATTCTCAACAAAGGCCCTGGGTTAGAAGGCCCCGGGTTAAAATCCTTAGAGCTGCAAAATGCATATAGCACAAACTCAGCCAATGGGCATTGGAGCGCTTCACATGAGCACCGTTTAGATTACGCAATACCCGTTTAATTATTTTTAGGCATGGGATGTTAAGTGATTTGCTCAGAACCACAGGATGTTGAGCCAATACCGGAACTCAAACCTGGTTCCCTAGTTCCAAAGTAGGTAGCTCTGGGAATAGGCAACATTTCCTCTCTGATATGTTACATAACGAATGGGTAATGGTGAATGAATTGTATCCGTGTGAGGGAGCACGCTAACATATTTGTGACAAGTTGACACATGAACAGTGAATCGACTTTGGAGTCGTTTGTAGACATAAGAGGATATTGTGTCACGAAGAGTGTGGTCTCCTGACCATAAGACCATGCTCATGAAATGTACTGCTATTATGTAAATGCCAGATCCTTGCGCAGACATTCCTTGTGTATGTTCAGCGCATGAATATGCAGTATGTGTGTGATACGTGTACGATTGCAGGATTGCGTGCATTTTCTGGTTTAGAATGGCACACAACAGATGGTCAATACACTTTCCCCAGATATTAGAAGATGTAATGACAGCAATCCTGTGACTGAAGGGGGGAGATGCAGGCACTGAAGTGAAGGAGGATGGAGACAGGGCTCCTCTTAGAAATTCAATGCGGAGCTTGTTAGCAAAGGGCATCGGACTAGTTCTTCCGGAGTACTTACTTTTGGTGGATGGTAGGGGTGAGCGATCGGACGGCCCGTTCTCTAGTTCAAGGTGCGGCCGATTCTAGGCAGAGACTGTCCTTTTGTTCGGTTTCTGATTATTGCTTCAGGAAGGCTAATGATAACCAGGTGCAGAGATAGCACTCTTCAATGCGCCCGTGTTTTGGATACTCCTGCTTGGAGCCAGCATCATTGCTACCTGATGTCAGAGCCATCACCGTGCACAAATGCGGTGTCTTAGGAGCAGTCAGAAAATTACATTTGAAAGACAACCAACCCAAATCAACCCTGAAACCTAAGGCAGTGGATCCATGTCCTCTAACTGCAACATATGTTGTAGTCCCAAGTTTTTCAAGACCAGCAAAGGAGGTGCTGCGCAGACTAGGTGAAGAATTGCTCTATGACTAGGGATTGTGTTTGTATGACAACCAGTCTTCCAGAGGTAATGGGACCTCAACCTGATTTCTGCACATTCTGCTGGAGGAGATAAGGGTCTCTCTGGAGTCTGCCTGCTGAGCAAGGAGACAGGACTAGTCAGGAGGAGAAGTCCACTGTAATACCAATGTGGAGGACAGCCAGAGGGAGCAAGACACTGCCAGAGAGCAAAGTCAGGAGCGACCAGTGTGTGGAAGGGTTCCCTTGGTCTCCATTAACAGTTCTAGTCGGGACCCGCATCATGCCTTCTACAGAAACCAAGTATTAAGCAGTGCCTGATGGACTGGAGCTGCTGCTGACGCCGGAGCCCGAGTGCTCTATCACGCCAAGGGTCCACTGGGATTGGTCTTGAGGAGGGTGCACCTGGATTGATGCCTACGGCGCAACTGAATCGACACTCAGGGTGCAATCGCTCAGGCCACAGCTGCAATCTCTGCATCCCATTTGCACAGAGTCTAAGGAGGCCAAAAATACAGAAGAGGACAGCTGCTGCACAGAAATCCCTGACGCCTTCAATCTCCAACTGAGGCTATTGTTGCAGCCCTGACAGCTCAGAAACCATAGCCACAGGAGCAGGACTGATTCACAGGCCCAGGACTGATTCACAGGCCCATCCTGCACCGCCGCAGATGCAGGTAACCGCTGGACTTAAGAACTATGTGCAAATGAGTAATAGGCTGAGGCGGTCTGCATGAACTAAGGCTTTCTTTATGAGCATCTCAAGATGTGAAATGCAAGCTTACCTGTTGCCTTTGGAGTGGCCGAGTGAACTGCGCCTCGGTTTATCCAGCTTAGTGTCCCCAGTTAGATGCCTGGGATTATAGATGCTGGGAAACTCCATTACCTGATGGAGATGAGTGTGAGAAGAGCATTGGATCGCGCAGTAACTCAAGACTGCAAGCAGGATTTAAACCCTTTGCGCTGTGTAGCATTAAGCAAGGCTGTGTGATTAAAGTACATTCTTTTTTTCAAAGGACAAGCAGAGGGCTGGACAATAGGTCATCTGTTGGTTGATGGTTGAGAGTTCTGAGCTCTTATCCCGACCATCCCTCTTCGGGGTGCCTTTGATTGCTCGCCATCGGTACCCTGAGAAGCTAGAGCGAAAGGCTGCATTTGGCCCACTTTGCTGAGCCATAGTAGGGTAGTCCCCAGGACATCAGTGGCAAACTGCCTAACCCACCACACTGGGGGCCCAGTAGACCCTCTTTCTCCTGTGCCCCCCCCTCCCCTCCAAACAGGGCGGGACAGGGTTAATGACTGAAATCAAAGAGAGATCGTAAAACTGCATTTTATTCATATGAATAAAAAATATCACTGATGGTCGCCACCTGCCATAAGAATCCTTCTCAGAAAAGAGTAATTTGTCTTAAAATAAATACATTAAATTGATTCAAAAGCATTATTTGTGCATGGTTGAAAAAGACTGCAATGTAAGATATGCAATGCAATACTTTTTATAGCCCTAATTTTTGTAATTCACCAATTTATTTTTTGGAGACAAATCATTTAACAAATGGCTTGCTTATACCCGGAAAATTTAAAAATAGCTATATATGTTTGCTAAAAACGACTTAACTAAAGTCAGCATTCAAAGGGCAGCAGATGTAGGGTTCCTCGATAAACCAGGAACACAGGGCTAATTGCACTGCAAGAATCTCTTATTACTTTAATGCACTAGTATATTGCTTAATGAAAGTTCTTAATTGTAATTCAATTAATTACACACATAGAGTCCCCAATTACATTTTCCAATAAGACATTGGCTGTGGTACAGGTCTAAAGGCACTTAACCAATTTTAATACGTTAAGACCAATTTCCCTTGAATACTAATTACTGCTTAATGATAACATGAGAAAGGGGAACTTTCCAGAAGCGAGACTGAAGAAATAAAAATAAATTAGCCATGAAAAAGTCACCAGAAAGAGGCATATTGAACATGAGCCGCCCCACTCCTGTTTCCAATGTAGATCTTACTGTAAATAAAGCGCCCGACGCTGGCGGCCGCTGGTGGAAGCTCAGGTAGGATCCTATGTGCATTAATGTGCAGCGAGCTTTACGACTGTTTCACTTAGCATCTGAGGAACCCGGCGCGCGCTTTATGGGCACCTGCTTGGCTATTTTACTTAGTTTTTTAAAGAATACTTTTTTTAGTTAATAATAATATGAGAAACCAAGATTTGTTTTACGAGAATACATAAATATTTCATTATCACCCAATTAAAATGCATAACCGTATAATAAATCTATAAAAAACAAACACTTCTTTAAACTAGAAGAGCAGAGTTATCCATATTTGTTTGCAGAAGGTTGTGGTTGGTGGTGGTACACGAGCAGCTGTGTCCAGGCAGCTACTGGGATATAGGGAACCACAGGCTTAAATGGGCAGGTTGATCTCACTTCTTGGTTTGGATTTGGTTCCGCAGGTGAGCATCAGTGTACCAAGAAATTAAAGGGAAACCGTAAAATACAGATTTACCACAGTAGTAAATTCCCAAATCTATTATTCAACAAGCATTTTCTTGCAGGGTTTTAGAAAATAAAATGAAATAAAATAAATATTCAATTTATAACACGCTTCAAAATCTGGGCAGTTCAACTCGGGTCCAAAAGGTCACGAACAATACCGGATTTTGGAGATATCTAAACAAGGTAACTTTTAATACAATTAATGTAAATGCAGCTCATTTACATCGTCTGTGGTTATCTGGACGTGTGCCGAACCTGCTTCTCCTGGGCCTATGTTGGACACCCTAAATGGTTGTTTGTCAAGCGTCATCTTGGTTTTTAACAATGATCATTCATTCAAAGATGTCTATCAAAGACCACGACCATGACCATACAATCAGGGAACACCAGACCTTCTTAAATCAGAAACTACAGAGACCACACAGCCAGGGAACACCAGACCTTCTTAAATCAGAAACTGCAGAGACCACAAAATCAAGGCACACCAGACCTTCCGAAATCAAAAGCTGCAGAGACCACACAATCTGGGAACACCTGACCTTCTGAAATCAGAAACTACAGAGACCACAGAATCAGGGAACACCAGACATTATGAAATCAGAAACTACAGAGACCACACAATCAGGGAACACCAGACATTATGAAATCAGAAACTACAGAGACCACACAGCCAGGGAACACCAGACCTTCTGAAATCAGAAACTACAGAGACCACAGAATCAGGAAACACCAGACATTATGAAATCAGAAACTACAGAGACCACAGAATCAGGAAACACCAGACATTATGAAATCAGAAACTACAGAGACCACAGAATCAGGAAACACCAGACATTATGAAATCAGAAACTACAGAGACCACAGAATCAGGAAACACCAGACCTTCTGAAATCAGAAACTACAGAGACCACACAGCCAGGGAACACCAGACCTTCTAAAATCAGAAACTGCAGAGACCACAAAATCAAGGCACACCAGACCTTCCGAAATCAGAAACTGCAGCGACCACAGAATCAGGGAACACCAGACCTTCTGAAATCAGAAACTACAGAGACCACACAATCAGGGAACACCAGACCTTCTGAAATTAGAAACTGCAGAGACCACAAAATCAAGGCACGCCAGACCTTCCGAAATCAGAAACTGCAGAGACCACAGAATCAGGAAACACCAGACTTTCTGAAATCAGAAACTACAGAGACCACACAGCCAGGGAACACCAGACCTTCTGAAATCAGAAACTACAGAGACCACACAACCAGGGAACACCAGACCTTCTGAAATCAGAAACTACAGAGACCACACAACCAGGGAACACCAGACCTTTCGAAATCAGAAACTACAGAGACCACACAGCCAGGGAACATCAGCCCTTATGAAATCAGAAACTGCAGAGTATGCCCGAAGTCAGGATTCACTCATAAAAGGCTATTGCAATGCAAGGGGATTCAGTGACAGTGATGTGTGCCCTACAGCCATAAGAATGTTACTGCTCGAGAGCCCCAGGCTGGAAAGCCCTACACCAAGGGAGTGTGCACCACAGTGGTACTGTGAACCCCCCTGGTCACACATCACATTTACGGCAAAGGGCGGTTGGGCCTAGGGACCAGAAACTGATGACAGGACCAAGAGAGAAGCACGACAAAGACAACAATCACAAACCTAGCACATCCGGCATTTACGTGCCTATGTAACTCAGGATAACTTTAAGTACTTCGGGGGGGGAGGGAGGTTGGGGGGTTGAATCTTGCATCTCATGGAAGACTACAAGCCGAGGAAAGAGGTTCCGGCTATTCGAACATTGGCAGGATATTGCCCTCTATATTCCTATCACTGGAGAGACAAAAACAGTGTATTTTAATGGTGTGGAAGACGCAACCTCCCAATGTTACTGGTGTGTAGTAACACAAAGAGTCTGTAATTTCGACAGGAGCTTGCAGTTTAAATGAACCACTACAAAACCAGCGCTTACACTTTTTTGCACTGTTCCTCAAAGTCAAAAGAGATTTATTTCAGATAAAGTACAAATCAGTTCTCACAACAGTTGACAACTTCATACTGTAATTAAATTGAAAGAAACAGTGTAATCATTTTTTGCTTGACTGATGAGTGATCTCCTCAGACATTCCTGGAAAGCATGTTGTGGTTTCTTTGTTTAAGATAGGAATTGCTCGGCTAGAGTGATGATTGGAGGAGGACTGTTTAAGGATGGGGTATAATACACCACTCAAGATATGATGCTCTCTCAGAAGGATAGGAGATACATTTGCACAACAGGGATGAGTGGAAAACAACTTGGGCAATGGTAAAAAAAGGGGCATTTTCTGCCCTTATTTTAACTCTGTGTGGGGCAGTGTTAAAAATCCTATTTTATTGTGAGGTACAAACCTAGCCACGACTGACTGACAGCTTTTCTAGTCCTTGACTCGTAGTCCATGAACTGCTGCAGAAGATTCCTACCAAATATGCTGTCCTTAGAGACCCCAATATATATCCCTCTATCATCTGTGTATGTTTGCATGTATACTATTTATAGGGGAGAGGGTTACAATAGGAAGGCTTGATAGGAAATCTAGTAGCAACGTGAATGTGTGTGATTCACCAAAGGCAGACCGATATCTAGAAAACCCTTCTGCAGGGCATCTTCCATTTACCACTGGTTATGTCTATGTTGTGCTAAAATGGTGCCCTTTGAGGGCTCACCTAAAGATGATTTTGAAGACCTATTGTGGGCTTTATGTCAACCTATTGCGGTCATGTCCCTTGAAGATCTGGCCAGTAGGATTCTTTTCGTGGTCAGTTCTTGAAGTTATGGTGCTCTGGAGCAAATGTTTTGAAAAAGTTCACAAACTTGTTTTGCTGCCTAAACAACAGGAGTATCCTTCCAAGGTCCTTTAGGACCTCAGGGGAAGACTTAGAGACTCCCAAGCTGTCAGGCAGAGGGCAACAGCAAAGTCTAGCAGAGGTCCTGTTGCAACTGGTCAGTTGGTATTCTTCACAGCTTTATATTTCTGAGGCCACTTGGGGGCTCAGCCTAATGATACATGGAGATCTTTCTGTCCTTGGATATTAAGTGGAAAGGGGTTCAATTTTCTAAAGTCCTTCTCACATTCTTGGATTTTTAACGTTTTAAATAGGACGCCTTTATTTTAACAAGCATTTGCAATGCAATAGGTCTCACATTTACGTGAGTTTCATGAATGAGACACCTATTGCATTACAAATGCTGGTTTGTAAAAACGCCCATGCGACGCTTTAACTTAAATATCAGCCGTGCCCCTTTCTTTAGACAAGTCATGTCTAAAGAAAGGGGAACGGCCGCCATTAAAGTGAAAACGCAGTTTGGGGTGCTTTTACAAAAAAAAGCATTTGTTTGTCAAGTTGACAAACAAAAGCTTTTTTTTGTAAACGCGCCCCATGCCACTCTTTCACTTTAATGGCAGCCATTCCCCTTTCCTTAGACTCGGCTTGTTTAAGGAAAGAGGCGTGGCCGACATTTAAGTGTTAGTGCGGCATGGGGCATTATAAAAAAAAATGCCAAAAATTGTTTAAAAAACACAAACATGCGGCAAGTAATGCAAAGGCACGCCCGCCACTCTCAGCATGGCGTGTCGTGCTATGTAAAAAAAAATATAAAGCTGTTGCGAGAGAGCGTGTCCTGCCTGCAATAGCAGGCATGTGAAAACCATTAAATGAAATAGTGCTCGGAGGCTGTAATTAAAGCCTACCGAGCAACAACACAAGTAAAAGGGGGTGTCCTCATGGAAGGTTACAAATGAGGACAAGGCGGTACTAAGGAGGGACTAACAAGCATATTTACAAATTAGAAGCCAGCATTTATGAAGGACAATGATATAAGCCAATGACAAATATGGGAGGAGAGTGGGCGGAGCTTCAAGTGCATACTCCAATACAGCATGCCTTGCCGAGCAGCGCATATACTGCCCAGGCTCGACCTAAAAACTATTCATCTGCTGACTTGCAACTTTGCTTATTTGCACTTATTTGATGGTCCTCGCCTATCAGAGTGGGGCTGCCATTTTTGTTGAGGCACCAGTCTTTATTGCAGGAGGGGCTTATGAATGACCAACATTACGCGGCTGCACTGACTGCGTGCCACAGGCGCACCTAAGGCAAGTCCGTCTGCGCCCGTCCGTGTTTTGATCACGCTCAGCTTCAGCCACGCTGCCGGTGGCGTGTTGGAGGCCCAGGATGATACTTGTCCCTATATAAAATCTAGGCTCAGCTATACGAAAGATACGTTTTTGTCCATTGGTGAGCAGTCACAAACGCCATTAGTCAAAGCAGTAGTTAGGACTCCGCCTGGTCATGACTCCCTAGGTGTCAGGACTTCAGTTTCCTTAAGATGTGGACTCCTCTATGCCAGGTCCTTAGTTAAACATTCAGAGGATATTTATTTAATTTTGGAATCAGGAAAGTGGGATGCCCTGTTTATTACTGAAACATGGACTACCACTGACTCAGCAGTGGACCTAGGTAAGGCATGCCCTGTGTGATTCAAGACCTTTCACAAACCCCGGTTAAATAAAAGGGGGTGGTGGAGTTGGCATTCTATACTATGAAAAGTGGAATTTTGTCCCCGTTGGCAATCAAAGAATCAGAAGTTCTAGAAGCCTTAGGCTTCTCAATGACGACTGGTAGTGCTAATGACTTCGTTGCGGCTCTATGTTATAGGCTCCCAGATTGCCTGATCTTGCACTCCTTTATAGAAACTGTTGATAATACGGCTCTTGCACACTCTAATTTCTTTACTTTTGGAAATTTTAATCTCTGTGCAAATGATGCTTCATATTCTCCGTGTAATGAATCGTGGAGTTCCTGTGAGATTCTTGGACTCCAACAATTGGTTACTGGCCCCACACACTAGACCTCCCTTCCCCGATGGTCTAATTTTGATCAAAGAGAACATTCCTTTTTGTTGGACTGATCATTTGTTAATCCTCTTTGATTTACATTTTCAGACACTACCCCCTTGGATGAGGACTGCAACCCCGGGAAATCTGCTCGGAGCCTGGCATAAAATGACCAGGCCTCCTGACGGCTCAGTTTTAGGTCTTTTAAATTCTTTTGACCCTAGGAATACTATAGAAACTAACTGTACTATCCTCAATTAAGAAATGACTGCAAGATTGGATGAATTGAATTGACTCACTTATCACAAACCACACCACCGACCAACCGCTCAATGGTATAGTGAGTCACTAAAAGCAGCTAAGCTTGTTTGCAGACAATTGGAAAAGAGAGGGCATCAGCATTATACAAAAGACAAAGATAATCTGAAGACGGCCTTAAATAATTATAAAAAGGAGGTGCAAAAAGCAAAAGGAGAGTCCTATTTGAATTCAATTTTAGCCTCAACTAATAGAGCAATAAGGTTTTTAATTTTTTTGGTGACCTCTCAAACACCCACGGCCTAAAAAAAGAGAATTCCCCTTGCAGAAACTATGCGATGAGTTAATGATCTTTTTTGATGAGAAGATCAACAAGATTATAGAGGATATTGCGGATTCTTTGGAGCTGGACAGATTGCCTTCTACTGTAAGGTCTAGTGTGGTCGGAAGCTCTCAACTTAACAACAATGACACAGGGATACTTGTTCCAAATCTCTGAGAGTACTATTGTCGGTTTGATAATTTTGAGCCTATCTCTGATGAAACTTTTATCAGCATCGCTATGACCACTAAGTCTGGATTCCCGCTAGATCTCCTCCCCTCCCCTCCAGACTGTGGAAAAAGTGGTCTGATGAGCTTCTGCCACCTTTGAGATTACCCTACAATCAATCCCTGGATCTGGGGTGGAACATCGTTGCTGGAAGATGGCCATAGTTACGCCTTTATTGAAAAAGCCATTAGCTGCTCCAGCAGTTTTGAGTAACTACAGGCCAATTTCCCTACTTCCTTACCCAGTGAAGATACCAGAATGTCATTAAGATTTTATCTTCTAACCTGGAAACACATTCCTTGCTGGAGGAAGAACAATTTGGTTTTAGGCCTGGCCATGGCACTGAGACAGCTCTATTGAATGCCTTGGATGAAATAGGCCTGTGGGCAAACAACAGTCTGTCCACTGTGTTGATTCTGCTCGATTTATCAGCAACTTTTGAAATGGTTAATGACCACACCCTGCTGGTAAAACTTGCGTCTCTGGGTGTTGGTGCTGCCCTGTTAGAATGGATAAAATAGTATCTGCAGGACTGCTGTCAAGCAGTTGCATTACCACCTTATTGATCGGACTTTAGATGAATCCAACACGGAGTGCCACATGGTTTGGAACTCAGTCCGATACTGTTTAACAAATATTTGAAGCCATTAATCTCCTTAATAAAAAGACATCACATTATAGTAATTAACTATGCAGATGATGCACAGCTGATGCAGTCTTTTAATAAACAGCAAGATGTGGTAAACACTTTCTGATCCTGCATGACAGACATTGTGAAGTGGATGAATGAAAATTCACTTAAATTAAATGAGAATAAGACAGAATTCCTCTGCTGCTCGGCAAACAAAGTTCCAATACCCCTTCCCTCCAATTTTTGGCCACTACCTTCACAGACAGAGATAAGTCCCTCTGAGATGGTTCGTAATCTCAGTCACCTTTAACGAACAGAAGAACGTCAATAAGGTGGCTAGTGTCTATTTTGCCCTGTTTCGTGGCCTCAGGAAAGTGTTTCCGGTGCTACCGATGCATGGCAAAACTTTGACTGCATATGGACTGTTATACTTGGTCGACTCAACTATTGTAATGTGCTCCTTCTTGGATCACAGAATTATCTGGTTAAGAGACTGCAAAGAGTTCTGACAGCGGCTGCCAAGCTAACACTAAATACACACCGAAGATCCTCAGCATTCTCAGCTCTGACAGAACTTCATTGGCTTCCAGTGGAACGGAGTGTCTTCTTTAAATCTGTGTATCGTGTTCAGGACCCTTCATGACAGGGGCCCTGTGATGCTGCAACGTAGTCTAAAACGCTGTGTTACGGCGAGGTCTTTGCGATCTGCCACTGATAATCTCATTCAGGTACCTAGGTTCCAAAAAGGTTTGACAAGGTGGACGAGCCTTTTCAATCAAAGCTGCTCAACTGTGGAACAAGCCTCCGCCCAGCCTGAGAGAGCACACAGACCTGTTGAAATTCAGGAAAGCCTTGAAGACCTGGCTGCTCTCTAAGCAGTAGGTGCCCACAGCAGTTTATTATTCTCTGTTCCTCCCTTAGGCATCTTTCGTCCCAGCGCCAGGATACCAGTCTAGTCACTTTGTGATCTACAAATACCTTAAATAAATAAATATAAATAGGTCACAGATGCCAAGTGCATCAGGTCCAGTCTTCCGGGTATCATTTTGCAAGTCCAGCAGTGTTCTGATGGGGTGACACATTTATGCCTGGCACTAGATGGTGGGTGGGGATGCCTCTTGGGCACTCCCTATGTAACAGGATTAACGTTCCTGGGTGCAACCCTACCCAATTTTTCAGTAATTCCTGTTTGCCTTAACTTCAAACAAGCCAAAATGCCATGCGCCAGGGAATTTTCAGGATGGTGAAAGTTTCTCTCCACACTAAACTTGGCCTCTGAGGATTAGGAGTGTGGGAGAGTTATAGGAAAATCACCAGTGCCTTCCAATTCCAACACCTAAATCCACTTTGAAGCAGATACTGTACCCACAACAAACCTAGGGACAGAAGTCTTCTAGGACAAAAGAATGTCCGTTCCGCAACCAGAAAGGGGATCTACAAGAATTGTTATGGCATCCTGCTTTCTCTCTTGAGTCTGCGAAACATGTGTCACATGTTGCTCAATTGACCTATCAAGCAGGATTTGACAGTGTGGTGTCAACATGATTTTCACAGTCCCCACTCTGAATAGTCTGAAGCTCAGAGGAGTCGTCTCTACCCATCCAGGTCTGCCTATTGTTGGGAAGGCATTTCACACCTCTTTCACAC
Organism: Triturus cristatus; assembly: GCF_964204655.1. NCBI lineage: Eukaryota > Metazoa > Chordata > Amphibia > Caudata > Salamandridae > Triturus > Triturus cristatus. Next base: position 1,120,537,334 of record NC_140580.1, read on the forward strand.
CGATGCCTAGGTTTGAACACAGACTGGGAGTTGGCAAAGGCTTATGCCAATTAGCCTTCCGACAGCAGTTCAGACAGGTAAAGGGTAACTTTCTAAAAGTTGATTTCCCTTAATATTTATTATAACTCGGACTTCAGAATTGAAATGGATTTTCAAAATGGTGATTTAATTATTTTTCTAACGTGTCCCACTCCCAACATAGCATTAGTAGTATTTTAATCTATACGCTGGTTTTCAGCGTAGAAAAGCTAGGCCTGCCACAGCGAAAAGAGGGCCATGTCACTGTAAGGACATGGTAAAATTAATTTTCGGCATGTCCCACTATTAAATTCCCTGCATCCTGCCTTGTAGGCCATAAGGTTTACATATGGTTGATTTAAAAGAGATTTAAAGGAAAGTTGTTTTTAATTTAAAAAAAAAAGAGTTATTTTATTAGGTCGTCCAGCAGGTTTAACACTTGATGAAGTTCACAAGTGACACAATTTTCCATGCCACTGGTACAGTTTCTACACCATATGCTATGGCCTTATAGAAGAGGTATGCCAATCGGGGACTAGACCGTTTCTACATGTTTTAGGTGTCAGACCCCAAAAACTGGGCAATGACCAGTAGGGCACCATTGTGCGGAGTCTAAAAACTAGCAATAAAAATCAGTTTTTAAAAAATGGGGGCAACCATGCAAAAAGGGGCATTTTCTCATATATTTATATTAAGCAGCTACATGCACATAATAAATATAAATAGATTAGAAATGTTTGCACACCAGTTTTATATTTCATTAATGTTTTTCTTTGGGGCTCCCAATTTCAGCAGCAAATGTACCGTCTCAATGTAATCTCACATACATTTCAGTGGCTCATGAGGCTTACAAGAGATTAGACATGTTGCTGCTACACGCCTCCCAGTGCTGCAATACGCAAATATTAGCTACCTCAATAAATATCTACCTTTGAATGGAAGGTACCACAACCATCACATGACACCACTGCACCGTGCCCTGGATGTAATACAATGTCAATAATGATCAAGTAATTAAATCCCAGCTTCTTTTGGGAGGCAGGAAGAGGCAGTAAATGCCTGTCAAAAATTACACATCATTGAAATGTCAATTAATCCATGTTTTGGGAATTTACCAAGAAAACCACAGAAAATCTTCGCTGGAAATGAATAGCACACTCGACTCCATCAGAGAGAACCTGTTTTCAAAACGTAAACATAACGACCTGCAGCCAAGTGAAGTGAACTGGTGATGCAGTGTTTATTTTGAGAAAAGTTGCTTTTTGAGACAGTAAATCAAGATTAAATACATTTGAAGTCGCTGTTGCCGCACCTGTTCTCTGCCGACTTGCAGAACTTCCTTACAGATGTCTTCACCAGCCAAGTCTGCATGGAGTCACCATAACAACTGATGCACATCTGGCTCTCACTGGCAAGCTCTGGTGGATGACAGGCTGTGGAACGAACAGGCCTCAAGGCACAGAATGCCTTCCAAGCTCTATGGAACTTACCACAGCCGTCTGCAACCTCTTTTGAATGAGCACGCACACTCATTCAGGCTTTGCCAGGCCACACCCTCAGTGACCAACCCGTGTGGTCACTCTGGAGGTTCTCTGTGTTACCTTCTTGAAAAGTAGAGGCCGCTTGTTAGGCGAGTGACATTTTCTCTTTCTAATTTCACTTTCCCACACCACTGTATACTGTTCCTCATGTCTACACGACTATGTAATCACAGCCATGAATCTGCGACTGTGCTCATACCCCAAAAACATGTCAACAAATAGAACCTGTCAATGACGTTTCATCACCTGCTCATCTCAGCACAAGACGTGGCGCAAACACCTCGATTGGCGATTCGCCGATGCTGCTCAGATTTCTTGGCACAGACGTGATCCGGCACTGAGTGCTAAACCGCACCTTCAGGGCTCGCTCTTCACACCATAATATCATTACCACCCGGCGGCCCTGCAGGCTTGCCTGCCACCCTAACCGCCTTCACTTCTCTCCCTATCTTGCTTCTAAAACCCATGCATGTGCCCATTGCCCTCTTTAAACCCAGGCAGGGCCCAGCTGCGGCAGTGCAAAGATGGTGGAATCATCCCAATCGCAAAACGATCCGAACGGTTCTCAACAAACTCACAATTCACACTTGAGCTCAACGCCTATTGGTCAACGTCTCATCACCAAAGCCTTCACATTCCCCTTCTCAAATGCTCACTGGCCCCAGGCTACCCTACCACATTTAATTCCGTCTTTGTAGACACTATGGCACGTCTTTGTTACCTATTCCACTCTCACCAGAGTCAGCCTCCTGAAGAATTAGGACTCAATTCTCCCCAAGCCTTCTTCCTTGATGCCTCTATGAAATCTCATGTGCCCTGGAAAGCTAAAAATAAAAAAAAAAGCAATGGCAAAGCTAATAGGTCTCACCTATGTGAAAGCTATTGGCTTTGGCAATGTATTTTTGTCATGTTGTACACCGATGTAGCTTCTGTTCAGCATGACTAAAAATTAGTGGGGTGGGTTGGGGCGGACTGGAGGGGAGTGGTGTGGTATAGTTGGGAGTGGGGGTAGGGTGTAGTAGATGCAGGTAGAGATTGGTATATTGGGGTGGAGTGAGGTAGATTGGAGAGAGTAGAATGGAGTGGGGAGAATTTGAGTGGGGTAGATTGATGTAGAATGTGATGTAGATTGTAGTGGAGTGGGGTAGATTGGGCCAGAGTAGGGTCGAGTGGGGTAGATTGGAGTGGGGTAGCTTAGGGTACATTGGAGTGCGGTACATTATATGGGGTGGATTGGGTTGGAGTGGAGTGTGATGGAGTGGAGTAGATTGGGGTAGAGTGGGTGGGGGATGAATGAGGTGGGGTAGATTGGAGTGGGGTAAATTGTTATGATGTAAACAGGGTACATTGGGTCAGAGTGGAGCGGGATAGATTAAATAGGGTGGAGTGGGGTGTACTAGGGTAAAGTGGGGAGTAGACTGGGGCAGAGTGGAGATGGACAGAGTGGGGTAGGGTGGGGTGAGGTAGAGTGGGGTAGATTGGAGGGGGTAGAGTGGAGTGGTGTTTATTGGTTTGGGGTAGATTAGAGTAGATTGTAGTGGAGTAGACTGAAGTAGGGTCGATTGGGGTAGAGTGTGGTAGCTTGGATTGGGGTAGACTGCACTGGAGTGGGGTAAATTGGGAAAGAGTGGGGTGGGGTAGATTGGGGTAGGGAGGGGTGGGAGTGGGCTAGATTTGGGTAGATAGGGGTAGAGATGGAGTGGGGAATATTGAGGTAGAGTGTAGTGGGGTACATTGAGTAGAGGGGAGTAGGGTACATTGGAGTAGAGGGGAGAGGGATAAATTGGGGTGGGGTAGTTTGGAGTGGGCTATTGGGGTAGAGTGGAGTGGGTTATATTGGGGTAGAGTGTGGTGCGGGTAGAGTGGAGTGGGCTAGGTATGGGTCAAGTGGGGTAGATATGGGGTGGGGTATATTGGGGCAGAGTGGGGTGCATCTGAGTAGAGGGGAGTGGGGTACAATGGAGTAGAGGGGAGATGGATACATTGGGGTGGAGTAGGGTAGATTGGAGTACAATGGTGTGGGGTGGGGTAAAGTGGAGTGGGGTAGATTGAAGTGGGGTAGATTGAGACAGTAGAGTGGGGTCGAGTGGAATAGAGTTGAGTGGGGTAGAGTTGGGTAGATTGGAGTGGGGTAGATTAGGGCACATTGGAGTGGGGTAGATTAGATGGGGTGGATTGGGGTAGACTGGGCTAGAGTGGAGTGTGATGGATTGGGGTAGAGTGGGTTGAGGAAGAATTAAGTGGGGCGGGGTAGATTGTAGCGATGTGGGGTTAATTGTTGTGGTGCAGAAGATTACATAGGGATAGATTGGGGTAGAGGTGAGTGGGGTATATTAGGTAGGGTGGAGTGGGGTGTACTGGGGCAAAGTGGGGGTAGACTGGGGTAAAGCGGAGTGGGACAGAGTGGAGGTGAAGTGGGGGTGAGGTAGAGTGGGGTAGATTGTAGTGGAGTTTATTGGTTTGGGCTAGATTAGAGTAGATTGTAGTGGAGTGGGGTAGAGTGGGGTAGCTTGGAGTGGGGTAGACTGCACTGGAGTGGGGTAAATTGGGGAAGAGTGGAGTGGGGTAGATTGGGAAAGAATGCAGTGGGGAGGATTGGGTAAGAATGCAGTGGGGTAGTTTGGGGTAGAGTGGGGTGGGGGTAGAGAGGAATGGGCTAGATTTGGGTAGAGTGGGGTAGATATGGAGTGGGGTAGAGTGGGGTACATCTGAGTAGAGGGGAACATCGGAGTAGAGGGGAGTGGGGTAGTTTGGAGTGGGGCGATTGTGGTAGAGTGGAGTGGGTTAGATTGGGGTAGAGTGGAGTGGGGTAGATTGGGGTGGGGGTAGAGTGGACTGGGCTAGATTTGGGTAGAGTGGGGTAGATATGGAGTGGGGTGGATTGGGGTAGAGTTGGAGTGGGGTGTAGTGGGGCAGAGTGGAGTGGGGTACATTTGAGTAGAGGGGAGTGGGGTACATTGGAGTAGAGGGGAGATGGATACATTGGGGTGGAGTTGGGTAGTTTGGAGTAGGGTGATTGGGGTGGGGTGGAGTGGGTTCGATCGGGTAGAATGGAGAGGGGTGGGATAGATTGGGATAGGGTGGGGTAGATTGGGGTAGAGCAGCGTAGATTTTGGTAGAGTGGATTGGAGTAGATTGGAGTGGAATGGACTGGAGTAGATTGTGGTAGAGATGAGTGGGATAGATTGTGGTAGAGTGGAGTGGGGTTGAGCAGGGTGGAGTGGGTAGACTGGAGCAGGGTGGAGTGGGTAGACTGGAGGAGGGTGGAGTGGGTAGACTGGAGTGGTGTGGATTGAGTAGAATGGAGTGGGTTTGTGTGGGGTAGATTGAGCTACATTGGAGTGGTGTAGATTGGGGCAGATTGGAGTTTGGTACATTGTGGTGGAGTGGGGTACATTTGAGTGGAGTAGGGTACATTTGAGTGAAGTGCATTTGAGTGGAGTGGGGTACATTGGGGTGGAGTGGGAGTAGACTGGAGTGGGGTAGAATGGAGTGGGTTAGATTGGGGCAGAGTGGGGTAGACTGGAGTAAAGTGGAGTGAGATAGAGTGGAGGGGGTAGGGTAAAGTGGAGTGAGGTAGAGTGAAATGGGGTAGATTGGGCAAAGAGTGGAGCGGGGTAGATTGGGTTAGCATGGGGTGGGGTAGATTGGTGTGGGGTTGAGTGGGATGGGGTAGATCTGGGTGGAGTCGATTGGGTATAGTGAATTGGGTTTGACTGGGGTACAGTGGGGTAGGTTGGGTGGCTTGCGATTGGGGTAGAGTCGAGTGGGTTGGATAGTGGTAGATTGAAGTGGAGTAGATTGTGGTAAAGTGAGGTAGATTAAGCTAGAATGGGGTTGTGTTGATTGGGATAGAGTGGGGAGGGGTAGAGTGAGGTAGATTGGGATAGAGATGGAGTGGGGTAGATTGGGATAGAAAGTAGGGTAGGGCTGGAGTTGAGCAGATTGGAGTTTGGTACTTTGGGGTCGAGTGGGGTACACTCTTGTGGGGTAGATTGGGGCAGAGCAGAGTGGGGTACATTGTAATAGAGTGGAGTTGAGTACATTGGCGTGGAGAGTTGTAGATTGGAGTGGGGTCGACTGGGGTAGAATGGAGTGGGTTAGATTGGGGCAGAGTGTGGTAGATTGGGGCAGAGTGGGGTAAAGTAAAGTGGGGTTGATTGGGGAAGAGTGGAGTAGGGTAGATTGGGACAGTATTGGGGGAGTAGAGTGGGGTAGAGTAGAGTGGGGTGGGGTAGGGTAGAGTGGGGTAGAGTGGAGTGGGGTTGATTGGGGTGGAGTGGGCTAATTTGGGGTGGTGTGTATTGGGTAGAGTAAAGTGGTTTTGATTGGGGTATAGTGGGGTAGATTGGGTGTTTGAGATTGGGGTAAAGTAGAGTGGGTTGGATTGAGGTAGAGTGGAGTAACTTATAGTGGGGTAGATGGGGGTAAAGTGGAGTGAGGTCGAGTGGAGTGGGGTAGACAGGATTGAGGTAAATTGGAGTGGAGTAGACTGTGGTAGAGCTGAGTGCGGTAGATTGTGGTAGAGTGGAGTGGGGTGACGCTTTTAAAACAAAAAAACATTTGTTTGTGAAGTTCACAAACAAACTTTCTTTAGACACGGCTTGCTGTAAGCTGAATACGGCAAGCAGAGTCTAAAGAAAAGGGCGCGGCCACAATTAATTGAAAGCACAATATGGGGCGCTTTCACCCCCAAAAAACCAAAAGGTTCCAGAGCGCAGCCACTACAGGTAAAGTGGACCACGCTGGCAAATAAATTTTAAAGAAGCGCAGCCGCTATAGTTGCGGCGGACCGGCAGCGATTACTAATAAAAATATAAAAGCGGGCGGCATTGTGCATTGTAGGAAAGCATATTGTGGGGTGGGTGGAATAGGAGAAAATCATTAAAGAAAATAGTGCTCACAGACTGTAGATAAAACAGACAATGTAACAACACAAGTAATAAATCCAGTCCTAATGGGAGGTTACAAATGCAGACAAGGCAGTACTAAGGAGGGACTACTAAACCTATTCATGAATCAAAAGCAACAATTTTGAAAGGACAGTAACAGGAGCCAATTGAAAAGATGGGCGAAAAATGGGCAGAGCTTCAAATCCATACCTGAATACAGCAAGCCTCGCAGAGTAGCGCATGCGCTGCCCAGGCTCAACCTAAAAAAGGCTCAAATGATTCTTTAACCCTACCTTTTTAGGTCGAAGTCTTGGGCAAATTCAGAAAGCTGACCTAGGAATGAATTCTATATGTTGCTTACCATTGGCTTTGAGGTTTGCAACTCACATTTTCTGGATCTCTATTTGCTGGCCTTATTTGCTTTAAGGCTGTCCAGACAATGTTCGTCCCTAACGTTGCCCAACCCTTGTTTTTTGTATTCTTCCACAAACTCGCTTTCTGTAAACAGCCTTTAAATCCTTTTCTTATCTTGTCATTTGCTGTGCATTCAAAGACAGATATCAAATGTCAAGCTCTTTCTTCCAAGGGAGCTTGGTGTTTGCTTTTCTTTCTCCGACTTCAAAGTGAGAACATTTATGTGAAAATCCAGCTGAGTATCCATGTAAGAGGAGAGGGTGCAGGATGTTTTTCTCCTAGCACACAACAAAAAAATGAACTGTGTTGATGTTTCAGAATATATCAAAATTAGTACAAAATGAAACTTTTTTTGTAATTCTGAAGTGTGGTGGAAACAAATATTTGAATACGATCAAAACACATCAATTAACTAGGTAATAACATTTGCACACATTATCGTTTGTGTGCATAAAAACGTATTTGGGTATAAATTTAATATTCATTTCAATTGAATATGTGTGGTCTATAATGGCAGTGCGCTACCACACCATGCATATTCCACACTATGCCACACCACCCCATTCTACGACACTCCACTCTACGCCCCCTCCACTCTACGACCCAACACTCCACGCCACTCCTATCCAATCCAATCAAAACTACTCTCTCCACGACACAACACGCCACTCCACTCCCCAACCATCCACTCCACAACACTTACCCCACTCCTCTCTACCCGATCCCAATCTACCCCACCCCATTCCACTCCAATCTACCCCAATCAACTCTGCTACAATCTACCCCATTCAACTCCACCCAATCTACTCCACTCCAATCTACCCCACCCCAATTTACCCCCCAATCTATGCCACTCTAACCCAATCTACCCCACTCCACTCAATCTACGTCAATCAACCCCACCACACGCCAATCTACCGCACTCCACCCCAATCTACAGCACTCCACTAAAATCTACCCAACTCTGCTCTATCTACCCCAATGTACCCCAATCCAACCCAGTCCAATCTCGCACCCCACTCACTCCAATCTACCCCAGTACAATTCACCCCACTCCACTCAAAACTCCACTGCAACCTATCCAACTCCTCTCCACTCTAATCTACCCCACTCTAATCTACCACAATCTACACCACTCCAATTTATCAACTCCCCTTCACTCCACTCCAGTACAATCTACCCCACTCCATTCCAATGTACCCACTTCACTCCAAACTCCACCGTAATCTAACTTTTCTCCACTCTAGCCCAATCCAATCTACCACACTTCACTCTGATCTACTTTACTCTACCACACTCCACTCTACCCAAATGTTCCCAAATCCACTTCATCCAATCTACCCCACGCCACTCAAATCTACCTCACTACTAACTCTGGGCGGAGCAGTAGTGCCTCTTTGCGAAGTTCCATGGAGTTGGAAAGCAACTCCGTGGAACTTCGCTACCTTCCGCTTTGCACCATCCCTTCTCCCCCTCCGCAAATAATTAAAAGTTAGTAAAAGCCACTTACCTGCCCCGTGGCTGCCTCCTCCTGGACATCGCCGCTCTACTGCCTCCTCCTTGCCGTCCTGCTTCACTAATAACCCCTACGTTGTAAGTCTTGCGCACTCGCAAGACGTACAACGTAGGGGTTATCATTGAAGCAGGATGGCGAGGAGGAGGCAGGAGAGCGGCGATGTCCAGGAGGAGACAGCCACGGGGCAGCTAAGTGCCCTTTACTAACTTAATTATTTGGGGAGTGTGGAGGGGCCGGCTAACTACGCTCTGCCACGGAGACGTAGTTTGCCTGACCTCCACGTTCGCAACGGAACGCGGAGTAGGCAAAACTACGTAAACTCCGCTGGCGGATCGTAGTTATCCGCCCGGGGTTAGCCACTACACCCCACTCCAATCTACCCCACCCCACTCCACCTCAATCTACCCAACTCCAATCTGCCTGACTCCAATTGTGAACTATTTCAATAATTCATGGTCTGCTGCCTGAGCCCTACCCTCCACACAACTGTTCGATGGGGAGAGGAGGAGGTGAGATTTTACCCTCAGAAACAAAATGGAAAAATATGGAGCTAAACTGTGCTTACATTCAGCATAACTTCCTTAAGAATTTCTCAACAAAGAAATAGACTTAAAACAGTACAAATAATCTGGATAGGCGATGTAACACGTTAGAGCATTTTTTTCAAACTGCATAAAGGATTATCATTCACTTCAACCTTCCGCTTCCCTTCATTTTCTAACCTATCCCTTCCCAATAGATTATCTTTGCATTATATGATGGAAATTGTACCTGGAAGGTCAGGGATGGGAATATGAAAATAAATTGAGACTGTGCGTTGGAGTGTAAGGCTTAAACAGAGGAGATATCCATCAGGTTAGTATCTTAAAGAGCAAAAGGAAAGGAAAGTGGGGGAGAGGAGATGGGAAGGGGCGGGAGAGCAAGTGAGAAGTGGAAATGGGAATAACAGATGGGTGAATATGGAGACTGAGTGAAGTGGGGGTGGGACTAGATGAGAGGCACAGGGGACTGGGTGGATGAGCAGAGGAAACTAGCTGAGTCTCCACAAAAGGAAGGGTATGACAAGATGCGGGCCTGAGCTTGCTATGCCACTGGGGGTCAAAGTCCACTTCAGCGGTGAATGCAGAACAGTGATGGATCTCGGCCACTAGTAATTTATTCTAGGCCGCATTCCAGCCCATCATTCTTTTGCTCACCATACCACCTTGGTGGGAACCAGCCATTTGCAAATCCGACTTGATCCATTCCATTAAAAACAGTCCAGCACCTCACTGATGAGGCTACAGAAGTACCAACCCCAGCCTGAGACACGTATGTTGCAACACAAGGAGAGTGGACTAGCACTTTGGCCAGCCTAGGCTGCTTCTTTTGGGGTTTGCCAAGCAGGAGCTGTTTTCACAGCAAATGTGAGCTCGTAAAACTCTTAGAATCTTTACTCATAGCCTCTACTGCGTAACCTCAGAATCGCTTGAGTTTCATTTGCTTTTCTGGCTTGAAGAACAAGAAAAATATACCCTCTTACTTAACAGCTGAGAAGAGAAATTTCTAGCATGTGCTGCACTTTGCATACAAAGAACTGCCCTTTCTAGTGAAAAGAACAAAAGAAATGGAATCTTGCACAGGTGGATTTAAATGCAGATAGAGAAGATGCAAAATCAGTGAGAGTGATATGTGGACCAAAGCCAATTTAGGGGGGCGTGGTGAGTGGACCAAAGCCAATGGGGGGAGCCGTGGTGAGTGGACCAAAGACAATTGGGGGAAGGGCTGTGGTGAATAGACCAAAGCCAATGGAGGGGGTGGGGGAGTGGACAAAAGCTAATGGGGGGCAGGGTGAGGGGACCAAAGCCAATGGGGAGGAGGGTCGGTGAGAGGACCAAAGCCAATGGAGACAAGCGAAAAACCCCACAACCAGAGTCAATTACACTGCCAAAAGGAAACAATACATCCTTGCCATCCGAGAGGCAAAAAAGGCATCTTTCGTGCAACGAATCAACGAAAACCACAACTCGGCAAAAGAGTTGTTTAAAATTGTGAAGGAGCTTAGCAATCCATCCTGCACCTCGCAAAACCTTACCCCCTCGACAGAAGCATGCGAACGGATAAGCTGCTTCTTTTCTGAAAAAATCAATAAAATTTACTCAACTTTTACTCTCCCCCAAACCGTCCCTCCTCATGATAATTCTGACGCACGACCACCTACATCCGACAATGACAATGATCGCACAGACCTGGGCAACTCCCCTCGCTTATCCAACTTCCAACCGCTCTCTGAAGAGGAAGTACTAACAGTCCTTAGAGCAATAAAATCTGGCTCCCCCACAGACCCCTGTCCACACTTTGTATTCTCGGAAATTGCACCAACCTTATGCCCAATCATCACCAAACTTTTTAATCAATCCCTCACCTCTGCGTCTTTTCCAGACTGCTGGAAACACGCATCTGTAACCCCCCTCCTGAAAAAAGCTGGAGCCGATATTCTCAACCCAGAGAACTATAGGCCAATTTCACAACTCCCCTACCTCTCCAAAGCATTGGAGAAGATGGTTAACTCACAGTTATCCAAATATCTTGAGGACAACTTGCTTCTGGACCCTACCCAAACCGGCTTCAGATCCAACAATAGCACCGAGGCCACGCTGCTGGCAGTGTCGGACAGCGTCAGATGCATCACTGACCAAGGGGGTTCGGTGGCTCTGATACTGTTAGACCTGTCGGCAGCGTTCGACACTGTTTCACACAAATGCCTACTGAACATCCTCCGGTGCAAAGGTATACAAGGCACAGCGTTGCAATGGATCGAATCCTTCCTGTGCAACCGCACCCAGGCAGTGCACATGGGCCAATTCCATTCTGAATCCCGCCCCATCAGTTGCGGAGTCCCACAAGGGGCTTCCCTAAGCCCCACTCTCTTCAATGCCTATGTATCATCTCTGGCCGACATCGGGAGAAAGTGGGGCATCGGCATTTGCTCATATGCCGACGACACGCAGCTGATGGTGACCTTGGATGAAAGATCGGAGAAATTAGAAACAACTAAAAATAAACTCCACAGCTGCCTCTCCGAAATGGCCGACTGGATGCGTAATCACTGTCTTAAGCTCAACGCCGGAAAATCCGAAATTCTACTGTTCGGAGGAGCTAAACTATCATGGAATGATTCTTGGTGGCCACCGGCTCTGGGGACAGCCCCCGCCCCGAAACAACACGCCAGGAATCTGGGTGTCATGATGGATGACGCACTATCCATGAAGGACCACGTACGCACACTTTGGGGTAAGGGATTTGCAATCCTGAAACTCCTCGCCAAGATCTTCAAATGGATCCCACTGGACTGTCGTCGCACAATCACACAGGCCCTCCTAGTTAGCCGCCTGGATTACGGCAATGCTCTATTCGAAGGAATGAACGAGCAGTTGTTCTCTCGCCTCCAGGTCCTGCAAAACCAGGCTGCCAAGCTGGTATGTAACAAAGGCAAAAGGGACTCAGCATCGGCATGCTTAAAACAACTCCACTGGCTGCCGATGCGCCAGCGCGCCACATTCAAACTACTCTGTCATGCGCACAAAACCCTCCATAAAACAGGCCCTACTATCCTGCAAGGGAAAATTGAATTTTACATTCCAAACCGAAACTTAAGATCCACTAATTCAGCCCTAGCAAAACCCAGGCGTATCTACAAAACAAGAACAGGAGGACGAGCCTTCTCGCATTTGGCGGCCAAACGCTGGAATGAACTACCGGCGGATCTGAGACACACCACGAACCTCCTTGTATTCAGGCAAAAACTCAAAACTCATCTCTTCCCCAAATAATAAACCCCCGGTCCAAACCTCAGCAGCCCTTTCTCATTAAGCGCCTTGATATCCCTTGGGATGAATGCTGCGCTCTACAAATACCTCAAATAAATAAAAAAAAAAATAGGGGAGGAGGGGTGTGTGGTCCAAAGCCAATGGGGGGGCAAGGTGAGCGGACAAAAGCCAAAGGGGGGGTGAAGGGACCAAAGCCGAAGGGACGGGTACAGAACCAATGGGGGAGTAAGGGGGGAGGGAGGGGACCAAAGCCAATGGGTGGTGGGGGCAGTGAGCGGACCAAGGCCAATGGGGTGTGTGCAGTGAGAGGTCCAACGCAGGTGGAGAGCCGGGAGGGGACCAACGCAGGTGGTGAGCCGGGAGGGGACCATCGCAGGTGGTGAGCCGGGAGGGGACCAACGCAGGTGGTGAGCCGGGAGGGGACCAACGCAGGTGGTGAGCCGGGAGGGGACCAACGCAGGTGGTGAGCCGGGAGGGGACCAACGCAGGTGGTGAGCCGGGAGGGGACCAACGCAGGTGGTGAGCCGTGAGGGGACCAACGCAGGTGCCAACGCAGGTGGTGAGCCGTGAGGGGACCAACGCAGGTGGTGAGCCGTGAGGGGACCAACGCAGGTGGTGAGCCGGGAGGGGACCAACGCAGGTGGTGAGCCGGGAGGGGACCAACGCAGGTGGTGAGCCGGGAGGGGACCAACGCAGGTGGTGAGCCGGGAGGGGACCAACGCAGGTGGTGAGCCGGGAGGGGACCAACGCAGGTGGTGAGCCGGGAGGGGACCAACGCAGGTGGTGAGCCGGGAGGGGACCAACGCAGGTGGTGAGCCGGGAGGGGACCAACGCAGGTGGTGAGCCGGGAGGGGACCAACGCAGGTGGTGAGCCGGGAGGGGACCAACGCAGGTGGTGAGCCGGGAGGGGACCAACGCAGGTGGTGAGCCGGGAGGGGACCAACGCAGGTGGTGAGCCGGGAGGGGACCAACGCAGGTTGTGAGCCGGGAGGGGACCAACGCAGGTGATGAGCCGGGAGGGGACCAACGCAGGTGATGAGCCGGGAGGGGACCAACGCAGGTGATGAGCCGGGAGGGGACCAACGCAGGTGGTGAGCCGGGAGGGGACCAACGCAGGTGGTGAGCCGGGAGGGGACCAACGCAGGTGGTGAGCCGGGAGGGGACCAACGCAGGTGGTGAGCCGGGAGGGGACCAACGCAGGTGGTGAGCCGGGAGGGGACCAACACAGGTGATGAGGTGGTGAGCCGGGAGGGGACCAACGCAGGTGGTGAGCCGGGAGGGGACCAACGCAGGTGGTGAGCCGGGAGGGGACCAACGCAGGTGGTGAGCCGGGAGGGGACCAACGCAGGTGGTGAGCCGGGAGGGGACCAACGCAGGTGGTGAGCCGGGAGGGGACCAACGCAGGTGGTGAGCCGGGAGGGGACCAACGCAGGTGGTGAGGTGGTGAGCCGGGAGGGGACCAACGCAGGTGGTGAGCCGGGAGGGGACCAACGCAGGTGGTGAGCCGGGAGGGGACCAACGCAGGTGGTGAGCCGGGAGGGGACCAACGCAGGTGGTGAGCCGGGAGGGGACCAACGCAGGTGGTGAGCCGGGAGGGGACCAACGCAGGTGGTGAGCCGGGAGGGGACCAACGCAGGTGGTGAGCCAGGAGGGGACCAACGCAGGTGGTGAGCCGGGAGGGGACCAACGCAGGTGGTGAGCCGGGAGGGGACCAACGCAGGTGGTGAGCCGGGTGGGGGCCAACGCAGGTGGTGAGCCGGGAGGAGACCAACGCAGGTGGTGAGCCGGGAGGGGACCAAAGTCCATGGTGAGCCGTGAGGGGACCAAAGTCCACGGTGAGCCGTGAGGGGACCAAAGCCCACGGTGAGCCGTGAGGGGACCAACGCCCACGGTGAGCCGTGAGGGGACCAACGCCCACGGTGAGCCGTGAGGGGACCAAAGCCCACGGTGAGCCGTGAGGGGACCAAAGCCCACGGTGAGCCGTGAGGGGACCAAAGCCCACGGTGAGCCGTGAGGGGACCAAAGCCCACGGTGAGCCGTGAGGGGACCAAAGCCCACGGTGAGCCGTGAGGGGACCAAAGCCCATGGTGAGCCATGAGGGGACCAAAGCCCATGGTGAGGGGACTAAAGGAGATGGTGAGCAGCGTTGTGACCAAAGGAGATAGTGAGCGGTGAAAGGACCAAAGGAGATAGTTAGAGGCGAGGGGACCTAAGCTGACGGTGAGAAGCGAGGGGACCAAATTCGACGGTGAAAGGTGAGGGGACCAAAGTTGGTGGGTGATAGGACCAAAGCTGACAGCGAGGAGACCAAACAAAGCTAATGGTGAGCGGTGAGGGGAGCAGAGCCGATGGCGAGGGAAGTAGAGCCGATGGAGAATGGAGGGGAGCAGAAACAATGGCGAAGGGAGCGGAGCTGATGGTGAGGGGAGCAGAACCGATGGGTCCAAAGCCGATGGGCAGAGGGGAGGGGAGCAGCAAGGTGAGCAAAGTCGATGGGGAGCAGTGAAGGGAGCAAACACGATGAGAAGCGGCAAGGGGAGTGAACCCGATAAAGAGCGGCGAGGGAAGTGAAGCCAATGGGGAGTGCCGAGGGGATCGAAGCCAATGGGGAGTGCCGAGGGAAGCGAAGCCAATGGGGAGCACCGAGGGAAGCGAAGCCAATGGGGAGCGCCGAGGGAAGCGAAGCCAATGGGGAGCGCCGAGGGAAGCAAAGCCAATGGGGAGCGCCGAGGGAAGCAAAGCCAATGGGGAGCGCCGAGGGAAGCAAAGCCAATGGGGAGCGCCGAGGGAAGCAAAGCCAATGGGGAGCGCCGAGGGAAGCAAAGCCAATGGGGAGCGCCGAGGGAAGCAAAGCCAATGGGGAGCGCCGAGGGAAGCAAAGCCAATGGGGAGCGCCGAGGGAAGCAAAGCCAATGGGGAGCGCCGAGGGAAGCAAAGCCAATGGGGAGCACCGAGGGAAGCAAAGCCAATGGGGAACACCGAGGGAAGCGAAGCCGATGGCACGCGGCGAGGGAAGAGAAACCGATGGCGCGCGGCGAGGGGAGAGAAGCCGATGGCGCACGGCGATGGGAGTGGTGAGGGGAGCGAAGCCGATGGGGAGGGGCGAGGCGAGCGAAGCCGACGGGGAGAGGCGAGCGAAGCCGACGGGGAGAGGCGAGTGAAGCCGACGGGGAGAGGCGAGCGAAGCCGACGGGGAGAGGCGAGCGAAGCCGACGGGGAGAGGCGAGCGAAGCCGACGGGGAGAGGCGAGCGAAGCCGACGGGGAGAGGCGAGCGAAGCCGACGGGGAGAGGCGAGCGAAGCCGACGGGGAGAGGCGAGCGAAGCCGACGGGGAGAGGCGAGCGAAGCCGACGGGGAGAGGCGAGCGAAGCCGACGGGGAGAGGCGAGCGAAGCCGACGGGGAGAGGCGAGCGAAGCCGACGGGGAGAGGCGAGCGAAGCCGACGGGGAGAGGCGAGCAAAGCCGACGGGGAGAGGCGAGCAAAGCCGACGGGGAGAGGCGAGCAAAGCCGACGGGGAGAGGCGAGCAAAGCCGTTGGGGAGAGGTGAGCGAAGTTGTTCGGGAGAGGCGAGCAAAGCCGTTGGGGAGAGGCGAGCAAAGCCGTTGGGGAGAGGCGAGCAAAGCCGTTGGGGAGAGGCGAGCGAAGCCGTTGGGGAGAGGCGAGCGAAGCCGTTGGGGAGAGGCGAGCGAAGCCGTTGGGGAGAGGCGAGCGAAGCCGTTGGGGAGAGGCGAGCGAAGCCGTTGGGGAGAGGCGAGCGAAGCCGTTGGGGAGAGGCGAGCGAAGCCGTTGGGGAGAGGCGAGCGAAGCCGTTGGGGAGAGGCGAGCGAAGCCGTTGGGGAGAGGCGAGCGAAGCCGTTGGGGAGAGGCGAGCGAAGCAGTTGGGGAGAGGCGAGCAAAGCATTTGGTGAGAGGCGAGCGAAGCCGATGGGGAGAGGTGAGCGAAGCTGATGGGGAGAGGCGAGCTAAGCCGGTGGGGAGAGGCGAGCAAAGCCGTTGGGGAGAGGCGAGCGAAGCCG
Source organism: Triturus cristatus (assembly GCF_964204655.1). NCBI lineage: Eukaryota > Metazoa > Chordata > Amphibia > Caudata > Salamandridae > Triturus > Triturus cristatus. The sequence goes on from NC_140580.1 coordinate 1,120,553,541, forward strand.
TTGGGGAGAGGCGAGCGAAGCCGTTGGGGAGAGGCGAGCGAAGCCGTTGGGGAGAGGCGAGCGAAGCCGTTGGGGAGAGGCGAGCGAAGCCGTTGGGGAGAGGCGAGCGAAGCCGTTGGGGAGAGGCGAGCGAAGCCGTTGGGGAGAGGCGAGCGAAGCCGTTGGGGAGAGGCGAGCGAAGCCGTTGGGGAGAGGCGAGCGAAGCAGTTGGGGAGAGGCGAGCAAAGCATTTGGTGAGAGGCGAGCGAAGCCGATGGGGAGAGGTGAGCGAAGCTGATGGGGAGAGGCGAGCTAAGCCGGTGGGGAGAGGCGAGCTAAGCCGGTGGGGAGTGGATGATAAGCAAAGGGAATGATGAGATAAGAACCACGGAGGATGGGTTGGGAGAAGAAGGATGAGGGAGTTGATGGAGAAGAGAATGATGTATAGGAATGGACAACAGCAATCAGGGTGACGGATGAACTAGAGATGATGGCGTATGGAAGATGGGAGCAGATGAGAGGCCAAGAACAGTGGTTGAGAGGGCAAGGGAGAGAGGTGGAGAGGCAAGAAAGTGGTCGAGAAGCAAGAGAGAGCAGTCAAGGGAGAGCAGTAGGAAGACAAGCAAGAGTGATTGAGGGGTGAGAGTTCAGGCGAAGGGTATAGGAGAACAGACGAGGGGCAACAGAGAACAGATAAACGGCACTGGAAACAAACAAGAGGAGTGCAGAGAAGCAGCAAAAGGACAGCAAATGATGGGTAGGAACAGATGAGTGAATGGGACAGGAGATGACGGGGTCCAAAGCTGCTAGGCAAGGTCAGGAAAGTGTAGGAAAGGGTCACCGTGAGAGCACATGGAGAGCAGGTGAAGGACAGAGGACAGCGGCTGGAAGGCAGGGGGGAGCATGTGAGAGAGAACAGAAGCAATGAAGGGCTCCGCATGGCACAGGAAACGACTAAACCGTCTCTTATTGTTCTTGATGTTAAACACACTTAACTGATGATGGCAAAGGAAGAGGTTACAAAGATTTCATGTTATGTCTACCAGGTCAATTAACGCATTATTGGGTCTGACTTAACAGCATAGCTTTCGCAAGACGCGTTTTTACCAATTCTTTAAAATATACGTAGAGTGGGCTTTGGTTCCACCTACAGAAATATTGCTCCCACAACTCAAGCTATTGGCAATTTGGTGTAACATTCCACTTTCCAGGAAGCACTTCCCTTCAAATGCATGATAGACTATTTTGCATCTGAAAAGTACATTTGATCATCATGCTTCTGTCACATTTATTTCTTTATCTACAATATGCATTCTATACAGTAAGCAATCATTTTTGCTGCTATTCCCCCCCAGGCACTTATTTTTAGGGTACATTCTAATGTAATATATAGTATTTGTTCAAGCAACGCATGCAAACAGTATTTTTTAATGTGCGCTGGCACATCAAATCCAGATGAAAACAAGTTACTTACCTGTAACTTTGGTTCTCCAGTATTGGTAACTTTCATAGATTCCCATAGCTTGTATCATTCCCCGTCGTCGGAATGGGAGTCTCGGTAAAAATAAAAATAACATAGCAGTAGATACAAAAGAGAAAGAAAGGCCTAGGCCTCATCTCATTTTGTAGCATATCCACCTCTTTTTGTAAAAGAGACCAAACTAAAGCAACAACCAATCAGATTAGCCTCACCCCGTAGAACCTTACTGAGAGAGCCTCAGAGCCTCAGATTTTCGTAGCCGTTGTGTAACAGAGTAACCAAATTTGCTGAAGGCTGAGCTTTCCCAGGGAAGGAGGGTGGGCGCATTGGGAATCTATGAAAGTTACCAATATACTGGAGAACCAAAGTTACAGGTAAGTAACTTGTTTTCTTACTCCAGTATCTGAACTTTCATAGATTCCCATAGCTTGTATCAGAGTAGTTAGCAGTTAGCAACAATGCACATTTTGTGAAATAAATACTGGCATAACCTTGTATGTATAGTCACATAAGCAATAACCAGGTATGCAAAACATTAGTCAGAAAACATCATATGAAACAAAATGTGCAATAGCAATAACAGGAAGGAGGGTTAGAAGGGAAAGCTCACCACTCACTGGAAGAGTTTCCTGAGGACTGCTTGTCCCACTGCTGTCTCGCTCTGCGTGGAAGAGTCCAAGCAGTAATGCTTCGTGAATGTATGGGCACTGCTCCATGTAGCCGCCCTGCAAATGTCCTTGATCGGCACTCCAGCGAAAAGAGCAGTAGACAATGAAACTGATCTTGTGGAGTGCACCCGGACCCGCCCTTCTAGGGGCTTACCAGCCGCTTGATGGCAGTAATGGATCGCACTGGCAATCCAACATGCAACTCCTTGCTTTGAAAGGGGAAGACCTTTGCGAGGTGCACTAAAAGCGACAAAGAGCTGTGTAGATTTTCTGAAAACATCTTTGGACATCCAAGGAATGAAGAGACCTTTCCGCTGGAGTCGTAGGTCGAGGGAAAAAAGATTTTAGAATGACCGGCTCAGTCAAATGAAAATCTGAAGGCACTTTGGGAATGAATTTCGGATTTGTTCTCAGAATAATAGTGTCCTTCTTAAACTGTAAAAACGGATTCTTTATAGTGAGAGCTTGAAGTTCCCCAACCCTCCCGGCAGATATTAAAGCGAGAAGAAGGGCCACTTTCCATGAAAGGAATTTAAGATCCACTCTATGAATAGGCTCAAAAGGAGTTCTCATGAGTTGAGCAAGAACCAAATTTTGTTGCCACATGGGAGGCGGAGGTCTGACCAGAGGGAAACCTCTAAAGAGTCCTTTTAAAAATTGTTTGACAATTCTTGCCGACCAGAGAGAAGACCAGAAGCCGTCCGTCTAAATCTAGAGATCGCAGCCAGGTGCACTTTGATAGAAGAATGAGCAAGACCTCACTTGGCCAGAGACAAAATGTAAGGTAAGATTTGATGAGGAGCAGAAGAAAAAGGATGGATGTTCTCTCGGTGGCACCACACGCAGAAACGTTTCCATTTGGAACGATAGGTTTTATTCGTACTCGGTGCACCGGCCTTAGCTAGCACTTCCTTACATTCCTGAGGGATATTTAAGTTCTGAAATTCTCGGTGTTCAGGAGCCACGCAGTCAACTGAAGTGAGCTCGGATCTGGATGCACCACTTGGCCCTGGGACATCGTCAATAAAGAGGGAATTGGCCGCAGATTAATTGGATGATCCTGAGAGAGCAGGAGGAGCTCCGTGAACCAAAACTGGCGGGGCCACACTGGTGCTACTAGTATCATTGTGCATGGTTCTGCTTTGATCTTCCTGAGCAATCTTGGAATTAGGGGAATTGGCGGAAAAGCGTAGACAAATGCACCTGACCAGGCCATCGAAAGCGCATTCCCCAACGAACCTTGATGGTGTTCGCTGCTTGCGTACAAGTGGCATTTCCTGTTCTCTGGTGTGGCGAACAGGTCTATGGACGGAGTACCCCAAAGATTGAAAACCTTCTAGAGAGTGGCTTGATCCAACTCCCACTCGTGACAAACCGACTTCAGACGACTCAACGTATCTGCTGTCGTGTTGAGGGTACCCGGAACATGTTCTGCCGAAAGAGCGATTTGGTGGTGAATCGCCCAATTCCAAATCTCTTGGGCCTCTTTAGAGAGCAGCTGAGATCGTGTTACACCCTGTTAGTTCACATAGTGCATAGCCGTCGTGTTGTCTGTACGGACTAGGACGGTTGAATTCTGTATTCGTGGAAGGAAAGCCTGTAACGCCAGCCAAATTGCCTTGAGCTCCAGAAGGTTGATATGGAGAATGCGTTGTTCGGGCATCCAGTGGCCGCTCACTTGAAGGTCTTGCAAGACCGCTCCCCAGCCTTCTAGAGAGGCGTCTGTTATAAGTATCAAAGGAGCTGGAGCAACTGTGAAAGTGAGACCCTTGAGATATTGTCCTTGATTATCCACCAGCTGACCGCCTCTTTCATAAGAGGAGTGACGATTATCTTGTCGTCGAACAATCCCTCTGCTTGGCGCCACTGCATGTCTAGTTGCTCTTGGAGCGGACGCATACGAAGTCTGCAATGCGGAATTAATGGAATGCAAGATGAGATCGATCCTAGAAGAGATTTGTATAGGCGAACAGACAGAGACCGTCTTGTTTGTAAACAAGGGGCAGAGGAAATTAATCTGTCCTGTCTTTCCTCTGATGGAAAAGCCTTGCAAGAAGCTGTGTCCAGAATGGCCCCCAGAAACTTGGCCGACCTGGAAGGATAGAGGACTGATTTGTCTTTGTCCAGCTGAAGTCCCAGATGTTGGAAAAGTTGAATGCAACTTTCGACTGCCTTTATAGTTGCCTGAGATGATGGTGCTTTCACCAACCAGTCGTCTAGGTAAGGGAAAACTTGTAGCGATTGTGTTCTGAGAAACGCTGCAACTGGTGCCAACACCTTCGTGAATATCCACGGCGCGGATCTGAGTCCGAAAGGCAGGACCTTGAATTGAAAGTGGCTCTTGGCTACTGTAAAGCGTAGAAACCTCCTGTGGGCTGGGTGAATAAGAACATGGAAGTATGGGTCCTCGAGATCCAGAGTGGCCATGTAATCGCCTGGATTGAGAAGCTTCAAAATGTCCTGTAGGGATACCATCCGAAACGATAATTTTATGAGACAGGTGTTGAGCTCCCTCAGGTCAAAAATTGGACGCCATTTTTCTCCTGTCTTGCGAACGAGAAAGAACCGGGAATAGAATCCTTCGCCTCGTTGGGACAGAGGCACCGGTTCTATTGCGCTTTTGAGAAGCAGTTGGTGAGCTTCTAGATGTAGAAGGTGTAGATGTTTGGATTCACGAGGGACTCTGGATGGTGGAAGGTGTTGAAACTCCAGCGTGTGGCCAAACTGGATGATATTGAGGTCCCAACGATCTGATGATCTCCCAGTTGTGGAGGTATTGTGATATCCTGCCCCCCACTGGTGTTACGGGGGCAAAGGAACAGTAGACAGAGCCTGTACGCCGCTATTGGCGTTTAGAAGAATCTCTTCCCTGACGTCCCTGTCATCCTCTTGAAGGCTGGCGAGAGAAAGACGACGATTGGCCCTGGCACTGAGAATACTGGGGTCTGTAAGATTGCGATTGCTGTGAATTGAATATGCTACTTACCAGTATGCATCTGTTCTTGGCATGTAGGGCTGCTGACATTCATATCTGTGCATAGATCGCCGCCTAGTGTTGGGTCCGGATGTTTGCACGTTGTTGTCCTGGAAGAGTCTTCGAAGTATCCTTGGATAGGTGACTCCTCCCCTGGACTACAGTGCGCATGGGCATCCTCTCCATCCTCAGATTGTTTTTCGCCATTGTGGCAGTGATGGAGTAGATACAGAAAGTGATGACCATGCTTGCAGTAATTCTGAGAGCTGCAGCTGCGACAGGCGCCGGGGAGGAGGGAGGGCGATATGAATGTCAGCAGCCCTACATGCCAAGAACAGATGCATACTGGTAAGTAGCATATTCAGTTCGAGGCATGTGGGCTGCTGAATTCATATCTGTGCATAGAATACATAGCAGTGCCCTCTATTAGCGGCGGCTACCCGTGCCAGCTGCAGCGGTCTGAAAAAGTGTTTTGAGAACAGCCTGTCCTACAGCTGCCTGCTGTTTTGACTGCACATCTACGCAATAGTGTTTTGTAAATGTGTGTGTAGTGGACCATGTGGCTGCTCTGCATATATCATGCAGGGGAATATTTCCTAGGAAGGCCATGGAAGCCCCCAACTTACGTGTTGAGTGGGCTCGTGGTGGAATAGTTAATGTGCGTTTTGCCTTTTGATAACAGATTTGAATACACTTAACTATCCATCTGGCTATCCCTGCTTTGGAGATGGCGTTACCTTTGTGGTGTGGGGCAAAGGCAACGAACAGTTGTTTTGTCTTCCTGAATGGTTTAGTCCTGTCGATGTAGTACATGAGGGCCCTCCGTACATCTAGTGTATGTAGTGCCCTTTCTGCAACAGTTTGTGGGTTTTGGAAGAAAACGGGCAGTTCAATAGTCTGGTTCATGTGGAACTGCGATATTACCTTGGGCATGAACTTGGGGTTGGTACGTAGTACGACCCTGTTAGCGTGAACCTGAATGAATGGCTCTTGAACGGTTAGTGCCTGGAGTTCACTAACTCTTCTGAGGGAAGTGATCGCCACTAGGAAGGCCACTTTCCAGGTAAGGAATTGAATCTCGCATGAGTGTAGAGGTTCAAAGGGTGGACCCATCAGGCGTGTGAGGACCAAGTTGAGGTTCCACATTGGAGCCGGTGGGTGACTAGGTGGAATGACTCGTTTGAGCCCTTCCAAGAATGCTTTGATGGCAGGCACTCTGAATAGAGAGAGGTGCTGCCTGGTTTGCAGATAGGCTGATATTGCGGTCAAATGGACACGTATAGAGGTGTACGCCAGATTGCATCTATATAGGTGTAAGAGATAACAGATGATGTTTTGGATGGATGCGTCCAGCGGGTTGATGTCATTATTACCGCAATAAATGACGAACCTTTTCCATTTGGCTGCATAGCAAGCTCTGGTAGTGGGTCTCCTGGCCTCCTTGATGATGTCCATACAGTCAGGTGGCAGGTTGAGATAGCCAAACTCTAGGACTTCAGGAGCCAGATCGCCAGATTCAGCTGTTGCGGATCTGGGTGCTGAACCTCTCCATGGTTCTGCGTCAAATGCGCGGGTTTGATCCGCAGCCTTTGATGCGGCACCACGGAAAGTGCGAGGAAGGTGGTGTACCACGGCTGGCGTGCCCACGTGGGAGCAACTAGGACGAGTGTCAGGGAGTGTTGTCGGAGTTTGCGGGCCACTAGCGGTATCAATGGCGCTGGGGGAAAAGCGTACGCAAATCTGCCGGACCAGTTCATCCATATCGCATTGCCCTGCGACTGCGGATGTGGGAATCTGGCGGCGAAGCTTGGGCATTTTGCGTTTTCGCTTGTCGCGAATAGGTCTATCTCCGGATGACCCCACTGCTGAAAGTACGGTTGGAGTACTGATGGGTGTAACTCCCACTCGTGCATTTGGTGGCTGTGTCTGCTGAGCAGATCCGCCATCTGGTTGTCCTTGCCAGGGAGGTGTTCCGCCATGAGGAACATGTTCCTTTGAATGGCCCACTTCCACATGCTCTGAGCCAGATGAGACAACTGTGGAGAGTGTGTGCCTCCCTGTTTCTGTATGTAGTACATTGCGGTCATGTTGTCCGTCCGGATCAACACGACCTTGTTGCATAGATGTACTTTGAATGCCTTCATGGCTAGGAAGATTGCCATCAATTCCAGAAGGTTGATGTGCAACTTCTTTTGTTGTGTTGTCCATAGTCCTTGCACTGTGTAGTGGAGTACATGAGCTCCCCATCCCTGGAGAGACGCGTCCGCTGTCAGTACTATTTGTGGGACAGGCTCTTGGAACGGTCGGCCCTTGCAAAGGTTTTGTGGATTCCACCAATGCAGAGAGTTGTATGCCCGACCGCTCACCAACACTAGGTCCTTTAACTGTCCTTGAGCCTGATTCCACTGACTCGCTAGGCACTCCTGAAGTGGGCGCATATGTAATCTCGCGTGCGGGACTATGAAGATGCAGGAGGCCATCATGCCTATCAACTGCATGAACACTCGCGCTGGAAGTGAGTGATTGGGTTTGAATTTGGAGATCAGCAGTTGTATGCTGTCGATCCTCACTAAATTTGGCTGAGCTGTGGCCGCCAGAGTGTCTATAGTCGCACCTAGGTACTGTTGTACGTGTGCGGGCTGGAGATGGGACTTTGGATAATTCAGTGAGAATCCCAGACTGTGAAGAAGGTGAATGGTGCGGGACATGTGGCTTGCACATTGCTGGGCTGACTTCGCTTGAACGAGCCAGTCGTCTAGGTAGGGGTAGACGTGTATATGCTGCCTCCGTAGATGTGCTGCCACCGTAGCTAGGCACTTCGTGAAAACCCTGGGCGCTGTTGTCACGCCGAAGGGAAGGACTTTGAACTGATAGTGCTGCCCCTGAACAGTGAACCTGAGGTATTTTTTGTGTGAGGGGTGGATGGGTATGTGAAAGTACGCATCTTTGAGGTCCAGTGTGGCTAGGAAGTCTCCCTGCTTGAGAAGCGGAAGGACTTGCTGTAGAGTGAGCATATGAAAGTGCTCTGAAAGAATGTACTGGTTCAGGGGTCTCAGGTCCAATATAGGTCTGAGCGACCCGTCCTTTTTTGGAATTAAGAAGTAGAGGGAGTACACTCCCGCACCCTGCTCGTGGATGGGTACGACCTCTATAGCGCCTTTTAGAAGCATACTTTGCACTTCTTGCTGTAAGAGCGTTAAGTGCTCTGAGGACATAGGACGGCTTCTTGGTGGTATTGTGGGTGGAGTGGAGGTTAACTCCAGACAGTAACCGTATTTTATAATATCTTTGACCCACCTGTCCGTGGTGATGGAATTCCACGTGGACAGGAACCTTTGTAGCCTTCCCCCGACAGGTGTTATGTGGTCGGGAGGAAGGGAGAGGGCGTCACTGCTTGTTCTTGGGGGAGGACCTGGTGTTGCCGTAGCCGCGTCCTCTGCCCTTTGTGCTGGAGCCACGATATCCACCTCTGGTGTTTTTATCATAGGTGGTCTGTGTATTGCCTTTGTTATATGTTTGTTGTGACCCCTGTCCTCTACCTGCTCCCTTGTTTCCGGGGCGACGAAAGGAGCCGCTCCGAAAGGACTGAGTTTGTAGTGCGCCCATGGACTTTGCAGTGTCCGTATCCTTTTTTATCTTTTCGAGGGTGGTGTCAACCTCTGGCCCGAATAAATAGTCGGGGTTGACGGGCTGGTTCAGTATATTGTTTTGTACCTCGGGCTTGAATCCTGAGATCCGTAGCCAGGCATGTCGTCGCAACATGACGCTTGTGTTTATGGCTCTGGCAGCCGTGTCTGCAACATCTAGTGCGCATTTGATGGAAGCGTTCGTTAGTAGCTGTCCTTCTCTGATGAGCATTTCTGCGCCTTCCTTGAACTGGTCAGGGAGATGTTGGAATATTTGCTCAAGTGTGTCATAGTGCGCTCTATCATAGCGAGCAAGGAGCGCCTGAGTGTTGGCTATGCGCCATATGTTGGCAGCTTGGGCGGCAACTCGCTTGCCAGGGGTTTCTAACACCTTGGACTCTTTGTCCGGGGGAGGAGCGTCACCTGTTGTTTGCGAGTGTGCCCTCTTGCGTGCATTCGCTACGACGATGGAGTCGAGTGGTAATTGTCCTCTGATGTAAGTAGGATCCCCAGGTGCTGATCTGTATTTTTTATCAATCCTGGGGTTTATCACTCGTGCCCTGGTGGGTTCTTTGAAAATGTCCTTGGCTGGTTTGAGGACCCCCTTCAACATTGGCAGAGTCTTTACATGTCTTTCTGAGGATGCAAAGGTGTCCATTAGAAAGTCATCTTCGATGGTATCAGAGTGAAGCTGCACCCCATGGTTATTGGCAGCACGTTCGATAAGAGCATTGAACGCTGCAGTATCCTCCGTAGGAGATGTCTTTGCCCCATAGAGTTGTGGATCCTGTGCATCGAGAGGTGCACTGGGGTCTGCAGGGTCGCCCCAAGTTTGATCAGGGTCCTGCTGGTCATCAGGGTCCGTGTCTACATGGTAGGGGACTTGGTCAGCCATGTAGTCCTCCAATGCGTCTGTATCGGAGCGTGTGGGGGAGAACCGGTGTGGATCCTGGTAGGATGAATGGAAGGGTTCATAAAGGAGAGGTTCCGATTCTGCAGGCAACTTCCTTTTTAGTGGGATCCTGAAAGGGTCCAATGGCGGCTCCGAAGTTATCCTTCGGTCCTGGAGAATCATTCTGCCAGTGCCGGCGTCGATGATACGTGCTGGAGACGTCTCAGCAGGTGTGACCGTAGGTTGGGTGACCCGTGTCCTGAGTTGGAACATTTTTGGGATTGTTGACGGAGGCAAGCCGAAGGTAATGTTGGTCGGCACCGAAGAGGCTGCGGGAGCTCCGACCGAACCGGAGCCCGATGTGTCCTGGAGGACAGGTGTGGTTTTGCTGCCTTGCGTCACACCAGGTCGTACTTGGGGCGCCTTCGAGGCTTTGGCACCGGCCAGGCTCGTAGAGGCGGCCGTAGATTTTTTCGGTGCCGGCGGGTCATCGAGTCGGGGTGAAGAGATCACCGTCGAAGTCTTCGATGCCTGAGGCTTAGGTGTCGTCGAGGGAGCGATGTGAGACACAGCAGGCGGTACGGCCCTTGGTGTCGTCGGTGCCGGTAGCCGAGCAGGTTTGTCGGTGCCGATGGCTTTTTTCCGTTTGTCGACTCCAACGTCGCCCGCCTCAAGTTCGGCACCGAAGTCCCTCTTGGTGCGGTCGGTGCCGACGCGGTGCGCTGGCGTCGAAGGCCTCGATCCGACCAGCGCTACTTTCAGTTTCGGTTTCGGTGGAACCTGAGCAGCTTTCGGTTTCGGTTTTGTGATAGGGAAACCAGCCTGTTTATGTAGTAATGGCTGCCGCTGAACGTCCGAGGCCGGGCCCGAGGGCGGGGCCGAAGAACTGCGGGATGGGTCTCGGGTAAGGCCCGAAGGCGATCCCTCGACCGGAGCCATAGGCTGTGGCACTGGTGTTTGAACGGTTTGAACAGGTAGGCCTTGTTCATCATTGGAGCTACTTTCTTCGGCCCCGAAGGCCTCCTCGTCGTCTCCTACCTCGGTGTCGTCTTCACCTCTGTGGAAGAGTGACTCGTCTTCCTCGTCCGATCCGGGTTCGTGTTCGGAAACGGGACTGGAGGGCAAGACTTCCAATTCCTCGACGTCCTCGGCCTCGCCGAAGATGTCTGTCGGGGCCGGTGCCGCGTGCTGCGCCTCGAGTCTCGCCGCTCGTCGATTCCGCAGAGTCTTTTTCGAGCGGAACCGGGCACAGGCCATGCATGTTGATTCGTCGTGGTCCGGCGAAAGGCATTTGTTGCACACCGGATGGACGTCGATGTGTGGGTACTTCGCATTGCATACCGGACACCTTTTGAATGGCGTCCTGGATTCCATCGTCGAAGTAGTCGATGGACAGGTAAATGCGAAAGCAGTCGGTGCTGAAAGTTAGTAAACTAACAAATTCTATCGAAACCCGATCGATAAACAGTACCGACGCGAACTAAAGGCCTTTTGGCCTTGAAAAAATATTTTCCTAACTTGAGCTAAGATAGCACATCCGAACCCAATGGCGGAAAAAAACAATCTGAGGATGGAGAGGATGCCCATGCGCACTGTAGTCCAGGGGAGGAGTCACCTATCCAAGGATACTTCGAAGACTCTTCCAGGACAACAACGTGCAAACATCCGGACCCAACACTAGGCGGCGATCTATGCACAGATATGAATTCAGCAGCCCACATGCCTCGAACAGGAGGAATAGCGCCGCTGTTGATAACCACCTTTGTACGAAGAAAAACCTCTCCCTCTTGCCCCACGGAAAGGTACTTTGCGGTAATGCAAAGTCCCAAGGGACCTTGCCGAATCGGTGTCCTTTTTAATTTCCTGCAGTACATCGTCCACATGCTTACCAAAAAGCATTTCTCCATCAAACGGTAGGTCAAGAATTTTATTTTGAACCTCCGGACGAAACCAGGTGGCCCGAAGACAACCTTGTCTTCTAAGGACTGCCGCACCAGCCAAAGCGCGAAAAGCAGTGGTAGCAATGTCCATTGCGCAATCTATGATCTCTGAAGAAGAACGCTCTCCTTCCTCCAGAATCTTCCTTGCGTCAGCCTTAGATTCTTCTGGTAGCTGGTCAATGTATGGAGATAAATCGCACCACATGTGGCGATCATATCGTCCTAGAATTGCTAAGGCGTTTGCTGCCCTGACAAGAAGGCTGGACATAGAAGAGAATCTCTTTTCCACATTGTCTAGTCGCCTACCCTCCTTATCCGGTGGTGTGGTAAGGGGCGCCGACGGATTCCTTGACTTTCTTTGGGCTGCTTGAGATATGACAGAATTCGGCTTCAGTTGGCCAACCAGACAAGCGGGACCATCAGCAGGAGCCTTATATTTCTTCTCCAGCCGAGGAAGAACAGGGATGACGTTAGCTGGAGACTGCATTACCTTAATCCCCTCACTCCATACATGTTGCACAATCAAGATAGACCAGACAGACTTTTTGAAGGGTTCTTTAAAATCATAAAGAAAGCATTCCGATAGTACAGAAGGTATGGGAAGGTCAAACCGCTTGGAAACCCTTTCCATGAGGTTATGGAAACCTCCAATGTCCGCTAGAGGAGAATCCACAGGATCCGGCGACGGCGAAGCGGGATCCCGAATAATGTAGTCGTCCCATTCCCTATCTGGATCTGGGGCTTGTCCTACGCTCTGGTCATCGTCTGATGAATCGTCATGCACCGTGACGACATTCTGGTGACGTTCTGATGGTTCCTGGTCCAAAGGTTGAGGAAGTTGAGGAACTACCATAGTCGGCGGTGGCAGTGATGGAACCTGCACTGATTGTTGCTCAGAGTGATGTGATGGAAATCTCCGCTTATAATACAAAAACAACATGAGCTGAAGATCAGTAATAAGCGAAGACGGCATGGCTATCATGCCCTGCTGCAACTGTTCCTGTGGTCTTGTTTGTGGCAGGTATTGTTGTTGGTCCATAAAATAGTCTTCCGAGTCAGAGTCCTGGTATTTTACTCGTAATTGGGATGGACTATATGCATCCCCATGAGGACCATCCTCCTCATCTAAAAATTCCTCCTCTTCTAAAAGGTGTGCCGGAGGTTATGGTGTCACCCTCCGAGGAGATGTCATCTCTGGTGTAATCTGTCTTTTTATTGAAATTTCCACTTTTTGAATCGTCTACGAGGTCGTCGTCGGAGGGATCGTCGATGAAAATTGGACCTTCAACGACGATGGAATGATCATCGACGGAACCGTCGACGAGCTCGTCGTCAGTACCACTGTAGATGACTACGTCGACATCGTCATCGTCGTTTTTGTCACCGTCGTCGACGTCATCTTCGTCGAGGTAGTCATCATCGTCGTCGACAATGTAACTGGCTTCACCTGTAGCGTCGAAGGAGCGGGATCTAACGTCAGGTGAATCTTTGATGTCATCGTCGACGTACCTGAAGTTGTAGTCGTCGACAGACGGAATTTCTTCTCAGTTTTCCCCTCTGGAGGTTCAGAAGCTGGTTTTTTGAACAGCTTTGGTTTCCCAGATGGTGGAGGCGAAATAGAAGGCCCATGGCTCGCCTTTTGAGTAGAAAGTACCTCAGAAACCAGTCCTTCCCTCTCCTTTACACCTCGGTGAGGAGATTTTAAGGGACTGCGCCTTTCAGACCTATCAGAGGTCTTTTGCAAGGCCTTAGCAGGGGGGGTCAGCTTAAGTTGACGGAGAAGACCTACCCCTCTTTTGGGATCTCCTCGAAGATGTTGCAGAGGAGGTCTCATCGCTGTCACTGGATACAGTCTCCTTTTGTGACTTTAGCTTTTGTAGCCATGCTAGTAAATGTCCCTCGCGGTCTCTAAGGGTCTTTGATGAGAAGGTCCGACAGATTTTACAGTCAGTGGCCTTGTGGTCAGGGTACAAGCAATAAATACAATCTTTATGCTTGTCCTCCACATAAAGCCTTTTCTTTGAACAAGTGGCACAAGCTTTAAATAAAGCCTTTTTCTCCTTGTCTGACATCCTGAAGAGAGATTGCAGTGAAAAGATGAAAAATCCAGAAGTTGAAGAGAAATCTGAGCAGAGCTCAGTGGAGACTCCCTTAGCACAACGTGCTGTAGAAAATCTAAGGCTCTGAGGCTCTCTCAGTAAGGTTCTATGGGGTGAGGCTAATCTGATTGGTTGTTGCTTTAGTTTGGTCTCTTTTACAAAAAGAGGGGGATATGCTACAAAATGAGATGAGGCCTAGGCCTTTCTTTCTCTTTTGTATATACTGCTATGTTACTTTTATATTTACCGAGACTCCCATTCCGATGCCGAGGAATGATACAAACTATGGAAATCTATGAAAGTTCCAATACTGGAGTAACTACTGGATGTGCCAATGCTTGTTTGTATGCATGTTATCAAAGCTGTAGCAGGCGGCACAGATTTCTGAAGTAATAGGCAGGAAACGATCAGCCATTGAGCAACTCATTTACACAAGAGCTAACAATTAAAGTATAGTTAGGCCAAAACTATCTAATAGAACGAGGCAGTCAATCTAAAAATACTGTCAGTCAGGAACTGAGTACAATGTTGCGTAATGGGAAGAAGCAGACTGTTAGACTGTACAGAGTAAAATGTGACCTGCAAAGGAATGCGGCGTATGGTCCGCAAGTACTGCGCGCAGAGTCACTGGAAGTGGTGGCGGGTCTGGTGTACAATGTGACCTGCAACAGAATGCGGCGTATGGTCCGCAAGTACTGCGCGCAGAGTCACTGGAAGTGGTGGCAGGTCTGGTGTACTGTGTACAATGGAACCTTCACTGGAATGTGGCTTACTGTCCGCATGTACTGTACGCAGTGTCATTGAAAGTGGTGGCAGGTCTGGCGTACTGTGTACAATGTGACCTGCAATGGAATGTGGCGTATGGTAGGCATGTAGTGCGCGGTGGTGGCGGGTCTGGTGCTCAGTGTACAATAGGAGCTGTAATGGAAGGTAGCATATGGTACGCATGTACTGCGCACAGTGTCACTGGAAGCGGCGGCGGGTCTGGTGTACTGTGTACAATGGGACCTGTAATGGAATGTGGCATATGGTCCGCATGTACTGAGTACAGTGTCATTGGAAGTGGTGGCAGGTCTGGTGTACTGTGTACAGTGGGACCTTTAATGGAATATGGCATATGGTCCGCATGTAGTGCACGCAATGTCATTGGAAGCAGCGGCGTGTCTGGTGTACTGTGTACAATGGCACCTTTAATGGAATGTGGCGTATGGTCCACATGTAGTGCACACAGTGTCATTGGAAGCAGCGGCGTGTCTGGTGTACTGCATACAATGGCACCTTTAATGGAATGTGGCGTATGGTCCGCATGTACTACACACAGTGTGACTGGAAGAGGCGGCGGTTCTGTTGTACTGTGTACAATGGGACCTGCAATAGAATGTGGCGTATGGTCCGCATGTACTGCGTGCAGTGTCATTGGAAGCGGTGGCGGGTCTTGTGTACTGTGCACAATAGGACCTGTAATGGAATGTGGCCTATGGTCCGCATGTACTGCGCACAGTGTCACTGGAAGCGGCGGCGGGTCTGGTGTACTGTGTACAATGGGACTTGCAATGGAATGTGACGTATGGTCCGCATGTACTGCGCGCAGTGTCACTGGAAGCGGAAGCTGGTCTGGTGTACTGCGTACAATGTGACCTGTAATGTAAGGTGGCGCCTGGTCTGCATGTAATGTGCGCAGTGTCACTGGAAGCGGTGGCGGGTCTGGTGTACTGTGTACAATGGGACCTATAATGGCATGTGGCGTATGGTCCGCATGTAACAGCGTGCAGTGTCATTGGAAGAGGTAGCAGGTCTTGTGTACGGTGTACAAGGGGACCTGCAATTGAATGTGGCGTATGGTCCGTATGTACTGAGTGCAGTGTTATTGGAAGCGGTGGCAGGTCTGGTGTACTGTGTACAGTGGGACCTTTAATGGAATGTGGCCTACGGTCCGCATGTACTGCGCGCAGTGTCATTGGAAGGGGTGGCAGTTCTAGGGTACTGTGTACAATGTGACCTGAAATGTAAGGTGTCGTATGGTCTGCATGTAATGTGCGCAATGTTACTGGAAGCGGTGGCAGGTCTAGTGAACTGTGTACAATGGGATCTGAAATGGAATGGGGGGTATGGTCCGCATGTACAGCATGCTGTGTCATTGGAAAAGGTGGCGGGTCTGGTATACTGTGTACAATGGGACCTGTAATGGAATGTGGCGTATGGTCCTCATGTACTAAGTGCAGTGTCATTGGAAGTGGTGACTGGTCTGGTGTACTGTGTACGAGACCTGAAATGTAAGGTGGCCTATGGTCTGCATGTAAAGTGTGTGCAGAGTCATTGGAAGCGGTGGCAGCTCTAGGTTACTGTGTACAATGGGACCTGAAATGGAATGTGGCCTATGGTCCGCATGTACTGTGCGCAGTGTCATTGGAAGTGGTGGCGGGTCTGGTGTACTGTGTACAGTGGGACCTGTAATGGAATGTGGCGTATGGTCCTCATGAACTGCACGCAGTGTTACTGGAAGCGGTGGCGGGTCTGGTCTACTGTGTAGAATGGGACCTGTAATGGAATGTGGCCTATGGTCTGCATGTACTGCGCTCAGTGTCATTGGAAGCGGCGGCGGGTGTGGTGTACTATGGGACCTGTAATGGAATGTGGCGTACGTCCCGCATGTACTGCGCGCATTGTTACTGGAAGCGGCAGCAGCGGGTTTGGTGTACTGTGTACAATAGGACCTGCAATGGAATGTGGTGCATCGTCCCCATGTACTGCACGCAGTGTCACTGGGAGCGGCAGCCGGTCTGGTGTACTGTGTACAATGGGACCTGTAATGGAATGTGGCGTATGGTCCGCATGTACTGCCCGCAGTGTCACTGGAAGCGGCGGCGGATCTGGTGTACTGTGTCCAATGGGACCTGTCTTGGAATGTGGTGTATGGTGCGCATGTCCTACAGGCAGTGTCAGTGGAAGAGGCGGCGGCTCTGGAGTACTGTGTACAATGGGACCTGTAATGGAATGTGGCCTATGGGCCACATGTACTGAGTGCAGTGTCACTGGAAGCAGCGGCGGGTCTGGTGTACAATGGTACCTGTAATGGAATGTGCTCTATGGTCCATATGTACTGCGTGCAATGTCATTGGAAGAAGTGACTAATCTGGTGTACTGTGTACAATGGGACCTGTAATGGAATGTGGTCCGCATGCTCTCAGTGCAGTGTCATTGAAAGCGGTGGCGGGTCTGGTGTACTGTGTACAATGGGACTTGTAATGGAATGGGGGTATGGTCCGGATGTACAGCGTTCAGTGTCACTGGAAGCGTCGGCGGGTGTGGTGTACTGTGTAGAATGGGACCTGTAATGGAATGTGGTTTATAGTCCGCAAGTACTGAGTGCAGTGTCATTGGAAGCAGTAGTGGGTCTGGTGTACTGTGTACAATGGGCCCTGTAATGGAATGTGGTGTATGGTCCGCATGTACATCGCGCAGTGTCATTGGAAGCGGCGGGTCTGGTGTACTGTGTACAATGGGACCTGTAATGGAATGTGGCGTATGGTCCGCATATACGGAGTGCAGTGTCACTGGAAGCAGTAGTGGGTCTGGTGTACTGTGTACAATGGGACCTGTAATGGAATGCGGCTTATGGTCCGCATGTACTGCGTGCAGTGTAATTGGAAGTGGTGGCGGGTGTGGTGTACTGTGTACAATGGGATCTGTAATGGAATGTGGCGTATGGTTCGCATGTACTGCGCGCAGTGTCACTGGAAGCGGGGGCGCGTCTGGTGTACTGTGTACAATGGGACTTGTATTGGAATGTGGCCTATGGTCCACACGTACTGAGTGCAGTGTCACTGGAAGCGGCAGCGGGTCTGGTGTACAGTGTACAATGGGAGCTGTAATGGAATGTGGCGTATGGTCCGCATTAACATCGCGCAGTGTCATTGGAAGCGGCGGCGGGTCTGGTGTACTTTGTACAATGGGACCTGTAATGGAATGTGGCGTATGGTCCGCATGTACTGCACACAGTATTACTGGAAGGGGGGGTGGTTCTGGTGTACTGTGTACAATGGGACCTGTATTGGAATGTGGCCTATGGTCTGCATGTACTGAGTGCAGTGTCACTGGAAGCGGCAGCGGATCTAATGTACAGTGTACAACGGGAGCTGTAATGGAATGTGGCGTATGGTCCGCATGTACTGTGCGCAGTGTCATTGGAAGCAGCGGCGGGTCTGGCGTGCTGTGTACAATGAGACCTGTAATGGAATGTTGTGTATGGTCCACATGCACTACGTGCAGTGGAAGCAGTGGCAGGTCTGTTGTACTGTGTAAAATGTGACCTGAAATGTAAGGTGGCCTATGGTCTGCATGTAATGTGTGCAGTGTGATTGGAAGCGGCGGCGGGTCTGGTGTGCTGTGTACAATTAGACCTGTAATGGAATGTGGCCTATGGTCCGCAAGTACTAAGCACAGTGGAAGCGGCAGCGGGTCTGGTGTACTGTGTACAATGGGACCTGTAGTGGAATGTGGCGTATGGTCCGCATGTACTGAGTGCAGTGTCATTGGAAGCAGCGGCGGGTCTGGTGTACTGTGTACAATGGGACCTGTATTGGAATGTGGCCTATGGTCCGCATGTACGGAGTGCAGTGTCACTGGAAGCGGCAGCGGGTCTTTTGTACAGTGTACAATGGGAGCTGTAATGGAATGTGGCCTTTGTTCCGCATGTACTGTGCGCAGTGTCACTGGGAGCGGTGGCGGGTCTGGTGTACTGTGTACAATTAGACATGTAATGGAATGTGGCCTATGGTCCGCAAGTACTAAGCACAGTGGAAGCGGCAGCGGGTCTGGTGTACTGTGTACAATGGGACCTGTAGTGGAATGTGGCGTATGGTCCGCATGTACTGAGTGCAGTGTCATTGGAAGCAGCGGCGGGTCTGGTGTACTGTGTACAATAGGACCTGTATTGGAATGTGGCCTATGGTCCGCATGTACTGAGTGCAGTGTCACTGGAAGCGGCAGCGGGTCTTTTGTACAGTGTACAATGGGAGCTGTATTGGAATGTGGGGTATGGTCCGCATGTACTACGCGCAGTGTCATTGGAAGCAGCGGCGGGTCCAGCTTACTGTGTATAATGGGACCTGTAATGGAATGTGGCGTATGGTCCGCATGCACTATGCGCACTGGAAGCGGCGGCGGGTCTGGTGTACTGTGTACAATGGGACCTGTAATGGAATGTGGCGTATGGTCCGCATGTACTGCACGCAGTGTTACTCGAAGAGGCGGCGGTTCTGGTGTACTGTGTACAATGGGACCTGTATTGGAATGTGGCCTATGGTCCGCATGTACTGAGTGCAGTGTCACTGGAAGCGGCAGCAGGTCTGGTGTACAGTGTACAATGGGACCTGTAATGAAATGTGGCGTATGGTCCGCACGTACTACGCGCAGTGTCATTGGAAGCCACGGCGGGTCCGGCGTACTGTGTACAATGGGACCTGTAATGGAATGTGGCGTATGGTCCGCATGTACTGAGTTCAGGGTCACGGGAAGCGGCGGCGGGTCTGGTGTGCTGTGTACAATGGGATCTGTAATGGAATGTGGCGTATGGTCCGCATGTACTAAGAGCAGAGTCACTGGAAGCGGCAGAGGGTCTGGTGTACTGTGTACAATGGGACCTGTATTGGAATGTGGCCTATGGTCCGCATGTACTGAGTGCAGTGTCACTGGAAGCGGCAGCGGGTCTGGTGTACAGTGTACAATGGGAGCTGTAATGGAATGTGGCGTATGGTCTGCATGTACTGCGCACAGTGTCATTGGAAGCAGCGGCGGGTCTGGCGTACTGTGTACAATGGGACATGTGATGGAATGTGGCGTATGGTCCTCATGTACTGCGTGCAGTGTCATTGGAAGCAGTAGTGGGTCTGGTGTACTGTGTACAATGGGACCTGTAATGGAATGTGGTGTATGGTCCACATGAATTGCGCGCAGGGTCACTAGAAGTGGCAGGTCTGGTGTACTGTGTACAATGGGACCTGTAGTGGAATGTGGCCTATGGTCCGCATGTACTGAGTGCAGTGTCACTGGAAGCGGCGGCGGGTGTGGTGTACTGTGCACAATGGGACCTGTAATGGAATGTGGCACATGGTCCGCATGTACTGCGCGCAGTGTCATTGGAAGCGGTGGTGGGTCTGGTGTACTGTGTACTATGGGACCTGGAATGGAATGTGGCGTATGGTCCGCATGTACGGAGTGCAGTGTCACTGGAAGAGGTAGCGTGTCTTGTGTACTGTGTATAATTAGACCTGTAATGGAATGTGGCCTATGGTCCACATGTACTGCACGCAGTGTCACTGGGAGCGTTGGCGGGTCTGGTGTACTGTGTACCATGGGACCAGTGATGGAATGTGGCGTAAGGTCTGCATGTACTGCGCGCATTGTTACTGGAAGCAGCAGCAGCGGGTTTGGTGTACTGTGTACAATAGGACCTGTAATGGAATGTGGTGCATCGTCCGCATGTACTGCACGCAGTGTCACTGGGAGCGGCAGCCGGTCTGGTGTACTGTGTACAATGGGACCTGTAATGGAATGTGGCGTATGGTCCGCATGTACTGCCCGCAGTGTCACTGGAAGCGGCGGCGGATCTGGTGTACTGTGTCCAATGGGACCTTTCTTGGAATGTGGTGTATGGTGCGCATGTCCTACAGGCAGTGTCAGTGGAAGAGGCGGCGGCTCTGGTGTACTGTGTACAATGTGACCTGTTTGGAATGTGGCCTATGGTCCACATGTACTGAGTGCAGTGTCACTGGAAGCAGCGGCGGGTCTGGTGTACAATGGTACCTGTAATGGAATGTGTTCTATGGTCCATATGTACTGCGTGCAATGTCATTGGAAGAAGTGACTAATCTGGTGTACTGTGTACAATGGGACCTGTAATGGAATGTGGTCCGCATGCTCTCAGTGCAGTGTCATTGAAAGCGGTGGCGGGTCTGGTGTACTGTGTACAATGGGACTTGTAATGGAATGGGGGTATGGTCCGGATGTACAGCGTTCAGTGTCACTGGAAGCGTCGGCGGGTGTGGTGTACTGTGTAGAATGGGACCTGTAATGGAATGTGGTTTATGGTCCGCAAGTACTGAGTGCAGTGTCATTGGAAGCAGTAGTGGGTCTGGTGTACTGTGTACAATGGGCCCTGTAATGGAATGTGGTGTATGGTCCGCATGTACATCGCGCAGTGTCATTGGAAGCGGCGGGTCTGGTGTACTGTGTACAATGGGACCTGTAATGGAATGTGGCGTATCGTCCGCATATACTGAGTGCAGTGTCACTGGAAGCAGTAGTGGGTCTGGTGTACTGTGTACAATGGGACCTGTAATGGAATGCGGCTTATGGTCCGCATGTACTGCGTGCAGTGTAATTGGAAGTGGTGGCGGGTGTGGTGTACTGTGTACAATGGGATCTGTAATGGAATGTGGCGTATGGTTCGCATGTACTGCCCGCAGTATCACTGGAAGCGGGGGCGCGTCTGGTGTACTGTGTACAATGGGACTTGTATTGGAATGTGGCCTATGGTCCACACGTACTGAGTGCAGTGTCACTGGAAGCGGCAGCGGGTCTGGTGTACAGTGTACAGTGGGAGCTATAATGGAATGTGGCGTATGGTCCGCATGTACATCGCGCAGTGTCATTGGAAGCGGCGGCGGGTCTGGTGTACTTTGTACAATGGGACCTGTAATGGAATGTGGCGTATGGTCCGCATGTACTGCAGGCAGTATTACTGGAAGGGGGGGCGGTTCTGGTGTACTGTGTACAATGGGACCTGTATTGGAATGTGGCCTATGGTCTGCATGTACTGAGTGCAGTGTCACTGGAAGCGGCAGCGGATCTGATGCACAGTGTACAGTGGGAGCTGTAATGGAATGTGGCGTATGGTCCGCATGTACTGAGTGCAGTGTCACTGGAAGCAGTAGTGGGTCTGGTGTACTGTGTACAATGGGACCTGTAATGGAATGCGGCTTATGGTCCGCATGTACTGCGTGCAGTGTAATTGGAAGTGGTGGCGGGTGTGGTGTACTGTGTACAATGGGATCTGTAATGGAATGTGGCGTATGGTTCGCATGTACTGTGCGCAGTATCACTGGAAGCGGGGGCGCGTCTGGTGTACTGTGTACAATGGGACTTGTATTGGAATGTGGCCTATGGTCCACACGTACTGAGTGCAGTGTCACTGGAAGAGGCAGCGGGTCTGGTGTACAGTGGGAGCTATAATGGAATGTGGCGTATGGTCCGCATGTACATCGCGCAGTGTCATTGGAAGCGGCGGCGGGTCTGGTGTACTTTGTACAATGGGACCTGTAATGGAATGTGGCGTATGGTCCGCATGTACTGCAGGCAGTATTACTGGAAGGGGGGGCGGTTCTGGTGTACTGTGTACAATGGGACCTGTATTGGAATGTGGCCTATGGTCTGCATGTACTGAGTGCAGTGTCACTGGAAGCGGCAGCGGATCTGATGTACAGTGTACAGTGGGAGCTGTAATGGAATGTGGCGTATGGTCCGCATGTACTGTGCGCAGTGTCATTGGAAGCAGCGGCGGGTCTGGCGTACTGTGTACAATGGGACCTGTAATGGAATGTTGTGTATGGTCCACATGCACTACGTGCAGTGGAAGCAGTGGCAGGTCTGGTGTAGTGTGTAAAATGTGACCTGAAATGTAAGGTGGCCTATGGTCTGCATGTAATGTGTGCAGTGTGATTGGAAGCGGCGGCGGGTCTGGTGTGCTGTGTACAATTAGACCTGTAATGTAATGTGGCCTATGGTCCGCAAGTACTAAGCACAGTGGAAGCGGCAGCGGGTCTGGTGTACTGTGTACAATGGGACCTGTAGTGGAATGTGGCGTATGGTCCGCATGTACTGAGTGCAGTGTCATTGGAAGCAGCGGCGGGTCTGGTGTACTGTGTACAATGGGACCTGTATTGGAATGTGGCCTATGGTCCGCATGTACTGAGTGCAGTGTCACTGGAAGCGGCAGCGGGTCTTTTGTACAGTGTACAATGGGAGCTGTAATGGAATGTGGCCTATGGTCCGCATGTACTGTGCGCAGTGTCACTGGGAGCGGTGGCGGGTCTGGTGTACTGTGTACAATTAGACCTGTAATGGAATGTGGCCTATGGTCCGCAAGTACTAAGCACAGTGGAAGCGGCAGCGGGTCTGGTGTACTGTGTACAATGGGACCTGTAGTGGAATGTGGCGTATGGTCCGCATGTACTGAGTGCAGTGTCATTGGAAGCAGCGGCGGGTCTGGTGTACTGTGTACAATAGGACCTGTATTAGAATGTGGCCTATGGTCCGCATGTACTGAGTGCAGTGTCACTGGAAGCGGCAGCGGGTCTTTTGTACAGTGGACAATGGGAGCTGTATTGGAATGTGGGGTATGGTCCGCATGTACTACGCGGAGTGTCATTGGAAGCAGCGGCGGGTCCAGCTTACTGTGTACAATGGGACCTGTAATGGAATGTGGCGTATGGTCCGCATGCACTATGCGCACTGGAAGCGGCGGCGGGTCTGGTGTACTGTGTACAATGGGACCTGTAATGGAATGTGGCGTATGGTCCGCATGTACTGCACGCAGTGTTACTCGAAGAGGCAGCGGTTCTGGTGTACTGTGTACAATGGGACCTGTATTGGAATGTGGCCTATGGTCCGCATGTACTGAGTGCAGTGTCACTGGAAGCGGCAGCAGGTCTGGTGTACAGTGTACAATGGGACCTGTAATGGAATGTGGCGTATGGTCCGCACGTACTACGCGCAGTGTCATTGGAAGCAGCGGCGGGTCCGGCGTACTGTGTACAATGGGACCTGTAATGGAATGTGGCGTATGGTCCGCATGTACTGAGTGCAGGGTCACGGGAAGCGGCGGCGGGTCTGGTGTGCTGTGTACAATGGGATCTGTAATGGAATGTGGCGTATGGTCCGCATGTACTAAGAGCAGAGTCACTGGAAGCGGCAGAGGGTCTGGTGTACTGTGTACAATGGGACCTGTATTGGAATGTGGCCTATGGTCCGCATGTACTGAGTGCAGTGTCACTGGAAGCGGCAGCGGGTCTGGTGTACAGTGTACAATGGGAGCTGTAAGGTAATGTGGCGTATGGTCTGCATGTACTGCGCACAGTGTCATTGGAAGCAGCGGCGGGTCTGGCGTACTGTGTACAATGGGACCTGTAATGGAATGTGGCGTATCGCCTGCATTTACTGAGAGCAGGGTCATTGGAAGCGGTGGCTGGTCTGGTGACTGTGTACAATGGGACATGTGATGGAATGTGGCGTATGGTCCTCATGTACTGCGTGCAGTGTCATTGGAAGCAGTAGTGGGTCTGGTGTACTGTGTACAATGGGACCTGTAATGGAATGTGGTGTATGGTCCACATGTACTGCGCGCAGGGTCACTAGAAGCGGCAGGTCTGGTGTACTGTGTACAATGGGACCTGTAATGGAATGTGGCGTATGGTCCGCATGTACGGAGTGCAGTGTCACTGGAAGCGGTGGCGGGTCTGGTGTACTGTGCACAATGGGACCTGGAATGGAATGTTTCGCATGGTCTGCATGTACTGCGCGCAGTGTCACTGGAAGCGGCGGCGGGTGTGGTGTACTGTGCACAATGGGACCTGTAATGGAATGTGGCACATGGTCCGCATGTACTGCGCGCAGTGTCATTGGAAGCGGTGGTGAGTCTGGCGTACTGTGTACTATGGGACCTGGAATGGAATGTGGCGTATGGTCCGCATGTACTGCACGCAGTGTCACTGGGAGCGTTGGCGGGTCTGGTGTACTGTGTACCATAGGACCAGTGATGGAATGTGGCGTAAGGTCTGCATGTACTGCGCGCATTGTTACTGGAAGCGGCAGCAGCGGGTTTGGTGTACTGTGTACAATAGGACCTGTAATGGAATGTGGTGCATCGTCCGCATGTACTGCACGCAGTGTCACTGGGAGCGGCAGCCGGTCTGGTGTACTGTGTACAATGGGACCTGTAATGGAATGTGGCGTATGGTCCGCATGTACTGCCCGCTGGGTCACTGGAAGCGGCGGCGGATCTGGTGTACTGTGTCCAATGGGACCTGTCTTGGAATGTGGTGTATGGTGTGCATGTCCTACAGGCAGTGTCAGTGGAAGAGGCGGCGGCTCTGGTGTACTGTGTACAATGGGACCTGTAATGTAATGTGGCCTATGGTCCACATGTACTGAGTGCAGTGTCACTGGAAGCAGCGGCGGGTCTGGTGTACAATGGTACCTGTAATGGAATGTGTTCTATGATCCATATGTACTGCGTGCAATGTCATTGGAAGAAGTGACTAATCTGGTGTACTGTGTACAATGGGACCTGTAATGGAATGTGGTCCGCATGCTCTCAGTGCAGTGTCATTGAAAGCGGTGGCGGGTCTGGTGTACTGTGTACAATGGGACTTGTAATGGAATGGGGGTATGGTCCGGATGTACAGCGTTCAGTGTCACTGGAAGCGTCGGCGGGTGTGGTGTACTGTGTAGAATGGGACCTGTAATGGAATGTGGTTTATGGTCCGCAAGTACTGAGTGCAGTGTCATTGGAAGCAGTAGTGGGTCTGGTGTACTGTGTAAATTGGGCCCTGTAATGGAATGTGGTGTATGGTCCGCATGTACATCGCGCAGTGTCATTGGAAGCGGCGGGTCTGGTGTACTGTGTACAATGGGACCTGTAATGGAATGTGGCGTATGGTCCGCATATACTGAGTGCAGTGTCACTGGAAGCAGTAGTGGGTCTGGTGTACTGTGTACAATGGGACCTGTAATGGAATGCGGCTTATGGTCCGCATGTACTGCGTGCAGTGTAATTGGAAGTGGTGGCGGGTGTGGTGTACTGTGTACAATGAGATCTGTAATGGAATGTGGCGTATGGTTCGCATGTACTGCGCGCAGTGTCACTGGAAGCGGGGGCGCGTCTGGTGTACTGTGTACAATGGGACTTGTATTGGAATGTGGCCTATGGTCCACACGTACTGAGTGCAGTGTCACTGGAAGCGGCAGCGGGTCTGGTGTACAGTGTACAATGGGAGCTGTAATGGAATGTGGCGTATGGTCCGCATGTACATCGCGCAGTGTCATTGGAAGCGGCGGCGGGTCTGGTGTACTTTGTACAATGGGACCTGTAATGGAAAGTGGCGTATGGTCCGCATGTACTGCACGCAGTATTACTGGAAGGGGGGGCGGTTCTGGTGTACTGTGTACAATGGGACCTGTATTGGAATGTGGCCTATGGTCCGCATATACTGAGTGCAGTGTCACTGGAAGCGGCAGCGGATCTGATGTACAGTGTACAATGGGAGCTGTAATGGAATGTGGCGTATGGTCCGCATGTACTGTGCGCAGTGTCATTGGAAGCAGCGGCGGGTCTGGCGTACTGTGTACAATGGGACCTGTAATGGAATGTTGTGTATGGTCCACATGCACTACATGCAGTGGAAGCAGTGGCAGGTCTGGTGTACTGTGTAAAATGTGACCTGAAATGTAAGGTGGCCTATGGTCTGCATGTAATGTGTGCAGTGTGATTGGAAGCGGCGGCGGGTCTGGTGTGCTGTGTACAATTAGACCTGTAATGGAATGTGGCCTATGGTCCGCAAGTACTAAGCACAGTGGAAGCGGCAGCGGGTCTGGTGTACTGTGTACAATGGGACCAGTAGTGGAATGTGGCGTATGGTCCGCATGTACTGAGTGCAGTGTCATTGGAAGCAGCGGCGGGTCTGGTGTACTGTGTACAATGGGACCTGTATTGGAATGTGGCCTATGGTCCGCATGTACTGCGTGCAGTGTCACTGGAAGCGGCAGCAGGTCTTTTGTACAGTGTACAATGGGAGCTGTAATGGAATGTGGCCTATGGTCCGCATGTACTGTGCGCAGTGTCACTGGGAGCGGTGGCGGGTCTGGTGTACTGTGTACAATTAGACCTGTAATGGAATGTGGCCTATGGTCCGCAAGTACTAAGCACAGTGGAAGCGGCAGCGGGTCTGGTGTACTGTGTACAATGGGACCTGTAGTGGAATGTGGCGTATGGTCCGCATGTACTGAGTGCAGTGTCATTGGAAGCAGCGGCGGGTCTGGTGTACTGTGTACAATAGGACCTGTATTGGAATGTGGCCTATGGTCCGCATGTACTGAGTGCAGTGTCACAGGAAGCGGCAGCGGGTCTTTTGTACAGTGTACAATGGGAGTTGTATTGGAATGTGGGGTATGGTCCGCATGTACTACGCGCAGTGTCATTGGAAGCAGCGGCGGGTCCAGCTTACTGTGTACAATGGGACCTGTAATGGAATGTGGCGTATGGTCCGCATGCACTATGCGCACTGGAAGCGGCGGCGGGTCTGGTGTACTGTGTACAATGGGACCTGTAATGGAATGTGGCGTATGGTCCGCATGTACTGCACGCAGTGTTACTCGAAGAGGCGGCGGTTCTGGTGTACTGTGTACAATGGGACCTGTATTGGAATGTGGCCTATGGTCCGCATGTACTGAGTGCAGTGTCACTGGAAGCGGCAGCAGGTCTGGTGTACAGTGTACAATGGGACCTGTAATGGAATGTGGCGTATGGTCCGCACGTACTACGCGCAGTGTCATTGGAAGCAGCGGCGGGTCCGGCGTACTGTGTACAATGGGACCTGTAATGGAATGTGGCGTATGGTCCGCATGTACTGAGTGCAGGGTCACGGGAAGCGGCGGCGGGTCTGGTGTGCTGTGTACAATGGGATCTGTAATGGAATGTGGCGTATGGTCCGCATGTACTAAGAGCAGAGTCACTGGAAGCGGCAGAGGGTCTGGTGTACTGTGTACAATGGGACCTGTATTGGAATGTGGCCTATGGTCCGCATGTACTGAGTGCAGTGTCACTGGAAGCGGCAGCGGGTCTGGTGTACAGTGTACAATGGGAGCTGTAATGGAATGTGGCATATGGTCTGCATGTACTGCGCACAGTGTCATTGGAAGCAGCGGCGGGTATGGCGTACTGTGTACAATGGGACCTGTAATGGAATGTGGCGTATCGCCTGCATTTACTGAAAGCAGGGTCAATGGAAGCGGTGGCTGGTCTGGTGACTGTGTACAATGGGACATGTGATGGAATGTGGCGTATGGTCCTCATGTACTGCGTGCAGTGTCATTGGAAGCAGTAGTGGGTCTGGTGTACTGTGTACAATGGGACCTGTAATGGAATGTGGTGTATGGTCCACATGTACTGCGCGCAGGGTCACTAGAAGCGGCAGGTCTGGTGTACTGTGTACAATGGGACCTGTAATGGAATGTGGCGTATGGTCCGCATGTACGGAGTGCAGTGTCACTGGAAGCGGTGGCGGGTCTGGTGTACTGTGCACAATGGGACCTGGAATGGAATGTGGAGCATGGTCTGCATGTACTGCGCGCAGTGTCACTGGAAGCGGCGGCGGGTGTGGTGTACTGTGCACAATGGGACCTGTAATGGAATGCGGCACATGGTCCGCATGTACTGCGCGCAGTGTCATTGGAAGCGGTGGTGGGTCTGGTGTACTGTGTACTATGGGACCTGGAATGGAATGTGGCATATGGTCCGCATGTACGGAGTGCAATGTCACTGGAAGAGGTAGCGTGTCTTGTGTACTGTGTATAATTAGACCTGTAATGGAATGTGGCCTATGGTCCACATGTACTGCACGCAGTGTCACTGGGAGCGTTGGCGGGTCTGGTGTACTGTGTACCATGGGACCAGTGATGGAATGTGGCGTAAGGTCTGCATGTACTGAGTGCAGGGTCTTTGGAAGTGGTGGCGGGTCTGGTGACTGTGTACAATGGGACTCGTGATGGAATGTGGCGTATGGTCCGCATGTACTGCACGCAGTGTCATTGGAAGCAGTAGTGGGTCAGGTGTACTGTGTACAATGGGCCCTGTAATGGAATGTGGCGTATGGTCCGCATGTACTGCGCGCAGTGTCACTGGAAGCGGCGGCAGGTCTGGTGTACTGTGTACCATGGGACCTGTATTGGGATGTGGCGTATGGTCCACATGTACTGCGTGCAGGGTCACTGGAAGCGGTGGCGGGTCTGGTGTACTGTGTACAATGGGCCCTGTAATGGAATGTGGCGTATGGTCCGCATGTACGGAGTGCAATGTCACTGGAAGCGGCGGCGGGTGTGGTGTACTGTGCACAATGGGACCTGTAATGGAATGTGGCGCATGGTCCGCATGTACTGCGCGCAGTGTCATTGGAAGCGGTGGCGGGTCTGGTGTACTGTGTACTATGGGACCTGGAATGGAATGTGGCGTATGGTCCGCATGTACGGAGTGCAGTGTCACTGGAAGAGGTAGCGGGTCTTGTGTACTCTGTATAATTAGACCTGTAATGGAATGTGGCGTATGGTCCGCATGTACTAAGAGCAGAGTCACTGGAAGCGGCAGAGGGTCTGGTGTACTGTGTACAATGGGACCTGTATTGGAATGTGGCCTATGGTCCGCATGTACTGAGTGCAGTGTCACTGGAAGCGGCAGCGGGTCTGGTGTACAGTGTACAATGGGAGCTGTAATGGAATGTGGCGTATGGTCTGCATGTACTGCGCACAGTGTCATTGGAAGCAGCGGCGGGTATGGCGTACTGTGTACAATGGGACCTGTAATGAAATGTGGCGTATCGCCTGCATTTACTGAAAGCGGGGTCAATGGAAGCGGTGGCTGGTCTGGTGACTGTGTACAATGGGACATGTGATGGAATGTGGCGTATGGTCCTCATGTACTGCGTGCAGTGTCATTGGAAGCAGTAGTGGGTCTGGTGTACTGTGTACAATGGGACCTGTAATGGAATGTGGTGTATGGTCCACATGTACTGCGCGCAGGGTCACTAGAAGCGGCAGGTCTGGTGTACTGTGTACAATGGGACCTGTAATTGAATGTGGCGTATGGTCCGCATGTACGGAGTGCAGTGTCACTGGAAGCGGTGGCGGGTCTGGTGTACTGTGCACAATGGGACCTGGAATGGAATGTGGAGCATGGTCTGCATGTACTGCGCGCAGTGTCACTGGAAGCGGCGGCGGGTGTGGTGTACTGTGCACAATGGGACCTGTAATGGAATGTGGCACATGGTCCGCATGTACTGCGCGCAGTGTCATTGGAAGCGGTGGTGGGTCTGGTGTACTGTGTACTATGGGACCTGGAATGGAATGTGGCATATGGTCCGCATGTACGGAGTGCAATGTCACTGGAAGAGGTAGCGTGTCTTGTGTACTGTGTATAATTAGACCTGTAATGGAATGTGGCCTATGGTCCACATGTACTGCACGCAGTGTCACTGGGAGCGTTGGCGGGTCTGGTGTACTGTGTACCATGGGACCAGTGATGGAATGTGGCGTAAGGTCTGCATGTACTGAGTGCAGGGTCTTTGGAAGTGGTGGCGGGTCTGGTGACTGTGTACAATGGGACTCGTGATGGAATGTGGCGTATGGTCCGCATGTACTGCACGCAGTGTCATTGGAAGCAGTAGTGGGTCAGGTGTACTGTGTACAATGGGCCCTGTAATGGAATGTGGCGTATGGTCCGCATGTACTGCGCGCAGTGTCACTGGAAGCGGCGGCAGGTCTGGTGTACTGTGTACCATGGGACCTGTATTGGGATGTGGCGTATGGTCCACATGTACTGCGTGCAGGGTCACTGGAAGCGGTGGCGGGTCTGGTGTACTGTGTAAAATGGGCCCTGTAATGGAATGTGGCGTATGGTCCGCATGTACGGAGTGCAGTGTCACTGGAAGCGGCGGCGGGTGTGGTGTACTGTGCACAATGGGACCTGTAATGGAATGTGGCGCATGGTCCGCATGTACTGCGCGCAGTGTCATTGGAAGCGGTGGCGGGTCTGGTGTACTGTGTACTATGGGACCTGGAATGGAATGTGGCGTATGGTCCGCATGTACGGAGTGCAGTGTCACTGGAAGAGGTAGCGGGTCTTGTGTACTCTGTATAATTAGACCTGTAATGGAATGTGGCCTATGGTCCACATGTACTGCACGCAGTGTCACTGGGAGCGGTGGCGGGTCTGGTGTACTGTGTACCATGGGACCTGTGATGGAATGTGGCGTAAGGTCTGCATGTACTGAGTGCAGGATCTTTGGAAGTGGTGGCGGGTCTGGTGACTGTGTACAATGGGACTTGTGATGGAATGTGGCGTATGGTCCGCATGTACTGCGCACAGTGTCACTGGAAGCGGCGGCAGGTCTGGTGTACTGTGTACCATGGGACCTGTATTGGGATGTGGCGTATGGTCCACATGTACTGCGTGCAGTGTCACTGGAAGCGGTGGCGGGTCTGGTGTACTGTGTACAATGGGCCCTGTAATGGAATGTGGCGTATGGTCCGCATGTACGGAGTGCAGTGTCACTGGAAGCGGTGGCGGGTGTGGTGTACTGTGTACAATGGGACCTGCAATGGAATGTGGCGCATGGTCCACATGCACTACGTGCAGTGGAAGCAGTGGCAGGTCTGGTGTACTGTGTAAAATGTGACCTGAAATGTAAGGTGGCCTATGGTCTGCATGTAATGTGTGCAGTGTGATTGGAAGCGGCGGCGGGTCTGGTGTGCTGTGTACAATTAGACCTGTAATGGAATGTGGCCTATGGTCCGCATGTACTGAGGGCAGTGTCACTGGAAGCGGCAGCGGGTCTTTTGTACAGTGTACAATGGGAGCTGTAATGGAATGTGGCCTATGGTCCGCATGTACTGTGCGCAGTGTCACTGGGAGCGGTGGCGGGTCTGGTGTACTGTGTACAATTAGACCTGTAATGGAATGTGGCCTATGGTCCGCAAGTACTAAGCACAGTGGAAGCGGCAGCGGGTCTGGTGTACTGTGTACAATGGGACCTGTAGTGGAATGTGGCGTATGGTCCGCATGTACTGAGTGCAGTGTCATTGGAAGCAGCGGCGGGTCTGGTGTACTGTGTACAATAGGACCTGTATTGGAATGTGGCCTATGGTCCGCATGTACTGAGTGCAGTGTAACTGGAAGCGGCAGCGGGTCTTTTGTACAGTGTACAATGGGAGCTGTAATGGAATGTGGGGTATGGTCCGCATGTACTACGCGCAGTGTCATTGGAAGCAGCGGCGGGTCCAGCTTACTGTGTACAATGGGACCTGTAATGGAATGTGGCGTATGGTCCGCATGTACTGCACGCAGTGTTACTCGAAGAGGCGGCGGTTCTGGTGTACTGTGTACAATGGGACCTGTATTGGAATGTGGCCTATGGTCCGCATGTACTGAGTGCAGTGTCACTGGAAGCGGCAGCAGGTCTGGTGTACAGTGTACAATGGGAGCTGTAATGGAATGTGGCGTATGGTCCGCACGTACTACGCGCAGTGTCATTGGAAGCAGCGGCGGGTCCGGCGTACTGTGTACAATGGGACCTGTAATAGAATGTGGCGTATGGTCCACATGTACTGAGTGCAGGGTCACGGGAAGCGGTGGCGGGTCTCGGGAACTGTGCACAATGGGACCTGGAATGGAATGTGGCGCATGGTCTGCATGTACTGCGCGCAGTGTCACTGGAAGCGGCGGCGGGTGTGGTGTACTGTGCACAATGGGACCTGTAATGGAATGTGGCGCATGGTCCGCATGTACTGCGCGCAGTGTCATTGGAAGCGGTGGTGGGTCTGGTGTACAGTGTACAATGGGTGCTGTAATGGAATGTGGCGTATGGTCTGCATGTACTGCGCACAGTGTCATTGGAAGCAGCGGCGGGTCTGGCGTACTGTGTACAATGGGACCTGTAATGGAATGTGGCGTATCGCCTGCATTTACTGAGAGCAGGGTCATTGGAAGCGGTGGCTGGTCTGGTGACTGTGTACAATGGGACATGTGATGGAATGTGGCGTATGGTCCTCATGTACTGCGTGCAGTGTCATTGGAAGCAGTAGTGGGTCTGGTGTACTGTGTACAATGGGACCTGTAATGGAATGTGGTGTATGGTCCACATGTACTGCGCGCAGGGTCACTAGAAGAGGCGGCAGGTATGGTGTACTGTGTACAATGGGACCTGTAATGGAATGTGGCGTATGGTCCGCATGTACGGAGTGCAGTGTCACTGGAAGCGGTGGCGGGTCTGGTGTACTGTGCACAATGGGACCTGGAATGGAATGTGGCGCATGGTCTGCATGTACTGCGCGCAGTGTCACTGGAAGCGGCGGCGGGTGTGGTGTACTGTGCACAATGGGACCTGTAATGGAATGTGGCGCATGGTCCGCATGTACTGCGCGCAGTGTCATTGGAAGCAGTGGTGGGTCTGGTGTACTGTGTACTATGGGACCTGGAATGGAATGTGGCGTATGGTCCGCATGTACGGAGTGCAGTGTCACTGGAAGAGGTAGCGTGTCTTGTGTACTGTGTATAATTAGACCTGTAATGGAATGTGGCCTATGGTCCACATGTACTGCACGCAGTGTCACTGGGAGCGGTGGCGGGTCTGGTGTACTGTGTACCATGGGACCTGTGATGGAATGTGGCGTAAGGTCTGCATGTACTGAGTGCAGGGTCTTTGGAAGTGGTGGCGGGTCTGGTGACTGTGTACAATGGGACTTGTGATGGAATGTGGCGTATGGTCCGCATGTACTGCACACAGTGTCATTGGAAGCAGTAGTGGGTCAGGTGTACTGTGTACAATGGGCCCTGTAATGGAATGTGGCGTATGGGCCGCATGTACTGCGCGCAGTGTCACTGGAAGCGGCGGCAGGTCTGGTGTACTGTGTACCATGGGACCTGTATTGGGATGTGGCGTATGGTCCACATGTACTGCGTGCAGTGTCACTGGAAGCGGTGGCGGGTCTGGTGTACTGTGTACAATGGGCCCTGTAATGGAATGTGGCGCATGGTCCGCATGTACTGCGCGCAGTGTCATTGGAAGCGGTGGCGGGTCTGGTGTACTGTGTACTATGGGACCTGGAATGGAATGTGGCGTATGGTCCGCATGTACGGAGTGCAGTGTCACTGGAAGAGGTAGCGGGTCTTGTGTACTGTGTATAATTAGACCTGTAATGGAATGTGGCCTATGGTCCACATGTACTGCACGCAGTGTCACTGGGATCGGTGGCGGGTCTGGTGACTGTGTACAATGGGACTTGTGATAGAATGTGGCGTATGGTCCGCATGTACTGCGCGCAGTGTCACTGGAAGCGGCGGCAGGACTGGTGTACTGTGTACCATGGGACCTGTATTGGGAAGTGGCGTATGGTCCACATGTACTGCGTGCAGTGTCACTGGAAGCGGTGGCGGGTCTGGTGTACTGTGTACAATGGGCCCTGTAATGGAATGTGGCGTATGGTCCGCATGTACGGAGTGCAGTGTCACTGGAAGCGGTGGCGGGTGTGGTGTACTGTGTACAATGGGACCTGCAATGGAATGTGGCGCATGGTCCGCATGTACGGAGTGCAGTGTCACTGGAAGCGGTGGCGGGTCTGGTGTACTGTGCACAATGGGACCTGGAATGGAATGTGGCGCATGGTCTGCATGTACTGCGCGCAGCGTCACTGGAAGCGGCGGCGGGTGTGGTGTACTGTGTACAATGGGACCTGCAATGGAATGTGGCGCATGGTCCGCATGTACTGCGCGCAGTGTCATTGGAAACGGTGGCGGGTCTGGTGTACTGTGTACTATGGGACCTGGAATGGAATGTGGCGTATGGTCCGCATTTACTGCGTACAGTGTCACTGGAAGAGGTAGCGGGTCTTGTGTACTGTGTATAATTAGACCTGTAATGGAATGTGGCCTATGGTCCACATGTACTGCGCGCAGTGTCACTGGGAGCGGTGGCGGGTCTGGTGTACTGTGTACCATGGGACCTGTAATGGAATGTGGCCTATGGTCCACATGTACTGCGCGCAGTGTCACTGGGAGCGGTGGCGGGTCTGGTGTACTGTGTACCATGGGACCTGTGATGGAATGTGGCGTATGGTCCACATGTACTGCGCGCAGTGTCACTGGGAGCGGTGGCGGGTCTGGTGTACTGTGTACCATGGGACCTGTCTTTGGAATGTGGCGTATGGTCCACATGTACTGCGCGCAGTGTCACTGGAAGCGGCGGCGGGTCTTGTGTACTGTGCACAATGGGACCTGCAATGGAATGTGACGTATGGTCCACATGTACGGAGTGCAGTGTCACTGGAAGCGGCGGGGGGTCTGGTGTACTGTGCACAATGAGACCTGTAATGGGAAGTGGCCATCCTGTGTACACACGGATTGCTTACGTATGGTGGGGAGAGGCAGTTTGACTGTGCTGTGCAGTTTGACTACATAGAGTCGTTCCAGCCTGAATGGTGATGGCGCGCGCCGGCTGGTCCATCTGTACTGAGCACAGTGTCACTCGTTGTGAAGTTTGATGCACAGTGGGGCGGGGGCAATCAGTCCGCCTGCTTTGGGCACACTGTTAAAGCTGTTGGTCTCACTTTACTGCGTCCAGTGTGATGTGTGATGGACAGAGGTACTCCTACCACTGTACTGCGCCTAGTGTGAGTGACGCAGTTGGACCGGCTACACCCTGCCCTACGTGAGGTGGGATATTCACATACGTCACTAAATTGCTCTGGTCCAAAACCTATAAAGTGTCTTCTTTTGTAAATATTTCAGCGATTAGTCTTTAAGGGAAACTGAAAAAGATGTTCAATCGTTTCCCGAAGGCGCCGAAAGCCCAGACGGCATGCCTCTGTAGAGAGTAACCTTCGGAATCTCAACACTCCTGTTCTCACACTCAGCTTTACACGAGGCTACAGCCGAGGCGCTGCACCAGACTGTCAGCACCTTGCAGAAAACATATTTTCTTTTTATAATAAATACTCGAGAAGCGATAAAACAGGTCGTTCACCATGTTACTGTTTTCTACAGGTCTGAAATAAATCTTTTCTCGCGGGGAAATTCTTCTGGCAAGGTGCTGAGAACAGCCCGGGGAGGCGCCGTCTGCTCCAGATGTACTCGCCTCACCAGACGGTATTTGCGCCACAAATGGAAGCGGCTGAAGCGTTAACAATTCAAGAGGAAAAGTGAAAAGGCAAACGTACTGTTCTCGCGGACCAGGCAGAATTCCAGCGTGCCCTGGCTCTCCAGCGTGCCGTCCAGGTCCACGGGGACGTTGGGCTGCGCCTGCTTCTCCAGGCGGTACTGCGGACCTGTGGGAGAGAGACATGTGAGGTGAGAAAGGCATGTGAGGTGAGAGAGAGACGTGTGAGGTGAGGGAGTGACATGTGAGGTGAGGGAGAGACATGTGAGGTGAGGGAGAGACATGTGAGGTGAGGGAGAGACATGTGAGGTGAGGGAGAGACATGTGAGGTGAGGGAGAGACGTGTGAGGTGAGGGAGAGACGTGTGAGGTGAGGGAGAGACATGTGAGGTGAGGGAGAGACGTGTGAGGTGAGGGAGAGACGTGTGAGGCGAGGGAGAGACATGTGAGGTGAGGGAGAGACGTGTGAGGTGAGAGAGAGACGTGTGAGGCGAGGGAGAGACATG
Source organism: Triturus cristatus (assembly GCF_964204655.1). NCBI lineage: Eukaryota > Metazoa > Chordata > Amphibia > Caudata > Salamandridae > Triturus > Triturus cristatus. Next base: position 1,120,589,678 of record NC_140580.1, read on the forward strand.
TGAGGTGAGAGAGAGACGTGTGAGGTGAGGGAGAGACATGTGAGGTGAGGGCGGTTCACTGCACGGAAACACGAGATGAGGCCCAGGAGCGGCCCCGCCCCCGGGGTGTTGTACGACCACCGAAAGGGCAGAGATTGTGATAGAAGAGCGCCCATCCTGATCTATGAAACCAAGTTAAGGCGCTAGGTGGGCGTTTCTCAAGGCACCACCACCCCTGGCCCGCTGCTGTGCGGCGCGTCACCACGAACAGTGTTAGTCAGGCCTGTGTGTTCCATATACGGTTGTATCCATGAGCCTCGGTTTCATAGGTGAGGATAAGGCGGTATCTATGTATAAGGCACGTGACAGGAGCTGGTGCAGGGAACCTGACTCTGGTGTGACAAGAGTCCACATGTATGAAGCAGGAATTACATGGGCTCACACATACATACAGACAGACACACCAACCCCCAGACATGTCCAGCCTATTCACTGCAAAGCCGAGGTTCCAGGGTACTCTAGGCGCACAGTTCTGAGCGCAGCGAGGCAGCGATCAAACCTCTGAACAGGAAAGAGACTGGTCAAACTGCAGCAACTAGCTGTGCATGCGCCCGTGCCTCATGTAAACCACCAGGAGTCTGACCAGTACCTCATGTAGACCACCAGGAGTCTGACCAGTTCCTCATGTAAACCACCAGGAGTCTGACCAGTGCCTCATGTAGACCACCAGGAGTCTGACCAGTTCCTCATGTAAACCACCAGGAGTCTGACCAGTACCTCATGTAAACCACCAGGAGTCTGACCAGTACCTCATGTAGACCACCAGGAGTCTGACCAGTTCCTCATGTAAACCACCAGGAGTCTGACCAGTGCCTCATGTAGACCACCAGGAGTCTGACCAGTGCCTCATGTAAACCACCAGGAGTCTGACCAGCCCCTCATGTAGACCACCAGGAGTCTGACCAGTTCCTCGTGTAGACCACCAGGAGTCTGACCAGTTCCTCGTGTAGACCACCAGGAGTCTGACCAGTTCCTCGTGTAGACCACCAGGAGTCTGACCAGTTCCTCGTGTAGACCACCAGGAGTCTGACCAGTTCCTCGTGTAGACCACCAGGAGTCTGACCAGTTCCTCGTGTAGACCACCAGGAGTCTGACCAGTTCCTCGTGTAGACCACCAGGAGTCTGACCAGTTCCTCGTGTAGACCACCAGGTGTCTGACCAGTTCCATAGTTATTAAGACCACAGACATTATATGTACCTATTCTAATACCTTTATCAGCCATAAACCAACATAATCTGCGTAACCAATACAAAAAATCCTGCTAAAAAAAAAAGAATAAATAAACAATAAAAATAACAGAAGAAAAAACAAATGATTACATAATCTGTGGAACAAGACATTTTTTGGTTTTTAATATGCCCTACCCAAACCCCAACCCCAACCCCAGACCCCACCCGCCACCCAAAGAGCCCACCCTGCTTGAAGGCAATGGGACCGAAGTCCTGGTGATGGGGAGTGGGAGGCGCTCCCTGTGGCGCTCCCCCAAAAAATAATTATAGGGACAAGAAAAACTAAGTACGGGGAAGACCTGACAACCGGCCACTTATACCAAACCCAGATTAGGAACCAGACTTAAATGAGTGTAAATACTCCTTAGCTAGATTTTCTGAAGAAAAAATTTCAGTCTGGTCTTGGAACACAATTTTTAGCTTCGCAGGATTTAGAAGAAATGCTTGACATCCTTTAGCTAAAAAAAGAGGGATCAGTTGGCGAAGCTGCCACCTCCGCGCAACAGTCTCATGGCAGAAGTCGGGAGTGACCAAAAAGTTGACTCCCTTGGCTGCTCTCTTCTGATTAGGTTTTGCTAGACTATATACATCTTCTCGAGCAAGAAAATTGCTGATAGAAATCAGAATAGCACGTGGATGGACAGTCGTTGATCCAGGACGAGGAGGTTGAGGTTTGTTATGAAATGGAAAACGATGGGCTCTTTGGATCTCAGTCTCCCAGTTCCATTTGGATAACTCAGGAAAAGCTTCTATAAAAAGCTGAACAATAAATTGTCTCGTATCACCCCCTTCTGTGCCTTCAGGAATACCCAGGACCCTTAAGTTGTTGCGTCTCATTCGATTTTCCAACTCAGAGAACTTCCAAATAGCGTCTTCCTTTTGAGCCTTCAGCTCTTTGACGAACCCTTTCTGTGTTGCAACTTCATCTTCCAAAATTGAAATACGAGATTCAGTCTCCCCAACTCTTATACCGATCTCAGCACAAGATTTACTGATCCGTCTGGTAGTGTTCTGCAACTTACGGCAAGCCCCCTGCATTCTGGCATTTTCAAGTCTCACCTCAGCCCTATGTGACAGCATCGTATCGTAGATAGTCTCAAGAGTGATTGGTTTCATAGGAGCTGAGGGATCAATAGAGGCAGAGGCTGTGTCTATAGCACCTACTGTCTGATCATTGCCGACTTCCAAGGGGTTAGGAAGCACAGTCGTAAATGAATAATCCCAGACCAAATTCTCCCCTGGGGGAGAGGGGTCTTTAGAGGGTGTGGGATTAATAACAGACTCTTGTCTACTTGAGGGTTTGCATTTCCGAATAGTACCTTCGAGTGGGACCGGGTTCATAAACCCACCCAAGAGACAATCGTCCACTTCACCCTGGCCAGCAGAACCAGTTTCATATTCAGCCCAGTCTCTGTTTATGATATCATCACAATTTACATCATCGTCGTCGTCATCCGAAGTTGACGATGTGTTTGAGAGTGAAAAAAAGTTGTCCAGGGGTTCAATATCATGGTTGGGGTCGATTCTCTCCCTATTATTGATGACCAAACCTTCCCCAGCTGTCCCAGCTGCCCCAGATGCCTGATCCTCCAGGGAAGTACCCACCACCGACTTGATAGCCTTACGAGGGGAGACTGCCTGGCTTAGAGGGACTCCAGGTCCCATAATGCATCCTGGTGTAATGACTGAAGGCTGGTAATGATCCGTTGAGACTGCGACTGGAGTTGAATCTTTAGACAGTAATATTCCCCCATTTTTTTGACCCAGCGATGAGCTCAAATCATGCACAAGCAAGGAGGGAGATAAGGCTGTCTCAGATGATACCGTTGGATCAACAGATTTAAAAGTATTTTGCGGAGAGTTTTGCGCAGTATTTCGCAGAGATCGTTTCATAAACAAAGGGGCTGTATTTTTCGCAGGATTAGAAACGGAGGTGGCCTTACCAGAGGATGTTTTTGTCAGCTCCGAGGGATCTTCTTGTAGAGATTTATGTGTCTTCGGGCCCCCCCCTGGATTGCTAGCAGAGTCAACGCTCCCTGTAGGTTGAAGGTTACGAGGTTTATTAGCTTTTGCGGAGCCTTTGACAGCTGGTTTAGGTGGCATTTTTCCACCGCTTGCGAAGGTAACACCAGCAGAGAGCAGAAAGGAGGAAGAACGCCAAGCCCAAGAGCGAAGCACTCCGACGGCTCCGGAACACCAATACGATCTGCGCGTTGATAACAGGGGAGAAGCAGCTGTGAGTAAAATCATTATCTTCTGTATAGATTAAGTGGGTCTGGCTCAAGATTTACATATGAAAAGTCCCAAAATATCAGTCTTCATCGGTCCTCATCGGTCTTCACCGTTTAAGATTCGAAAGGGGGAGCGCCAGCAGCCGGGAACGCTTAACCCAGCTCACTCAGCCGAAGCAACGGCCGCCATCTTGCCTCCCATATGACAAACGTAAAAAGATTCAAGCAGAGTTGAAAATTACTCTCCCTGACATTGTTTGAATGCAGGAAACACATATTCCTTGGTCCCTTAGGCAGAAGCTAACTGATTTAGGATATTCCATACTTGCCACATCTAAACAATCCGATACGAAACGTGGGGTGGCTATTTTAGCTCGACCCTCCTTAGTCCCTCCAGGGCGTTCCTCAGTGGATATCTCAGGGCGGTGGGCTATTTTCGATTGTCTAGTCGGGGGGATACGTTTTACGTTGTGCACCATATATGGCCCCAATTTAGATGAACCTAGTATTTTTAATCTGTTAAATGGGGAACTTGCTTTATGGCCTTCACCTTTAATACTTTGTGGAGACTTAAACATTAATCTCTCAAGCAATTGGGCACATCCCTCCTGTCTTTATAAAGGCCGCAAACCTAAAGTTTTTCAAGCTCTTAGGAATTTGGTACAGGACCATGGTTTAGTAGATGTTTGGAGCACGATATATCCACAGGACCCTGGTTACACTTTTTTTTCATCCCCGCACAATAAATTGTTTCGTCTAGATTATTTTTTTGTACCAGCTGCCTGGGTTCCTAATGTTCAAATCCATATTTTTCCGAGACTTTTGTCGGATCATGCCCCAATGGTCATTGCTCTATCTAATGTCGCTATTTTTAAAAGTATTAAGACCTTTTCATTTGATAGGAAGCTGTTATACGACCCCCTATTTTTGGCTCACATGAAGAAATGGATCCGGGATTTTTTTTTATGTAATCGTGGGTCAGCCTCTCCCGCGGGGGTATGGGACGCCTTTAAGGCCTGCTTTAGAGGCGAGGTTCTCAGTTTTGGTTTGTTTGCTCAAAAATCATGTAAGCAAAAAATGCTGGAACAATTTTCTAATTTAAGAAATGCTGAAATGGATTTAGCCACTCAGATATATGCAGCAGTTGATCCTAAAGCAAGATTAGATAAACTCGCTCAATATAAGGCTAATATTAATCTTGTCTGGGCGCAAGAGATCGCGCTTAAACACCATCTTTATAGGAGACAACTTTATGAATTCGGTGAATCGTCGGGGAGACTTCTGGCACAAAGAATACGTGCCAAAAATCAAGCTTTAACGATAAACGCTATGTACAATGCCCAGGGAGTATTAGTTCATGAACCACAGACAATTGTGAAGGTTTTTCATCATTTTTATTCGGAACTATATGCCCAGCCGAACACTGGAGATCTTCCCGCCGATCTCGGGCTACCTGCATTGAGATGGGAACAAGTGGATCCGGCAGATGTCGAAATAATGGAAGGGCAGGTAACATCTGAAGAAATTGAATCAGCTCTATTCAAAATGCCCTCGGGCAAGGCTGCGGGGCCAGATTCTCTTCCTATGGAGATTTACAAGGTATTTTTTTCTGAAGTTCGGGAAGACATGTTAAGTGCTTTTGAGGCGGCCAGACAAGGATCTCCCCCCGGTTCTTGGGATGAAGCACATATCGTTATCTTTCCCAAAAAAGGGAAGCCCATTGATCAACCAGGGTCTTTCCGCCCGATCTCTTTGATTAATTGTGACGGGAAACTATATGCCAAGCTACTTGCTAATCGAATGGCTCCACTTGTCCCTGAATTGGTTTCATCATTACAGCATGGGTTTGTCCCTGGTCGAGGCACAGTTGACCATGTTGGCTGGGTTGTTGCTCTCCTCGACGTTGCGCAGGTCGAATCCAGATCTCTGGGTTTCGTCCTGCTCGACGCCGAGAAGGCCTTCGACCGGGTCGCATGGCTGTTTCTTTGGGAAATAATGAAACGAATGGGATTCGGTGTCGGTTTTATACGAGCTCTCTGGATATTCTATCGAGCACCTATAGCACGGATTTGTGCAATGGGAATCAAATCGGAGGTGGTTCAGATCTGTAGGGGTACCCGTCAAGGATGCCCTTGCTCTCCCCTCCTTTTTGCTTTTTATATCAATCCTTTTGTTAAAATGCTTGAGTTGAATGCCCAAATTCCCCCTTTTGTAGCTCAGAATTTGCCATATAAAGTCCTTGCTTATGCAGATGATATCACGGTCATCACCTCCAATTTAGACGCCGCCCTTCCAGTCATTGAATATCTTGCGGCCTCCTTTGGTAGACATTCTGGCTATAAATTAAATACCACCAAGACTCAATGTCTTTGTCTGAATTTATCCACAACTTCTGACCCTAGGGTGGTCGAAGAGGTGGTGTACCTTGGAATCAAGATCAGATCCAACCTGGACGATTTGGTTTCCGTCAATTGGAACGACATCTTGGACAAAACCAAATCCTCATTGGATTCCTGGCAGAGTCTACATCTTACACTTGTCGGTAGATCCAACCTTTTAAAGATGGTTGTTCTCCCAAGGGTACTTTATTTTTTCCGTGCCGTTCCTCTCCTGGTTCCCAAGCGTCAGATCCAACAATTGCAATCTCTCTGTGAAAGATACATCTGGGCTCCAGGGAGAATTCAGAGAGCTTCACGCTGGATGACATTACCCTTTGATCGCGGTGGATGGAGAATCCCGGATTTTGCGCTATATCAAATCTCTTGCTTACTCTTAAAGATGCGCATTTTGCTCACTGGGGAGGAGGTTAGTAATTTGGCAGAAGCACCCTCAATTTTTCAAATGGCAATTGGTAGCTATGCCATGAACTGTCTGCAAACTGAAGTTGATGGCAGCTACTACAAGTGCACCCGCTTTAAGATACTTTCTTCTGCTTTCTCTGTTTGGAAAATTCTTAAAAAGATGTTTCACATTCCTAAATACACTATTTATACTCCTTTATTTGCCCCACATCTCCTACCCTTTATCTTTTATGATTCAGTTGCTCGGCAATGGCATTCTAAGGGGATTGTACGGTTAGGGGCTTTTGTTTCTTCAGAGGGATCCTGTCTTTCTTTTGATGAATTTAGAAAGAAATTTGATTTATCTAATAATCAGTTTTTTAAATTTCTTCAGATCCGGGATTTCCTTCACAAACACACATCTTTCCTTGTCTCTATCCGTATTATTGAAGCCATAAGCTCTCAGTTACGTATTGGTTCCATTTATCATATATTATTGGACAATAGAGTAGATGACTTGGATAAAATCAATCTGAAGTGGAGAACTCGATTAAACTCTCCTCTTATCCACGTCGAAGACTCTATTAGCATTGCCCATAAAATGTTGTACTCTGCTTCGTTAAAAGCCCAGCATTTCAAAACCTTGTTTAATTTATACCGCACTCCCGCGGTTATTAGGAAATGGGGTAATGTTGTTCAATCCTCTAATTCAGTAGTTTGTTTTCGCTGCCAATCGGATAATGCTGATATTGTACATGTTTTCTACTCCTGCCCCTCTTTACGATGTTTGTTTAACCAAATTGAAAGTTTTTTGTCTCAAATTTTAGGCAAACCTGTATCTATTTTTTCTAGTTGGATTTTATTAGGGATTGGAGGAGAGCTATCAGAGGGGCAATGTTTATTTAATTATCGATACTTTTTGTATATAGTTGCTGCTGTAACCCGACTTACCATTGCAACTGCTTGGTTACAACCTGAGGCTCCGAGTTTTGATTTGTGGCGGGCCAAACTACTCAACATGTTTAATTTAGAAATTAGTATGTACAGATTAAAAAAACCACGCAAGAGGAAACTCGGTATTGCAATTTGGCAACCGCTAATTGATTATTTAGCTGATGAATCCCTTTTTTCTTTTGTTGTTTTTTTCTTTTTTTTTATTGTAACCCTTTATTTTGTTATTTGTCTTTGTAAAACTTTAGTCGTATTGTTATCCTTATGTGGTTTTCTGTGGAACATTCAATAAAAATATTATTAAAAAAAGGAGTCTGACCAGTTCCTCATGTAAACCACCAGGAGCCTGACCAGCTTCTCATGTAGACCACAAGGAGTCTGACCAGTTCCTCATGTAGATCACCAGGAGTCTGACCAGTGCCTCATGTAGACCACCAGGAGTCTGGCCAGTTCCTCATGTAGACCACTAGGAGTCTGACCAGTGCCTCATGTCGACCACCAGGAGTCTGACCAGCTCCTCATGTAGACCACCAGGAGTCTGACCAGTTCCTCATGTAGACGACCAGGAGTCTGACCAGTTCCTCATGTAGACGACCAGGAGTCTGACCAGTTCCTCGTGTAGACGACCAGGAGTCTGACCAGTTCCTCGTGTAGACCACCAGGAGTCTGACCAGCTTCTCATGTAGACCACCAGGAGTCTGACCAGCTCCTTATGTAGACCATCAGGAGTCTGACCAGTGCCTCATGTAGACCACCAGGAGTCTGGCCAGTTCCTCATGTAGACCACCAGGAGTCTGGCCAGTTCCTCATGTAGACCACCAGGAGTCTGGCCAGTTCCTCATGTAGACCACCAGGAGTCTGGCCAGTTCCTCATGTAGACCACCAGGAGTCTGGCCAGTTCCTCATGTAGACCACCAGGAGTCTGACCAGCTCCTCGTGTAGACCACCAGGAGTCTGACCAGCTCCTCGTGTAGACCACCAGGAGTCTGACCAGCTCCTCATGTAGACCACCAGGAGTCTGACCAGCTCCTCATGTAGACCACCAGGAGTCTGACCAGCTCCTCATGTAGACCACCAGGAGTCTGACCAGTTCCTCATGTCGACCACCAGGAGTCTGACCAGTGCCTCATGTCGACCACCAGGAATCTGACCAACCACCAGGAGTCTGACCAGTGCCACATGTAAACCACCAGGAGTCTGACCAGTTCCTTGATGGTTCCAAACTCAGTCAGGGAGCCCCTTTCCTGCTCTGATTCAACAGCCTCCCCATTATCGTACGCAGGATGGGGGATCAAGGAACGCCAAGCTCTTGCTCCCATGCAAATACTTAATGAAAGTTCCCTGGGGATTTGAGAAGTCTGAGCTCAAATACTTCTAAACAGTACATTTTACATCGTGCCATCCACACTATATGAAAACTGGCAGCAGATCAGCCTAAGAAAGGCTTTAAGATGTTCGAGTTTAGGGTCCCAGTTTATTGCCAAGGAGGCGCATTAACCTCTGTAAAGACTTGGGGTAAGAGGATATCCTGGCTTCCCGCGTAAAGAAAAGAAGAGCTGTCCTTACTTAACAAGATTTGCTGCAGGTCACATCAAGTGTTTCTAGAACTGGACTAGCAGTGCCCCTGGCGAGCTCTAGTGTGATGCCTGGAGTCCATGCGTCTGGATTTCTGGGTAGAGGCCCAGTAAACAAAGGGTA